>NC_079487.1:35071218-35712354 GCF_020520425.1 Spinacia oleracea | reverse complement strand
CTAACACTTATAAAGCTTTGAACTTTGATAATTATTCATGTAATAGTGGTATATATTACTGAAATACCCCCAAATCCTTCTCTTTATTTTGTCTTTTCCATAACAATAGTGCATTTACGTTTTTCTCCTTCCCTCTTATTACACTTAATAATTTATTTCTTAAGATATATGAGTAAAAGTGTGTATAGGTGTAAGAAAAAAATAATAAAATAAGGGAAATTAAATGAGAAGTTATAAATGATGTAGGGTAAGTAGAGTAAGATAATAAACTTTTATGTCAAAAATAATATAAAGCACAATGTAAATAACATTATGAAACATAATAAAACGAAAATTATAATGATCATTTAAAAGGGATATAATATGTCTTTTTAGACCAGCAAGAGTTTGAAACAGAAACTAATCGATTTTGGTATACCACTTAATTTGTTATTTTAATATTAAAATCACTTTCCGTTTGAGAACTGCCCGAGTAATGGGGTGAACCAATTATCAAAATGGAATATGTAGACTCCATTAAGGCTCCGTTTGGTAGGGCGTAACACATTTTCATGGAAAACGATTTTCCCCTTTTCAATCATTTTACGTTGTTTGGTTGGGTAAGGGATGAAAAACAATTTTCCATGACTTCCTCAAAGGTGGAAAACCCTTTTCCATTTGAAAGGGAGGGAAACCAATTTTCCTTCTTTCCTCCTTACCTCCCTCCTCTTTATTCCCTTCAATCTTCACCATCTTCTCCCTTCTCCTATTTTCCTTTAAGGTACCAAACAAAAAAAAACTATTTTATAATTGTGTTTTCCCGTGAAAATGTTTTTCATAAAAAATCGTTTTACAACGAAAACGTTTTATGTCTTACCAAACGGAGCTTCAGAATATGTGTGAACTAATGAGATTTTGACAAACTATATATACTCCATCACATTTCTTGCACGTGCATTGAATATTGGGATTCCTAAAGCATTTTATTTTGACCTTTTCACACAATTACTTCTTTTTTTCTTTTGAAATTATGATATAATCAATGTACTTAATTACCATGAGGAGTGGAAAATTTAAAAAAGCTCCGTGATTCATCATAGCTGTCTAATTGTCCTATCAACAAGGGACATTATTTGATTGCATATTAAAAGTAAAAGTTCTACTTATTGAGAGCATCTGCAACATTAAACTAATTCTAAGTTAGTTTGTGATGTCACATGATATCTCAATTTACTTCTCTTCTAGTTAGTTGGTATCCTAATGATTAGCTATTACGGAGTAGTTTGATATTTAATGTAGTCATATTTGTCAATTAATATTTTAAATTAAATTTAATTAAATTTAATAGTATTTCATTGGCCAAGTTTTTTTCAAGCAAATTAGCTTAGATAGCTCGGCCAAGCTAATTTATCATTTCAACTTCAATAATCAACTTAGTAGTTTGGAATTTCTAATAATTGCAAACAAGTCCCTATCTACAATCATTGGGATTACTCTAAGACTAAATTAGTTTTTGAGCTCGGATAATGTTCCATTGCATGAATATCATTTGTACTCTTATTTTGTGAATATTATAATCAAGCCCGTTTTTATTATACTTATTTATATTTCATTTTGTAATAATAGCATGTAATATGTCATACCTTAGTTAAAACTTTATTTTTAATCTTAAAGTTTCGATTTCAATATTTCAGCTATTTGATAAGGATCGGAGAGCGCCACATGAAACTCTAGCTACTAACCTATAATTAGTCGTTGTTCGATGGCTTTTTTGACAATTTGCTATGTACAACCAAAATTATTTATATTTTATCATTTAGAACTTCTTAACGGAAGCTATTAAAAGGCTTTGTTGTCTACATATGATCATCATTAATTTTATTAGAAGTATGTTTAAAATTCAATCATATACTCCCTTCGTATTTATTTAAGGGATACATTTGTCTTTTCCGGCCGTATTTATTTAAGAGATACACTTGCCATTTTTAGTAACTTATCAACCCCACCATCTAATTAAATAATATATCTAATTTACCCTATGACCCACCATCCTATTAAACAAATAATTTCATAAACTCACCCCCACCTTCCACCCACCAAAATGACATGGTTCCACTTGTTTAATTATTAAAATATCTATCCAACCCCACTTGCTTTATTATTTTATTTCATTCAATTATTCTCCTTAATACCCGTGTCCGGCTAAGTGTATCTCTTAAATAAATACGGAGGGAGTATAAACTATTGCTGGATTGAAAAAAGGTGGCAATTATTTCTTTGTTCATAATCATCTTATCCTTCAATTTATCTTGCATTCTCAATTTCTCATTGTTGTAGATCATAGTTTAGTTTGCATACAAGCACACAATTACTTGTCAATCAAAACTTGCAATAATCGAAATGCACAAAACAGATTGGATTAATTCGAATAGGGCACAATCTGACAATTTAAGATTTTTCCCTTGGCAAACGTATTTGACTAACGCCTAAGGCTTAACAATTGGGGAACTATTTCTAAGAGTCAATGAAACAACTATTTTCTCCGTGTTAGTTGCAACACTTTGCTTTTTGCATTATTTTTTTTGGTGTTAGCACCCGGTTTACCCTTAGGGCTAATCCGGATTCGGGGCGAGTTCTGGGTGGATAGGTTCCAGTCCCCTCCCAATTGTTGTTGCGGGGGATCGAATACGAGTTCTCCCTACCAAGTTCAGCCCCAATCACCACTAAACCAACAAACAATTGGTGCTTTTTGCATTATTCATATACACTAATTCGTTTATTTTGATGGTCTGGAGTGAAGGAAAAACATATTCATGTGTAATACAAAAGGAATCCAATTCGAAATTGCAAATTTAGATGAAAAAGAACTTGTCATCCTACCTATCCAAATGACTAGAGAGATTTTTTAAAAGACTTTGCAACCTTCAGATCTTTATTTCTCAAAATAAGGTGTGTGTGTTTTTTTTTTCTTTTCTGCCGGGAAGAAGAAATGCTATCATTATAAAAAGTAGGCAAATTTGCCAAATACAACCTAATAAAGTTCTCTATTTGTCAATTACAACCTCAAATTTCTAATTTTGCCAATTACAACCTTAAACTTGTACATCTATTTTAAATTACAACCCGAAACCATTTTCCGGCAAAAATCACCGGAAAATGATGTCATAACGTTATTAAAAAAAATTATGAAGTACAAAAAAAATATAATTTTTCGATAATTTTTATTTTTTTTGTTTTAATTCTTATTTATCGGTTTAATTTTTTTTATAGAAAATATGTAACTATTTCATCTTTCGGCGATTTTTTCCGGAAAATAATTTCGGGTTGTAATTTAAAATGGATGTATAAGTGTGAGGTTGTAATCGACAAAAATAGAAATTTAAGGTTGTAATTGGCAAATAGAAAACTTTACTAGGTTGTATTTGGCAAATTTTCCTAAAAAGTAGGGTATACGTCCTAATCATCTGCAAGTATTCCATTGTAAATGTCCATTGATCCTGCTCTACATCATATCCTACGTTCGCCGTATTTTGTCGAATGTGTATTCGTACATCATATACATTCCTAATACTCCGTTATATTAGTTGATTCCTATGCTATTTGAGTGAAATTACAATAACATGAAGTGAAGTTTAGTTAGAGAGACAATTTTACATAATGTAATAATTCAGAAATTGTGATAAGAGTTGTCTTCTTTTTTTTCTTTTCTGACGGGACGAAGAAATATCATTATTAAAAATAGGGTGTACGTCCTAATCATTGAGCAAGTATTTCATTGTCGTTGTCTATTGATCCTGCTCTACATCATATCTTACTTTCGCCGAATATTAGCTAATGTGTATTCATACCTACATTCCTAATAATATTATTTGATTTCTATGCAATTTGATCATAAGAGTGACATTACAATAACATGAAATTGAAGTTTACTTGGACAAACAATCGTTCATATAATGTAATAACTCTGAAATTGTGATAAGATTTGTGTGTGTTTTTCCATTGATATTGTCCCACCAATGATATTTATACGAAGTAACTAAATTTTCATTTCCCATTGCGACGTAATCACACAAAAAATAAATAATAATTTCACATATCAATTAATAAAATAAGTACATTAAATAAGCAAATAAAATAATATTTGAAAGCTAGCTAAATCTAGGCAAATTCGAGACATACAACAAATGAATCATGTTATTTTTTTATTTTTTTTTTGAGATTTGGCTAGAGATTTTTCATTGCATTACATTATTTACTACTTCTGACTATGTAATACAGACTACGGAGTATTAATAATTTCCTTCCGGCTACAAATCTACAAATTATTTTACTCCGAAGTACAATATTGCCTTGGAAAAATCTTCACCCTATGAGGCGAGACTTAACAAATTTACACGACTGAAGTCTGAAACCATGCTTTCATATTATCGGTGAATTAAACAACAATTAAGTTCACATTTCTTGCTTCCTTTCTCTAATTAATAATGAAGTAATGATTGATTAACATCCCCCAAAAAAGCGCGGAAATCATCCATAACAACCATGCTTTGTTCAACATCGTCATCCACAATGACGTCACCATTAAAGTGGGCCCCGTAATAATCAAAGCTCATCAGATTATAATGATCGGACGGCCCGAAACAGGCAGACATATTAACAACCTCATCACGATGCTGATGATGGTGGTGATCATTTACCTGATCATCCGTACTGTTAGCACTACTATCATCCTCAGCAGTATCATCTTCAGCAACGCCAGCAGCAGCCGCCACAACTTCGAAGTCGGGTTGGTGTTCCTCAGGCCAGTCGATTACGGCGTCGCGGCCGGTGAGCCCTTGGACAAGGGCTCGAAACCCAGCTGCGGCGACTTGGAACTTCATAGGGTTAGAGATGTGAACCACCTTGAGTGGCTTGTTGTGGTTGTTGTTGGTGGTGGAGGCGGCCGTGGTAGCCGTGTTGTTATTCTTGTTTCTAGATCTTGTTGTTCTTTTGGTGGGTTTAGTTTTTAGCTTATGGGGAGGTTTTGAGAGGTGAAAACTAGGGTTTTGGCTAACATCTGACATTTTTTTTGATTTTTTTTTTAAATTTGGGTTGTGGTTTTTTATTGGGAGGTTTTGAAGATTGATGAGTTTATAAGAAAAAAAGGATGGAAAAAGAGTAGAAAAAAGGAGGTGATATTTATATGGTGTCGGTGGGGTTATAAGTCTTATAATTAAATACTCGATTAATTTAATGCTCCCTTTTTGGATTGGATGAGGAAAGATAAGGGAAGATATAATAGTTATAGGACAACAACAAGAAAATAAATAACTGCCAAAAATAAAATAAATAAATGTAAAGAAATTGAAGGGAAGTGACAAAATTGTGGGAGAAATTTGAGCCTTCCTCACTCTCTACTCCATCCTTCAAACTGATCCCCCCACTCGCTAGCCTAGCGCTAGAATGCTTTTTTTTTTTTTTTTTTTTTTACGAGAAAAGATAATATCATTGATAATCAGTCATACGATATTTATGCATTTTACAGATTCAAAGAAAATACTGTTATGAAATATTATGTGGATGTCCATTATACCCCTAGTATTTTTCTGGAATATTCTAGATCTAGGGTTTATTGTTCTCCAAACAAACCCTATTATAGTGTATGTATATATACCCTATTGTTCATGGAATAAAACATACAATTGTTCTCTCCCAATTTCTCCTCTCTTTCTCTCTATTTCATAACAAATACATAATTGTTACAATTAAAACAATTACTATTCTACATTTCAAACCATGTTTTCGCATCTTTTCAAGCAGAGCGCGCCCTTCGCAATCTGCGCACAAATTATTCCGGTCGACAAATTGATGATAAACTCTAAACCTGTATGAATCCAAATCTCCTTCCCAATTATTGAAACCCTAAAAATAAAATTTTCATCCATCGATGAAAATCGAGAACCTAGAAAAATCTAGGAAAATACCCAAATAATTTGGAACAAACCAACGGAAAAGAAACCAAAAGAAAGACAAAACATGAAGAGAAAACAATGAAAAAACAAGAAAATAGTCTAATTTCCGAAAAAATTGAATATTTTCGACCTAAACGGCCAATAAAAATGCAACCCTAGAAGATGTAGACCGAGAAGGAAATCGAACATAAACCCAAAAATGACTAGAATGGACTAGTTGACCGCAACGCTTGAATGCTCAATAGGTGAAATATTGTACACCGTAGTATCGTTCAAAAATTGATGCGATATACACACTTCACTTTGACCATATATTGTGATTTATGCATAAGGAACACTATATTTTATCTTAACATCAATAGTAAAGGTAACTCTATTTTATCTACTTTTAATCTCTCTCCTCATCCACATTATCTCCATCTCTTAATCAGAGCTTTCTCTCAAAAAATCCAAGAAATAGACTACCTCTTACGCTCTAACTGTTACTACCTCCCTTTCGAAATAATAGGGACACTTTGACTTTTGACACTATTCACAAATTTTAATTTGACTATCATTTGTGATTTATGGGCCGGTAAGGAAAAATATAGTCGTGTGGGGTCTTATTTGATTCTTCTCGATATGTACTTTCAGAATATTAACATTTTATAATTTTTACGAATACAAAATTGAAGATATTAATGTCCAAACATTTACATCGGCAAGCGTGAAAAGGTATATTGTCCCTATTATTTCGAAACGGGGAGAGTATATATCTTTTTACTTTTTTTTTCCAATTAAAAGAAAAAATAGAAAAGGCAAGCACAGAGCTCCACCTCACCCTCCCTCTTAAGGAGTATTTTCTAAGAGGTATTTCTTATTTAGAGGATGCCTTAATCAACCTCTAAGGCCCTGTTCTTTTGGACTTAGTTTCGCTTGCTATAAAAGGTATGAGATTGCTCGCAGAGGACTATGGTAGTTGATAGGAGTAGTCAGTGCCTGTTCCAGTAAAGCTGCCTGGCCCTACCAAATTAGGAATGCGAAGGCCCTCGATTCAGTTCAGTTTAATTCAGCTTCATCCAATTAGTTCAGTTCAGTTCAGCTTCATTTAGTTACATCCAGTTCAAAAGAAAGACATTGTATTCATTTTCGTCTTTATTGATCTTATTTTATTATTTAATTTATGATTATAATGTTTATTATTACTATTAATTATATTGTAATGTTTATTTTTATCTATTTATTATTAATAATACTATTTATTATTATTATTATTATATTATTATTATAATAATAATAATAATAATAATAATAATAATAATAATAATAATAATAATAATAATAATAATAATAATAATAATAATAATAATAATAATAATAATAAGCTAACAAAGTCAAATATTTTACAAATAGTTAGTGGGAAGCCAAGATACAATCTGGGCCCCCACTCCTCTGGCTATAGCAAAACCTATCCTGGTGAAAATATGAGCAGCAGCACGAGCTCCAATGTCTTGTGTCCTAGAAAACTTATGAATCCGCTTTAACAACGCAACTGCATCCTTATCCAGCTCCCCCAAAGAAGAGAAAGAGAACGGAAGAAAGCCATAACCAATGGCCCTGCAACGTGCTTCGTACTTGACCCGTTTTCGAACAGCCGCATCAGTCACAACCCGACCAGGAGCAAAGCCAGACAACCCAGATTGTGTCAAAGGAGATGATCCCGTCAAGTCAACACACACATCACAACCCCGATCCCATGAGTAGAGCAACACGTCCGCTGGTCGGAGAGCTCCATCGTTCCCTCTAGATAGACCAATATCAACCTCTTTCCGCGCCGAAATCCCAGACCGATAACAAACATCAACAAGGGTATCCCGAACCACATTCTGTCGATGCTTAATGCCCACCATGCCAGCACATGACACCGCATGATCAACAAAGATGTCTCCCGCAAAGACCCTGGAACAAGCAGAACATGGCGCCGTAACAGAGAACAAAGGAACCCCCAACCGGTAACACAACACACATCGGTAAGCCTTAGCATTCATCGTCTGTCCCAAACCTGATATGGGGACCGCACGAAGCCAAGCAGAGGTGCGATCTCCTTGCTGCGATTTCCACAACGCCAACTGTCGAGAAGATAAAGAGAATGTGGATTCTGCAGATGCAGTAACCTTTGTGAAATATATATCTGCCAATTTCTTCATGAGTTTAGGGGCAGCGACCTCACTAGGGTTACTCAGAATGTCATACTCCACCGTTCTACTAAATAGACTCAACGCATCCTCAAATACTCGACCATGACCAACAATACCAGCATGCCGTAGAGGCTTTGTCTACAAACCAAAAAACTGCAATCGAGAAGCAAGAAAATCATAATGATGAACATCACCTACGGAATAAACACCAAGTCCGCCGAAAGAAAAAGGTAAGGTGGCAAGACGCCACTGCCAATCACCAAAGCCAGGCCCCGAAGCAGATACAATACGCTCCAAGGCAGATCGAAGAGCCTCATCAAAGGTGCGCTGAGCTGCCTCAAAAATACCATGAGGACAGGTATGCAAAGCAAAGTAGAGTTTAGAAACTCCGGTACATGCCCTAAGTAACAATAGCTCACACTGAGGATCATCAAATTGAGCAACCTTATCCATAAGCCCAATGCTCTTGGTTACCCTTTGCATCACAAGCTCACCACTAAAAGCTGGATTGGAACTAGCGGGACCACCTAGCAACTTAACACCATGCAAAGGACGAGCAATATCAGGGGTAAAGACTCCCACAAGCCTGCTTCGAGGGTTCTCTGTAGGCTAGAAAACCTCGGTCTTCTCCACGTTAAGATGTAACCCGAGACAAGGCCCGTCCTCCATAATCAACTGCAACACCTTCCCAACCACCAAGGTGTCACCAATAATAGTGTCGTCATCCAAATACCATGCCTGAAGACATACATCAAAAGCGTCCCTGATTTTACAAACCAGGGGTTGTAAAACCAAAGAAAATAGCAGAGGACCAAGGGAATCACCCTGCTGTACCCCCTGAGACGACCATAACGTGTGCTCTCCATAATACAATCTGGCTGGAGTAGAGTAGCAGAATTCAACCCACCGCGAAATGCCCGGACAACGAAGGCGAACTTCTCGTAACATGGCGGCACGATCAACTAAATTGAAGGCATTTTGAAAATCCACCAATAATATCGAAAGACCCACATCAGAACCCCGATCCTCAATCAACCGGTTCACAGCATGAAGAATTGCCTCACCACCCGCAGAAACCCCAACACCAAACTGTAGACCATCAAAATAACTTCCCAAAGATGGACCAACCATAACAGCACCAACCTTCAAAACCAGACGTCGCCAAACAGTACCCACAGCAATAGGACGAATGCCACCACCGGGCTTGACAAGAGGGGTGAGGGGAGCACTAGCAACATACTCACCCAAACCCATAGGGAATTTCCCAGCTAAAAAGAGATTAACTACCCCAGAAATGGAGTCAACTAACTCATCCGAAACAGCCACAGCAGCACCACTCAAACAATCCATAAGGTGCTGAGCTCGCAAACCGTCCCTCCCACAAGATGTGCCACGAGGAAAGCTCCTAATCCGGTCCAAAACAACAGCAGAAGTAGCCATGAGGTGTTGGTGATCCACATGAATATCAGGCAAGGACGGAGCTGGAGAAGAAGGGTGTTTAGACTGTAAATCCGCAAGAGTGTCCTCATTATAAGGCACAACACCAGAAGAGGAAAGAACACGGACTGCAGCAGTGTAATGACCATCACAAATCTTCCTACGACACTGCTTGATATTACGCTCTGCCAAATCAAGATCCTCAACAACATCCATCAACGCAGGGGATCCAGCTGCCAAAGCTTCCCGCAAAAGAAACATACTACCACCCGACTCACTCCAAGTACGAACAGCATTACCAATGCTCTCTTCCTGCCGTTGCCGCCTGACGGCAGAAGAACACTCCCGATTACTCCTCGGACTAAAGGTCCTAAGGATACATAGAGGCAACACGAGAAGACTAACCCTGCAAGAGATGTCGTCAGGCTTGCAAATCACCTTATCTAGCGCGCCTTTCAATACCCGGGAAAATCCTAAACGACATTTAGGAGGGATGGATTTCACGGTGCAAAGACGTGTAGAAACCAATATATTAAGAAGAGAGACGGTAAAACCACAATCAAGCTCTTGCACCGTAGTATCCACATGACTAGGTACATCGGAATTGAGTTGCGGTTTAGAAAGACCATAGAGCACAAACCGAACAACACCATCCCCATTATCAGGCGGGGCCACAAAATTAGAACCTGCACCATGACGACATCTAGAACGAATAGTATGTGTCTTAAAACATTCCCCGCAAAGCCAAATCCCCATACCACGAAAGGTCAACTCAGCCTTAGTGAAAATAGCCAAGTCAGTGGTAAGAGAGTGTCGAGTTACTACTTTAGCGGCATCATCACTACAATGACGATCACGAAGATGAGTGATCAATAAGCTCCTAGTAAGCCCATTTCCCCCGCCATCTTGACACCCATTAAGACCCACAAATGGGCAATGAAAACGCACCACACCACTAGGCATTAGAAAAGTAAGCGTGCACACTCCCACAACAAAGCACCCACACCACCACAACACCACCAACAAAGCACCCACACCACCACCAAAGCACACACCAAACACCAATTACAACAGTACTAGCCCCACAAAACGATAAGAAAGAAGTCCCAACAATGAATAAACAATGACACCCACAATGCACTGACACCAATAAAATATGAACAGACACCAACAAATAACCACTGCCGAAATTCGAAATGACACCCACAAAACAAACAGCGTACCGGAACCAAAAACGTACCGGACCAAACAACCTGCCGGCTGAACCAGACCCCCGAGCAACTAAACAACCAGCGTCAAACTGCACCCAGCCAATGCACGACTTACACCCTGCCGAACACCGCACACCAACCACGTAACCAGAACCTCCTTAGAAACACCACCAAACCAGAACCCCCTTCGAAACTCCTTCGAACGTCCTTCAAAACTCCTTCAAATCAAAACGTACCTGATGACTGCTTTGCCGCCTGTGAATTTCCGAGAACCAGACCACCAAACACCGCCTGAAACACCCTATAAAACGCACCTGTGAAACGCACCCAAAGTCCCAAACACCGCGTGGAACACCCTGGAAAACGATCCAAACCACCGCCTGAAAACACCCTGGAAAACGCACCAAAACAAGGCCTGAAAACGCCGCCGTCAACCTCCTACACCGGACCCGCCGCCGCCACAGAATCCGCCGGTGAATGGACGTATCCTAAACGGCCATAATCGCCATAATCGCCCCTGTTTGAGAGAAACTGCCCTATTATTATTCTTATTCTTATTATTATTATTATTATTATTATTATTATTATTATTATTATTATTATTATTATTATTATTATTATTATTATTATTATTATTTTTATATCAAATGCTAACTAAGTCAATCAAGGTACAAAAAATAGTGGGAAGCCGAGATGCAATATGGGGCCCCACTCCTCTAACTATAGCAAAGCCTATCCTGGTGAAGATATGAGCAACAACACAAGCCACAATGTCTTGAGTCTTAGAGAACTTCTGAACTCGCTTCAGCAACGCAACAACATCCTTATCCACTTCCCCTAAAGAAGAAAAAGAGAAAAGAAGAAAACCATACCCAATTTCCCAACAGCTTGCTTCGTACTTGACCCACTTTCATTTAGCAGCATCAGTCACAACCCGTCCCGGAACAAAGACAGACAACCCAGACTGTGTCAAATGAGAAGATCTTGTCAAGTCAACACACACATCATGGCCCCAATCCCAAGAGTAGAGTAACATGTCTGCATGTCAGAGAGCTATGTCGTTCCCTGCAGTCCTGCAGATAGACCAATATTAACCTCTTTCCGTGCCGAAATCCCAGACGGATAACAAACATCAAAAAGGGTATCCCGAACAACATTATGCCGATATTTAATACCCACAATGTTAGCACATGGCACATCATGATCACCGAATATATCCCCTGCAAAAACCTAGAGCAAGTAAAACATGGTGTCGTAACAAAGAACAAAGGAACACCCAACCAGTAACACAACACACGTCGGTAAGTCTTAGCATTCATCGTCTGTCCCAACCCCGATATGGGGACCGCCCGAAGCCAAGCAGAGGTGTGATCTCCCTGTTGTCACTTCTACAATGCTGATTGCCGAGGAGATAAAGAGAAGGTGGATCTGAAGATGCAGGAACCTTTGTGAAATATTTATCTGCTAATTTCTTCATGAGTTTGGGGCAACGACTTCACTAGGATTATTCAAAATGTCAGACTCCTCAGTTCTATTAAATATGTTCAACGCATCTTCAAAAGGCTCGACCAAGACCAACAATGCCAGCATGTCTTAGAAGATTCATCTGCAAACCAACAGACTGTAACCGAGAAGGAAAAAAAGCATAATGACGAACATCACCTGCGAAATAAACACCAAGCCCTCCAAACGTAAACGGTAAGGTGACAAGTCTTCACTGCCATTCGCCAAACCCAGGCCCCGAAGCAGTAACAATACGCTCCAAGGAAAATCGAAGAGTCCCATCGAATGTACGCTAAGCCGCCTCAAAAATACAAGGAGGACAAGTATGAAAAGAAAAGTAGAGTTTAGAAACTCCGGTACATGCCCTAAGTAACAACAACTCACATTAAGGATCATCAAGCTCAGCAACCTTATCCATAAGCACAATGGTCTTGGTCACCCTCTACATCGCAAGCTCACCACTAAAAACGGACCTGGAACTGGCGAGACCACTAAGAAAATTATCTCCATGCAAAGGTCGAGCAATATTAGTGGGAAAGTCACCCATAAGTCTGCTTCGAGGGTCTTTTATAGGCCAGAAAACTTCAGTTTTGTCCACGTTGAGATTTAACCCGAAATGAGGTCCTTCCTCCATTAGCAACTACAAAACCTTCCCCACCACCAAGGTGTCACCAATAATAGTACCGTCATCCAAATACCCCGCCTGAAGACATACATCAAAAGTGTCTATAATTTTACAAACCAGGATTGTAAAGCCAAAGAAAAAAGAAGAGAGGCAAGGGGATCACCCTGCTGCACCCCTTGAGACGACCATAAGGTGTGCTCCCCATAATACAATTTGGCCGAAGTAGAGTAGCAGAATTCAACCCATCGCAAAATGGTCGGACAATGAAGACGAACTTCACGTAACATGACCGCTCGATCAACCAAATTGAAGAAATTTTGAAAATCAACCAACAACATTGAAAGACCCACATCAATTCCGCAATCCTTAATCAACCGATTCACAACATGAAGAATTGCCTCACCGGCTGCAGAAAGCCTAACACCAAATTGAAGACCATCAAAATAACTTCCCAAGGATTGTCCAACCATAACAACACCGACCTTCGAAACCAGAAGCCGCGAAACAGTAACCACAGGTATAGGACGAATACCACCACAGGGCTTGACAAGAGGTGTGAGAGGAGCACTGGAAATATACTCTCCCAAATCCATAGGACATTTTCCAGCCAGAAAGAGATTATCCACCCCAGAAATAGAGTCAACTAACTCATCTGAAACATCCACATCAACACCACTCAAGCAATCCATAAGGTGTTGATCTCGCAAACCGTCCCTTCCACATGATGTGCCACGTGGAAACCTCCTAATCCGGTCCCAAACAACAGCCGAAGTAGCGATGAGATGATGTGATCAACAGGTATATCAGGCAGGAGCTGGAGAAGAAGAGTGTTTTGACTATAAGTGGCCTCATTATAAGGAGCAACGCCAGAAGAAGAAAGAACGCGGACTGCGGCGGTGTAATGGCCATCACAAATCTTACTACTACACTACTTGATATTACGCTCTTCCAAATCAAGGTCCTTGTCAGCATCCATCAAAGTAGGGGATCTAGATGCCAAAGTTTCCCGCAAAAGTAGCATATTACCACCCGACTCACTCCAAGTACGAATAGCATTAGCAATTCTCTCTTCTTGCCGTTGTCGCTTAACGGCAGATGAGCACTCGCGATTACTCGTCGGACAAAAGGTTTTAAGGATACATAGAGGAAACACGAAAAGATTAACCCAGTAAGAGATATCTTTAGGCTTGCAATTACCTTATCAAGCGCGCCTTTAAAATCTCGGGAAAAACCCAATCGACATTTAGGAGGGACGGATTTTACAGTACAAAGTTGTTTAGAAAGAAATTTGTCAAGGAGAGAGACGGTAAACCACAAACCTGTTCTTGCACCGTAGTATCCACATGCCCAGGCACATTAGAATTGAGTTGCGGTTTAGAAAGACCATAGAGCACAAATCGAACAACACCATCCCCAACATCAGGTGGGGCCACAAAATCAGAACCTTGACCATGACAACATTTAGAATGAAGAGAATGCGTCTTTAAAAAAATCCCCAACAAGCCAAATCCCCATACGTCAGAGGTCAACTCAACCTCAATAAAAATAGCCAAATCAGTGGTTAGAGAGTGTCATGTGATTACTTGAGCATCAACTCTACAATGACGATCACGAAGATGAGTGATCAAAGAGATCTTACTAAGACCATTCCCCCCACCATCTTGACACCCATTAAGACCCACAAATGGGCGATGAAAACACACCACATCTGTAGGCATTAGTGTAGTCACAACAACGTACGTGGTAACAAAAAAATCTACAAACAACCAGAAAATCCAGCAGCAACAAGATAATACAACCAAAGCACCCCCACAATGTTGGAGTGGAAAGTCAATGCAACAATAAAAGAATAATAGAAAAGGAACAATACCTAACACCCAACAAAACAACGCAGCACCAACGAAACAACGTAACACCAACGAAACAAAGCAACACCAAAAACAACCAAGCATCGACGAACAGAATAACCCACCGCCCAGCACCACCCCTACAACTCCAAAAAAAATCACATTGCCCAGCGAACCACCGCCGCTCTGAAATCCTCTCCAAGCCACGCAACCACCAAATACAACAAGCTACGCAACCACTGAATACAACACGAGTCAATTACCACCTCCACAAAATTGAACCCAACAATATCGACCCACCTTCGCAACAACACCGTCACAATAACACCATCGAAATAACCCCTGCAACTATTGAACCAGTTCCAAACCCCTGTCGAATCCACCCCTGCAGCTATCGTACCAGATATTGCGCAACCGCTGTCGAAGACGTCGCCATCCACCCACACTATGATAGACGTCGCCGGCAGCAGGCTGGCCGTCACCGGGTACCCACCAGCGTCCCTAGGCAAACTGCCCTAATCGCCCAAAATCGAGAGGATTTATGGGTTCTTGTTCTTGTTATTATTATTATTATTATTATTATTATTATTATTATTATTATTATTATTATTATTATTACAATTATTATTAGGAAAATTTGGTAATATAAATCCAACCTTTGGCCGATTTCTTTTATTATGCCCACCTACGGCATATTTTTTAATAATCCCACGTTTACTACCCATCGACTTTTATTAGGCCTAACAGGTCATAAACCTGTTGTAGGCGGTAATATGTACCTACGTGTAGGGGAATAAAGTTAAACATAATAACATGTGCGAAAACAATCCCCAAAGCCAGGAAACATGTATAAAGCACAGATTAAGCAAACTTACATTCGAAGCGTATTTTCCCAAGTAATCTGTCAACGAACACGAACTTAGAACTCCACTTGTCGTTCCTCTACTTGGTTCACCGACACGATCAGATCCGTCTTGATAACCGTAGCTTAGACAATTAATCAAGAGTTTTTGCTTTTTGGAAGAACAATTTTCACAGGGAGAGAAAACTGAAGAACGTAATATTCTGAATTAGGTT
Organism: Spinacia oleracea; assembly: GCF_020520425.1. Lineage (NCBI taxonomy): Eukaryota > Viridiplantae > Streptophyta > Magnoliopsida > Caryophyllales > Amaranthaceae > Spinacia > Spinacia oleracea. The sequence continues at coordinate 35,696,547 of NC_079487.1, read as the reverse complement.
TAGGGTTGTAAAACTGATTGTGAGTCTTGGGTTGTGTGCAAAAATAAAATGCTCGCTGTTGCGTTGCTTGTGTTGCTGCGCGCTTGTGCCACGCCACGGGCTGGCCTGCTCGTAAGCTCGCTGGCTCGTTGGGCCTTGCGCGCTTGCGCGCTTGGCTCGACGGGCCGGCAGCTCCGATGCTCCTCGTATTCGCGACTAATACCTTACGGCTATTATTTATCGTATCGTATACGATGAATCACCGTCGTACGATACGATTTATTTGTTTCGCCTAGCTTACGAATATTCGCGATACGATATCCGATTCCGATGCAAGGTCGTATCGTATAATACGTTTTCCAAAACTAATTCCCCAAAAGCTATTAAATGAATTTCTGATTCATTTAATTCGGTGATCTGTTACATGCCATTGGTGTGACCTTGTAGGTTAAGTCAAGAGTAAGTTGTGAGCTTAATATTCATTAGAACTCACTGATCGGAAGCATTGCTCCAGCTAGCTGCTCCGATCACTTGATCTCACTGAATTAATTGTTCGCAAATAATCTGAACCTTGGTATTAGACTAAATGCACCTTGGGTGAAGGACATATTTCTTTCACTACGTGGCAATACTCTCTCTCGATATTTTTAGTCATCATCATCAATTCATCACCATCTCGTTGAATTTTTCACCGGTTATCGGTCACTTAAGCCCAATAAAAGTCGTCGGGTCGTAAAGGTGAGATTATTAAAAAATATGTCGTAGGTGTGATTAGTAAAAGAAAATCGGTCAAATATTGGATTAATATTACCAAAGTTTCCTTATTGTTATTATAAACATGTAAATGTTTACATAAAGTTGGATGAGAGTCTAGAAATAAGTTATGCTCCCACCCCTTTCTAAATGCAAAAATGCAATTTGTGAAAGATAAATGCACTAGCATTATTAGAGTGACTAATAGAGAGAGACTTGATACGTGAAAGCGTGGCTAAAGCCTCCTCACTAATTCCCCGAACGTAGAGAAAGAAAATGGGATGAACTTGTATCCATTGTATGTCCTCACAGTTGGACGCATACTTTCTCTTTTTCTTCTCCACAATATTGAGCAAGGCCACCCCAGGAGCCCAAGAACTCACACCCATACCAGCAAAGGAGAGATGTCATTTACATCCAAAACATGCATCTTTACCTTGAAATCAATAAGGGATCTGCAGGCCTAAGATCCTTCACAGCCTTTGAAAGGAAACGCATGGGAGCCTCCTCGCGCACCACGATCCCAACTTTGGAGCAAATATCAACAAGAATATCATGCTCTATTATTATAATTACTATTACCATTACTATTACTATTGTTATATTATTATTATTATTATTATTATTATTATTATTATTATTTATTCAGTTAATATTATTATTATTAATATTATTATTATTATTGTTATTATTACTACTTACTACTACTGTTATTATTATTATTATTGTTGTTGTTGTTGTTGTTGTTGTTGTTGTTGTTGTTGTTGTTGTTGTTGTTGTTGTTATTATTATTATTATTTTATTATTTATTCAGTTCAGTTCAGTTTAATCAAAAAAAGATCAGAAGAACAAGACCTAAATAAGTAGGAGCTAAGGATTACGTCTTATATTTATCAAGAGTTACTCCCTCCGTCCCGGAATACTTGCACTGTTTTTACTTTATGCACTATTTACATAATTCACTTTGACCTTATTTTATTTCTAGTATATGAACACAAAGAATAGTATATAATATATTGTTGGTTTCATCTTAATATATATTTTCAAAATATTAATATTTTATAAGTTTTTATAATATGTAAATTGAGATATCGCTCGTTAGCGCAACGTCTTTCGCGGTAGCTCATTCGTAGTTAAAGTTGTCCATTGGCAGACGTGTTCAGTCAAAATGGTGGAAGTGTTCCGGGTCGGAGAAAGTAACTCTTTATATTCTCTCCACTTAAGACGGGGCTGAGAGTCCCCTACTATCTATACTATATATTAAAAGACGTTTATAAGAAAATATACGTGACACGTGACGCTCTTTTTATGGGTCATTCACTCCAAGTAATCTTTATATATATAAAATGTCAAACATGATTTGCGTAAGGTTTGACCCCCTAACCTTGAGTGAAACTTTACCACTAAACTATTAAATGTTTCATATTATCATTGCAAATAAATATATAAAAGTAAATCATAATATTATTAATGTAATAACTCGGAACATCGCCGGGGTAAAAACTAGTTAAATACTTTATCTGTTTTTTAATATTTGCAACGTTTAGAATTTTTACACTATTCATATAATCTACTTTGATTATTCTTGGTATTTTTTTATATAAGATAAAACATAGTATGTGAGATCTTGTTAGATTCGTCTCAATGTGTATTTTTAAACTATCAACTTTTTATAATTTTTGCATAAAGAAAATTTAATATATAATGACCTAAAATGTGCAATGACATGCATGAAAGCAACAAACATTGCGAGTATTAAAAAGCGGATGAAGTATTAAAACTTATACTCTTAGCTTTGCTCGAACATCATTACGTGAATAAAGCGAGTGCAGCATTTGAGGCAGACGCGCTTAGAGTGAGGGAACAAGAGAAGGGCCACTGAAAAAGAAAAAATGGGGTCATTGTCAACCACTTTGATCATAATTCAAAATACACTGCCCCCCATCTCACATTGAAGCTACGTGGCACGTGCTCCCGGACCGTGACATTACCCACTTGAAACTCTTTTCCAGCCAAAACAATAAAGAATAAATTAAATTAACTATAAAATGCCACATGTAGTCGAGAGATTGGTAAAGTTAAATTCATGACGTATTATTGCAAAAACTTAGTGAGGTCATGCAGCCGCCTCGGCTGGAATGCAGGGGTGTCTATCTGTCCACATAAACGGAGTAAACGAAAATATCGAACAGATATTTCCTCTGTTTTAGGTATGGGATGAGCAAAATAAGTGGACACCCGATTCTAGAATATGAAACGAGGTCGATTAGGAATTGTCGGTGAATTGTTTCGGTTACAACCTTATAGGTAATGGAATTCAAAGTTGGTGTAAACCGTTTTTGGTATCAGTTTTTGTTAGGGGGGAAAATACTCTCCTCGTAACGTGACATAACAAGCCTATTTAGAAATTGCGTGGCAGGCTGGCAGCCAATAAGGCAATGACAACATTCAGAAAGGTCACTAAGGCTAACGGCTAAGGGAGACGACAGTTAGAAAATTAATAGTTTTGCTTGAATCATAGGGCCGGACCATGATGTCAATAATTAATCATTTTTTAAGTTATAAAGTGGAGTATGATGTATAAATTAGTGGCCGTAATATTTGTTAAACATATGATACGATATTGCTAAATAATATACTTGCAATCTTGATATTATCTTTCTTGTTTCGATTGTTAGCACCTCCCCTCCACAAGTTCAACTCTAACTAGAACCTGAGCACTCCACCGACCTCCGCGGGGCTAACAATAAAAAAGTAGCTTGATAATCTTACCTCACCACCATGTTTGCGAATCCAAGGTCATCCAATGATGTTACCCGCCGGCTTGAAGCCATGGAGCAGCGCATCGGCCTCCTCTAGAGGGAGAATGAAGCCCTACAATCACATATCAAATCTGCAACCTCCATTGCCACCAGCTCCAGGCACCAATATCGCCGGGACACATCCGGCCTGAACCGCCGTCTCGATCTCGGCGTCACCCATGACAACCCTATATTTGAACCTTTTGGTACCCGCAATGGTCCTGTCCTCGAGCAGATCCATGAGTATGAACCCCTAACGAGCCAACCTTGTCAGGACATAGGGTGGATGCCACCCCGTCCTCAAAATTGGACGCCCTAAACTAGTCCTCCGGGAGCGTCATCAGCTGCAACGGTGCTCAAGCCATTCCGTCGTAGATGAGCACTCCCCAGACAGCTGCATCGTCTCTGTGTTGGTTCCCGTCCCCAACACTGGGATACGTCCACCACATCCTCTTGTAGCATCCACTCCGGTGCAAGAGCCTGTGTTGCCTTCACCTTAGAGGCCGTCGCCACCTCCAATAATGCACTCGCAAACGGCCTCGAATCAGACGCCTTTGCATCAAGTCGTTCAGCAAAACATGCACACTCCACCGACCTCACAACCGAAGGTGCAATCTTAATTCGCTGTGACCCCCAAGCCTTCCAGGCGTCACAGTCGACTCCATATGCACCACTCCGCCCAGATTCTACGAGAAACTATTCTATTCAGAGCACTCCTCTTAGGTCAGTTGTTCCAATTAGTCATGATTTTGTAACTCCTTTTCCTTATGTAGCAGGTACCGGTTCCCCTCAAGGACCACCTTCCAATTAGATGAGCACTCCCCAGACAGCTGCTGTAGACACCTACTTTTGTCCCCATTCCCGAAAAGGGAAGGTTCGATGAAGAGAACATAAATCTCCACTTGGCAACACATCTCCTATAAAATAACGAATCTCAATCAACCTTTCATTTCAGCCAAAACTGCTATTTATAGAAACCTGCTAAGAATAGTAACCGCCGTAAAAGGTAGTTGTTAAAAGTGGCAAAGTCATAAAAGATAGAAACCTGTCAGAAATAGGTGTTGCACTCCAACATAAATCCTAAAAGAGAAAGAATTTGCATTCCTGGTGTGAGGGGGTCGAAAAAGCACGAGGCTAATGCGTGACCTCGTCCCTCGTGGGTGTGACGATTCTTTTTTATTCAATCAAGTGTAATTGGATTTCCTGTGAGTTTACACCCAATTGACTAGTAATATAGGAGTCGCCATTCAGTTTTTAACGACAATGAGAAAAACTGACAAAACCCGGTTATCGTGACATAAAGGGAGTGCAATTATGTTTGACCACGACGGCCGTAGGTTCCCTTGTGATCCCTGGTGTGGGGATCTCTCAAAATACACCCGCAAGGTAGAGATTGAGGGTTCGGGGGACAGTAACTACCGAGAGGAGTACTCGCTCGTCGATAACTCCAGAGGCAGGATATCCTTATTAGCTCAGCATAAATAATTGAAGGGACATGCGTTAACTATTAAACTAATCTGAGTTGATTTTAGCAATATGCAACATATAATACTAGATCGATCGCGATTATCTGATTTAAATAGCATTAAGGGACCTAGCATGATAATCCAATTTCCCAAAAATATTATATTTGTTAGGCGCGTTAGAACAATCAGATTTAGTTAGTTTAACAGTTCATAAAAAGGGCGAGGAAAGCAATTAAATCATCGAAAAGGGACACATTACGACGCACCCTTGAGAGGTGCGTCACGGTTCTCAGAAAACTAACCACTTTGACTTTGCTATTTCTCCTTTTTATTTAACGAATCTCAAATTATGGGACAGGATACGTTCTGTTCGATTTATGGATCGATTGCGACAGAACACGTGAACAATTTCGCAGCGAGAGGCTTAGGCTAAGGGTTGGAGTCAATACTCAGAATATAATTCTGTTGTGTGTGTGTTCCTTTCACGTCGAATTTGGGGCTGTATTTATAGGGAAGAGTTCGTGGAAAGATAGAATTGCAGAGTTCTAATCCACAAAGAATTAGGAAAAAACACGTACGCAAGTATTTTCAGCGCCCAGGCCTGGGCGCCGAAGATTTCGGCGCCCAGAGCCAGGCGTTAAAAATAGGGTCTGGGCTGTTTTCTTAGTCAGATTCGGATTCCTGGAATCCGTAGTGTTTAAGACTTAATCGAGTCTTTTAGTGCGTATCAATTTCATGACGGAATGCCTCTGGGCCCGTTACGAACTCTAGGCTCGTTAGGATTTTAATTAATACGTAACTCTTATTTCCGAATCATATTAGGAATAGGATTCTCGCAGTTTTCTATCTCATTTAGGATTTATGTTGGAGTGCAACACCTAATTCTGACAGGTTTCTATCTTTTATGACTTGCGACTTTTAACAGCTGCCCATTATGGCAGTTACTATTTTTAGCAGGTTTCCATAAATAGCAGGTTTCGGGTGAAATGAAAAGGGGAATTGAGATTCGTTATTTTATAGGAGATGCGTTGTCAAGTGGAGATTTATGCTTTCATCATCGAACCTTTCCCTTTCGGGAATGGGGACAAAAGTAGGTGTCTACAGTTAGCCCCCACTTTGACTGAGTCTTGGAGTAAGACGATGGTCAAAGTATTAGACGGAGTGCGTCACACAAGCTATGGTGTATGTGACCTGTTTTGCGAGGGTCTCACGAGCCCCCGAGTGATAACATTTGACTTAAGGGTCATCACTTGAAATGTCGACATATCCCTCACGTGTCATTGGGATTTGTCAAGGGATAGTATAGAAACTTCCTCACTTTGTCATTGGAAGGATCTAAAGAAGTGTAGAAACTCCCTCACTTTGTCATTGGGAGTAGCTACAGATGTTTTCGAAATCAAAGCTATAAAGTGTAATTGGGCCTGGCCAAGCCCAACTACGAGGTAAAAATGTTTTTAAAGATTCTCATTTTCAGGGCTAGTTAAACGAGAAAACCCCCTTGTTTTTATGGGACGTAAAACGAAGGAAAATCCAGCACATCGCTCTTTTTGGAAAAAACGGAAAACCAATCCTTTTAATTTTTTGGAAAAGGGAAAACCAGAAAAAGTTATCGCTGCAGCAACTAAGGACCTACGCGACTTGTGACGTAGACCCCGCCGGCTAAAGATGGCGAGCCTGTCCGCTAAGGGTGGACGCCCTGTCCGAAAAAGTGGACGAATCTTGTTTTTGAATATTTGAAAATAAAGACCTACGCGGCTTGTGACGTAGACCCCGCCGACTAAAGATGGCGAACTTGTCCGCTAAGGGTGGACACCCCGTCCGATGGAAGTGGACGAATCTGTTTTTGAAATTTGTTTTGTGTTTATTTTTTGAAAATAAGGACCTACGTGGTTTGCGCCGTAGACCCCGCAGGCTGAAGATGGCGAGCCTGTTTCATTTTGTTTTTGAAGATTCTATTTTTCGAAAACTGAGGACCTGCGCGGCTAGTGACGCAGACCCCGCCCGCTGAAGGTGGGCGAGCCCTGTCCGCTAAGGGTGGACGCCCCGCTCGCTGTAGGTGAGAGAACCTGAATTCGTCTTTTTGATTTGGGATTCGCGTGCCGCAGTCTTGCCTGATTGAGGTGGACAAGTCCCTATTTCATTTTTTTCTTGTGATTTCTCTTGATAATTTCTTTTCATTCATTCTTGCAGGAGCGAATTCTTTCGAGGGATGCTCGGATTTAGTTGCAACCCGAATGTGGGTTGACAACGTGTTCAGACGGACCTTTGTCTTGCGACCGTCTGCTTTCGTGGTTTTGAGCTAGTCTTTACGGCTCGATTTTTGCCACTACTTGGTCTTTGATCAGAGGACCATGCACAAGTGTCAATAATGACCTTTCCCTGAGGTCGAACCTGCGCTTTTTTTTTGAGATATCCAAACATGAGATGGTGTATGGCGTAGTCCGGGAATGTGATCTTGATTGTGCGCTCCTTGTTGGAGTATATTTTTTCGCGAGCCCCCAAGCACTGGGGCTCGTCGGTCGTTTTTCGCATCTTGTAATCATGTTTGGGGTCATGCTCGTATGTGCGAGCGACCTTTTATAGTAGTGTGCTACTTTAGCGAAGCCGTGGAGTGCGACTTTAGTTTTCAGGCGACATCCGGTTTTAGCTTGGCCCGGATTAATCCTTTGACAAACAAACCTTTTTTATTTGGAAAACCAACGACTTAACGACACACATTTTTGGTGTTTCGAAGAATGACCATGATATTTTATTTGTTTTCGAAAAGTGTACATAAGCATTTTCTGAGACAAGTCTAAGTTTCGACCAAGTTTTAATGTTTATTTTTTGCTTATTTGGGAGCTAAAGGTGCTTTGGGCTTGATCCTACTTGCAATAGGGCCTCGTGTTTAGCAACACGGTTTTAAGTCCTTTCTTGTTCCGTGTTTTGTGAAATCCGGGCCTTGGGCTGCATTTCCGGCGCCCAAGGCTAGGCGTTAAACATTTCGGCGCCCAGCCGTGGGCGCTGAAAGTCTTTTCCTGGTGATATTTGACTTTCGGATTTCCTAACACGTTTCCGAATGGGATCAGGATGTCACTGGGTGCGTCCAGCTATATATAGGGGCTAGATACGTCCCTATTTTCCACCACTCTCAATTTCTTTCTTCTTTTTTGCTGTGTTTTAATTACTCATTGCTTTTGCCATGTCGATCCCTACTTTCTCACTCCAACGGACTGTTAGGCGTTGGCTACGGGCCCTTACTCCCACAGAAAAGGCTTTGTTAAAAGAATACCACTTAGAGGCACTTTTAGGCTTACAACAAATTAATATTGATTATAACTTTCTGCATGCTGCCCTAAGCTTTTGGGACTCCGATCATCATGTTTTTGCCTTTTGGGGCAACGAAATATGTCCTTTGCCAGATGAATTTGCTGCGATCCTTGGTTATCCTACTAATGCTACTCCTGTTACCCCTGGCACTATTGAAGAGGGTAAAACAACCATAGGGGATTTCCTAGGACTAGATGATAACATGTTTGCTGAAATTGTTGTAGGTGACGAGGTTAACTTGGCAAAACTTGTAAAACATCACTTTAGGCCTAGTAAGAATATGACCGAATAGAAATTGAATATTCGAGCCCTTGTATTTTGCTTGTTGAATCACTATTTGCTGTCGAATGGCAATGGTGCGTTCGGTGACATAAGGTTGATCCGCTTGATTAGCCAGATGGAAAGTTGCTATTCTATTATGCCGTTGGTTATTGCCGAGATTGCTGAGTGCGGATGAGCTGAAGAAGGATACCAAATCTGAACATTTTAAGGGGAGCCCCCTATTACTGCAGGTAATCGATTTATCCTTGCGCACGTATACACGTTTTTTTTGGCGTACACAACGAGTTTCAGCGCCCAGGGCTGGGCGCTGGAATTTCGGCGCCTGGTCCTGGGCGTTGAAACTGCGCACCAGGAACCATTTTCTTTTATTTTTATTTTTTTGATCGTGCTCGTTTTTTGCAGATTTGGCTCGTGGAACGGCTTAGACTTTTGGAAGCTCCTGCCGATCCTAAACATTATCGCCCTATAGCCTTGGGTAACCGAAAATACTTGCACCAAGGCCAGGACGAGGCCGATTGGAACTCCTTTTTTACTTATGGCATTTGTTCAATTAAGTGGGTGGTACCATGGTGGGGTTTGACTACTATGACAGGGGGTTCTGATGTATCGGTTTATGTTTCCTTGTTGGGGCTATCTCGTCCCATTTATATTTTCCCTTACCGAGTCATGCGTCAATATGGTTTAAGGCAGACTATCCCCTTTTCTGATACGGTACCACCTAAGGTAGCGGCCTTTTCACAAACACGGGTTCTAGCGTGGGCTAAGTATTATGATGGTCTCCCGCGTTGGGCCGTAGCTACAAATGGCTTTGTGGGTCTTTCTGAAAACTACAAGTTGTGGATGAGCTCCGATGATAAAGATGTGAGGACCGAGGCTCGTAATGGGGAGCCGGCTGAGCTTTTGGTACCTCGTATTCGTGTTAAGTATGAGGGTCCTGATTCTGCCAAACCTCGTACCTATAGTATTAAGACTGTGAAAGCTCGTCCTGATCGAAAGCGAAAAGAAGTTCCTCCCCGTTCCAATTTCAGGCCTAAAAAGATGCCTAACATGAAGGGGCCTGCTGTTGTTAAAAGAAATGCAAGCTCTCGCGGAGATCGTCGCCGGAACAATGTATGGGTTAGGAAGGCTCAGCCGCCTGTAGAAACAGTGGCTAGTCTAGTTGATGATAATAATCCTTCTCCCACCATTGTCTGTGCCCTTGAGGCTGAGCGGGCTATAACTGAGAATGTTTCTGAAGCCTTGGCATCTTTGGAAGTTAGTGTCCAGGAGCCGGTTCTTATGGAGATTGATATTGGGGCAGCGCAGAAGACTGTGGGGGTGGATCCTGCGAACATTGCCCTCTAGAAGACTTTATTTGATGATCCGGAAGAACTAGAGTAGTGTAGTTCTTGCTAGGGTGTAGGTGCCCTCTATTTATTTCAGTTGTGTTTGTTTTTATTCTTAGCACTTTGTTTTCCTTCTTATTATTTTTCAATAAAGGCGTATTTTTATTTTTTCATTTTCATTTATTTTTGTTTCTCCTCTTTTTTATGTTTTTATATGTCTAACACTTTTGCACAAAGCATATGTTTTTATTGGACCGAATCCTTGGTAAGGATTGCCTACGTATCTTGTCAGAATCAGGTCGCGCGTAGTTCTAGCTTTAGAGTAAGTTCTAGTATGCCGGATTTCGGTAGATATGCCCTGAGGTGGAAGCATATTACTTAATCGGTCAAATGAGTGAAGTATTATCATTATTTTCATCTGCCTTTTTTTTTTGTTTTTTTTTTTGCCATAAGTCGCGTAAAATATGAAATTCGACTAATTTGTATGGCTATATTCTTGGTAAACCTATTTGGATACGTACTGTACCCCCCAAGTGTTCGTTATTTTTCCGTTGTGTGCGGATAAAATGACGAGCACTTTTGAAAAGAAATTTTTTGGCAGGCAGAAAGTTTCAACGCCCAGGTTGGGGCGTCAGAAATTTCGGCGCCCAGCCCTGGGCGCTGAAAATGATTTCTGGCGGTCGTTTTTGACGCTTTGCTTCACACGTTCTTGCATTTATTTCTTTTCTTGTGCCTTGATTTTTCGCTCGTATTTAAAGTCAATTTTGAGGCTATTTTGGAGGCTTTTTTGACTGTTAGCGTGAAATGCATTTTTGTCCGGATTAATTTTTTCTATTCGTGACTCGAAACAGTTTCGAAAATAGAGTTAGGGCGCGGAAGTTATGAAGATCTTTGTATAGGCTTTTGAGGTGGGTTGAGGTGCGTGTCGTTTTTGAAGAATTGGTGGGGGTTATATTTTATTAATTCCCCTTTTAAGCAACATTTGCTTTCGTTTTGGGTTTTGATTTCCTTTGACTTCTTTGGGTTGTATGGGTAGATTTTTATGGTTACACTGGTTGACTTTTATGTTTTGGGGATATGAATGGGATGGTGCGGTTTATTTTGTGGGTTTCGGGAATTGGTTCCCATGGCACTATTTCAGAACCGAGTGGGCTTTGTTTGTTGGGCCTAGATGTTAGGAGAAATATTACGCCTTTATTGATTCGGAAAGTAAGGAAAACAAACTGAAATAAAACTGTCCTATATTCTAAGGGGTCTTAGGACCATCTAAAGTCTTTATTATTTTTCTACCAATCTAAAGAACTTCTAGGCGCTTTTTACTAATGGTGCTCTATGTGGCTCAAGCCTGGGGTTTACTCTCATAAAACTTCGGTCCTTCACCGGTACTCATCTTGAATTCTATTCCTTTTGCATTGACCCACTGATATGTCTTCACCCATCCGTTCTCGATCTCTTCTAGTGTTGATGCAGGAGAGATTAACCGGGTTGGATCGAAACCTTCATCTTGTAAAGCTAGGGTAGTCATCACAGTCTCGTCCTCCATAGGCCTCGATTCGTTAAACAATGTCCATAGAGCCTGGTTGTCCAATATTTCAGCTGTTTTAGTCTTGGTGAGGTGGGGTGCCTCATCCAAGGTGTGGCAGTCATGGAAAATTTCAAATCCGGGTTTTAGCAAGCGATCATGAACGAAGGGTTCAGGGAAATCGCAGCATGGATGTTCTTCTCCTTCCCGAACGAACATCCCGTTAAGGGTTCTTTGATACGGGGGAAGGAGGGTGGTCTGTTTGGCTTTATTAAGGCGTAGCCCAGACAGGCGGTCAGCAATATCTTCCTCCGTTGGTTCATAGCCTAAGCCAAAGGGAGTAGACTTGTTGGGTAAAGGATGGAATGTGCATTCCTTCTTCCTTATGCCCAATGGGGTTCCTGGGAAATAACCTCGAGCTAGCAGCATTCTAGGGATGACCCAGGATGCATGCGGGTCTAGGAATGCTGGATCATAGTCTTCAATGAACTGGATTGTTTCTTCCATTTGAAACCCATAAAGGTCGTCTGCAGTTTCGGCCGTTCCAACCATAGTACAACTGATATCGAGAGGAGGGGCGCGGATTTCTAGTATTACCCCGTTATGGTTAAGTTTAACCATTTGGTGCAGGGTAGAAGCCACACCTCCTAAGTCATGGAGCCAAGGTCGCCCCAATAGGAGATTGAAAATGGGCTTGATGTCGATTATTTGAAACTCCGTGGTGCATGCCACGGGCCCGGTTTGTATGGTAAGGTTGATTTTTCCCAACACAGGCCTTCGAGAGTTATCATAGGCTCGTACCCCTTGTGTGGAGGTTTGGAAGTCATCGCTTCCTAGTCCCAAGAAATGGGCGGTTCGCAACGGGCAAACGTTAACCGCCGAACCGTTATCTACAAGCGCTAGGGGGATGTATTTCCCTTTGCATCCAACTACTAGATAGAGGGCTTTGTTATGGGCACCCCCCTCTCTGGGTAAATCTTTGTCAGTGAAAACTATGGCCTTTTCTCCAGCATCTCTCGTGACGTGGTTAACCAATGAGTCAGGTGTGATATCTGTAGGCACTGAGATGAGGTCAAGTGAGCGAATAAGCTTTTCGCGATGTTCTTTTGAGGTACACATGAGATCCCAGATGGGAATTTCGGCCTTGGTTCTTTTCAATTGTTTCAAAAGAGGATTTTCAATGACTTCTGCGACGGTGGTGTGCCGTCCATTCTTAGGAGCTTGTCTGACTGGGATATCGTCCATAGGAGGTGGGCGAATGTCAGGCTGGTATATTCTTCCTGATCTGGTGAGGTTGTCGACTTCGGGTTCTTGAGTGGTGGTGTCGATGAGAGCATACCCGGGCCAAGTTTCAGTAAAGAGGTCCTGGCCTGACACTTGAGATAGGTAGATATCTTCAGCATCATCATCCCACACACCACACACTTCTCTCTCGATTCGATCCATGGGGACCACAGCGAGTGGTGCACCTTGAGGCGTGATGTACACCGTGGGGTCGAAGTTCTCTGGTTGGTCGAGAGAGATGTGACAAGAGCCGAGTGGGCTCTTGTTGTTGTTGGGTTTGCCAACGTTAGGGAGAGGTATCACTTCATCCTCTATCATGTCCTGGATCGTATGTTTTAGATTCCAGCAGTTTTCAGTGTCATGCCCATTCCCTTGATGGAATTTGCAGTAAGTACCTTCGACCCAATATTTTCCCTTGACAGGTGGGTCACGGGTGGGGCCTATAGGTCTCAACTTTCCTTGATTGGTTAGTCTTTCAAAGGCTTGTACCAAAGTCGACCCGAGTGGGGCAAACTTTCGGTCTCGGACCCATCTTCCAGGGCTTCTTCGGGCGGGAGTCTCTTCTACAGCATGGACTTCTTGGGCTTGGGATGTGTTACCCTGGTTATAGGTGTTGTTTTTATATGTGGGTTTTCTTTGTATGGTTTTGGCGAGGTCGTCCTCAATCTTTATTCCCACATCATAAACTCTTTTGAAAGTGTCAAGTCCCAGGTACCTAAGGTGTTGTCTGTAAGCCGGGTCCAGGTTGTCAATGAATTTTTGGACCAATTCTGTTTCTGGAGGCCTATTGATTAGCTGGGCCGCCTGGTCCCTCCATCTAGCAAAGTTGGTCGTGAAACCCTCATTTTTCTTTTGGAAGAGAACTTCCAGCTCGCGCATGGTGACTTGGAAATCCATGTTCGACGAGTATTGCTTGATGAAGACATTGACAAAGTCTTCCCAAGTGGGGAAGAGCTTAGGGTCCTGGTGATAGTACCATTTGAGCGGCACAGGTTCCAAGGACAAAGGAAAGGCAGGTAAATACATGGACTTGTCCACGCCTTTCAAGTTCATGGCATTCACAAAGCTCAGTAGATGATCACGGGGGTTGTCCGTGGCCTTGAACTTTGGTAAGTCAGATGAACTGAACTTTTCTGGTAGTTTGCCAGGAAAAGGTTCAGGATCGAGGGAGAAGTATTTGCTCCCCATGGTTTGCTGTAGGACCATTTTTTCAATCCTCTTCTCGTTATCGAGGTTATTTTTGGCTTGCGCAGCCGCTAAAGCTTCATTTTCCATTTTCAATTGGCCCATAAGTTGGGTCATTTGGACCATCTGGTCTCGCAAATCTTCGATGGACATGTTTGAAGGTGCGAATCGAGGTTGGGGAAGCGGAGATCCTTGAAATGAGGGGCGACGGACGGAGCTTGGAGTCACTAAACCTGATGTTGGCGATGTATCTTCGAGACGCACTAACCGTTGATTCCCTGATCGGCACCAAGTGGCAGGACCAGTCCTAGGCATAAGATAAGCTAAAGTTTAAGTTCCCAAAGTTTCAAGCATTACTTATTCTAGACTTCGACTCTCTCTATTGGTTTTTTGCTTTTTCTTTTATTAGTACACTTTTTGGTTTTTTTTTTGGTCATTCTTTGAATTTTCGAAACACTTGCCCGTGTGACATTCATAGTTATTAGCGTGTTCGATTTTGGTGCCATACATTGTCGTCGTAGGAGGCCTATCAACGACACAAAGAGTTATTAATTTTTTACGAGTCGCTTTTGAAATCGAGTGCTTTTCTTACGCCCTCGTAGGAATTCTTTTACGAACATTTTTTGTGCTACGTATTTTCCTTTCGCGCGGGCACCGAGGCTGCTGCGCCTGACCAGAAGGCCAAGCAGCAACTTCAGCGCCCAGTGAGGGGCGTGAGAAATTCTGGCTCCCAGCCAGGGGCGTTGAAAATGCGTCCCTGGCTGGTTCTCGTTTTCTGTTTGCGTCTACTTCTGTTTATGCGACTTCGATTTGCGTGCTTGCCTAATAACGTCCTTTACGCGTTGTGCAGCGTTTGTGGGATTCGTTACAGGCCATCCCGAGCGTCGCTTATTTTTGTGGCGATCATTCGGGTTTGCGGAACACGTATTTCGGTATAACTCTTTGGCAAATTAGTCTATGAATGTTTGGGCAATTTTTAAGGTCGTTGGTTTTCTGGGATAGTTTGTCACACACAATCATATATTTCGCTACACATAACTAACATTCCATCATGAGGCAATAATAACATGTCATGTAGTTTATGATAGGCTTCTATCGGTAGTTATTTGCGCCTGGCTTGGTACCGCTTCTATCGCAGATCCAACACATGCCCCGGTCGAGGTAGTGTCTTCAACAGACGAATTTCTCCCAAGAGGCCAACCCGGAAGTGCAAGCCAAGGGGGCATGCAGGCGAGAGAGACCTAATGAGAGAGCGATTGGGTTCGGGATAGGTGTACTAACTGCACAAGTACCGAGTGGGCAACATGCGCGGCGTATGCACCCCCCTATTGGCGAAGAAAAGTATCCTTAGTCCCAACTCCCGAGGGAGCCGAGATTCGTTATGTTGTTCTGCCCGTTCACATTAATATGCTGATTTTCAGGTCGTCCCAACTTGATTGGGAAATAAACGCGGGGTAGGATCGTTTCACCCTTCGGCTATTTTGATTACCTACAAGCACGAGTATTTCCTTCACTATCCCCAGTGGAGTCGCCACTGTGAGGGGGTAGAAAAAGCACGAGGCTAATGCGTGACCTCGTCCCTCGTGGGTGTGACGATTCTTTTTTATTCAATCAAGTGTAATTGGATTTCCTTTGAGTTTACACCCAATTGACACATAACGACGCACCCTTGAGAGGTGCGTCACGGTTCTCAGAAAACTAACCACTTTGACTTTGCTATTTCTCCTTTTTATTTAACGAATCTCAAATTATGGGACAGGATACGTTCTGTTCGATTTATGGATCGATTGCGACAGAACGCGTGAACAATTTCGCAGCGAGAGGCTTAGGCTAAGGGTTGGAGTCAATACTCAGAATATGAATTGTGTGTGTCCTTTTCACGTCGAATTTGGGGCTGTATTTGTAGGGAAGAGTTTGTGGAAAGATAGAATTGCAGAGTTCTAATCCACAAAGAATTAGGAAAAAACACGTACCCAAGTATTTTCAGCGCCCAGGCCTGGGCGCCGAAGATTTCGGCGCCCAGAGCAAGGCGTTGAAAATAGGTCTGGGCTGTTTTCTTAGTCAGATTCGGATTCCTGGAATCCGTATTGTTTAAGAATTAATCGAGTCTTTTAGTGCGTATCAATTTCATGACGGAATGCGTCTGGGCCCGTTACGAACTCTAGGCTCGTTAGGATTTTAATTAATACGTAACTCTTATTTCCGAATCATATTTGGAATAGGATTCTCGTAGTTTTCAATCTCATTTAGGATTTATGTTGGAGTGCAACACCTAATTCTGATAGGTTTCTATCTTTTATGACTTGCCACTTTTAACAGCTGCCCATTACGGCAGTTACTATTTTTAGCAGGTTTCCATAAATAGCAGGTTTCGGGTGAAATGAAAAGGGGAATTGAGATTCGTTATTTTATAGGAGATGCGTTGTCAAGTGGAGATTTATGCTTTCATCATCGAACCTTTCCCTTTCGGGAATGGGGACAAAAGTAGGTGTCTACACTTGGTATAATTCGAAAATAAGAGTTACGTATTAATTAAATTCCTAACGAGCCTAGAGTTCGTAACGGGCCCAGACGCATTCCGCCATAAATTAATACGCACTAAAAGACTCGAATAAATCTCAAAAGCTCCGTATTCTAAGAGTCCAAATCTGACAAAGAACTCGGCCCAGATCCCATTTTCAACGCCTGGATCTGGGCGCTTAAAATGCCTGGGGCCGTTTTATCTCCGGATTCTTTTTGGATTCGTATCTTAAAATCTATCTTTCCACACACTCTTTTCCTATAATTACAGCCTAAAACCGACGTGAAAATAACACACAATTCCATAACCTGAGTATTGATTCTAGCCTTAAGCCTAAGCCTCACGCTGCGAAATTGATCCGGCGTTCTGTCGCAATCGACCCAAAAGTCGAACAGAACGCGTCCTGCCCCTTGTAGCTTGATGAATTAAGCCTAAATACTGGAACATTGCTTAGAAACCCGAGATTCGTTAAATAAAAGGAGAAATAGCAAAGCCAAGTGGTTAGTTTTCTGTGAACCACAACGCACCTCTCAAGGGTGTGTTGTAATGTGTCCCTCATATGATTTAATCGCTTTCATCACCCTTTTATAAAATTGTCAAACTATTAATTTGATTGATCTATCACGCCTAATAAGATAATACCTAGGACAATTGAATTATCATGCTAGGTACCTTAAATCAATCTAAATAAGATAATCACGATCGATTTAGTGTTATGTGTTGCATATTGCTAAAATCAATTCAGAATAGTTTAATGGTTTAACGCATGTCCCTTCAATTATTTATGCTGAGCTAGTAAGGATAACCTGCCTCTGGAGTATTATCGATGAGCACTCCTCTCGGTAGTTACAGTCCCCCGAACTCTCAATCTCTGCCCTGCGGGTGTACGTTGAGCGATCCCCACACCAGGGATCACAAGGGAACCTATGGCCGTCGTGGTCGAACATAATTGCACTCCCTTTATGTCACGATAACCGGGTTTTGTCAGTTTTTCTCATTGTCGTTAAAAACTGAATGGCGACTCCTATATTACTAGTCGATTGGGTGTAAACTCACAGGAAATCCAATTACACTTGATCTGACAACGTCACGCCCACGAGGGACGAGTTCACGCATTAGCCTCGTGCTTTTTCGACCCCCTCACAGTGGCGACTCCACTGGGGATGTTAATGAAATAATCGTGCTCGTAGGTAATCAAAATAGCGGAAGGGTGAAACGATCCTACCCCGCGTTTATTTCCCTATCAAGTTGGGACGACCTGAAAATCAGCATATTAATGTGAACGGACAGAACCGCATAACGAATCTTGGCTCCCTTGGCATGTTTCATCTCGGGAGTTGGGAATAAGGATACACATCGCCACCCGGGGGGTGCATACGCTTCGAATGTTGTCCACTCGACACTTTCTCTAGTAGTACACCTACCCCAAACCCAATCGCTCGCCCACTAGGTCCCTCTCATTGGTGCATGCCCCCTTGGCTTACATCGTGATTGGCCTCTTGGGACGAAATTCGCTTGTGAATGCACTTCCCCGACCGGGGCATGTGTTGGATCGACGATAGAAGAGGTACCAAGCCGGCGCAAATATTATTCATAGAAGCCTATCATAAACTACGTGACATAGTATTTTGCTTCATGTTGTAACGTTAGTTATGTGTAGCGAATTATGTGATTGTGTGTGACAAATAATACTAGAAAACCAACGACCCTAAAAATTGCCCAAACATTCATAAACACCAGTTGGCCAAAGAGTTATACCAAAATACGTGTTCCGCAGCCCCGGGCGATCGCCACAAAAATAAGCGACGCCCAGGACAACCTGTAACGGATTCCACAACGCTGCACAACGCGTAAAGGACGTTATTAGGCAAGCACGCAAAATTAAGTCGTATGTACGGAAAAAGGATAGACGAACAGAATACGAGTACCAGTCAGGGACGCATTTTCAGCGCCCCTGGCTGGGCGCCAATCATTTTCAACGCCCCTGCTGGGCTCTGAAGTTGCTGCCTGGCCTTTTGGTCAGGCACAGCAGCCTCGGTACCCGCGCATAAAGTATACGTAGCAATAAAAAATTCGTAACAAATTCTCTACGAGGACGTATGAAAAAGGGCGCTCGATTCT
Source organism: Spinacia oleracea (assembly GCF_020520425.1). NCBI lineage: Eukaryota > Viridiplantae > Streptophyta > Magnoliopsida > Caryophyllales > Amaranthaceae > Spinacia > Spinacia oleracea. The sequence continues at coordinate 35,677,999 of NC_079487.1, read as the reverse complement.
AAGAACGACTTATAAAATAAACAACTCCTTGTGTCGTCATTAGGCCTCCTATGAAGATAATGTTCGGCACCAAAACCGAGCATGCTAATTAAAATAACTTTGAATGTCACACGGGAAAATGTTTCGAAAATGCAAAGAATGACCAAAAGAAGAGCCAAAAGTGTACCAATAAAAGTGAGAATAGAAAACCAATAGAAAGAGTCAGAAGTCTAGACTAAGTAATGCTTAACTTTGGGCCTAAACTTTAGCTTGTCTTATGCATAGGGCTGGTTCCGCCACTTGGTGTCGATATGAAAATCAAAGGTTAGTGCGTCTCGCTACATCACCAACACAAGGTTTAGTAACTCCAAGCTTCGTCCGTCATTCCCCCTTTCAAGGATCTCCGCTTCCCCAACCTCGATTCGCACCCTCAAGCATGTTCATGGAAGAATTACGAGACCAAATGGTCCAAATGACCCAAATAATGAGTCAACTGAAAATGGAAAACGAATTCTTAGCGGCTGCGCAAGCCAAAAATGACCTCGATAACGAGAAGAAGATCGAAAAAATGGTTCTGCAGCAAACCATGGGGAGCAAGTATTTCTCCCTCGATCCTAAACCTTTTCCCGGCAAACTACCGGAAAATTTCAGTTCATCTGACTTACCAAAGTTCAAAGCCACGGACAATCCCCGTGATCATCTCTTGAGCTTCGTGAATGCCATGAACTTGAAATGTGTGGACAAGTCCATGTATTTGCCTGCCTTTCCTTTGTCCTTGGAACCTGTGCCACTTAAATGGTACTACCACCAGGACCCTAAGCTCTTCCCCACTTGGGAGGACTTTGTCAATGTCTTCATCAAGCAATACTCGTCAAACATGGATTTTCAAGTCACCATGCGCGAGTTCGAAGTCCTCTTCCAAAAGAAAAATGAAGGTTTCACGACCTATTTTGCTAGATGGAGAGACCAAGCGGCCCAACTAATCAATAGGCCTCCTGAAACTGAATTGGTCCAAAAATTCATTGACAACCTAGACCCAGCTTATAAACAACACCTTAGGTACTTGGGCCTTGATACCTTCAAAAGGGTTTATGATGTAGGAACAAAGATCGAGGATGACCTCGCAAAAACAGTACAAAGCAAGCCCGCGTACAAAAGTAACACCTACAACAGGGGCCACACGCCTCAAGCCCAAGAAGTCCACGCCGTAGAAGAAACCCCAACCCGAAGTAGCCCTGGAAGGTGGACCCGAGATCGAAAGTTTGCCCCACTCGGGTCGACTCTGGTACAAGCCTTCCAAAGACTAACCAATCAAGGAAAGCTAAGGCCCATAGGCCCCACACCCGACCCTTCAGTCAAAAATAAATATTGGGTCGAGGTCACCTATTGCAAATTCCATCAGGGAAATGGGCACGATACTGAAAACTGCTGGAATCTAAAAAACACGATCCAAGATATGATAGAGGATGAAGTAATACCTCTCCCTAACGTTGACAAACCCAACAACAACAAGAGCCCACTCGGTTCTTGTCACATCTCTCGATCAACCAGAAAATAAGAACTTTGATCCTACGGTGTATATTACGCCTCAAGGTGCACCACTCGCCATAGTCCCTATGGATCAAATCGAGAGAGAAGTGTGCGGTGTGTGGGATGATGATGCGGAAGATGTCTACCTGTCTCAAGTATCGGGCCAGGACCTCTTTACTGAAACTTTGCCTGGGCATGCTCCATTGACACCACCCCTCAAGAGCCCGAAGTTGACAATCTCACTCGGTCCGGAAGGGTATACCAACAGGATATTCGCCCACCTCCCGGGGACGACATCCCAGTCAGACAGACTCCTGAAAACATATGGCACACCACCGTCGCAGAAGTAATCGAAAATCCTCTCTTGAAGCAACTAAAAAGAACTAAAGCCGAGATTACCATCTGGGATCTCATGTGCACTTCAAAGGAACATCGTGAAAAACTTATTCGCTCACGTACTTGACCTCATCTCAGTCCCTACGGACATCACACCTGACTCGTTGGTTAACCACATCACAAGAGATGTTGAGGAAAAATCAATAGTTTTTACTGACAAAGACTTACCTAAAGAAGGAGGCGCCCACAATAAGGCCCTCTATCTAGTGGTTGGATGCAAAGGACAAAACATCCCCCTAGGACTCGTAGATAACAGTTCAGCGGTAAATGTCTGCCCATTGCGAACCGCCCATTGCTTGGGGCTAGGAAGCGATGACTTCCAAACCTCCACGCAAGGGGTACGAGCTTATGATAACTCTCGAAGGCCTTTGTTGGGAAAAATCAACCTCACAATACAAACCGGGCCCGTGGCACGTACCACGGAGTTTCAAATAATCGACATCAAGCCCACTTTCAACCTCCTCTTAGGACGCCCTTGGCTCCATGACTTAGGAGGTGTGGCTTCTACCTTGCACCAAATGGTTAAACTTAACCATAACGGGGTAATTCTGGAAATATGCGCCCCTTCTCTCGACGCCAGTTGTACTATGGTTGGAACGGCCGAAACTGCAGAAGACCTTTACGGTTTTAAAGTGGATGAAGCCATCCAAGTCATTGAGGACTATAATTTAGCATTTCTAGATCCGCGTGCATCCCGGGTCATCCCTAAAATTTTTCTAGCTCAAGGCTATTTCCCGGGAACTCCATTGGGCATAAGGAAGAAGAACTACATGTTCCATCCCCCACCTAACAAATCTACTCCCTTTGGCCTAGGCTATCAACCAACGGAGGAAGATATTGCTGACCACTTATCTAGGCTACGCCTTAAGCCAGCCAAGACAAAACAAGCCACCCTTCTTCCCCCATATCAAAGAACCCTTAATGACATGTTTGTCTGGGAAGGAGAAGAACACCCATGATGTGACTTCCCTGAACCCTTCGTTCGGGATGGCCTGCTAAAGCCTGGATTTGAAATTTTCCATGACTGTCATACTTTGGATGAGGCACCCCACCTCACCAGACTGAAACAGTTGAAATATTGGACAACCAAGCTCTATGGACATTGTTTAACGAATCGAGGCCTATGGAGGACGAGACTGTGATGACTACCCTAGCTCTACAAGATGAAGGTTTCGATCCAACTCGGTTAATCGCTCCTACATCAACACTAGAAGAGGCCGAGAACGGATGGGTGAAGACATGTCAGTGGGTCAACGCAAAGGGAATAGAGTTCAAGATGAGTACATGCGAAGGACCAAGGTTCTACGAGACTAAACCCAAGGCCTGAGCCGTAGAGAGCACTTTATCAAAACGCCTAGTAGTTCTTTAGATGATAGAAAGAATAAAGCTCTAGATATGGTCCTAAGAACCCTTAGAATATTGATTAATTTATTCCAGTGTGTTTTCCTTACTTTCCAAATTAATAAAGGCGTAAAATGTCTCCGAAAATATTATTCTAACACTAAATAAGCACTAATCATACTTGCAAATATAAAAATCAAAAAATATAAGGAAGCGGCCCACTGTAGGCCCAATAGCGAGGCCCACTCGGTCTTGAATCGTGACATCAAAAACAATTCCCGAAAATCCACAAAATAAACCACACCATCCCCTTCATATTTCCAAGACATAAAGGTCAAACCCGTGTAACCCAAAGAAACCAAAAAAATCAAATCCAAACAATGCAAATGTTGCTCAAAAAAAAAAAACATAACCCCATCATCCCCATCATTAACAACACGCACCTCAACCCTGTTAGGTTATGATACATATGACATTTACATAGATCATGCGGAAACAACCATTAACCCAGGAAACATATTATTTACACATAATCATATAGCATAATTAGATGCATACTCTTTGTTGCGTGCCTTCCCTAGCTGCGCCCGAACCGAACAAGAACAAGTCTTTTAGGACTCCAAGTGTCGTCCCTCCGTAGATAGTCCACAGCACGTCCGGATCCGCCTTAAGATTGACCAACTAGAACCGCCCTTAAGGTACTAGAAAATTCGGCACTTTTATGAGCAAGATGTGTTTTAATTTTCTCTCAAAAAACTCACTTTTGAATACTTTGAAACTTATGTATAAATTATGACCCCTAGGCCTTTATTTATAGAGTTATGGAAAAGGAATCGTAATCCTAGTAGGATGCGAATTAATTGGAATTAGAATCCTACATGAATTCTATTTAATTAATTTATCCAATTAGGAATAGACATTTAATCATACACTGACTCTTGCAGATTCAGGAATCACGCATGAGCACAAACTCACACACACACGGCAGCCACAAGGGCTGCCCATGCGCGTGCGAGCAGCAGCCCGCGCATCACGGCCCACGCAGCCGTGGCCCTTGGCGCGCGCTGGGCCTGCCTTGCGGTAGGCCTGGGCGCTGCCTTGGCTGGGCTTGTGGCGCGCATGCTTGCTGGGCGATGGCCCCGGCTTCGTGCTGGGCCTTCGTCCGGCAAGCCTCGTCCGATGCTAATTCGTACGATACGCTTCCGATTAAATTTCCATTTCCGGAATCTATTTCCGATACGAACAATATTTAATATTTCCGATTCCGGAATTAATTTCCGTTTCGAACAAATATTTAATATTTCCGTTTCCGGAATTATTTTCCGATTCCGGCAATATTTCCGATTCTGACAATATTTCCGTTTCCGGTAATATTTCCGATTCTGGTAATATTTCCATTTCCAATAATATTTTCCGATACGTACCATGTTTCCGTTTCCGGCAACATCTACGACTTGGATAATATTCATATTTCCGATACGATCCATATTTCCGTTTCTGGCAATATCATCGTTTCCGGAGTATTCATTTCTTGCCTGTGACGATCTTAGCTCCCACTGAAACCAAGATCCGTCGGTTCCGAATATTCATAGATGGAGTATTTAATGCCATTAAATACTTGATCCGTTTACGTACTATTTGTGTGACCCTACGGGTTCAGTCAAGAGTAAGCTGTGGATTAATATCATTAATTCCACTTGAACTGAAGCGGCCTCTAGCTAGGCATTCAGCTCACTTGATCTCACTGAATTATTAACTTGTTAATTAATACTGAACCGCATTTATTAGACTTAACATAGAATGCATACTTGGACCAAGGGCATTATTTCCTTCAGTCTCCCACTTGTCCTTAGGGACAAGTGTGCATTTCCTAATTCCTTTGTCGCTCGATGCTTGCTCTTGAACATAAGGTAAGAGTTGTCATCCTTATTATGTCCAGAGGTGTTCCTCGGTTTCAGAGTTCAACTGATCAAATAAACAGATAATCATAGCCTATGATTCATCCGAGCACGGCCATGCATTTCACAGTTTCTAGCTCTCCGAGTGGCCTTGTACAACTTTTAAGCATCTCATCCCGATTTATGGGAGGACAATCCCAATCTTGCGATCTTGAGATTAGACTTCGTTTGATAGGTGATTACCTGAGCGTTGCCTTTATAGCCTCCTTTTACGGTGCGACGGTTGGTCAACGTCAAAGCAACCAGTTCTCAAACAAGTAATCTCAAATCACTCAGGTATTGAGGATTTAGTGTCTAATAATTTAATGAAATTTACTCATGACAGATTTTCATCTCTTACAGTAAAGTTTCATAGGTCTTGTCCGATACTAGTCTTCCCAAAGTAAGTATCTATGCAAATGATTATGACATTGCCATGTCCACATAGTTCAAGAAACAGAACTACTAGTCATCTTGCATTCTAATCGTCTAACGTTTTCTATGCGTCCAACTTTATAGAAAACTCCGATTAGGGACCATTTTCAATCTTTGACATTCAAGTTCACTTGACAGACATTTCTTAGTCACAGGACTGGTCCTGACAGTCTATCTTGAATATATCGTCAAATTGAAGGGACTCATCATTTAATACTAAACCAAGATTAAATGGAATATGAAAATACATTTCATATATGATAAATGTTCAACCCCAATGTTTTATAACCATGGGCCTCAAACCCATTTTCTAAAACAATTCATGGAATTCAAAGCTATGCTTGATTTCCAGTGCTACAATGTAAGTGTTGCTTCTCACTTGTTGCATAGGTTTAGTTATCATGCTTTGCCAATCTTAATATCCTTTTCATCGAATGTTCTTCGAGATAGATGATAAGATCTTTTGAGTATGTTTATTTTGTGATCTAGTCTTTCTCGCTACAATGGTGGTTCTACGCATTTCTCAATGAAGAACCATCAAGTTAGCAGACCTTTTTCTTGCTTCAAGAGTGGTTCTACGCATTTTTCAATGAAGAACCATCAAGCCAACAGATAGGTGATCTTCCCAAGTTCAGTGAAGAACTCTTTAAACAACCCTGTTTTATTGCTTCTTAGGCAATAATTACTTTTACTTCAACTGCATAGGTTGCTAGTGATGCTTTGTTTGGATTTACCTATCCAAGCAGTTCATAGATATGTGGAAGACTCTCCAACTATATCTTAGAACATAGAAATTAATATTTTAATTTCCCACGCAACAACTCATGGTCTCCAATCCATGTTGCCATTTCAAAACACGATGCTCTATAGCTCGTCCTTATCAATGGTTAACTCCAAAGGGTCTTGCTTGATCCTTTGCCAGTGTTTATGCGTGTAGCATCAATATTTAGCATATCTTTATTTCCTTGAATCAAGAACTATTCCTATGTACCTTTTCAAGTACCATAAGTATTCTTGATCTCAATCTAGTTGATCTTCACTTAGATCAATAGAGATTGGTATATGTTCGTCATGCCTAAAGTCATACGATACGTTTTTGGCGATCCTCATATTATATCATACATGATAAATTCTTTTGCAGAATAATTCCCAATTGAATTCTATTCATGTAACTTTAGCTCATTCAATTTTAGTAGATACTGAATCCAGCTAAATTCTTTGACATATAATATAGGTTAAGAATCTCATTTAGACTCTTTGATGTTTAACTTAGTAAATGCTTATACATAGTTCAAACATTCTTTACTTAGATTTATTCACATGGGTCGAATATCTCCAATGGAGACTTTCGTGTTTGATTTAGTAAATGCCATTACTTAATCTAAAACAATATTATAAGATCTTTGTAAATAGATCTTAATACCCAATATGTACTAAGTCTCGCCATGGTCCATTATTGATGAATAATTTCAAATCTAAGTCATTAGCATTTGAATGTTATTTCACAATAGAGAGATATGTGTGTGATACACATAGGACCAATTAAGTTTTATGTACTCCCACTAAACTTCTTATATATCTATAAGAATCATGTATATTTTATGAAACTAAAATACTTATTAGCTTCACTAAAATACAATTCCAATTCCCAGTTGCTTGCTTAAATCTGTACTTAGATTTTATAAACTAGCTTTTCTTTTCAAGCATTTATTTGGATCCACAAATCCTATGACATACCATGTACATAGTTTTCTTCCAACATTTGATTGAGGAATATGTTTTGTCATCCAATTGCCATATGTACCAATATGCAATCATTGCTTGATTTATAGACTTGAGCATTACGATTATGCATGAGGTTTCAACACAATCCATGTCATGAATTTGCTTGTAACCTTTAGCAACTAATCTAGCTTTGCGTGTGAACACAATTTCATGTTTGATGGTTTTTATCCTTAAAACAAACTTGCAACCAATAGATGTGAAACTATTCTTGCAAATCAACAAAATTTTTAATTTTGTCATCAAAACATTGAGTATGTTTTATGGCCTCTAACCATTTAAACATATAGTCTATATATGGCCTCTAACCATTTTAGGGAATCTATATTTCGTCATAGCTTTCTTACAAGTCACAAACTCATTAATCTATATGATAATAGTTTGACTGCAAGTTGTAGGTTTCTTCACTATTTAATAGAAGAATCTCATAGTTTCATTGACCTGATCTCTATGTTTCTTCACTATCTAATAGAAGAATCTCATAGTTTCAGTGACTTGAATTCTATGCCTACTTGGGTATAGAACATCAAACAATAGAATATCAATAGCCACTTGAAAGTCCTTTGAATATTCTGTTCTCCTTGAAGCACTTGTAAAGTCTTCTAAGAGATGTCTATTCTTTAAAGCCACTTCTAAAGTCTTAAAGAATAAGTTCGGATTTTCTGAAGCACTTCGAAAAGCCTCCGGAATGTCCGTTTATGTTTGTTGTTTGCCTCGAAAACTTTCGAGGTCTATTTTCTCCCACTTGTCATTTTGGAAACGAATCTCCAAAAGGACATTATTTCGAGCAAACAAACATTATGTTCTCAAAAAATTCGTGGTAGAAACAATACCCTTGTGTCTCATTTGAATAAATCACAATGAAACATATATCTATACTTGGGCCTTAGTTTGTTGAATAACAAACACTAAGCTCCCACTGAGTTTAGGAACTCTTTAGATATATTATGAAAAGATATTCTGAAATTACTTTTCAATAGCTTTGACGAATTTGGTTTAGTTTGGTGGTAGTTGAGCATTTTGTTTTAGAAATTATAGGAAAAGTCTTTATGATTCATCATTGATCGAATCAAGTACTAATTGACTTCGATCATTCCAACGTAGATATGCCATATCTTATGGAGCTAGATTGTGAAATTACAACACACAATCATTGATGATCATATTTGGTCTCAAGTAATCATCAACATGATCTAACCTAGATCTTTATGATTTCTTGCCAAGTGGATTTTATACTTCTGAATCTTTGAACTAGCCAAACAGATTCAACTTATATCACATTTGAGTAAATAAACCTATATTCACTCAAATCCATGTGAAATAATAAAGTCATAAAATCTTTCTTTAGCTTTGAACTCTATCGTCTAGGCGTTCTAACAATAGTTCATATTCTTTGTTACTTTCAACAAGTAAGACTAGCTTGTCTTAAGTTGATCTAGAAATCAACCAACTTTCAAAAGTCCATCAAAATAGAGCTTATGAATGTTAACTTGTTGATATGGTCTAAGCAACAATGCCAAAGATTTAATGGAACTCAAATCAAGGGTTTGATTTGAACCTAGTAAAGTTCTTTAAAGAGTTGTTTGTTTTAATCAAGCATATTGACTCAACCAGTAATTGACTATTTCATTCAAATAAACAAACAAACAAGCATTGTTTTTGTTCTTCTGAATGTGAGTCTTTCTGTGTTTGAAGCAGAAATTTAGGTATGCTGATTATGGAACAAAATAGCCATTAAGTTCCAGCCTTTGAAAGGACTTAAAACAAACTAGATGACCCTACAACTAATGTAGCATTGCCATGCTTCATTTCCCACTTGTAGGTCATTAGTGTATCCTAGCTTCCATCGTTTGAGTTATTACCGAAGTAAGAACCTCAAGCGGTATATGATACCAAGGAAGTTTGATTGCTAGGTCACTTCTCTTTAAATATAAACTTATAGGTAGAAACGGAATCGTAATTCCTTTCATTTGTTCATTTGTTTTCCTATTTCTTGTACCCTTTCTTATAGTCTTAAGAATTGAATTCTTTAGTGTTGACTTTTATACTTTGTTAGACATGTTCAATGTCACCAACAAGGTTCTTTACCATTTTAATTTATGTTGAATATTTTGTTTCAACTAGATGATCTTACCAGAAGCTTCTAAAGTTCTCTAAGCATCGATCTATTCGAATGTCTAGGGACTAGACTCATTCGAGAATTAAATGGACAAAGATATTAGGTTGTTAACCATTGGTAAAGCTGAGCGTATTAAACTCAATGCTTTATGATCTCAAAACTACAGTGTATTTTGAATTCACAAGCACCAATTGGTTTGCCATTCGATTTTGACGTTCGAAAACAACCATAAAAGTCGCTATAAGAAACGTACATTTTAAATTGCTCACTTTCTCTCATTTCCGTGAATCGTTCTTGGATTCACTACCAATCGAGGAAATTTACTGTTACCTTTCTAAAAGGATTTATTGCAGTGCAAGATATTTAATTATAAACATACATTGAAGCATGCAAAGTTTAAACATTTATCATGAATAATAACTTGAAATTAAAGCAACCATGCAATTCAAACAAGTTATTAGCATTTTATTCGATTTTATTGTTCCGGCAGGTGTGAATAAAATGATTCCAAGACCCTAAAACCATTGAAGAATTAAGCACAGTTTGTCGACTCAATTCTAAAACATTTTAGGTAAGCAAAAGCCTTTTGCTAATAGTCTAAAAACTACTCTTGGTTGATAGGTACGTCTAAGAACTTGTTAGGTAAACCTATCGATTTTGCCACGACATAAAAGGACTCCTTACTTATATCGTTGAGTTTCACCAAAACTAACATGTACTCACAATTATTTGTGTACCTTGCCCCTTTAGGACCAATAAGTAACACCTCGCTGAGCGAAAACTATTACTAGATTGATGTAAAGGATATCCAAGCAAGTGTATATTTTGGCATGGCACCTTTTAACTCAATTTTTAAGTTTGGAACTTAAGGCTCTTACTATGTTGGTTAGATTTTAAGTGAACTAAAATCCTTAATCATGCAACATAATCAAGCTTTTGATCTCATGCATTTTAAGACATATTTAAAGCAATAAATAACTTAAAACATGCATAAGATATTTGTGATCTAGTATGGCCCGACTTCATCTTGAAGCTTTGACTTCAAAGTCCGTCTTGAAAATCTCCGTGGGAGGCACCATTTTCTTCAAATAGGATAAGCTATAACTAATTACAACTATTTGATGGTACGCAGACCATTTTGAATTGAAAAATAACTTTGGTGCTTTAGACCAATTACATTCAAATTAATGGTACGCAGACCATATTTTCTATCCTATTTGGGCCATACTAGTCACTTCATAACCTGCAAAACAGTACATATACAATATATACCATTCACCCATTCATTATCATGAATGGCCCACATAGCTGGTTAGTAAAACACATTATGCATCACGTAAACATTTGCAGCAATTAATCAAGGGCACCAATAATCTACCAATTATTCAGTCCTTATTAATTCTAATCAAGTTGTTTTAACCTTAAGGATTTGTAGACCTAATCAAGAGTTTATGACTAAAAAATGCTCCCACTTAAACCAATAAATTCATATGCTTTACCAATTTTAAACATAAAAATGTATTTCTAGTCTAACCGGAAACATACAAATTTAATTAAAATTTAAAGCTCATATAAATTTATAATTGAATCCAAAAATTTAATTTAATTTCAGTCGTATTTAAATTAATTCATGATTTTAATTTTAGTAAAATAATTAGAATAAATAACATTTATTATAATTATAATATTCAAAATTAAAATCCAAGAAAAAAATTCAAATTATTAATTTTAAAATTAATTAAAATTACGTGAACTGAAATTTTCAAATTAAACATTCAAAACGATCTAATCGTAACGCAAACACCCTACGCGTTGCACGCCCATGGGCCGCACGCACACAGCCATTGCTGGCCATGTGCGCGCAGCTCATGCGCTCGTCGCATAGCTGCTGCTATCCTATCGCAAGCCTCCGCACAGCGCCCCATCGCACGCGAGCTATCGCTCGCAGTGCGCGCGCGCGAGATCGCTCGCTGGGCGCGCTGGCTCGCTCGCTGTGCGCTCGAGCCATCGCTCGCTGGGGCGCGACATCGCTCGCTGCGCGCGTGAGCCATCGCTCGCTGGGGCGCGACATCGCTCGCTGGGCGAGCGACATCGCGCGCTGCGCGCGTGAGCAGTGCTGGGCGCAGCGCTCGTGGCACGCGAGCTTGCGCTCGCTGCGCGCGAGGCTGCGCGCACTTGTGCGAGGCAGCGCGCGTTGTGGCGCAGCTCGCTTGCTGCCCACACGCGACTGCCTTGGCTCGCCCTTCGCCCATGCCCATTCGTTCATTGCTCGTGGCACACGACACAAGGCAGGGCTGCTGCCTTGTGCTCGTGCACTACGCCCTTGCTCATTGCATTCGTGTCGCACGGGCGACGAGCTCCCTTGCTCGTCGTCGCATGCCCGCATTATACAACACCCCTTAAGGGTAACACGAAGCGTCCATTGCTTCGTGCGTGCAAGTTATTTGAACGAATCGCATAAAATTTTAAATTTTATATTTAAAATTAATGACAAATTAATAAATATTATTAATTTCATAATTTTAGGGCGAAAAAATCGAAAATTTATTATCCAATTGATTTCCGATTGTTATGGATTCAAGTCTAGGTCATAAAAATTTAAAATTTATCGTAAATTTACAATTTTTATGGTGGTTTTTAATCATAGGTTTCTAATTAAATTACAATTAATTATGAAAATCAAATTAATTCTAAATTATTCTAATTTTCAACAAATTAATCATAATTACAAATTAGATTGCATAATTAACAAGACTAGGCATTCAAACTTGTTAAACATATGCAGTAGGTCAATCAAAAATTCAAGATTTATCAACAAGAATCGCAAATATTTAATTTAACATCTTAAATTTACGAAATTTTGCATTCGAAAAACTAAAACCTTCGAAAAGTCATAGTTAGGCTTCGAATTTGAGGATTCTGGGTTCGGCAGAAAAATAATATTTTTGTCAAAATTTTAGAATGCCTTTTACATGCGGAATTGACACAAAAATCACTCAATTCGGATGAGTAATGAAGAAACTGCCGAAAAACTGCGTACATATAATTAAATAAACGCAATTTGCAATTAATTAACAATTACGAAAATTAATCACCCCTTTTAATTCTTGCAAATTTGTAATATTTAACCATGTTCATGCAATTTAGATTATGAAAATAATAAGGGGCTCGTGATACCACTGTTAGGTTATGATACATATGACATTTACATAGATCATGCGGAAACAACCATTAACCCAGGAAACATATTATTTACACATAATCATATAGCATAATTAGATGCATACTCTTTGTTGCGTGCCTTCCCTAGCTGCGCCCGAACCGAACAAGAACAAGTCTTTTAGGACTCCAAGTGTCGTCCCTCCGTAGATAGTCCACAGCACGTCCGGATCCGCCTTAAGATTGACCAACTAGAACCGCCCTTAAGGTACTAGAAAATTCGGCACTTTTATGAGCAAGATGTGTTTTAATTTTCTCTCAAAAAACTCACTTTTGAATACTTTAAAACTTATGTATAAATTATGACCCCTAGGCCTTTATTTATAGAGTTATGGAAAAGGAATCGTAATCCTAGTAGGATGCGAATTAATTGGAATTAGAATCCTACATGAATTCTATTTAATTAATTTATCCAATTAGGAATAGACATTTAATCATACACTGACTCTTGCAGATTCAGGAATCACGCATGAGCACAAACTCACACACACACGGCAGCCACAAGGGCTGCCCATGCGCGTGCGAGCAGCAGCCCGCGCATCACGGCCCACGCAGCCGTGGCCCTTGGCGCGCGCTGGGCCTGCCTTGCGGTAGGCCTGGGCGCTGCCTTGGCTGGGCTTGTGGCGCGCATGCTTGCTGGGCGATGGCCCCGGCTTCGTGCTGGGCCTTCGTCCGGCAAGCCTCGTCCGATGCTAATTCGTACGATACGCTTCCGATTAAATTTCCATTTCCGGAATCTATTTCCGATACGAACAATATTTAATATTTCCGATTCCGGAATTAATTTCCGTTTCGAACAAATATTTAATATTTCCGTTTCCGGAATTATTTTCCGATTCCGGCAATATTTCCGATTCTGACAATATTTCCGTTTCCGGTAATATTTCCGATTCTGGTAATATTTCCATTTCCAATAATATTTTCCGATACGTACCATGTTTCCGTTTCCGGCAACATCTACGACTTGGATAATATTCATATTTCCGATACGATCCATATTTCCGTTTCTGGCAATATCATCGTTTCCGGAGTATTCATTTCTTGCCTGTGACGATCTTAGCTCCCACTGAAACCAAGATCCGTCGGTTCCGAATATTCATAGATGGAGTATTTAATGCCATTAAATACTTGATCCGTTTACGTACTATTTGTGTGACCCTACGGGTTCAGTCAAGAGTAAGCTGTGGATTAATATCATTAATTCCACTTGAACTGAAGCGGCCTCTAGCTAGGCATTCAGCTCACTTGATCTCACTGAATTATTAACTTGTTAATTAATACTGAACCGCATTTATTAGACTTAACATAGAATGCATACTTGGACCAAGGGCATTATTTCCTTCAAACCCACCAAAAAATCCTAGGCAAAGATCTTCATATCTTCCGCACCCTAACTCCATTTTCAAAGCCGTTTCGAGTCACGAATAGAGAAAATTAATCCGGACAAAAATGCGTCTAACGCTAACAGTCCAAAAAGCTTCCGAAATAGCGTCAAAATTGATTTATGACGAATAAAAAGTAAAATGGAACAAAGAAAAAGAAATAAATGCAAGAACATGTGAAGCAACGCGCCAAAAAATCTCCCCAGGAATCATTTTCAACGCCCAGAGCTGGGCGCCGAAATCTTTAACGCCCAAGCCTGGGCGCTGAATCTCTCTGCTTGCCAAATTTTGCCCAGAAGTGCTCATCATTTTATCCGCGCATACACGGAAAAATAACGAACACTTGGGGGGGTACAACACGTATTCACGTATTTAGATATACGTACCAAAAAAAAACACATTTAAAAATGATGTGCAAAATACATGTACTCAAAAAATAAAACAAATTTTTGTTTTACAGCAAAGCAGCAGATTAAAATAATAATAATAAACTTCACTTATTCTACTGTTTCAAATAATATGTTTCCATCTCAGAACATACTTATCAAATTCGGCATCCTAGAACTTATTCTAGCTAGAACTACGCGCGACCTGATTCTAAGTTAAAGTTATTTAACAAGGATATGTAGGCAATCCTATTTATGGATTCGGTCCAATCAAATAAAAAAATATAATGTGCATAAGTGTTGGAAATGAGCAAATAAAAAAAAAGAGAAGCAAAACGAAAACAAGAAAAATAAAATTACGCCTTTATTAATATTTAAAAATAATAAGAAGGAAAACAAAAAGTGCTAAGGAATGAAAAACAAACACAACTGAAATAAATAAAGGGCACTTACACCCTAACAAGAACTACACTACTCGAGTTCTTCCGGATCATCAAATAAAGTTTTGTAGAGTGCAATGTTCGCAGGGTCCACCTCCACAGGCTTCTGCGCTGCCCCTATATCGATCTCCATAAGAACAGGCTCCTTGACACTAACTTCAAAGGATGCCAAGGCCTCAGAAACATTTTCAGTTTGAACAGCTATAGCCCGCTCAGCCTCAAGGGCACAAACAATGGTAGGAGAAGGATTATCAACATCAATTGGATTAGCCACTGGTTCTACTAGGGGCTGAATTTTCCTAACCCATACATTATTCCGGCGAAGATCTCCGCGAGAGCTTGCATTTCTTTTGTGAACGGCAGGCCCCTTTATGTTAGGCACCTTCTTAGGCCTAGAACTGGAACGGGGAGGAACTTCCTTTCGCTTTCGATCAGGACGAGCTTTTACATTCTTAATACCATGGTCGCGAGGATTAACAGGATCACGGCTCTCATACTTAGCCCTACCTCGAGGTATCAAAAGCTCAGCCGACTCTTCATTTCGAGCCTTAGTTCTCACAGCCTTATCATCGGAACTCATCCACAACTTGTAGTTTTCGGAAAGACCCACAAAGCCATCTCTAGCCACGGTCCAACGCGGGAGGCCACCATAATACTTAGCCCACGCTTGAACCCGTGCTTGTGAAAAGACCGCTACTTTAGGTGGTACCGTATCGGAAAATGGGATAGTCTTCCTTAAGCCGTATTGTCGCATGACTCGGTAAGGAAAGATATAAATGGGCCGAGATAAACCCAACAAAGAAACATAAACTAACACCTCGGAACCCCCCGTCATATTAGTCAAAACCCACCACGGTACCACCCACTTAATAGAGCATATGCCATGAGTGAAAGAGGAGGCCCACTCGGCCTCGTCCTGGCCTTGGTGCAAATACTTTCGGTTACCCAAGGCTATAGGGCGATAATGTTTAGGATCCGCAGGAGCTTCTAAAAGCCTAAGTCGTTCCATGAGCCAAATCTGCAAAAAACGGGTACGATCAGAAAAATAATAATAAACGAAAGTCCTGCCTGGGACGCACTTTCAACGCCCAGGACCAGGCGCCAGAAATTCCGATGCCCAGCTCTGGGCACTGAAAATCAGCTCCAGGCAGGGGGCTGTCGAGGCAAACGAAAAAAGAAAAGAATAAAAAATATGTGCGAATAAACGATCGATTACCTGCAGCAATAGGGGGCTCCCCTTAAAAATTCCAGACTTGGCATCCTTTTTTAACTCATCCGCGCTCAGTAATGTCTCGGCAACAACCAACGGCATAATGGAATAACAACTCTCCATCTGGCTGATCAAGGGGATCAACCTTATGTCACCGAACTCGCCATTGTTATTTGACAGTAAATAGTGGTTCAACAAGCAGAATACAAGTGCTCGAATATTCAATTTCTGTCGGTCATATTTTTACTAGGTCTAAAGTGATGTCTTACAAGCTTTGCCAAATTAACCTTATCACCCACAACGATCTCAGCAAGCATGTTAGTATCTAGTCCTAGGAAAGCCCCTATAGTTGTTTTACCCTCTTCAACAGTGCCAGGGGTAGCAGGAGTAGCATTGGTAGGATAATCAAGGATCGCGACAAATTTATCTGGCAAAGGGCATACTTCATTGCCCCGAAAGAGAAAAACATGGTGATCAGAATTCCAAAAGTTCAGGGCCGCATACAGAAAATTATAATCAATATTAATTTGTTGTAAGCCTAAGAATGCCTCTAAGTGGTATCCTTTCAACAAAGCCTTTTCTGTAAGATTAAGGGCTCTTAGCCAACGCCTAACAACTCGTTGGAGGGAGAAGGGAGGAATCGACATGGCAAGAGTAGGGAAGAATAAAAGCTAAGCAATTGCAAAAGAGAGGAAGATTGAGAGTGGTGAAAAAGAGAGACGTACTTAACCCCTATATATACACGAAAGCATCAAGTGACATCCTAATCACATTCGGAAATGCGTTAAGAAATCCAGAACAAAAAAAAACTGCCAAAATAGCATTTCCAGCGCCCAAGGCTGGGCGCTCAAATCTTTAACGCCTGGCCAGGGGCGCCAGAAATGTAGCCCAAAGCCCGGGTCCTTCAAAACGCGGAGCAGGAAAGGACCTAAAACCGTGTTAGTAGACACGAGGCCCTGCTGTAATCAAGATCAAGCCCAAAGCACCTTTGGAGCCCGAATAGTGAAAACAAATGTTATATGTGTACATTTTTCAAGGCAATATAGAAAAAATAAAAATCAAGGTCATTCTTCGAAACACAAAAACAAAAAAATCAAGTCGTTGGTTTCTCAAACTAAAAAGCGTTTATTTGTCAAAAAAGATCAATCCGGGCCAAAGTAAGCTCGATGTATTAATTATTGAAAAATGAAGCAAACTTTGTCGCCCGGAAAATGAAGTCGCACTCCACGACTTCATCAAAGCAGCATACCACTACAAAGATCGCTCGCACATACGAGCACGATCCCAAACACGATTAAGGACATTACAAAATGCGAATCCCCAAGGAACCTCTTTGACAAGAAATGACCGTCAAGCACGAGTGCTTGGGGGCTCGAAAGAAAATATATATTTCAAAAGAGAGTATGCAAAGTTAAAACAATATTCCCAGACTACGCTTTACGAAGTCCCGTGTTTGGATAATCTAAAAAGATAAAACCGGATTACGACCTCAAGACAAAGGTCGCCGTTGATACTTATACATAGTCCCCTAATCAAGGACCCATGTAGTGGCAAAATTGAGCCGTAAAGACTAGCTCAAAACCATGAAAGATGATGACCACGAGACAATGGTCCGTCTAAGCACGTTGTCAACCCACATTCAGGTTGCAACTAAATCCGAGCATCCCTCGAAAGAATTCGCTCTTACAAGAATGAATAAAAAGAAATTCTCAAAAGAAATCACAAGAACAAATGAAATAGGGACTTGCCCACCTCAATCGGGCAAGATCGCAACAAGTGCCACGCGAGTCCCAAATCGAAAAGACGAATTCAGGTTCGCTCACCTACAGCGGGCGGGGCGTCCACCCTTAGCGGACAGGGCTAGCCCACCTTCAGCGGGCGGGGTCTGCGTCACTAACCGCGCAGGTCCTCAGTTTTCGAAAATGAAAAGAAAATAAATTCTTCAAAAATAAAAACAGGCTCGCCATCTTCAGCCGGCAGGGTCTACGTCACAAACCGCGTAGGTCCTTATTTTCAAAGCATAAAAACAGATTCTTCCACTTCTATCGGACGGGGCGTCCACCCTCAGCGGACAGGCTCGCCCACCTTCAGCGGGCGGGGTCTGCGCCACTAACCGCACAGGTCCTTAGTCGCTGCAGCGATAACTTTTCCTGGTTTCCCTTTTCCAAAAATCAAATGATTGGTTTTCCGTTTTTCCAAAAAAGAGCGATGTACTGGATTTTCCTTCGTTTTACGTCCTATAAAAACAAGGGGGTTTTCTCGTTTAACTAACCCTGAAAACGAGAATCTTTAAAAACGTTTTACCTCGTGATTGGGCTTGGCCAGGCCTAGTTACACTTTATAGCTTTTATTTATAAAACATCTTTAGTCACTTCCAATGACAAAGTGAGGGAGTTTCTATACTATCAGTTAACAAATTCCAATGACGCGTGAGGAATGTGTTAACACTTCAAGTGATGACCCTTAAGTCAAACGTTATCACTCGGGGGCTCGTGAGACCCTCGCAAAACAGGTCACATACACCATGGCTTGTATGACGCACTCCGTCTAGTACTTTGACCATCGTCTCATCTCGAGACTCAGTCAAAGTGGGGGCTAACTGTAGACACCTACTTTTGTCCCCATTCCCGAAAAGGGAAGGTTCGATGATGAGAACATAAATCTCCACTTGGCAACGCATCTCCGATAAAATAACGAATCTCAATCATCCTTTCATTTCAGCCAAAACTGCTATTTATAGAAACCTGCTAAGAATAGTAACCGCCGTAAAAGGTAGTTGTTAAAAGTGGCAAAGTCATAAAAGATAGAAACCTGTCAGAAATAGGTGTTGCACTCCAACATAAATCCTAAAAGAGATAGAATTTGCATTCCTGGTATAATTCGAAAATAAGAGTTACGTATTAATTAAATTCCTAACGAACCTAGAGTTCGTAAAGGGCCCAGACGCATTCCGTCATAAATTAATACGCACTAAAAGACTTGGATAAATCTTAAAAGCTCCGTATTCTAAGAGTCCAAATCTGACAAAGAACTCGGCCCAGATCCCATTTTCAACGCCTGGATCTGGGCGCTCAAATGCCTGGGGCCGTTTTATCTCCGGATTCTTTTTGGATTCGTATCTTAAAATCTATCTTTCGACACACTCTTTTCCTATAAATACAGCCTAAAATCGACGTAAAAATAACAAACAATTCCATAACCTGAGTATTGACTCTAGCCTTAAGCCTAAGCTTCACGCTGCGAAATTGATCTGGCGTTCTGTCGCAATCGACCCAAAAGTCGAACAGAACGCGTCCTGCCCCTTGTAGCTTGATGAATTAAGCCTAAATACTAGAACATTGCTTAGAAACCCGAGATTCGTTAAATAAAAGGAGAAATAACAAAGCCAAGTGGTTAGTTTTTTGAGAACCACAACGCACCTCTCAAGGGTGCGTTGTAATGTGTCCCTCATATGATTTAATCGCTTTCATCACCCTTTTATAAAACTGTCAAACTATTAATTTGATTGATCTATCACGCCTAATAAGATAATACCTTGGACAATTGAATTATCATGCTAGGTACCTTAAATCAAACTAAATAAGATAATCACGATCGATTTAGTGTTATGTGTTTCATATTGCTAAAATCAATTCATAATAGTTTAATAGTTTAACGCATGTCCCTTCAATTATTTATGCTGAGCTAGTAAGGATAACCTGCCTCTGGAGTATTATCGATGAGCACTCCTCTCGGTAGTTACAGTCCCCAGAACTCTCAATCTCTGCCCTGCGGGTGTACGTTGAGCGATCCCCACACCAGGGATCACAAGGGAACCTATGCCCGTCGTGGTCGAACATAATTGCACTCCCTTTATGTCACGATAACCGGGTTTTGTCAGTTTTTCTCATTGTCGTTAAAAACTGAATGGCGACTCCTATATTACTAGTCGATTGGGTGTAAACTCACAGGAAATCCAATTACACTTGATCTGACAACGTCACGCCCACGAGGGACGAGGTCACGCATTAGCCTCGTGCTTTTTCTACCCCCTCACAGCTGCACCGTCTTGAAGGAAATAATGCCCTTGGTCCAAGTATGCATATAATGTTAAGTCTAATAAATGCGGTCCAGTATTAATTAACAAGTTAATAATTCAGTGAGATCAAGTGAGCTGAATGCCTAGCTAGAGGCCGCTTCAGTTCAAGTGGAATTAATTATATTAATCCACAGCTTACTCTTGACTGAACCCGTAGGGTCACACAAATAGTACGTAAACGGATCAAGTATTTAATGGAATTAAATACTCCATCTATGGATATTCGGAATCGACGGATCTTGGTTTCAGTGGGAGCTGAGATCGTCAAAGGCAAGAAATGAATACTCCGGAAACGATGATATTGCCGGAAACGGAAATATGGATCGTATCGGAAATATAAATATTATCCAAGTCGTAGATGTTGCCGGAAACGGAAACATGGTACGTATCGGAAAATATTATCGGAAATGGAAATATTGCCGGAATCGGAAATATTATCGGAAACGGAAATATTGTCAGAATCGGAAAAATTATCGGAATCGAAAAATAATTCCGGAAACGGAAATATTAAATATTTTTTCGAAACGGAAATTAATTCCGGAATCGAAAATATTAAATATTGTCCGTATCGGAAATAAATTCCGGAATCGGGAATTTAATCGAGAGCGTATCGTACAAATTAGCATCGAACGAGGCCTGCCAGACGAAGGCCCAGCACGAAGCCGGGCCATCGCCCAGCAAGCCAGCGCGCCACACGAACGGCCAAGGCCACACCAGGCCCATCCCAAGGCCAGGCCCAGCAGGCCGTGGCTGCGCGCGCAGCTGCGAGCAGTGGGCTGTGAGCATTGCTGCTGAGCTCGCGTGGGCTTGTAGCTCACATGGGCTGAGCGGCCGTGTGGGCTGTGCGTGGGCATGGCCTGCACGCTTGCGGGTCATGCTCGTGTAGAGTTTATGTTCACATACGAAACCTAAAGTGTATAGGATTTGTTTAATGATTAAATTCCTAATCCTAAAAGATAAATTAATTAAATAAGAGTTCTACTAGGATTCTAATTTAATTAATTCGTATCCTAGTAGGATTCGATTACTTATTCCATGGCCTATAAATGTGAGTTGAGGGCTCATAATTTATATAGATAATTTCAAGTATTCAAACAAAAAAAAAGCTAATATTTTCAAGTAGAAAAATCAGCCATATTCTTGCCCTATTAGCCGAAAATACATAGTACCTTAAGGGCGATTCTAGTTGGTCAATCTTAAGGCGGATCCGGACGTGCTGTGGACTATCTACGGAGGGACGACACTTGGAGTCCTAAAGACTTGTTCTTGTTCGGTTCGGGCGCAGCTAGGGAGGGCACGCTACAAAGTGTATGCATCTGAATTATGCTAAATGATTATGTGTTAATAATATGTTTCCTGACTTTATGGTTTTTCCGCATGATTTATGTTTAGTCATATGTATCATAACCTAACAGTGGTATCACGAGCCTCTTATTATTTTCATAATCTAAATTGCATGAACATGGTTAAATTTTACAAATTTGCAAAGAATTAAAGGGGTGATTAATTTTCGTAATTAATTGCAAATTGCGTTTATTTAATTATATGTACGCAGTTTTTCGGCAGTTTCTTCGTTACTCATCCAAATCGAGTGATTTTTGTGTCAATTCCGCATGTAAAAGGCATTCTAAAATTTTGACAAAATTAATATTTTTCGGCCGAACCCAGAATTCCCAAATTCGAAGCCTAACTATGACTTTTCGGAGATTTTAGTTTTTCGAACGCAAAAGTTTGTAAATTTAAAATGTTAAATTAAGTATTTGCGATTCTTGTTGATAAATCTTGAGTTTTTGATTGACCTACTGTATATGTTTAACAATTATGAATGCCTAGACTTGTTAATTATACAACCTAATTTGTAATTATGATTAATTTGTTGAAATTCGAATAATTTAGAATTGATTTGTTTTTCATAATTAATTAATAATTTAATTAGGTACCAATGATTAAAATCCACCATAAAAATTGTTAATTTATGTTAAATTTTTTAATTTTTATGACCTAGATTTGAATCCATGTTAATCGGAAATTAATTGATTAATAAATTTTCGATTTTTCGCCCTAAAATTATGAAATTATTATGTTTTATTAATTCGTCATTAATTTTAAATTAAAAATTTTAAATTTTTATGAAAACGCTCATGAATGTTGCACGCACAAAGCAATGGAAGCTACGTGTTACCCTTAAGGGGTGTTGTATAGTGCGGGCACGCGACGATGAGCAAGGGAGCTCGTCGCTCGTGCGGTACGAATGCAGCGAACAACATAGCGTAGCGCGCGGGTGAAGCAAAGGAGCTGGCCGTGTGTGCTATGCGATGGGCGAGGGCGAGGGGCAAGGCAAGCGAGAAGTCGCGTGTGGGCAGCAAGCGAGCTACGCCACATCGCGCACTACCTCGCGCCAGCGAGCGCTGGCTCGCGTGCAGCGAGCGGTGCCTTGCGAGGGTGAGCAATAGCAGACGCGACACATCACAGAGGATGCGCGCATCGTGGCCAGCGATGGCTGCGTGTGTGTGTGGCCTATGGCTGTGCGTTGCGTGGTGATGTGCGTACCTTGTGTTACGATTAAATCGTTTTAAATTTTAATTTGAGATTTTCAGTTCGAGTAATTTTAATTAATTTTAAAATCAATAATTTAAATTGTTTTCTTGGATTTTAATTTTGAATATTATAATTATTATAAATTTTAATTTATTCTACTTATTTTACTAAAATTAAAAAACTAGAATTAATTTAAATTCAACTGAAAAATAAATTAAATAAGTGGATTCAATTATAAATTTATATGAGCTTTAAATTTTAATTAAATTTGTATGTTTCCGGTTAGACTAGAAATACATTTTTATGTTTAAAATTAGTAAAGCATATGAATTTATTGGTTTAAGTGGGAGCAATTTTAGTCATAAACTCTTGATTAGGTCTACAAATCCTTTAAGGTTAAACAACTTGATTAGAATTAATAAGGATTGAATAATTGGTAGATTATTGGTGCCCTTGATTAATTGCTGCAAATATTTATGTGATGCATAATGTGTTTTACTAACCAGCTATGTGGGCCATTCATGATAATGAATGGGTGAATGGTATATATTGTATATGTACTGTTTTGCAGGTTATGAAGTGACTAGTATGGCCCAAATAGGATAGAAAATATGGTATGCGTACCATTAATTTGAATGTAATTGGTCTAAAGCACCAAATTTATTTTTCAATTAAAATATGGTCTGCGTACCATCAAATAGTTGTAATTAGTTTAATTATAGCTTATCCTATTTGAAGAAAATGGCGCCTCCCACGGAGATTTTCAAGACGGGCTTTGAAGTAGAAGCTTCAAGATGAAGTCAGGCCATACTAGATCACATTTATCTTATGCATGCTTTAAGTTATTTATTGCTTTTAAATATGTCTTAAATATGCATGAGATTGTGGCTTGATTATGTTGCATGATTAAGGAATTTATTTCACTTAAAATATAACCAACATAGTAAGAGCCTTAAGTTCCAAACTTAAAAATTGAGTTAAAAGGTGCCATGCCAAAATAACACTTAGTTGGATATCCTTTTTTCATCGATCTTAGTAATAGTTTTCCGCCATAGCGAGGTGTTACTTATCGATACTAAAGGGGTAAGGTACACAAATAATTGTGAGTACATGTTAGTTTTGGTGAAACTCAACGATATAAGTAAGGAGTCCTTTTATGTCGTGGAAAATTCGATAGGTTTACCTAATAAGTTCTTAGACGTACCTATCAACCAAGAGTAGTTTCTAGACTATTAGCAAAAGGCTTTTGCTTACCTAAAATATTTTAGAAATGAGTCAAAATACATAATGTGCTTAATTCTTCAATGGTTTTAGGGTCTTGGAATCATTTTATTCACACCTGCTGGAACAATAAATTCGAATAAAATGCTAATGACTTGTTTAAATTGCATGATTGCTTTAATTTTCAAGTTATTACTCATGATAAATGTTTAGACATTGCATGCTTAAATGTATGTTTTAATTATTGTTTATAATTAAATATCTTGCACTGCAGTAAACCCTTTTAGAAAGGGAACAGTAAATTTCCTCGATTGGTAGTGAATCCAAGAACGATTCACGGAAATGAGAGAAAATGAGCAATATAAAATGTACGTTTCTTTTAGCGACTTTTATGGTTGTTTTCGAGTATCAAAGTCGAATGGCAAACCGATTGGTGCTTGTGAATTCAAAATACACTGTAGTTTTGAGATCATAAAGCATTGAGTTTAAACGCTCAGCTTTACCAATGGTTAACAACCTAAATCTTTTTCCATTTAATTCTCGAATGAGTCTAGACCCTAGACATTCGAATAGATCGATGCTTAGAGAACTTTAGAAGCTTCTGGTAAGATCATCTAGTTGAAACAAAATATTCAACATAAATTAAAATGGTAAAGAACCTTGTTGGTGACATTGGACATGTCCAACAAAGTATAAAAGTCAACACTAAAGAATTCAATTCTTAAGACTATAAGAAAGGGTACAAGAAATAGGAAAACAAGGAACAAATTAAAGGAATTTACGATTCCGTTTCTACCTATAAGTTTATGTTTAAAGAGAAGTGACCTAGCAATCAAACTTCCTTGGTATCATATACCGCTTGAGATTTTTTACTTCGGTAATAACTCAAACAATGGAAGCTAGGCTACACTAATGGCCTACAAGTGGGAAATGAAGCATGGCAATGCTACATTAGTTGTAGGGTCATCTGGTTTGTTTTAAGTCCTTTCAAGGCTGGAACTTAATGGCTATTTTGTTCCATAATCAGCATACCTAAATTTCTGCTTCAAACACAGAGAGACTCGCATTCAAGAAAAACAAAAACAATGTTTGTTTGTTTATTTGAATGAAATGGTCAATTACGGGTTGAGTCAATATGCTTGATTAAAACAAACAACTCTTTAACAATAAAAACTTTACTGGGTTCAAATCAATCTCTTGATTTGAGTTCCACTAATCTTTGGCATTGTTGCTTAGACCATATCAACAAGTTAACATTCAAAAGCTCTATTTTGATGGACTTTTGAAAGTTGGTTGATTTCTAGATCAATTCAAGACAAGCTAGTCTTACTTGTTGAAAGTAACAAAAGATATGAACTATTGTTAGAACGCCTAGACAGTAGAGTTCAAAGCTAAAGAAAGATTTTATAACTTTATTATTTCACCTAGATTTGAGTGAATATTGGTTTATTTACTCAAAGTGATATAACTATGAATCCGTTTGGCTAGTTCAAAGATTCAAAAGTATAAAATCCACATGGCAAGAAATCATTAAGATCAGGTTAGATCATGACGATGATTACTTTAAGACCAAATATGATCATCAATGATTATGTGTTGTAATTTCACAATCTAGCTCCATAAGATATGGCATATCTAAGTTGGAATAGTTGAAGTCAATTTGTACTTGATTCAATCAATGATGAATCGTAAAAGCTTTTCCTATAATTTCTAAAACAAAATGCTCAACTTCCACCAAACTAAACCAAATTCGTCAAAGCTATTGAAAAGTCATTTCAGGATATCTTTTCAATTATATATATCTAAAGAGTTTCTAAACTCAGTGGGACCTTAGTGTTTGTTATTCAACAAACTAAGGCCCAAGTCTAGATATATGTTTCATTGTGATTTATTCAAATGAGACACAAGGGTATTGTTTCTAACACGAATTTTTGAGAACATAATGTTTGTTTGCTCGAAATAATGTCCTTTTGGAGATTCGTTTCCAAAATGACAAGTGGGAGAAAATAGACCTCGAAAGTCTTCGAGGCGAACAACAAAAATAAATGGACATTCTGGAGGCTTTTCGAAGTTCTTTAGAAAATCCGAACACTTATTCTTTAGGGCTTTAGAAGTGGCTTTAAAGAATAGACATCTCTTAGAAGACTTTACAAGTGCTTCAAGGAGAACAGAATATTCAAAGGACTTTCAAGTGGCTATTGATATTCTATTGTTTGATGTTCTATACCCAAGTAGGAATAGAGTTCAAGTCACTGAAACTATGAGATTCTTCTATTAGATAGTGAAGAAACATGGAGTTCAGGTCACTGAAGCCATGCGATTCTTCTATTAGATAGTGAAGAAACCTACAACTTGCAGTCAAACTATTATCATGTAGATTAATGAGTTTGTGACCTGTAAGGAAGCTATGACGAAACCCAGATTCCCTAAAATGGTTAGAGGCCATATAGAGACTCAAATGTTTTAAATGGTTAGATGCCATAAAACATACTCAATGTTTTGATGACAAAATTGAAATTTTGTTGATTTGCAAGAATAGTTTCACACCTATTGGTTGCAAGTTTATTTTAAGGATAAAAACCATCAATCATGAAATTGTGTTCACACACAAAGCTAGATTAGTTGCTAAAGGTTACAAGAAAATTCACGGTGTGGATTGTGTTGAAACCTCATACAAAATCGTAATGCTCAAGTCTATAATTCAAGCAATGATTGCATATTGGTACATATGGCAATTGGATGACAAAACATCTTCCTCAGTCAAATGTTGGAAGAAACTATGTACATGTATGCCATAGGATTTGTGGATCCAAGTAATGCTTGAAATGAATGCTAGCTTATGAAATCTAAGCATGGATTTAAGCAAGCAATTGGGAATTGGAAATGTATTTTAGTGAAGCTAATAAGTATTTTAGTTTCATAAAATGTACATGATTCTTATAGATATATAAGAAGTTTAGTGGGAGTACATAAAACTTAATTGGTCCTATGTGTATCACACACATATCTCTTTATTGTGAAATAACATTCAAATACTAATGACTTCGATTTGAAATTATTCATCAATGATGGACCATGGCGAAACTTAGTACATGCTGGGTATTAAGATCTATTTACAAAGATCTTATAATATTGTTTTGGATTAAGTAATGACATTTACTAAATCAAACACGAAAGACTCCATTGGAGACATTTGACCCATATGAATAAATATAAGTAAAGGATATTTGAACTATGTATAAGCATTTACTAAGTTAAACATCAAAGAATCTAAGTAAGATTCTTAACCTATATTATATGTCAAAGAATTTAGCTGGATTCAGTATCTACTGAAATTGAATGAGCTAAAGTTACATGAATAGAATTCAATTGGGAGTTATTCTGCAAAAGAATTTATCATGTATGATATAATATGAGGATCACCAAGAATGTATCGTATGACTTTAGGCATGACGAACATATACCAATCTCTATCGATCTAAGTGAAGATCAATTAGATTGAGATCAAGAAAAACTTATGGTACTTGAAAAGGTACATAGGAATAGTTCTTGACTCAAGGAAATAAAGATATGCTAAATATTGATGCTACGCGCATAAACACTGGCAAATGATCAAGAAAGATCCCTTTGGAGTTAACCATTGGCAAGGACGAGCTATGGAGCATCGTGTTTTGAAATGGCAAAATGGATTGGAGACCATGAGTTGTTGCGTGGGAAATTAAATATTAATTTCTATGTTCTAAGATATAGCTGGAAAGTCTTCCATAAATCTGTGTACTGCTTGGATAAGTGAATCCAAACAAAGCATCACTAGCAACCTATACAGTTGAAGTAAAAGTACTTATTTCCTAAGAAGCAATAAAACAGGGTTGTTTATGTTAAAGAGTTCTTCACTGAACTTGGGTAGATCACATGTTTACTGACTTGATGGTTCTTCATTGCGAAATGTGTAGAACCACCATTGTAGCAAGAAAGACTAGATCACAAGATAAACATACTCAAAAGATCTTATCATCCTATCTCGAAGAACATTCGATGACAGGATATTAAGATTAGCAAAGCATAATAACTAAACCTATGCAACAAGTGAGAAGCAACACTCACATTGTAGCACTGGAAATCAAGCATAGCTTTGAATTCCATGAACTGTTTTAAAGATGGGTTTGAGGCCCATGGTTGTAAAACATTGGGGTTGAACATTTATCATATATGAAATGTATTTTCATATTCCATTTAATCTTGGTTTAGTATTAAGTGATGAGTCCCTTCAATTTGACGATATATTCAAGATAGACTGTCAGGACCAGTCCCGTGACTAAGAAATGTCTATCAAGTGAACTTGAATGTCAAAAGTTGAAAAAGGTCCCTGGTCGGAGTTTTCTATAAAATTGGACGCATAGAAAATGTTAGACGACTAGAATGCAAGATGACTAGTAGTTCTGTTTCTTGAACTATGTGGACATGGCAATGTCATAATCATTTGCATAGATACTTACTTTGGGAAGACTAGTATCGGACAGACCTATGAAACTTTACTGTAAGAGATGAAGATCTGTCATAAGTAAATTTCATTAAAATTATTAGACACTAAATACTCAATACCTGAGTGATTTGAGATGACTTGTTTGAGAACTGGTTACTTTGACATTGACCAACCGTCGCAGCGTAAAAGGAGGCTATAAAGGCAACGCTCAGGTAATCACCTATCAAACGAAGTCTAATCTCAAGATCGCAAGATTGGGATTGTCCTCCCATAAATCGGGATGAGATGCTTAAAAGTTGTACAAGGCCACTCGGAGAGCTAGAAACTGTAAAATGCATGGTCGTGCTAGGATGAATCATAGGATATGATTATCTGTTTATTTGATCAGTTGAACTCTGAAACCGAGAAACACCTCTGGACATAATAAGGATGACAACTCTTACCTTATGTTCAAGAGAAAGCATCGAGCGACAAAGGAATTAGGAAATGCACACTTGTCCCTAAGGACAAGTGGGCGACTGAAGGAAATAATGCCCTTGGTCCAAGTATGCATATAATGTTAAGTCGAATAAATGCGGTTCAGTTTTAATTAACAAGTTAATAATTCAGTGAGATCAAGTGAGCTGAATGCCTAGCTAGAGGCCGCTTCAGTTCAAGTGGAATTAATTATATTAATCCACAGCTTACTCTTGACTGTACCCATAGGGTCACACAAATAGTATGTAAACGGATCAAGTATTTAATGGAATTAAATATACTCCATCTATGGATATTCGGAATCGACGGATCTTGGTTTCAGTGGGAGCTGAGATCGTCAAAGGCAAGAAATGAATACTCCGGAAACGATGATATTGCCGGAAACGAAAATATGGATCGTATCGGAAATATAAATATTATCCAAGTCGTAGATGTTGCCGGAAACGAAAACATGGTACGTATCGGAAAATATTATCGAAAATGGAAATATTGTCGGAATCGGAAATATTACCGGAAATGGAAATATTGTCAGAATCGGAAATATTATCGGAATCGGAAAATAATTCCGGAAACGGAAATATTAAATATTTGTTCGAAACGGAAATTAATTCAGAAATCGAAAATATTAAATATTGTTCGTATCGGAAATAAATTCCGTAATCGGGAATTTAATCGGAAGCGTATCGTACGAATTAGTATCGGACGAGGCCTGCCAAACGAAGGCCCAACACGAAGCCGGGCCATCGCCCAGCTAGCCAGCGCGCCACACGAACGGCCAAGGCCACGCCAGGCCCAGCGCAAGGCAAGGCCCAGCATGCCGTGGCTGCGCGCGCAGCTGCTAGCAGTGGGCTGCGAGCATTGCTGCTGCGCTCGCGTGGGCTTGTAGCTCACATGGGCCGAGCGGCCGTGTGGGCTGTGCGCGGGCATGGCCTGCTTGCTTGCGGGTCATGCTCGTGTAGAGTTTTTGTTCACATACGAAACCTAAAGTGTATAGGATTTGTTTAATGATTAAATTCCTAATCCTAAAAGATAAATTAATTAAATAAGAGTTCTACTAGGATTCTAATTTAATTAATTCGTATTCTAGTAGGATTAGATTACTTATTCCATGGCCTATAAATATGAGTTGAGGGCTCATAATTTATATAGATAATTTCAAGTATTCAAACAAAAAAAAAGCTAAGATTTTTAAGTAGAAAAATCAGCCATATTCTTGCCCTATTAGCCGAAAATACATAGTACCTTAAGGGCGATTCTAGTTGGTCAATCTTAAGGCGGATCCGGACGTGTTGTGGACTATCTACGGAGGGACGACATTTGGAGTCCTAAAGACTTGTTCTTGTTCGGTTGGGGCGCAGCTAGGGAGGGAACGCTACAAAGTGTATGAATCTGAATTATGCTAAATGATTATGTGTTAATAATATGTTTCCTGGCTTTATGGTTTTTCCGCATGATTTATGCTTAGTCATATGTATCATAACCTAACACGTCTCTGTGTTGGTTCCCGTCCCCAACACTGGGATACGTCCACCACGTCCTCTTGTAGCATCCACTCCGGTGCAAGATCCTATGTTGCCTTCACCTTAGAGGCCGTCGCCACCTCCAATAATGCACTCGCAAATGGCCTCGAATTAGACGCCTTTGCATCAAGTCCTTCAGCAAAACATGCACACTCCACCTACCTCACAACCGAAGGTGCAATCTTAATTCGCTGTGACCCCCAAGCCTTCCAGGCGTCACAGTCGACTCCATATGCACCACTCCGCCCAGATTCTACGAGAAACTATTCTATTCAGAGCACTCCTCTTAAGTCAGTTGTTCCAATTAGTCATGATTTTGTAACTCCTTTTCCTTATGTAGCAGGTACCGGTTCCCCTCAAGGACTACCTCCCATTATGCAACAGGTCGTGCCATAATTCACCCAAAACCGACCTCAGAATATCTACACGCAGAACACCTATTATGAACACCTCCAAGCCTGCTTACCTGAAACATTTAGCTCCTTCGTCCCTGAAGGAATTAATGCCCTTTGTCCAAGTATGCATTCAATGATAAATCTAATAAATGCGGTTCATTATTAATTAATTATACAAGTTAATAATTCAGTGAGATCAAGTGAACTGTATGCCTAGCTAGGGGCCGCTTCAGTTCAAGTGGAATTAATAATATTAATCAACAGCTTACTCTCGAGTGAACCCGTAGGGTCACACAAATAGTACGTGAACGGATCAAGTATTTAAGTGAATTAAATACTCCATTTATGAATATTCGGAATCGACGGATCTCGGTTCCAGCGGGAGCTGAAATCGTCAAAAGGCAAATTATGAATACTCCGGAAACGATGATATTGCCGGAAACGGAAATATGGATCGTATCGGAAATATAAATATTATCCAAGTTGTAGATGTTGACGGAAACGGAAACATGGTAGGTATCGGAAAATATTATCGGAAATGGAAATATTGCTGGAGTCGGAAATATTGTCGGAAACGGAAATATTATCGGAATCGGAAAATAATTCCGGAATAGGAAATATTAAATATTTGTTCGAAACGGAAATTAATTCCGGAATCGGAAATATTAAATATTGTTCGAATCGGAAGTGAATTCCGAAATCGGAAAATTAATCGGAAGCGCGTCGTACGAAATAAACATCGGACGAGCCTGCTAGACGCAAGGCCCAACACGAAGCCATGCCTGCACCTAGCAAGCCCATGCGCGCAAGGCAACACAGCAAGCCAAGGCACGCAGGCCCAGCCAAGCAGCACGCAAGGCCAGGCCCAACCTGCAAGGAAACTGGCATGCCCAAAGCAGTGGGCTGCGCGCAGCGCTGTGGGACGAGCTGCTCCGTGCGCGCGCGCGTCCAACACCCCTCGTGGGCTGTGCGTGCGTGTGTGCGTTGAGTCCGTGCATGCGTCGAATCCTTAAGCGATTAGGATTAGATGAAGATTAATTTACCTAAAGTTACTAGAGTTAGTTTTTTTAATTGAACAAAAACTTATTAGTTTTAATTAATGTCTAATTCTAATAGGATTAGATTAATTGAAACCTAGTAGACTTGTAATTCTATTATTCCAACCCTATAAATAGGTGATGGCATTCACAATTTATTATCACTCCAATTCAAGTATTCACATAGTTTTAAGGATTAAAACTAAAGTTAATTTGCTCTAAATTATATTCGAATAACTTAAAACCTAGGTGCAATTCTAGTTAATTAAATCTAAGGCGGATCCGAACGTGCTGTGGATTATCTACTGAGGGACGACACTTGGAGTCGTAAAGTTGTTCTTGTTCGGTTAGGGAGCAGCTAGGGAGGGCACGCTACATAAGTATGTATCCTAAATTATGCTAATTGTTATGTGACAATGAATTTGGATTCCTGGCTTTAAGGTTTTTCCGCATGAAATATATATGCTTTATATGTATCATAACCTAACAGTGGTATCACGAGCCTCTAATTAATTCCATAATAAATTATAGTTAACATGGTTAAATTTTATAAATTTGCAATGAATTAAAGGGGTGATTAATTTCGTTTTTTGTAATTAATTGCAAATTCGTGCGATTATTTAATTATATGTTCGCAGAATTTTCGGCAGTTTAGTCAATAATGATCGAAATCGTAAAATTTTATAGTGAATTTCGCATGTAAACGGCGTTTTAAAATTTTGACTAAAATCATAGATTTGATGCCGAACCCAGAATTCCCAAATTTGAAGCCTAACTATGACTTTTCGCAGGTTTTAGTTTTTCGAACGCAAAATTTGTAATTTTTAAGATGTTAAATTAAATATTTGCGATTCTTGTTTGTAAATCTTGAATCTATGATTGACCTACTGTATATGTTTAACAAATTTAATGCCTAAGCTTGTTAATTATACAACGTAATTTGTAATTGTAATTAATTTGTTGAAATTCGAATAATTTAGAATTTGATTTGAATTTTCATAATTAATTGACAATTTAATTAGGAATCCATGATTAAAAACCACCATAAAATTTGTTAAATTTGATAAATTTTAAAATTTTATGACCTAGATTTGAATCCATGAAAATAAACTTGATCGGAAATTAATTTGAATGATAAATTTTCGATTTTTAGCCCTAAATTTATGAAATTAATATGTTTTATTAATTCGTCTATAAATTTAAATTATAAAGATTTGATTTTTATAAAATCCGCTCATGAATCTTGCACGCATAAAGCAATGGACGCTAAGTGTTACCCTTAAGGGGTGTTGTATAGTGCGGGCAAGCGACGACGAGCAAGGGAGCTCGTCGCCCATGCGGTACGTATGCAGCGAGCAAGCGAGTGGCACGCGAGCACAAGGCCGTATCCATGCCTTGCGTCGAGTGTTGCGATGAGGCATGGGAGGATGGGCGAGAGGCAAGGCACAAGCGAGCAGACGGGCGCGCGCGGCGCTGCCTCGCCCACCCAGGGATGGCTCGCCCACAGCTAGCGTTGCCTCGCCAAGCCAGCTGCTGCGCTACGAAATAGCGAGCAAGCTGCTGCGCGCAAGCGTGGCTTGCTTGGCTTGCTGCGTTTGCGCGTGGCTGCTGCTAGTGCCTTGCTGGCGATCACTCGTGAGGGGCGATGCTGCCTTGTGGACTCGACGGGGCATGGGCGCAAGCCCATGGCCTCGTCT
Source organism: Spinacia oleracea (assembly GCF_020520425.1). Classification (NCBI taxonomy): domain Eukaryota; kingdom Viridiplantae; phylum Streptophyta; class Magnoliopsida; order Caryophyllales; family Amaranthaceae; genus Spinacia; species Spinacia oleracea. Next base: position 35,644,397 of record NC_079487.1, on the reverse strand, counting down.
CGACCCGATTGATACGCTTTGAATTTAATTTTGATTTTCAGTTGGAAAAACGATTTTAATTAATTTTAAAATTCGTAATTTTATTTTTTTCTCGGAATTTAATTTTGAATAATTTAATTATTATAAATTCTATTTATACTAATTATTTACTAAAATTAAAACCTTGATTAAATTTAAATTAATTAATTTAATAAACTGAAAATAAATTAAAGGATTCAAATAATTATTTATATGAGCTTTAAAATTTTAATTAAATTTGTATGTTTCCGGTTAGACTAGGAAATACAATTTTATGTTTAAAATTAGTAAAGCATGTAAATTTCTTGGTTTAAGTGGGAGCGTTTTAGTCATAAACCCTTGATTAGGTCTACATCCCTTTAAGGTTAAAACAACTTGATTAGAATTAATAAGGATTGAATAATTGGTAGATTATTGGAAGCCTTGATTAATTGCTGCAAATATTTATGTGATGCATAATATGTTCTACTAACCAGCTATGTGGGCCATTCATTGATAAATGAATGGGTAAATGGTATATTGTAAATGTACTGTTTTGCAGGTTATGGAAAGTGAATAGTATGGCCCAAATAGGATAGAAAATATGGTCTGCGTACCATTAATTTGAATGTAAAATTGGTCTAATGCACCAAAGTTTTTAATTTAAGTATGGTATGCGTACCATCAAATAGTTGTAATTAGTTTCAATTATAGTTTATCCTATTTGAAGAAAATGGCGCCTCCCATGGTGAAATTCAAGACGTAGTTTCCAATCCAATTTCAAAACGGAGTTTGAAGTTGAAGCTTCAAGATGAAGTCGGGCCATACTAGATCACAATTATATCTTATGCATGCTTTAAATATGTCTTAATTATGCATGAGATTATGGCTTGATTATGTTGCATGATTAAGGATTTTAGTTCACTTAAAATCTAACCAACATAGTAAGAGCCTTAAGTTCCAAACTTTAAAATTGAGTTAAAAGGTACCATGCCAAAATAACACTTACTTGGATAACCTTTACATCAATCTTAGAATAGTTTTCCGCCTAAACGAGGTGTTACTTATTGGTCCTAAAGGGGTAAGGTACACAAATAATTGTTAGTACATGTTAGTTTTGGTGAAACTCAACGATATAAGTAAGGAGTCCTTTTATGTCGTGGCAAACGGGATAGGTTTACCTAATAAGTTCTTAGACGTGCCTATCAACCAAGAGTAGTTTCTAGACTATTAGCAAAAGATTTGCTTACCTAAAATATTTTAGAATTGAGTCTAAATACATAATATGCTTAATTCTTCAATGATTTAAGGATTTTGGATTCATTTTATTCACACCTGCCGGAACAATAAATTCGAATAAAATGCTAATGACTTGTTTAAATTGCATGATTGCTTTAATTTTCAAGTTATTACTCATGATAAATGTTTAGACTTTGCATTCTTCAATGTATGTTTTAATTATTGTTTATAATTAAATATATCTTGCACTGCAGTAAACCCTTTTAGAATGGTAACAGTAAATTTCCTCGATTGGTAGTGAATCAAAGAACGATTCACGGAAATGAGAGATAATGAGCAATTTAAATGTACGTTTCTTATATCGACTTTTATGGTTGTTTTCGAGTATCAAAGTCGAATGGCAAACCGATTGGTGCTTGTGAATTCAAAATACAATGTAGTTTTGAGATCATAAAGCATTGAGTTTAAACGCTCAGCTTTACCAATGGTTAATAACCTAATATCTTTTATCCATTTAATTCTCGAATGAGTCTAGTCCCTAGACATTCGAATAGATCGATGCTTAGAGAACTTTAGAAGCTTCTGGTAAGATCATCTAGTTGAAACAGAATTTTCAACTTAAATAAAATGGTAAGAACCTTGTTGGAGTGACATTGGACATGTCTAGCAAAGTATAAGAGTCAACACTAGAAGTCAAATCTTAAAACTATAAGAAAGGGTACAAGAAATAGGAAAACAAGGAACAAATGAAAGGAATTTACGATTCCGTTTCTACCTATAAGTTTGTGTTTAAAGAGAAGTGACCTAGCAATCAAACTTCCTTGGTATCATATACCGCTTGAGGTTCTTACTTCGGTAATAACTCAAACAATGGAAGCTAGGCTGCACTAATGACCTACAAGTGGGAAATGAAGTATGGCTTTGCTACATTAGTTGTAGGGTCATCTAGTTTGTTTTAAGTCCTTTCAAGGATGGAACTTAATGGCAATTTTGTTCCATAATCAGCATACCTAAATTTCTGCTTCAAACACAGAAAGACTCACATTCAAGAAAAACAAAAACAATGTTTGTTTGTTTATTTGAATAAAATGGTCATTCACGGGTTGAGTCAATATGCTTGATTAAAACAAACAACTCTTTAACAATGAGAACTTTATTAGGTTCAAATCAATCTCTTTATTTGAGTTCCACTAATCTTTGGCATTGTTGCTTAGACCATGTCAACAAGTTAACATTCAAAAGCTCTATTTTAATGAAATTTTGAAAGTTGATTGATTTCTAGATAAATTCAATTCAAGACAAGCAAGTCTTACTTGTTGAAAGTAACAAAAAGATATGAACTATTGTTAGAACGCCTAAACAATCGAGTTCAAAGCTAAATAAATATTTTATGACTTTATTATATCACCTGGATTTGAGTGAATATTGGTTTATTTACTCTATGTGATATAAGTTTGAATCTGTTTGGCTAGTTCAAAGATTCAGAAATATAAAATCCATTTGGCAAGAAATCATAAAGATCTAGGTTAGATCATGTTGATGATTACTTAAGTCAAGAATGATCATCAATGATTGTGTGTTGTAATTTCACGATCTAGCTCCATAAGATATGGCATATCTACGTTGGAACGATTGAAGTCAATTAGTACTTGATTCGATCAATGATGAATCATAAAGACTTTTCCTATAATTTCTAAAACAAAATGCTAAATTACCACCAAACTAAACCAAATTCGTCAAACTATTGAAAAGTAATTTCGAATATATTTTCAATAATAAATATATATATATCTAAAGAGTTGCTAAACTCAGTGGGAGCTTAGTGTTTGTTATTCAACAAACTAAGGCCCAAGTATAGATATATGTTTCATTGTGATTTATTCAAAAGAGACACAAAGGTATTGTTTCTATCACGAATTTTTGAGAACATAATGTTTGTTTGCTCGAAATAATGTCCTTTTGGAGATTCGTTTCCAAAATGACAAGTGGGAGAAAATAGACCTCGAAAGTATTCGAGGCGAATAACAAACATAAACGGATATTCCGGAGGCTTTTAGAAGTTCTTTAGAAAATCCGAACACGTATTCTTTAAGAACTTTAGAAGTGGCTTTAAAGAATAGACATCTCTTAGAAGAATTTACAAGTGCTTCAAGGAGAAAAGAATATTCAAAGGACTTTCAAAGTGTCTATTGATATTCTATTGTTTGATGTTCTATACCCAAGTAGGCATAGAGTTCAAGTCACTGAAACTATGAGATTCTTCTATTAGATAGTGAAGAAACATAGAGTTCAGGTCAATGAAACTATGAGATTCTTCTATTAGATAGTGAAGAAACCTACAACTTGCAGTCAAACTATTATCACGTAGATTAATGAGTTTGTGACTTATAAGAAATCTATGACGAAACCCAGATTCCCTGTAACACCCTAATAATTCCTTGCTTTTATAAAATCATTTTCCAACTTAAAATAAAGGAATTACTAAAGTATTACCGCCACCGTGATAACGGTTAAGGCTAGTACCAGAATTACGCAGCGGAAATTAATGTCAACTAACTTTTGAAAATGTAATAAATGAAATATCTTGGCCTCCTACAATTTGGAACCATGACGGCCCAAAAACCAAAGTATAAAAAGTTCAACGATTTCAAACATAATTAAAGTACAAATAAATAGTTCAAAATACGAAAGCATGCAACTCTCTCGATCATCCCAAGCCACATGATTTCGATCTACCAACCTGCTATATTTTATCAACTCCCCAACAATGCAAGTGCAAATGATGGATCGTCATAGGGTCATTAAGGCAAAGGCCATGACCAAAAACACAAAGCACGTAGTCAGCAAAAGCCGAGTACTTACAAGAATAGAGTGAAACGAAACTAAAGGCATGCATCACTCACTAAGTACTAATTAACATGCAAAAGCCATATAATAATTAACATACCAATCATGAATACAAGACTCGAATCTTGACTCACAATTTAATTAGAATAAGCTTCGAACGGGCCAAAAGAATATTCCATAAGGAAAGGTGATGGGAGCCAACCATACACCAAATAATAATTAATAAAATTGGGCCATACCAAGTGTCGGGCCATACCGACGGAATTCCTGCGCATAATATAAATGAAACAACGTCTTGTATCATTAGTAGGAGTACGAGCATTCCGGCAAGACTCCCCCCATTGTTCATACTCAGGTATATACGTTCCAAGAGTTTTGAAACTTGTTCTGGTTGCACTTTACGTTTATTAATATTTTATTAAAGGTGAACTCAAGACTCAACAACGTACAATTAATAAATGACAACCAAAACAATCTTATTTTAATGCTTTAGGACTTGTGATCAACAAAGCAAGACACTTGTGAGATTACTACCATGTTCCTCCTCACCAAAGTGAGATTCCATATCATGCCCATTAACATGAGGCTTGTGCCCTTGCACGACAAATCCTAATTCGTTTTATACAAAATATTCCCAACTGAACCCTACATGTGCGGTGGCTTACGTGAGCTAACCCTTCACATGTGGTAAAATAAATAGTACAACGAAGTACGAATAATTGGCTCAAAGTATGGTAGACATCCCGTACAATAGCATAACAAATAAATAATCCATCCCTTGCATGTGAAACAAACCATACATGTATGAATATTGAACAAATTGATTGACAATGAAACCCATACTCATAATAATCCCAACATGCTTGTTCAATCAACAATTCAACAATTCCAATAATACTAATCCACATGATCGTTCACCAAAGAAAATATGAATCCACATAATATAATTCACATCATCAACAATCATGTAATGTCCTTGACAAATAGTGTGGTCGCCCTAGACTTGTACATACCTTGAATACCTAAGCGTAGGGGCCACTTTGCAACAACGAGCACTCACTCAGAAATCACCTCCTATCATCAAAATAATGAAACTTAAATTATTTCCATGTTCATTAAATTTCCAGCAACTTTATAAAATCTAAAACCTCATTTAAACTTTAGAATTTAATCGTTTTTCAATCATATAATCGTCTCAATTTGTAAAACCAATTCTTAGTACGAAAACATACTTTTTCCGCCTTTAAAATCAATAAAAATCAACACTTTAAGCCTTTATTCAAATCTGAAAATATAATTGATTATCATAATTAAAATCATCACCTAATTATGCTAATCAATTGACTCATTAGGTCTAGATTAAAACCCTAACTTGAAAATCCCAATAAAACCAATTTATCATCATAAAAATCAATTCTTGTTATAAATATATTGTATTGTGGTTGCCCATTATACCCTTGACATCCTTATCCTATATAATGTACGTATGTGTACATATTATGTTAATTGGAATAAGATCATAACCGCCAGTTTCTCTCTTCCTCTCTCCCCCTTTCTCCCTAATTTCATAACACGTTATCAGCACCAACCCTAACCAACTGAATAATTGAGAAATATCGGCAACCCGACAATCGTTATTAAGGTATGTGTTTAATTGAATTTTGTTGCCGACAATCGTTATTAAGGTATGTGTTTAATTGAATTTGGGTATGAAATTCTTGAAATACTTTGCCATGTTTGGACACATGTTAGTTTAATATGCTCCAATTTTATTTTATGTCATGTTTTATGTGACGGTTTGATTTTCCTTTTAATTTTATCTGTTTGATCAATTGTCGGTTTCTTCCCATGATTATATCAGTGTTATTTTAATTGGTAATCAATGTTTTTCATGGTAAAAGAATATTTCAATGATGATATACATTGTATAATGGTTTCTCATGTTGGGTCTGTTATTTCTTACTCCATACAAGGTAATTATTTTGTCAAAGATATGTTCATGATAATAGGACTAATATAATGTTATAGGCTTATAGCTTTAATTATTTATGCAAACGATTTTGGCCGCAATTGCGATCAGTTAGTAACTCTGTATCAGATTCATAGCAAGTTACTAATTGTTATTGAATTTACAATTCATAGAATTTGACGGTTATTGTTGAGATTTGTCATGGTTTGGATTTTTTTTTTCTTTTACCCTTTTTGGGTAATTAATTATAATCCCAAATGTGTTAATGTTTCTTGAGGACTATACGTTTCCTAAATGTTTATATGCAATTAGAACTCATTTTTTGTCATAGTGGATTTCTAAATAATTTAAGAACTAGTCTAAGAAATAGGATTTTGGTCGTATGCAATTAGAAGTATTTAATTATTATTATTTTCAATCGGTGAGGCTGTAAATGATCAAGCCTTGATTTATAATATTATTACCTTGTTTAACGACTTATTCGGATCTTGCAAGTTTGAATTTACGGCCTTTGGTGAAGAATTTTTTTTTATTTATCATGGTTGTTAGATGTTGAAAAATACCTAAATGTAAAATATATTGGTGAAACAAAAGGGAATTGGAAATTAAGAAACGTGTCAATTTAAGGACACAACTATGTTTTTTTTTATATACGACGGTTAAAGACCTACAATTTATTTGGAGTAATCTAAAGGAAAGATACGTATGACCACCACAAAATTGTGATAAAGAGTATTATTACCAAAAGCTCGTTATGAGTGGTTTCATTATAATTACATGATTTTAGTTTATAAGTGAATATACTCAATTACATTCAGAATTATTTCTCGATTGAAATTAATGTGGAGAAAAAATTACTGATGCAGATATGTTAGAAAAAACATACTCCACTTTTCATGTAAAAAATGTTGTCCTGCAGACACAATATTGAGAAAAAGGTTTTAAGAAATATTCTGAATTGATATCTTATTTTCTTGTGATTGAGCAAAATAACGAGTTGTTGATAACAATTCATGAAGCACGCCCTACTGGCTCAACTCCATTCCTGAAGCGAATGTGATGTCCCATAATGGGAAGGAATCAAAGAATAAAAACCATGCCAGCAGCAATGGTCGTGGCAAAGGCGTGACCTTGGGCGTGGGCGTGGTTTTTGGTGGATATGGTAGAGGTCGTGGAGGTTATTACAAAAACTCACATTCCCACCAGAAGTGGGATCGCAAAGATGGTAAAAGTGAGAAAGCTAATAAAAGTAACATTGTGACTAGTGTATGTTATAGTAGAGGAAAAGTTCATTGGTCACGTGTATGTCGCGCACCAAAATATCTTGTTGACCTTTATCAACAATCATTGAAAAAGAATGAAAGAATGTTGAAACCAATCTTGTATTTGAAGATGGCGAAGGTGATTTTAATTCTGGTAATGCAACTCACTTAGAAATTGCAGATTTCTTTACTTCCCCCGAAGGGAATAATTAAGCTTTTAATAAAATGTGTTGTATTTGATATAATATTGTAGTAGTCTAACTATGACATTATGTGTTAATATTACGAACTTTGTGATCGTACGATGACTTTGTGTTTTGTATGCTTTATAGATATTGTATTATTTTGGGCGCTTTTATAATCCAGGTACTTTATAATAAATAATGAAGAATTATATCTTGCTGATAGTGCAACTACTCATACTATACTTAATAATAAGAAATAATGTTCTCAATTGATGATGACAAGACTAGTGTTAGTACTATATCGGGTAGTACAAATATTATAGAAGGCTCCAGAAGAGAAAATATATTGTTGCCTATGGGAACTAAATTTGAGAATACATCATGAAGATATATGTTTAGTGGGTAGGTACAACTGCTCACACAATAGTTAAGAATACAATATATGCAAGGATCATGGAATATAGCTTTTAAGTTTACAAAATAGTGGTATATGGATTAAAATGATACATTGATGTTAAATGTGGTACAGGTTTTTGTTCATAAATCATTGACTCTTTTTATGAACACGAGTATGAATTTATGATCTTGATATCATCCTGGAGATGAAGAAAGATAAATATGTTTTTGAAATTGATATGTACCACAATTACATTGAATACTCCTGAAGAGTATAAGCTATCTTTCCATAAGTTTTGTTAAATTGTCTTGCTATTACAAATGGGACACTAGTTTGTGTCGTTATATCACATCACAATATGTTCAAACTATAGTATTCTATAATTACAGTGATCACTTTGAGAAGATAACCAGCAGTTATCGAATGAAATATTTTATATGATATTATATATGTATGATGTGATAATTTAGGCCATCCGGGTTTAAGAACACCCGTCATGAGAGTTTATTGTTAAATAAAAGTTTATGCGCTGACACTCCCTCATATGTTGTATATATATTAAAAGGCAAGACATATTGATGAGGTTGAGTTGTATTTCAATCGAATGTCGATTGAGAAAATAAATACAAGACATATTAATGACTTTGAAAACTTGTATAATGATATGATAGGTGACTTGAAGTTCACCATGATAGTAAGTGACCCGAAGTTCAACAAAAATGATAGTAAGTGACTTGAAGATCACCAAGAAGTTTACAAGTGTTTTGTGATTGATTTAAGAATAATAAATCTCTTGATTGGGGCAATCATACGTCAGCACGAAATGAGAAAATATGAAGAAAAAAAAATACAACTGCACAGTGCATCTACTCCCCATGATTAATGTTGATCTCCAGAAGAGAATGAAAATATGAAACTTTTTATTAAAATACACGTTGAATAGTGTATTATTAGTTGGCGAAGGATTTTATGCCCCATAATATATTGAAATTTTTTCCCAACTTAGGGGGAGACGAGCAAGAATAAGTTGGCAAAATTAAAATATAATAAATTGATCCCCATATGAGTAAGTGTACATGCCAACTTTATGTCTTCAAAATATGTTTGGACATAAATATATATGACTTAATTATGTTAGTTTTACATGTCTAGAGACATAAAGGTATATGATAGTCATAGTGCTCGATGTTACATATAGTAAGTGTTGAGAAGTATATCTTGCCAATATTTATTTAAATCTCTACACCTGAAGTGTAGATTATATATACGGTTCCAACATAGTGATTAGTTATAAAATTATTTATATGAAAAGGGCAAGATAATGCAGTTGATGATATTATTGAAAATAAAGAAAACACTAATATATAGTGTATGAAATACCCTTGAAGTGGTATAGATATCTGAACTATAATAGATGGTCCGTGTGAAAAGATGAATGGTACCTATTGAATAATTATTCAGATATCATTGATGAATAGCATGCAAAGTATATGTTGAAGAATTTTGATGATACCGGTATATGATGGAACCGAAATATAATGCATATGCGAGAAAGAATAGATTGAATTGGGGATTGTAAATTAATGTCTATTTCGATGTAGACATCATTATAATGATCAAATGAGCTCATGGACCTGAAGTCCAACAAGATATGGATTTGAAATATCCACATTGTACAATGTTTTGCATTTTGAGTCTTACATTCATATACATGTGTAGTTAATATGTAGATGCATCATTCATCATACATTTAGTTTGTTTTTTGTTTTATCATGATTGATTTTCATTTATCCAGTTATATATGTTTCAAAACTATTATGATGTCGTATATGAGTACGCATCCAAAGAATGGTAAGACAGTTTTGCAAATTTATGAATATTATAAGAGGAGTTTCTTACTCCAATGGGCGAATAATTACGATAGAAGTATATATATAATTTTGATTTAATAACATGTTATGAATCATGCAAATAAGAAAAGTTCTTGAAGAACTTATACATGATGTTCTTAAACATCTAGCCCTTTAAGTTTTACATATGAATGTCATAACATTGATCAAATATTATCTAAACGCTTGAAGAGTATTTTTGAACTGTCGTCTCAACCAGTAGTTTGAGTACTTGAGAATTATGAAATATACAAATTAGTTTATTCACTGAAGAATTCTTGTACAAATATGAGTTGATTCATAACATAAGATAAGAGTTTGTAATTTTCTTACAACGAGTTTTATTTCATGGTCTAGGAGAACCATAAATAACAGTATTAGCTATATCATACCTACTAGTTGGATGATGATATTGTTAACTATAATGTATTGCCATAAAAGTATGACTAAAGAAATTTTGGTCAAGATTCTTGATTACTACTACTTATGACCTCCAGGAGAAGGTTTATATATGTCCAATATGAAAGAATACGTTTTGTAATATTATGTACAAGTATATATATTTATTTCAGGTATTATTTTCAAAAGTTTGATAATATAAATACTCACCTAGTGCATACAAGTGAAGATTTGAAAATCAAGTCAAATTGTGGAGAATCAACTTTCAAGGAGCTTCATATTGCTACATTTGAAAAGTTATCAACACTTTAGATTCATTAAACTAGAAGATCTCAACACTCTTTTTCCCTTAACCATGGTTTTGTCCCATTGGGTTTTCCTGGTAAGGTTTTTAACGAGGCAACATACAAAGCGTATTATGATGAGTGTTGTACTCTTTTCCTTCACTAGGTTTTTTTATCCCACAGGGTTTTCCTAGAATAGGTTTTTAATGAGGCATCATCTCATATATATTACAAGGTCATTATATTATTTTAGATAATGGACATCCAAGGGGGAGTGTTATAAATATATTGTATTGTGGATGCCCATTATACCCTTGACATCCTTATCCTATATAATGTACGTATGTGTACATATTATGTTAATTGGAATAAGATCATAACCGCCAGTTTCTCTATTCCTCTCTCCCCCTTTCTCCCTAATTTCATAACAATTCTTTATTGAAGACACAAATCTGAAAATTTATACTTTAATAATTAAAACAAGCCTAATGAATCACAACACGTAAATCCTCAAAGCACGGTGTTCATAACCGATTCCCAGCATTTTAATCACTCAAAACAATAATAATATTACGGAGTATAATTTAAAATACGGAATTTAAATAAAATAATTTAAAAGAATTAGGGTTATACCAATCCGGCCTATAGCACGGAACAACCACGAATTAGAGTGATTGGGCGAAAAGAAATTGAATAACGAACACGAACAACACACATACACACACGTCCGTGTGCGCGCGCGCGGGATTGAGGGGCGACGAGCAGCGCTGGCGCGCGGGACAAGGCAGCAGGGAACGCTAGGCGCGCGCGGGACAAAGGCAGCACGGCGCGCTGGGCGATGTGCGTGAGGAGGGGCGAGAGAGCAGGGCGCTGAGCGCGAAGGAGGGGCGACAGCAGGGCTGGCGTGCCGCAAGGCACACAACAACAATAGCAGCAACACACGCGCACAGCAACACGCAAGGGAGGCGAGCTGTGCGGTGCGCGAGAGGGAGTGGGCGAGAGCAATGGGCAAGCGACGAGCAAGCACGAAGGCACGCAACACTTGAAGGCCGAGTGTGGTGCTGGGCGTGCGGGACTGCCGAGAAAAAGAGAGAGGAGAGGGAGTTGGAGTGTGGGGCAAGAAAAGCAAAAGAGGGTTTATGAAATTAAGGGGTTCATTTAATGATGGGGAGTCCTATTTATAGGCTCCCTATTTTCAATGGACTAGGCTTAGGAAAATAGAATTGGGCTTAGGGAATTAAATGATTGGGCTAGCTTAGGACTTGAATTAAATTATTTTGATTGAGCTCGTTTAATAAAACGAATTGGACTTTTCATTTAAAACCCGAACCTTTAAAATTACTTGCGACCCATTAAATATCCCGACTCAAGAATTAAATTCGTTTCGTAATTAATTAAAATAATAAATATTCTAATTAAGTAAAATACATTTAAATATTATTTAAATGCGAAATAAATTCCGAAAATCGTAAAATGCTTTATAAATATAATAAAATATATTTATAAAAATTATAAAAATACGAGGTATTACAGTCTACCCTCCTTAAAAGAAGTTTCGTCCCGAAACTTGGGTTCGGAAATCAAAATTTTAACTCAAACTTGAGACTTTATGAGACTTTTAATCCGTTCACTTGCAAAAATTTTAAGTTGTTGTACTCTTTACATGATTAAACAGGACAATAATAAGTGCAAATTCAACAGAAAGCACAATATTGAGCATAAAATAGGGGAAAACAAGGTAAAAAGCGCGAAATTCTACCGCACTCTACCCCCCTTAAAAGACACGAGTTACGACCCCGTAAGTCAACTAACCTCGGGAAAAAGCTCGGGATATTTCTTTCTCATTTCTTCCTCCGCTTCCCAAGTTGCTTCCTCAGATTCTTGATTAGACCACAACTTTTTGACAATTTTCACATCTTTAGTACGTGTACTACGCACTTTACTATCAAGGATTTTGACAGGTCTTTCCTCAAAGGTTAGACTTTGGTCTAATTATATGGTCTCCAGTTGCAACACATGCGACTTATCCGGGATATATTTCCATAACTGAGATATGTGGAACACATTATGCACTCTATGCAAGTCCATAGGCAAGGCTAGTGTATAAGCTACCTTTCCAATTCTTTCTAAGATTTCATATGGGCCTATGTACTTAGGGCTTAACTTCCCTTTCTTTCCAAATCTCATGACACCTTTCATTGGTGACACTTTGAGCAACACCTTGTCACCTATATTGAACTCTTCATCCCTACGTTTCAAGTCTGCATAACTCTTTTGGCGATCCTGCGCCGCTTGAATCTTTGATTGGATGGTTCGGATTTGGTTCATGGTGTCCTCTATCATTTGAGGTCCCAACACTACGGTTTCACTAATGTCATTCCAGCAAAGGGGACTTCTACACTTTCGTCCATACAAAGCCTCAAATGGTGCCATTCCAATACTAGCATGATAGCTATTGTTATTTGAAAACTCAATCAAATCTAGGCTATCTTCCCAACTTCCTTGGAAATCAATGACGCAGGCCCGAAGCATGTCCCCAAGGGTTTGGATGGTTCTCTCATTTTCAATGTTGTACCAAAGCTCTTCTGCACACTTTTCCAGAAATTCGAAAGAAACCTTGAATCCCTATCTGATACGATATCCTTAGGAACTCCATGAAATCTCACAACATTCTTAATGTAAGCTTTAGCAAGTTGTTCCATTTTCCAGGTTTCCTTCATTGGTATAAACATTGCTGACTTAGTCAACCTATCTACCACAACCCAAATTGTATGATTTTCGGTCTTTGACTTAGGCAAACAAGTGACGAAGTCCATAGAAATACAGTCCTATTTCTAGCTTGGAATCTCTAAAGGTTGGACCTTTCCTTGAGGTCTCCTGTGCTCTATCTTAAATTTCTGACAAGTCAAACATCTAGCCACAAATTCAGCCACTTCGTTCTTCATCCTTGCCCACCAATAGACCTTTTCCAAGTCCTTATACAACTTGTCACCACCTGGGTGCATAGAATATGGCGTATTATGCCCTTCTCTCATTAATTTCTCCTTCAACTCTCCACACTTTTGAGGCACGCACCACCTGCCTTTGTACCTCAAACTTCCATCCTCATGGATTCAGAAATCGAACTCCTTACCACGCGAAATCTTTTCCTTGATTCGCTCCAACTTTACATCACCAGCTTGATTCTCCCTAATCTCATCAAATATTGACGGCTGGATGGTTAAGGCATTCATCATTCCCTCAAGGTTTTCACCACTTACTATTTCAAGGTTCAAACGCTGCATGTCCTTACACAGCTCGTTAGCAACTACTAACGCATTAACACTATCACTTGATTTCCTACTCAAGGCATCCGCAACTACATTGGCTTTTCCTTCATAGTACTGGATATCCAAATCATAGTCCTTGATTAACTCCAACCACCTTCGTTGGCGCATATTCAGATTCTTCTGTGTGAAGATGTACTTTAAACTCTTATGATCCGTAAATATCCTACACTTCACACCATACAGATAGTGTCTCCATATGTTCAATGCAAACACTATAGCAGCTAGCTCTAAATCATGGGTAGGGTAATTGGATTCATATGGCTTCAACTTCCTCGACGCATACGCAATAACCTTCCCGTTCTGCATCAATACACACCCTAAACCATTCTTAGAGGCGTCACTATACACATCATATGTACCACTCTCATCTGGAAAGGTTAACACTGGCGCGGTTGTCAATCGCGTCTTCAAGGCTTGGAATGCTTCCTCACACTGGTTACTCCATTCAAACTTTGCTTCCTTCTTCATCAAGGTAGTCACGGGCTTGGCTATCCTAGAGAAGTCTTGCACAAAGCGTCTATAGTAGCCAGCTAATCCCAGAAAACTCCGAATGTCAGTTACACTCTTGGGTGTAGGCCATTCACTAACAGCTTTGATCTTAGCAGGGTCAACTGCCACTCCTTCTTTAGATACAAAATGTCCCAAAAATGCAACTCTTTCTAACCAAAACTCACACTTTGATAACTTGGCATACAATTGGTTATCTCTCAAGGTACTCAACACAGATCTCAAGTGTTCAGGGTGATCCTCTTCACTTTTGGAATACACTAGGATGTCATCTATGAAAACCACCACAAACTTGTCCAAATAGGCATGGAATACACAGTTCATTAAGTCCATAAATATTGGAGGTGCATTGGCTAACCCAAAAGGCATAACAGTGAACTCATAATGTCCGTATCTAGTCCTGAATGTTGTCTTTGGTATGTCATGATCAGCGATTCTCAATTGATGATAACCCGAACACAAATCGATCTTTGAAAAGATTCCTGCTCCTTTCAGTTGGTCAAATAGGTCTTCTATCCTAGGTAAGGGATACTTATTCTTGATTGTGACCTTGTTGAGGTCCCTATAGTCTATACAGAGCCTCATACTTCCATCCTTTTTCTTCACAAACAACACTGGTGCTCTCCAAGGCGATGCACTTGGCCTAATGTAACCTTTCTCCAATAGATCCCCCAATTGGCCTTTTAACTCATTCATTTCTGCTGGAGCCATACGATAGGGTGCCTTTGATATAGGCGCGGTTCCAGACACTAAATCTATGGTAAAGTCAATAGGTCGATTGGGAGGCATCCCCGGGATCTCTTCCGGAAACACATCGAGGAATTCATTAACTACTGCAATATCTTCAGGTTGATCTTTGATCACATGCTCTAGGTTTCTCACATTGCATAAGAAGACTGGGTTTCTTTTACCGAATAGCTTCATGAGTTCCATTGCCGTGGTAATGAAGGAAATAAAGCCCTTGGTCCAAGTATGCATTTAATGTTAAGTCTAATAAATGCGGCTCAGTATTAATTAACAAGTTAATAATTCAGTCAGATCAAGTGAGCTGAATGCCTAAATAGACGCTTCAGTTCAAGTGGAATTAATGATATTAATCCACATCTTAGTCTTGACTGAACCCGTAGGGTCACACAAATAGTACGTAAACGGATCAAGTATTTAATGGAATTAAATACTCCATCTATGGATATTCGGAATCGACTGATCTTGGTTTCAGTGGGAGCTGAGATCGTCAAAAGCAAGAAATGAATACTCCGGAAACGATGATGTTGCCGGAAACGAAAATATGGATCTTATCGGAAATATAAATATTATCCAAGTCGTAGATGTTGCCGGAAACGGAAACATGGTACGTATTGGAAAATATTATTGGAAATGGAAATATTGCCGGAATCGGAAATATTGCCGTTAACGGAAATATTGTCAGAATCGGAAATGTTATCGAAATCGGAAAATAATTCCGGAAACGGAAATATTAAATATCTGTTCGAAACGGAAATTAATTCCGGAATCGGAAATATTAAATATTGTTCGTATCGGAAATGAATTCCGGAATCGGGAATTTAATCGGAAGCGTATCGTACGAATTAGCATCGGACGAGGCTTGCTAGACGAAGGCCCAGCACGAAGCCAGGCCGTCGTCCAGCTAGCCACACGCAACAAACCACACGCCAAGCCTCGACCAGGCCCAACACAAGGCCAGGCCCAGCCAAGGCTTTGGGCGCGCGCGGATCACAGGCAGCGAGCTGGGCCGAGGCGCTGTGCGCTCAGCGTGGGACGCAAGGCCTGCGCGCGGGTGTACGGTGCTCGTGCTATGCTCGTGTGCGTGCTATACGAATCCTAAAGCTATCGGGATTCGAAGTATTTAAAGGTAAGATTTTGAAGCAAAAATCAGCCAAACACTTGCAACATATTAAGCCGAAATTCTTAGAACCTTAAGGGCGATTCTAGTTGGTCAAGCTTAAGGCGGATCCGGACGTGCTGTGGACTATCAACGGAGGGACGACACTTGGAGTCCTAAAGACTTGTTCTTGTTCGGTTCGGGCGCAGCTAGGGAGGGCACGCTACAAAGTGTATGCATCTAAATTATGCTAAATGATTATGTGTAAATAATATGTTTCCTGGCATTAAGGTTTTCCGCATGATTTATGTTTTGTCATATGTATCATAACCTAACAGTGGTATCACGAGCCTCTTATTATTTACATAATCTAAATTGCATGACATGGTTAAACTTTACAAATTTGCAAAGAATTAAAAGGGGTGATTAATTTTCGTAATTGTTAATTAATTGCAAATTGCGTTTATGTAATTATACGTACGCAGTTTTTCGGCAGTTTTTTGGTTACTCATCCAAATCGAGTGTTTTTTTTGTTTATTTCGCAAGTAAATGACATTCTAAAATTTTGACAAAAATAGTAATTTTCGGCCGAACTTAGAATTCCCAAATTCGAAGCCTAACTATGACTTTTCGGAGGTTTAAGTTTTTCGAACGCAAAAGTTTGTAAATTTAAGATGTTAAATTGAATATTTGCGATTCTTGTTGATAAATCTTGAGTTTTTGATTGACCTACAGTATATGTTTAACAAATTTGAATGCCTAAACTTGTTAATTATACAACCTAATTTGTAATTATGATTAATTTGTTGAAATTCGAATAATTTAGAATTGATTTGTTTTTCATAATTAATTAATAATTTAATTAGGTATCCATGATTAAAATCCACCATAAAAATTGTTAATTTATGTTAAATTTTCAATTTTTATGACCTAGATTTGAATCCATGTTAATCGGAAATTAATTGATTAATAAATTTTCGATTTTTCGCCCTAAAATTATGAAATTAATATGATTTATTAATTTGTTGTTAATTTTAAATTAAAAATTTTAAATTTTTGTGAAAACGCTCATAAATGTTGCACGCACAAAGCAAAGGAAGCTACGTGTTACCCTTAAGGGGTGTTGTATAGTGCGGCACGCGACGACGAGCAAGGGAGCTCGTCGCCCGTGCGGTACGAATGCAGCGAGCAACGAGCTATGCGGCACGCAAGGCTCTAGGCCTAGTCGTGCATGCTAGGCGATGGGCGAGGGCAGTGGGCACACAACGCTAAGCATGATGCGTGTGGGGAGCAGTGCGCTACGCCACGACGCACCAAGCCTGCCGAAGGGTACGTAGGCAGCCACGACACAGCACCAAGCTGCGCGCAGCGTAGCCCTCAAGGCTCCGTGTGTGCGTGGTGATGGGGCGTGTGTGCGATGTCGCTGTGCGAGCCATGGGCAACGATAAATGGCACGGGGCAATGGGCCTCGTAGCTCGATGGGGCTTGGGCGCAAGCCCAAGTGCCTCGTCTTGCAAACTATTTATGCGTTTCGTTTTAATTTTAAATTTTCAGTTCGGAAATAATTTTAATTAATTTTAAAATTAATAATTTAAATTGTTTTCTCGGATTTTAATTTTGAATATTATAATTATTATAAATTTTAATTTATACTAATTATTTTACTAAAATTAAACCTTGAATTAATTTATATTAATTTAATTCAACTGAAAAATAAATTAAATAAATGGATTCGATTACAATTTTATATGAGCTTTGAATTTTATTTATACTTGTATGTTTCCGGTTAGACTAGAAATACATTTTTACGTTTGAAATTAGTAAAGCATATAAAGTTATTGGTTTAAGTGGGAGCAATTTGAGTCATAAACTCTTGATTAGGTCTACAAATTCTTTAAGGTTAAACAACTTGATTAGAATTAATAAGGACTGAATAATTGGTAGATTATTGGTGCTCTTGATTAATTGCTGCAAATATTTATGTGATGCATACAATGTGTTTTACTAACCAGCTATGTGGGCCATTCATGATAATGAATGGGTGAATGGTATATATTGTATATGTACTGTTTTGCAGGTTATGAAGTGAGTAGTATGGCCCAAATAGGATAGAAAATATGGTATGCGTACCATTAATTTGAATGTAATTGGTCTAATGCACCAAAGTTTGTTTTTCAATTCAAATATGGTCTGCGTACCATCAAATAGTTGTAATTAGTTTAATTATAGCTTATCCTATTTGAAGAAAATGGCGCCTCTCATGGTGAAATTCAAGACGGAGTTTCCAATCCATTTTCAAGACGGACTTTGAAGTTGAAGCTTCAAGATGAAGTCGGGCCATACTAGATCACATTTATCTTATGCATGCTTTAAGTTATTTATTGCTTTTAAATATGTCTTAATTATGCATGAGATTATGGCTTGATTATGTTGCATGATTAAGGATTTTAGTTCACTTAAAATCTAACCAACATAGTAAGAGCCTTAAGTTCCAAAGTTTAAAAATTGAGTTAAAAGGTGCCATGCCAAAATAACACTTACTTGGATAACCTTTAAATCAATCTAGTAATAGTTTTACGCTCAGCGAGGTGTTACTTATTGATCCTAAAGGGGTAAGGTACACAAATAATTGTGAGTACATTTTAGTTTTGGTGAAACTCAACGATATAAGTAAGGAGTCCTTTTATGTCGTGGCAAAATTGATAGGTTTTCCCAATAAGTCCTTAGACATACCTATCAACCAAGAGTAGTTTCTAGACTATTAGCAAAAGGCTTTTGCTTACGTAAAATATTTTAGAATTGAGTCAAAATACATAATATGCTTAATTCTTCAATGATTTTAGGGTCTTGGAATCATTTTATTCAAACCTGCCGGAACAATAAATTTGAATAAAATGCCAATGACTTGTTTAAATTGCATGATTGCTTTAATTTTCAAGTTATTACGCATGATAAATGTTTAGACTTTGCATGCTTCAATGTATGTTTTAAATTAAATATCTTGCATTGCAGTAAATCCTTTTAGAAAGGTAACAGTAAATTTCCTCGATTGGTAGTGAATCCAAGAACGATTCACGGAAATGAGAGAAAATGAGCAATTTTAAATGTGCGTTTCTTTTAGCGACTTTTATGGTTGTTTTCGAGTATCAAAGTCGAATGGCGAACCGATTGGTGCTTGTGAATTCAAAATACAATGTAGTTTTGAGGTCATAAAGCATTGAGTTTAAACGCTCAACTTTACCAATGGTTAACAACCTAAATTTTTTTTTTTATTTAATTCTCGAATGAGTCTAGTCCCTAGACATTCGAATAGATCGATGCTTAGAGAACTTTAGAAGCTTCTGGTAAGATCATCTAGTTGAAACAGAATATTCAACATAAATGGTAAGAACTTTGTTGAAGCGACATTGGACATGTCTAAACAAAGTATAAAAGTCAACTCTGAGAATTCAATTCTTAAAGCTATTAGAAAGGGTACAAGAAATAGGAAAACAAGGAACAAATGAAAGGAATTTATGATTCTGTTTCTACCTAAAAGTTTATGTTTAAAGAGAAGTGTCCTAGCAATCAAACTTCCTTGGTATCACATACCGCTTGAGGTTCTTACTTCGGTAAAAACTCAAACAATGGAAGCTAGGCTACACTAATGGCCTACAAGTGGGAAATGAAGCATGGCAATGCTACGTTAGTTGTAGGGTCATCTGGTTTGTTTTAAGTCCTTCAAGGCTGGAACTTAATGGCTATTTTGTTCCACAATCAGCATATCTAAATTTCTGTTTTCTAACACAGAGAGACTCACATTCAAGAAAAACAAAAACAATGTTTGTTTATTTACTTGAATAAAATGGTCATTTACGGGTTGAGTCAATATGCTTGATTAAAACAAACAACTCTTTAACAATAAGAACTTTACTAGGTTCAAATCAATCTCTTAATTTTAGTTCCACAAATCTTTGGCATTATTACTTAGACCCTATCAACAAGTAACATTCATAAGCTCTATTTTGATGGACTTTTGAAAGTTTATTGATTTCTAGATCAATTCAAGACAAGCTAGTCTTACCTGTTGAAAGTAACAAAAGATATGAACTATTGTTAGAACGCCTAGACGATAGAGTTCAAAGCTAAAGAATGATTTTATGACTTTATTATTTCACATGGATTTGAGTGAATATAGGTTTATTTAGTCAAATGTGATATAAGTTTGAATCTGTTTGGCTAGTTCAATGATTCAGAAGTATAAAATCCACTTGGCAAGAAATCATAAAGATCTAGGTTAGATCATGTTGATGATTACTTAAGTCAAGAATGATCATCAATGATTGTGTGTAGTAAAATTCACAATCTATCTCCATAAGATATGGCATATCTAAGTTGGAATGATCGAAGTCAATTAATATTTGATTCGATAAATGATGAATCATATAGACCTTTCCTATAACTTCTAAAACAAAATGCTCAACTACCACTAAACTAAACCAAATTCGTCAAAGCTATTGAAAAGTAATTTCAGAATATCTTTTCATAATATATATCTAAAGAGTTCCAAAACACAGTGGGAGCTTAGTGTTTGTTATTCAACAAACTAAGGCCCAAGTATAGATATATGTTTCATTGTGATTCATTCAAATGAGACACAAGGGTATTGTTTCTACCACGATTTTTTTTGAACATAATGTTTGTTTGCTCGCAATAATGTCCTTTTGGAGATTCGTTTCCAAAATGACAAGTGGGAGAAAATAGACCTCGAAAGTCTTCGAGGCGAACAACAAACATAAACGGACATTCCGGAGGCTTTTCGAAGTTCTTCAGAAAATACGAACACGTATTCGTGAAGGACTTTAGAAGTGGCTTTTAAGAATAGACATCTCTTAGAAGACTTTACAAGTGCTTCAAGGAGAACGAAATATTCAAAGGACTTTCAAGTGGCTGTTGATATTCTATTGTTTGATCGATGTTCTATACCCAAGTAGGCATAGAGTTCAAGTCACTGAAACTATGAGATTCTTCTATTAGATAGTGAAGAATCATGGAGTTCAGGTCACTGAAGCTATGCGATTCTTCTATTAGATAGTGAAGAAACCTACAACTTGCACTGAAACTATTATCATATAGATTAATAAGTTTGTGACTTGTAAGAAAGCTCTGACGAAACCTAGATTCCCTAAAATGGTTAGAGGCCGTATATAGACTTAATGTTTAATTGGTTAAAGGCCATAAAAACATACTCAATGTTCTGATGACAAAATTGATATTTTGTTGATTTGCAAGAATGATTTATATCTATTGGTTGCAAATTGGTTTTAAGGATAAAAACCATCAAACATGGAATTGTGTTCACAACACAAAGCTAGATTAGTTGCTAAAGGTTACAACCAAATTCATGGCATGGATTGTGTTGAAACCTCGCGCATAATCGTAATGCTCAAGTCTATAATTCAAACAATGATTGCATATTGGTACATATGGCAATTGGATGACAAAACATCTTCCTCAGTCAAATGTTGGAAGAAACTATGTAGATGGCATGTCATAGGATTTGTGGATCCAAATAAATGCTTGAAAAGGAAAGCTATCTTATAAAATCTAAGCACAGATTTAAGCAAGCAATTGGGAATTGGAACTGTATTTTAGTGAAGCTAATAAGTATTTTAGTTTCATAAAAAGTACATGATTCTTATAGATATATAAGAAGTTTAGTGGGAGTACATAAAACTTAATTGGTCCTATGTGTATCACACACATATCTCTCTATTGTGAAATGACATTCAAATGCTAATGATTTAGATTTGAAACTATTCATCAATGACGGACCAAGGCGAAACTTAGTGCATACTGGGTATTAAGATCTATTTACAAAGATCTTATGATATTGTTTTGGATTAAGTAATGGCATTTACCAAATCAAACACGAAAGACTCCATTGGAGATATTCGACCCATGTGAATAAATCTAAGTAATGAATGTTTGAACTATGTATAAGCATTTACTAAGTTAAACATCAAAGGATCTAAATGAGATTCTTAACCTATATTATATGTTAAAGAATTTAGCTGGATTTAGTATCTACTGAAACTAGATAAGCTAAAGTTACATGAATAGAATTCAATTGGGAATTATTCTGCAAAAGAATTTATCATGTATGATATAATATAAGGATCGCCAAAAATGTATCGTATGACTTTAGGCATGACGAACATATACCAATCTCTATTGATCTAAGTAAAGATCAACTAGATTGAGATCAAGAAAAACTTATGGTACTTGAAAAGGTACATAAGATTAGTTCTTGATTCAGTGAAATAAAGATATGCTAAATAGTTGATGCTACATGCATAAACAATGGCAAAGGATCAAGCAAGACCCCTTTGGAGTTAACCATTGGCAAGGACGAGCTATAGAGAATCGTGTTTTGAAATGGCAACATGGTGGGTTGTTGCGTGGGAAATTAAATATTAATTTCTATGTTTTAAGATACAGCTGGAAAGTCTTCCACATATCTGTGAACTTCTTGGATAAGTTAATCCAACCAAAGCATCACTAGCAACCTATACAGTTGAAGTAAAAGTACTTATTGCCTAAAAAGCAATAAAACAGGGTTGTTTACGTTAAAGAGTTGTTCACTGAACTTGGGTGGATCACATGTCTGCTGACTTGATGGTTCTTCATTGAAAAATGCATAGAACCACTATCGAAGTAAGAAAGACTAGATCACATAATAAACAAACTCAAAAGATCTTATCATCCTATCTCGAAGAACATTCGATGAAAAGGATATTAAGATTGGAAAAGCATCATAACTAAACCTATGCAACAAGTGAGAAACAACACTCACGTTGTAGCACTGGAAATCAAGCATAGCTTTGAATTCCATGAACTGTTTTAAAGATGGGTTTGAGGCCCATGGTTGTAATGAAGGAAATAATTCCCTTGGTCCAAGTATGCATTTAATGTCAAAGTCTAATAAATGCGGTTCAGTATTAATTAACAAGTTAATAATTCAGTGAGATCAAGTGAGCTGAATGCCTAGCTAGAGGCCGCTTCAGTTTAAGTGGAATTATTGATATTAAATCCACAGCTTACTCTTGGCTGAACCCGTAGGGTCACACAAATAGTACGTAAACGGATCAAGTATTTAATGGCATTAAATACTCCATCTATGAATATTCGGAATCGACGGATCTTGGTTTCAGTGGGAGCTGAGATCGTCAAAAGCAAGAAATGAATACTCCGAAAACGATGATATTACCGGAAACGGAAATATGGATCGTATCGAAAATATAAATATTATCCAAGTCGTAGATGTTGCCGGGAACGGAAACATGGTATGTATCTGTGAGGGGGTCGAAAAAGCGCGAGACTAATGCGTGACCTTGTCCCTCGTGGGTGTGACGATCCTTTTAATTCAATCAAGTGTAATTGGATTTCCTGTGAGTATACACCCAATTGACTAGTAATATAGGAGTCGCCATTCAGTTTTTAACGACAATGAGAAACTGACAAAACCCTGTTATCGTGACATATAGGTAGTACAATTATGTTTGACCACGACGGCCGTAGGTTCCCTCGTGATCCCTGGTGTGGGGATCTCTCAATATCCACCCGCAAGGTAGAGATTGAGGGTTCGGGGGACTGTAACTACCGAGAGGAGTACTTCGCTCGTCGATAACTCCAGAGGCAGGATATGCTTACTAGCTCAGCATAAATAATTGAAGGGACATGCGTTAACTATTAAACTAATCTGAGTTGATTTTAGCAATATGCAACATATAATACTAATTCGATCGTGATTATCTCATTTAAATAGCATTAAGGGACCTAGCTTGATAATCCGATTTCCCAAAAATATTATATTTGTTAGGCGTGATAGAACAATCAGATTAGGTTAGTTTAACAGTTCATAAAAAGGGCGAGGAAAGCAGTTAAATCATCGAAAAGGGACACATTACGACGCACCCTTGAGAGGTGCATCACGGTTCTCAAAAAACTAACCACTTTGACTTTGCTATTTCTCCTTTTTATTTAACGAATCTCAATTATGGGACATGATACGTTCTGTTTGATTTATGGATCGATTGCGACAGAACGCGTGAACAGTTTCGCAACGAGAGGCTTAGGCTGAGGGTTGGAGTTAATACTCAGAGTATAATTATGTGTTGTTTGTGTCCCTTTCACGTCGGTTTTAGAGGTCCATTTATAGGAAAAAGTGGCGTAGAAAGATAGTTTTTCAGGAATTTGAATACGAAACGGATTAGGAAAAGAATCCGTCCCAGGTATTTTCGGCGCCCAGCTCTGGGCGCTTGAATTTTCAGCGCCCAGGGCTGGGCGTTGAAAATAGGGTCTGGCAGAATTCTTTGGTCAGATTCGGATTCCTGAAATCCGTAGAGTTAGAGATTAATTCGAGTCTTTTAGCGCGTATCTATTTTATGACGGAATGCGTCTGGGCCCGTTACGAACTCTAGGCTCGTTAGGATTTCAATTAATACGTAACTCTTATTTCCGGATCATATTAGGAATAGGATTCTCGCAGTTTTCTATCTCATTTAGGATTTATGTTGGAATGTAACACCTAATTCTGACAGGTTTCTATCCTTTATGATTTTACCACTTTTAGAAGCTACCTCTTACGGCAGTTACTATTTTTAGCAGGTTTCCATAAATAGCAGGTTTCGGGTGAAATGAAAAGGGGAATCGAGATTCGTTTATTTTATAGGAGATGCGTTGTCAAGTGGAGTTTTACGTCTTCATCATCGAACCTTTCCCTTGCGGGAATGGGGACAAAAGTAGGTGTCTGCAGTTAGCCCCCACTTTGACTGAGTCTTGGAGTAAGACGATGGTCAAAGTATTAGACGGAGTGCGTCACACAAGCCATGGTGTATGTGACCTGTTTCGCGAGGGTCTCACGAGCCCCCGAGTGATAACATTTGACTTAAGGGTCATCACTTGAAGTGTCGACATATCCCTCACGTGTCATTGGGATTTGTCAACTGATAGTATAGAAACTTCCTCACTTTGTCATTGGAAGGATCTAAAGGTGCGTAGAAACTCCCTCACTTTGTCATTGGGAGTAGCTACAGATGTTTTCGAAATCAAAGCTATAAAGTGTAATTGGGGCTGGCCAAGCCCAACCATGAGGTAAAAACATTTTTAAAGATTTTCATTTTCAGGGTTAGTTAAACGAGAAAAACCCCCTTGTTTTTATGGGACGTAAAACGAAGGAAAATCCAGCACATCGTTCTTTTTTGGAAAAACGGAAAACCAATCCTTTAATTTTTGGAAAAAGGGAAAACCGATCCTTTAATTTTTGGAAAAAGGGAAAACCGATCCTTTAATTTTTGGAAAAAGGGAAAACCGATCCTTTAATTTTTGGAAAAAGGGAAAATCGATCCTTTAATTTTTGGAAAAAGGGAAAACCGATCCTTTAATTTTTGGAAAAAGGGAAAACCGATAAAAGTTATCGCTGCAGCGACTAAGGACCTGCGCTGTTAGTGACGCAGATCCCTCCCGCTGAAGGTGGGCGAGCCTGTCCGCTGAGGGCGGACGCCCCGTCCGATAGAAGTGGACGAATCTGTTTTGATGTTTTGAAAATAAGGACCTACGCGGTTTGTGACGTAGACCCCGCCGGCTGAAGATGGCGAACCTGTCCGCTGAGGGTGGACGCCCCGTCCGATAGAAGTGGACGAATCTGTTTTGAAATTTTATTTTGTTGTGTTTTTTTTTGAAAATAAGGACCTACGTGGTTTGCGCCGTAGACCCCGCCGGCTGAAGATGGCGAGCCTATTTTAAATTTGAAGACTTTATTTTTTTGTCGAAAACTGAGGACCTGCGCGGCTAGTGACGCAGACCCCGCCCGCTGAGGGTGGGCGAGCCCATTTTGAATTCCTTTTTTTTTTTTGCCTATGTAAAAGGGCTTTTGTGATTACAACCTGTTGGTGGGTCGTAATATTTCCTGATTAGATGTGCCCTATGAGTGGGTCCACACTGTGTATATTTTTGTTTAACAATATATATATATATATATATATATATATATATATATATATATATATTTTGAGATATCCAAACATGATATGGTGTATGGCGCAGTCTGGGAATATAATTTTGATCGCGCGCTCCTCGTTGGAGTCTATTTTTCGCGAGCCCCCAAGCACTGGGGCTCGTCGGTTGTTTTTCGCATCTTGTAATCATGTTTGGGGTCATGCTCGTATGTGCGAGCGATCTTTATAGTGGTGTGCTACTCTTAACAAAGCCGTGAGGTGCGACTTTCAGTGAAGAAATCGGCAATTTTCAAGCCGAATGAATATGGCAGGGCCCAATAGAAGTTAGGGCCTTTTGAGCCTGGATTCATTTTCGGCGCCCAGGCCTGGGCGTTGAAATAATTCACGTTCAGGTGGGGCGTTGAAAGTGTTGTTTGGGCTGGTCTTTTGATGACACAGTTGGCCTCTTGTTCATTCGTTTATTTCACTTGGAAGTTCTATGTATTCTCTTTTCTTTTGTTTTTTCTTTGTTTTTAGAACGTGATGATTTTCTTTGAGAAGCCGTAGCCGATTGGTGGACTACGGTGCTTGTCGCTTTGGGGCGATTATTTTAAGGAACGGTTGCTCTTAAGGGGTACAGTTATTGCAATACTCGGGCGAGTCTATATGGCCCGAGGAACATACCTTGAGGTGTAAGACTTTGATCGCTCTTATATTTTTTTGAACGTGTTCGTGAATGATGATATGTATGTGCGAACGAGCGTTCATAGAATGGCCGTTGTGTGCGGTCCATTAATCAGTTTGCTTGAATCATTTTTTTTTAGCAATGACTGATTTTGAATAGTTTGCTTAGAAGCTTGATAGGGTTCAGGCCCATTCATGAAGTGGGCTCAAATATCGTATCCTTTCGATTGTTCAAACATTTGTTTCGAGATTTTTTTATTTTTCTATGGTTGTTTCGTAGCTTGGAGCCCCCAAGTATGCATGTTGGGATGCTTCCTTTTCGCGTACGATTTTTGGTAAGTTCTTTTGAGAAAGATGCCTTGGGGTTTCGCTCGTGTAGGTGCGAGCTATCCCTTCCGTGGTAGGTAATATTTTGCTACCTTTAATCCTTAATGTAGAAGTCGTGTGGCTTGCATTTTGAATTTGGGCGATAAGTAGTCTTTGCCTCTTTTACACATGCTCTTGGTCGTGCCTGCATTAGTGCAATATGCCTTACTCTCTTTTTTAGACTTGTACCGTGGGATGGTTGAACTTATGGTGCAACGTAGGCTTGTGTGGCCTAACAGCCTGTCTTAGAACATTCCTCCAAACGTTAGGATATCATTATTATTTTTGCATTGGAGTACTTTCATCACGCCTCGTTCAGGTGCTCGAACAACTGTAGCACCTTCCGCGTGGGTTTGCACGGCTTATTACTTCGTTCGATGCGAGGATTCATAGGTGTTTCTTTCTTGTTTTTATATCAGGGCAAGATTTAGCAAGCAGAGATATTCATCGCCCAGGCTGGGCGTTAAAGATATCGGCGCCCAGCTCTGGGCGTTTAAAATGATTTCTGGGTATATTTTGACAGTATTTTTTTCTTTCGCTTTTGCTTTGGAACGATGTAGACTGTGTAACGGGCGCTTGTAGGGCGAGCGTTATGTGCAGTAGTTTGATCGGAGTTTTGGTGACTCGCGATTTTCAGTTACCCTTGTTAGTGGGGTGACTTTATATATTCTAAGTAGTGCTTAGAATTTGGGAGGGGTTGTAGCCATTCTAAGGTTCGTTTTACACGATTAAAGCTTAGGATTGTGCCCCTGTGATGTATGTATAGCGTTAGCGTCGAGAATTTTCGATAAAATCGTTATTTCGAGCATTTTTAGAGTGTTTTTCTCAAGCCCCCAATTGTAGCTACGGGATTGGCTTGGTGCTATAATTCTTTGCATACGTCTTTATGCATTCATGGTGACAGGGATCATGAATAGTTTGAACCAGACTCGTTTAGTGCGAGGTACGTTCGAGTAATGACCTGCTACTTCTCTTGTAAATGTCGTATTATGCGACATCACCATGGTCAAGGTAGTAACATGTGGAAGTGTGCCTTGACCAAAAGTTAGGTGCTTTTCTTTACCCATAATCATATTTAGAAATATTTTTGACTCACTTGCAACTTTGAGATAGACGCATACTAAGCTTAAACCAACGACACTTTATTATGTTCGAAAAAGTCTTTTTTTTAAAAAAAAATCATTTGAAAATTATTTAAAATCCGAGTCCTACTGTGTACAATCCGAGGTGTCCTAAGTAGGTTGACTTATAGAAGGGTTCGTACAGGATTACACGAGTGAATCAGAATACTGTTACGATTTTTGGAATGCTGTCTAAGGATTTGCTGGAAGCCAGGGTGCAGGCGTCAAGATATACTTGTGCCCCTTTGGCATATGCTTTAGGCTTTTAAGGCCATCTTTTCCAGAATTGCGGGAATATAAACCGTTTTCAAATTGACTTAGATTTACTTGGTGTATGTCTGCACAAAAGGTCAAGGTATACTTAGTTCTTTCCCTAGCTCTTTCATTTCAATTTTTTTAGCCCCCAGTTGCTATTATGTCTTCCCTTTAATGATACTTTTAGATTTCGATTTTAGATGCCTGTGTCATATGTCTGAGTAGGGTGAGCCTTGGTTAAGTGCCAAGTCCTATTGACAATGTCTGATTTTTTTCAAAGGAGATTAGCAAGCATTCGAATTACCATGAACGGGTGCCCTGAGTTCGAAGGAACGATGGGGCGATGCCGTAGAATAATTCTCTTTATTGCAAGCTTATTGCCTTTACTACTTGTTGGCGATCATGACTGTGTCTAGTGGTGAAAGAGGGTCTTTAAGCGAACGACCATCTCTAGTGGTGAAAGAAAGTCTTTAAGTGAGTTAGTTTGCTTTAGGGAGGGTCAAGTCGAGTACTTTAGAGGTCATCGACGCTTGCGCTAGCCCCCACTTAATTGAGGCAAAGCGATCTTTTGAGTCTTGGCTAGGTGCCTAGGAGTGTGAGTGCTCCTTCTGGAAAGGGTATGTGCCCTTATTATTTTTCGATATGTGCTCATTAATTTTGGCATCTTGGTGACTTGGATTCTTTCTTTGACTTAAATTTTTCTTTCGACTTGGGTTGCAAGTAATTAAATTTCAATCAGGGACTTCTATTTTTATTCTTGTTATTCTATAGGCTTTAATATTTCTGCAAATTGGTTGGACTGAATCATGGATTGCCTACGTATCCGCCTTAAATAGATTTAATTTGGAATCAGGTCTTGCGTAGTTCTTAGCCTAGAAAATGGTTTCATAGAATGCCGATTTTAAACAAGTATGTTATGAGGTGGAAACATATTATTTGAAACGGTAGAATAAGTGAAGTTTATTATTATTTAAATATGCTTCCTTGCCGTAAGCCAAAAAATTTGTTTTATATTTTTGAGTACATGTATTTTCTTTTCATGTGTTTTTTTTTTTGGTACGTATACCTGAAAACGTGTTGTACCCCTCCAAGTGTTCGTTATTTTTCTTTGCATGTGCGGATAAAATGACGAGCACTTCTGAACAAATTTTAGCAAGCAGAGAGAATCAGCGCCCAGGCTAGGGCGCTAAAGATTTCGGCGCCCAACTATGGGCGCCGAAAATGACTTCTGGGAGGATCTTTTTTGGTGCGCTAAATGCTTCTTTTCCTTTTTAGACGAACTTTAGAGGCGCTTTGCAAAGTTTGCTTTTGTATTATTTACATTTTTTGTACTTTTCGTTTGTCTTCTTTTTTTTTACTCGTGACTCAAGACGGTTTGAAAAATGGGTTGAATGAGATAGGATAATTTGTATAGGTATTGGTCAAGCATGAGGATTATATCTGCTAGGACTCACAATTTGCAGCCTCAAGCTAGTGTCACGAGTTTACATCAATCAAGGCCAATGAGTAGTATGGGGATGGCTCAAGGGTATATCAACAGGATGTATCCACACAATTTATATGGTCATTATGCTAATGGTAGTGTAAGAACAGGTTTGGACTTTGGAAATGATGGGCATGACGCACGTGTCAATGGCCGTGCGGGGTTTGCGGTTGATAACAAGTTCAAAAAACAAGAGTTGAGGTAATGGTTTCTTGGGTTATGGCAATGAGAACATGGACGGGTTAAATGAGCTGCACAGGGACCCCAGAGCGAAGGCGTCTAAGAGCATAAGGATTGGAAAGGGTAGACATCGTAGAATTTTATGATTTGGATTGGTTGACTCAATTCTTTTCCTTCGTTTACTTGGGTAAATTCCGCACTCTGGGAGGTACGGGCTAAGTATTTCATGGCTCGCTCTTTTCCCTTTTCTCTTTCTTTTTAATATTTCATGGTTTTCTCTTTTCGCTCTCCCTTTTCTCTTTCTATTATTTTTCTTTTTCGCTCGGGTTTTCCCCCCTTTTTATTTAGGCTAAAAGGTAGATGGTTGTGGTCTTTGAGTCACGAGGCGAGACTGAATGAGCCTCGTTTGGTAGGCCTATAGTGGACTTTTAATTTTAGTGGGCCTAGGGTGGACCTTTTAAATTGTCTTACTTTGCAAGCGTATAGTCGTTTCTTTAAAATGTGCAAATAGCGTAGATTCAAAATGTTGTTTTTACCTTATTGGAATTTAACGAAAGAATTACATCGAAAATAATTTTTTACAGTTTCCGGGATTTAATTGGAAGTTGTGATTTAGACTCAAACTTTCATTAATTTTCTGATTATAACCCGTGTAGGAATACAAGGACGTGGCCTAGACTCAAAATAATGACGTGGTGTAAGCCTATAATATTTGACCAAGCAACTCTCAGACTTAGGCTAATTGGACCATAACTTTCGTTGGTTGACACTTTAGATTTTAACCCTTGGGTGTTCATTTGTCATGCGCCATTTTGCTTAATGTTGGCAAGGTATTTAATTGGGGAGATCGAATTTTTATTTTTGCAAGACTAGAATCATTAGTGCGGCTTCTGTCTTAGTGTATATTGCTTTACCCCAATGGTAGCCCTATTGGTATGCCGATTTGGGTATTTTCATGGTTGGTCATGTTGCATTCATGGAAAATCTTTTAGTCCGTACTTAATAGTATCTCAAGGAGTTAGTGACTCGAGAGGACTATGATAGTCGTGACCCAATGTGATCATAAGCCTTGAGGCCATTCATTTTTTGCCAATGGTATTGATACCTTAGGGGGATGATTTCCAGAATGTGACTGTTTCCATTTTGCAAATACTACAGTATATTCTTTTTATTGGTGAGAGAGTATTGAGGCCGTGGATTCTTAGCAAGGGATGACAATTACATATGGATGCTTATTGATTTAAATGTTAGGAAGGGAGACTCAATATGGTTTAAATTTTTAACTTGCAGAACGACACCAAGCATTAGGACCGATTATATGGATAAGACAACTAAGACTTAGGATTTCGATTGTACTTTGGCATAGCCTAGTCTAGACTCGGATTTATTTTTTTATTCGAACATTATTTTTCTTGAAGACTCTATTTGAACATTATTTTTTGAATACTTTGCCCATGTGATATTCATAGTTATTAGCATGTTCGGTTTTGGTGCCGAGCATTGTCGTCGTAGGAGGCCTAACAACGACACACAGAGTTATTTATTTTTATTTTTTAGTCGCTTTTAGAATCGAGTGCCTTTTCATACGCCCTCGCAGCAATTTTTTTCGAAAAGTTTTTTTTTTGCTACGTAAATTTTTTATGCGCGGGCACCGAGGCTGCTGTGCCTGACCAAAGGCCAGGCAGCAACTTCAGCGCCCAGCAGTAGGCGTGAGAAATATTGGCGCCCAGCCAGGGGCGTTGAAAATGCGTCCCTGACTGGTACTCGTTTTCTGTTCGCGTATATTCTTTTGTTTTATGCGACTTAATTTTGCGTGCTTGCCTAATAACGTCCTTTACGTGTTGTGCAGCGTTTGTGGGATTCGTTACAGGCCATCCCGAGCATCGCTTGTTTTTGTGGCGATCGTTCGGGCTTGCGGAACACGTGTTTCGGTATAACTCTTTGGCCAATTGGTTTATGAATGTTTGGGCAATTTTTAAGGTCGTTAGTTTTCTAGCATTATTTGTCTAGCATTATTCGTACGCACAATCATAACATAGTCACATAGTTCGCTACACATAACTACATTACAAACATGGATTTGAAAATTAAATATGTCACGTAGTTTATGATAGGCTTCTATGGGTAGTATTTGCGTCTGGCTTGGTACCGCTTCTATCGTAGATCCAACACATGCCCCGGTCGAGGTAGTGTCTTCAACAGACGAATTTCGCCCAAGAGGCCAACCCGCAAGTGCAAGCCAAGGGGGCATCCAGGCTAGAGGGACCTAATGGGCGAGCGATTGGGTTCGGGATAGGTGTACTACCTGCACAAGTACCGAGTGGGAAACATGCGCGGCGTATGCACCCCCCTATTGGCGAAAAAAAGGTATCCTTAGTCCCAACTCCCGAGGGAGCCGAGATTCGTTATGATGTTCTGCCCGTTCACATTAATATGCTGATTTTCAGGTCGTCCCAACTTGATGGGGAAATAAACGCGGGGTAGGATCGTTTCACCCTTCGGCTATTTTGATTACCAACAAGCACGAGTATTTCCTTCACTATCCCCAGTGGAGTCGCCACTGTGAGGGGGTCGAAAAAGCGCGAGGCTAATGCGTGACCTTGTCCCTCGTGGGTGTGACGATTCTTTTTATTCAATCAAGTGTAATTGGATTTCCTGTGAGTATACACCCAATTGACTAGTAATATAGGAGTCACCATTCAGTTTTTAACGACAATGAGAAAAACTGATAAAACCCGGTTATCGTGACATAAAGGGAGTGCAATTATGTTTGACCACGACGGCCGTAGGTTCCCTTGTGATCCCTGGTGTAGGGATCTCTCAATATACACCCGCAAGGTAGAGATTGAGGGTTCGGGGGACTGTAACTACCGAGAGGAGTACTTCGCTCATCGATAACTCCAGAGGCAGAATATCCTTACTAGCTCAGCATAAATAATTGAAGGGACATGCGTTAACTATTAAACTAATCTGAGTTGATTTTAGAAATATGCAACATATAATACTAATTCGATCGTGATTATCTGATTTAAATAGCATTAAGGGACCTAGCTTGATAATCCGATTTCCCAAAAATATTATATTTGTTAGGCGTGATAGCACAATCAGATTAGGTTAGTTTAACAGTTCATAAAAAGGGCGAGGAAAGCAGTTAAATCATCAAAAAGGGACACATTACGACGCACCCTTGAGAGGTGCGTCACGGTTCTCAGAAAACTAACCACTTTGACTTTGCTATTTCTCCTTTTTATTTAACGAATCTCAATTACGGGACAGGATACGTTCTATTCGATTTATGGATCGATTGCGACAGAACGCGTGAACAGTTTCGCAGCGAGAGGCTTAGGCTGATGGTTGGAGTCAATACTCAGAGTATAATTATGTGTTGTGTGTGTCCCTTTCATGTCGGTTTTAGGGGTCTATTTATAGGAAAAAGTGGCGTAGAAAGATAGTTTTTCAGGAATTTGAATACGAAACGGATTAGGAAAAGAATCCGTCCCAGGTATTTTCGGCGCCCAGCTCTAGGCGCTGGAATTTTCGGCGCCCAGGGCTGGGCGTTGAAAATAGGGTCTGGCAGAATTCTTTGGTCAGTTTCGGATTCCTGAAATCCGTAGAGTTTGAGATTAATTCGAGTCTTTTAGCGCGTATCAATTTTATGACGGAATGCGTCTGGGCCCGTTACGAACTCTAGGCTCGTTAGGATTTCAATTAATACGTAACTCTTATTTCCGAATCATATTAGGAATAGGATTCTCGCAGTTTTCTATCTCATTTAGGATTTATGTTGGAATGTAACACCTAATTCTGACAGGTTTCTATCCTTTATGATTTTACCACTTTTAGAAGCTACCTCTTACGGCAGTTACTATTTTTAGCAGGTTTCCATAAATAGCAGGTTTCGGGTGAAATGAAAAGGGGAATCGAGATTCGTTTATTTTATAGGAGATGCGTTGTCAAGTGGAGTTTTACGTCTTCATCATCGAACCTTTCCCTTGCGGGAATGGGGACAAAAGTAGGTATCTACAGTATCGGAAAATATTATTGGAAATGGAAATATTGCCGGAATCGGAAATATTGCCGGAAACGGAAATATTGTCAGAATCGGAAATATTATCGAAATCGGAAAATAATTCCGCAAACGGAAATATTAAATATTTGTTCGAAACGGAAATTAATTCCGGAATCGGAAATATTAAATATTGTTCGTATCGGAAATGAATTCCGAAATCGGGAATTTAATCGGAAGTGTATCGTACGAATTAGCATCGGACGAGGCCTGCCAGACGAAGGCCCAGCACGAAGCTGGGCCATCGCCCAGCAAGCCAAAGCGCAATAAACACACGCCAAGCCTCGACCAGGCCCAGCGCGAAGCCAAGGCCCAGCCAAGGCTTGGGCGCGCATGCGAAGCAAAGGGGCTGCGACGAGTTGGGCCTTGCGTTGTGCGCTCGGCGTGGGTTATAAGGCCTGCGTGCGGGCGTGCGGTGCTTGTGCGCCACTCGTGTGTGTGTTACTCGAATTCTAAAGCTACCGGGATTCGTCATATGATTAAATCTAATCCTAATAGATAAAGTTTATTTAAATAGAGTCCTAGCAGGAGTCTAATTAAATAAATTTGCATTCTAGTAGGATTATAATTCCTTTTCCATAACACTATAAATAGGTGCCTAGGGTCACAGATTTATACACACAATTAAAGTATTCAAAGGTAAGATTTTGAAGCAAAAATCAGCCAAACACTTGCAACCTATTTAGCCGAAAATCCTAGGAACCTTAAGGGCGATTCTAGTTGGTCAAGCTGAAGGAGGATCCGGACGTGTTGTGGACTATCTACGGAGGGACGACACTTGGAGTCCTAAAGACTTGTTCTTGTTCGGTTCGGGCGCAGCTAGGGAGGGCACGCTACAAAGTGTATGCATCTGAATTATGCTAAATGATTATGGTGTAAATAATATGTTTTCTGGCATTAAGGTTTTCCTCATGATTTATGTTTTGTCATATGTATCATAACCTAACATGTAAAACAATGGGGTTGAACATTTATCATATATGAAATGTATTTTCATATTCCATTTAATCTTGGTTTAGTATTAAAAGATGGGTCCCTTCAATTTGACGATTTTTATCCCTAAATTTATGAAATTAATATGTTTTATTAATTTGTCATAAATTTTAAATTAAAAATTCTAAATTTTTATGCTAACGCCCATAAATGTTGCACGCACAAAGCAATGGAAGCTACGTGTTACCTTAAATGGGTGTTGTATAGTGCGGGCACGCGACGACGAGCAAGGGAGCTCGTCGCCCGTGTGGTACGAATGCAGCGAGCAACGAGCTATGCGGCACGCAAGGCTCTACGCCTGGGCGTGCGTGCAGGGCGATGGGCGAGGGCTATGGGCACACAACAACAAGCGAGATGCGTGTGGGCAGCAGCGCTGCGTTACGACGCAGCAAGCCTGCCGCAAGGTAGGCAGCCACGACACAGCACCTAGCTGCGCGCAGCGTGGCCCTCGAGGCTGCGTGTGTGCGTGGCCATGGGGCGTGTGTGTGGTGTCGCTGTGCGGACAATGTGCAACGGTCAATGGCACGGGGCATGGGCCTCGTAGCTCGATGGGGCTTGGGCGCAAGCCCAAGTGCCTCGTCTTGCAAACTATTGATGCGTTTAGTTTTAATTTTAAATTCAGTTAGGAAATAATTTTAATTAATTTTAAAATTAATAATTTAAATTGTTTTCTCGGATTTTAATTTTGAATATTATAATTATTATAAATTTTACTAAAATTAAACCTTGAATTAATTTAAATTTATTTAATTCAACTGAAAAATAAATTAAATAAATGGATTCGATTAAATTTTTATTTGAGCTTTAAATTTAAATTAAACTTGTATGTTTTCGGTTAGACTAGAAATACAATTTTATGTTTAAAATTAGTAAAGTATATAAAGTTATTGGTTTAAGTGGGAGCAATTTTAGTCATAAACTCTTGATTAGGTCTACAAATCCTTTAAGGTTAAAACAACTTGATTAGAATTAATAAGGACTGAATAATTGGTAGATTATTGGTGCCCTTGATTAATTGCTGCAAATATTTATGTGATGCATACAACGTGTTTTTACTAACCAGCTATGTGGACCATTCATGATAATGAATGGGTGAATGGTATATATTGTATATGTACTGTTTTGCAGGTTATGAAGTGACTAGTATGGCCCAAATAGGATAGAAAATAGGGTATGCGTACCATTAACTTGAATGTAATTGGTCTAATGCACCAAAGTTTGTTTTTTCAATTCAAATATGATCTGCGTACCATCAAATAGTTGTAATTAGTTTAATTATAGTTGATCTTGTTTGAAGAAAATGGCGCTTCCCACGGTGAAATTCAAGATGAAGTTTCCAACCATTTTCAAGACGGACTTTGAAGTTGAAGCTTCAAGATGAAGTCGGGCCATACTAGATCACATTTATCTTATGCATGCTTTAAGTTATTTATTGCTTTTAAATATGTCTTAAATATGGATGAGATTGTGGCTTTGATTATGTTGCATGATTAAGGATTTTAGTTCACTTAAAATCTAACCAACATAGTAAGAGCCTTAGGTTCCAAACTTAAAAATTGAGTTAAAAGGTGCCATGCCAAAATAACACTTACTTGGATAACCTTTACATCAATCTAGTAATAGTTTTACGCTCAGCGAGGTTTTACTTATTGATCCTAAAGGGGTAAGGTACACAAATAATTGTGAGTACACGTTAGTTTTGGTGAAACTCAACGATATAAGTAAGGAGTCCTTTTATGTCGTGGCAAAATCGATAGGTTTACCTAATAAGTTCTTAGACGTACCTATCAACCAAGAATACTTTCTAGACTATTAGCAAAAGGCTTTTGCTTACCTAAAAGATTTTAGAATTGAGTCTAAATACATAATGTGCTTAATTCTTCAATGGGTTTCAGGATCTTGGAATCATTTTATTCACACCTGTCGGAACACATAACTTGAATAAAATGCTTAATGAACATTAAATTATGCATGTATGCTAGAATTTAAGTTTATTAAGAGAAACAGTGAATGATAATTTATTTGTTTATTCTTTTTCAATTGTAGTTTTAATTATGGCAAACAACAATTCATTCAACATTCGATCAATTCTCGAAAAGGAGAAGTTGAACGGGAAAAACTTCCTTCACTGACAAAGGAACTTGCAAATAGTTCTTATGGAGGAAGGAAAGGAGTATGTCCTGGAAGAGGAGATGCCCGAAGCCGCAGGCGAAGGGGTCACTCAGGCAGCCCTCAATCGTTGGATTGATGCCAACAAGGATGTGAAATGTCTAATGCTTGCAACCATGGGTGTAGATCTGCAGAAAATGTTCATCAACTCAGATGCTTTCACGATAATCAGTAAGTTAAAGAACATGTTCCAAGATCTGGCTCGAGTCGAAAGGTTCGAGACCCATAGGAAAATTCTTGAGACCAAGCTTAAGAAAGGCGAGCCCGTAAGTCCACATGTTCTGAAAATGATTGGACTCATTGAGAATATGAGTCGGCTGGATCAACAGTTCTCTCAGGAAATGGCTGTAGACGCCATCCTCCATTCTCTTCATAGCGGGTATGATCAGTTCAAGCTGTACTACTGTATGAATAGTCTGGACAAAACTCTCACTAAGCTTCACGGTATGCTGAAGACCGCTGGAAAGACGCTCAAAAGTGATAAGCATGATGTGCTGATGGTGCGTGGGGGCAAGTTCAAGAAATCTGGAAAGAAGAGGAATGCTAAGAAAGGTGGCAACAAGGCCAGCCCAACTAAGCGAACTGGCGCCAAGTCTGAAAAGAGGAAGGTCAGTCAACCCACTTCTGAATCCAAATGCTTCCATTGCAAGAAGAAGGGGCATTGGAAGAGAGATTTCTTGAAGCTAAAGGAAGATTAGAAGAACGGAACAGTTGTTCCATCTTCAGGTATTTTCGTTATAGACTGTAAACTTGCTAATTCAACTTCTTGGGTATTAGATACAGGTTGTGGCTCACACTTATGTTCCAATCCACAGGGACTAAGAAGAAGTAGAAGGTTAATCAAGGGTGAAGTCGACCTACGAGTGGGAAATGGAGCACGGATTGCTGCATTAGCTGTAGGAACTTATTATTTGTCGTTGCCCTTTGGGCTAGTTTTAGAACTGGAAGACTGTTTCCATGTTCTAAGTTTTACTAAAAACATCATTTCTGTTTCTTGCTTAGATGCTAAGGGATTTTCCTTTTTAATAAAAGACAATAGTTGTTCGTTTTATTTTAAAGAGATGTTTTATGGATCTGCTAGATTAGTCAATGGACTTTATTTATTAGATCACGACAAACAAGTTTATAACATAAATACCAAAAAGGCCAAAAAGGATGATTCAGATCTCACCTATCTGTGGCATTGTCGATTAGGCCATATTAACTTGAAACGCATGGAAAGACTTCAAAAGGAAGGAATTCTAGAACCATTTAACTTCGAGGATTATGGTAAGTGCAAATCATGTTTACTTGGCAAAATGACAAAGCAACCTTTCTCTAAAGTTGGAGAAAGAGCAACTGAACTATTGGGTTTAATCCTTACAGATGTATGTGGACCAATGAGTACAAATGCTAGAGGTGGATTCAGCTACTTTCACTACAAAAAAGCAGGTTTGGGCGACGGATTAATATTTCATGGGCAACGAGAAATATCTTTGTAGCCCTAAATAGAACAAAAGGCGACGGTGTATAATTTCGTTGCCCAAATGTACAATTTTGTGCGACAATAAGATTTTCGGTAGCCCAAAATCTTTTCTGGGCGACAATTCTTTAATCCATTGCCCAAACTTATGTTTTGGGCCACAAAATTTTATTTTGTTGCCTAATATCATGTTTGTGCAACGACCTATTTCTATATTGATTCCCATTATAAATGAAAGATCCAGCCCAAAATTGTTTTTTGTTGCCCTTGCCAAAAAATAGGTGGAAAAGAAAGATCCCGCTTCTTCTTTCCCACTCCTCCACGAACTTCTGCAACTTGTCCCTCTACCTCTCCCTCTTCTGCAACTCCCACGAACTTCGGCTCTTTCTTTTCCACGAACTCCGGTTCTTTCTCTTCCGGAGGTAATGCTACTGCCAAATTCCTGCGTTTCTTCTTCAAGGATTACCAGGTGGGAGAATTATAAATTCAATTTCGGTTAATTTACATAGAAATTGAGCGCTCAATCCCATACTTAATTCAATTCATTATTTTTTTTAAAAATTACAGACTGTGAGGTTGAAATCGGCTGCGAGGTCATATCCGGCACCGCTCTTCTTCCAGGTTCTTATCTCCTTTGCTTGTCTTTTTCTATTTTCGCACTCAACATATCTCTGCATATCGATCACACTGTTGATTGATTGAACTTTCAGCTTTTTGTGAATTTCCTATAGTTTATGTTGAATTTCCTATAATTTTTTCTGAATTTCCTAAAATATATGTTAAATTTCCTATAATATATGTTGAATTTCCTATAATTTTTGCTGAATTTCCTATAATTTTTGCTATAGTTTCCTATAACTTTGCAATTCACCAATGTTCATTTGGTAGAGAAATTATATGTTAGATCATACAACTTTGGGGGGTAAGGAGGGGGTTATGGTTAGGCTATATTTAAGAACCTGCGGTCTGCAAGAGGGCTTTGTTGTTCACTACCAAAATTTAAACTTTTGGAAAATCTGAATGTTTTGTAAATCCTGTAATACACACTTTAATTGGCAGAATTCTGGTGAGTTTAGGACTAGCAGTCTTGGATTCTATGCTGAGTTGAAGAATAGGGGTATCAATTTTCTATAGATGTATCAAGCTTATGGGAGGCTTGTATATTTCTCAGTGTTATTCCTTGCAAAAAAAGAAGCTTGCTAGGCCTGACAATGTTTAGATTTTATTTTCACACTCAGGTTTTAGTCTGCAGTTATGTTGAGAATGTTCAGATTTTAAAATCATCACATACTTAAGACCACGAGCAAGTCACATGAGCTAGGCTACCAGAAAGACTAGCAACCATCAGATGTGCAGCATTCTAAATGCGACTCTCATCTGACTCCAAGGCATAATCCTGTAAAAATAATACTTTCCAAGTCAGATAGGTACAAAGAATAATTTACCAATTCCATAGACCTTAATGACACATATCAAGTAGGTAGTAATTGAACCTTAATAACAAGCTCCTTTGTAGTTTGAGAAGCAATGGAAACACTACAGACTTCCTGGAACTCAGACTGCAGAAGCTTTTAAATTATATATTCTTGAAACCGATGGAATAAGTAGAAATGTATACTAGAGTTCATGGAGACGGTAGAGCTTTGCATTAACTTGAGGAAACTATTTTTTGATATGCTATTCTGCTACAGCTTTGCATCTGCTTTGCTGAATCTGTTATCTGATACTTCTGCTTTGATTTTGCTTTGCTATCGGCTGCTTTGATATGCTATACTATGCTACGCTATTCTGCTTAATT
Source organism: Spinacia oleracea (assembly GCF_020520425.1). Lineage (NCBI taxonomy): Eukaryota > Viridiplantae > Streptophyta > Magnoliopsida > Caryophyllales > Amaranthaceae > Spinacia > Spinacia oleracea. The sequence goes on along the minus strand of NC_079487.1, from coordinate 35,603,696 downwards.
TGCTTCTGTTTTGCTTCAACAAGTTTTATTAGTAAGAAACAGACAAACTGAATTTTCTGTTAATAAGAGATAAAAGTTGGTTGATTAAGGAATTGAGTTTCTTAGATTGTGAAAAAGTTCAGTTCTTGGGTACTGAAATATTGCAAATTTTATTTTAATAAACTGAAGAAAAAATACAGAGAAAGTTGGAAAAAAATTAGTGAAGAAACTAGAACAAAAAACTCTTAAATTCACACGATTATAATCATGAATAAGAAAACTTTACCCTTGTTCACGGTGACTCAGTGGGTGTGGGGTGGCAAGTCTCCAAAACGTTCATAGTAGGGGCCATTGGCCATTCTTCTTAAGGTTCATGATTTCAGTTATCACATTTCAAGGGGCAAACTGTATTGTTTTCAAGGCTAAACCAGAAGCTTTCATAACCAACACCCAAACAACCTTCCTAGTTCATACTGCTGACCAGAAAAGCTAGCTCATCCTTGAACACCCAGACCAGCTACTGTAACATTGTATAACCTCTACCTGAGACCTGAACAGAACCTGCTGATCTGCCCAGAAAGCTAAAGAGACCAGACCTGCAAATGCTTGAGACAGTAAAAGAAAGAGTTCAAGGTAATTGAGTACAACTTTTCTACCAAGCAGCAGGAAAGTAAACATAAATAAACAAGTCTACCTCAATGTCACTAGATTATATCTACAAAAATTTTCCCACTTTAAGACATTGAATACTGGTCACTTTTTCGCTCTATTTTGTGTAGGGATAGTCATGTATATCAATGCCCAAGAGTTAATTCTAGTTTTCTTGCTATACTGTAACTAAAGACATAAAACTTCAATAATTCGGTCAACTAGTTATTCAAGCCTGCAATTAGAAAACCATAACATGATAACTATTAACATGTTATTAGCTTGAGAATTAGGGAAACTAACAAGCGTATTAGACACTCTGTCCTACATTCTCATAGATCCTCCAGTAATGCAAAACAGTACACAAGTAAAGTTTCTCTTTCTTTAATTAATGATTGTATATGCATCATCAAAGAATATTTTTTTAGTGAAATAAGTATTTTGTAATTTAACCTTTAGCTTAATGTAAAGAGGGATTCTTAATGCTTCAAGGCTTACGTCTATAGAATGTATGCAATTTTATTTTTTATAAATGAATGATGTTCTTTACATCCTTGAGTATTTTATAAATTAATGACTAATTTTAGTTTTTAATTAGATATACATTGTTTTTCTCCTTTAGCGCTTATGTGATCATTATTGCTTGTTTGTTTTTGAATACCCCTTATACATATAACTTTTTCTTGAATCTAATGTAACTACTAAGATTTTATAAATATTTTTTAATATTTTTTTTACTTTATTTGATTTAAAGAATGAATAGTGATAGGTCTTGGATGAATCACAATGGGATAAAGGATAGACGAAAAACCGCGTACAAATTAGGGGTTGATGATTTTCTACAGTTTGCTTTCAAGGAAATAAGTAACGAAACACCGTTGAAATGTCCGTGCTTGAAATGTAGATTGCTTTTAGCCCAAAATCGAAAAGACATGCAATGTCACTTACTAGTATATTGTATCGATAGTAGTTATAATCCATGGGTTAGTCATGAAGAAAATGATGAGCAATATGATAATAGTGATGAAGCTGACACAGAGGGGACCGAGGAGGTTGAGGAAACTGAAATGTCGTTTGACGACATGGCTCCATTAATTTTCGATGCAACAAATGCGTGGAATTCAACTTCTTCGGTGTTGGATGATAATGACAATACTACTGATTTGAAGGAAATAATGCCCTTGGTCCAAGTATGCATTTAATGTTAAGTCTAATAAATGCGGTTCAGTATTAATTACCAAGTTAATAATTCAGTGAGATTAAGTGAGCTGAATGCCTAGCTAGAGGCCGCTTCAGTTCAAGTGGAATTAATGATATTAATCCACAGCTTACACTTGACTGAACCCGTAGGGTCACACAAATAGTAAGTAAACGGATCAAGTATTTAATGGCATTAAATACTCCATCTATGGATATTAGGAATCGACGGATCTTGGTTTCAGTGGGAGCTGAGATCGTCACAAGCAAGAAATGAATAATCCGGAAACGATGATATTGCCGGAAACGGAAATATGGATCGTATCGGAAATATAAATATTATCCAAGTCGTAGATGTTGCCGGAAACGGAAACATGGTACGTATCGGAAAATATTATCGGAAATGGAAATATTGCCGGAATCAGAAATATTGCCGGAAACGGAAATATTGTCAGAATCGGAAATATTATCGGAATCGGAAAATAATTCCGGAAACGGAAATATTAAATATTTGTTCGAAACGGAAATTAATTCCGGAATCGGAAATATTAAATATTGTTCGTATCGGAAATGAATTCCGGAACCGGGAATTTAATCGGAAGCGTATCGTACGAATAAGCATCGGACGAGGCCTGCCGGACGAAGGCCCAACACGAAGCCGGGCCATCGCCCAGCAAGCCAAACGCGCGCCACACGCCAAGCCAAGGCAGCGCCCAGGCCCACCGTAAGGCAGGCCCAGCGCGCGCCAAGGCCATGGCTGCGTTGTGGGCCTCGTGGCGTGGGCTGAGCGCGCGCGCGCATAGGCGCCCCTCGTGGGCTGCCGTGCGTGTGTGTGTTTGTGTTCATGCACGATTCCTAAAGCTATTAGGATTTGGTATATGATTAAATTCCCAATCCTAAAAGGATAAATTAATTAATTAGAGTTCTTATAGGATTCTAGTTTAATTAATTCCTATCCTAGTAGGATTCCAATTCCCTTTCCATACCTCTATAAATAAAAGCCTAGGGTCATAATTTATAGATACAATTGAAGTATTCTAAAGGTAAGTTTTTGAAAGAAAAATTCAGCCATACACTTGCTACACAATTGCCGAAAATTCCTAGTAACCTTAAGGGCGATTCTAGTTGGTCAATCTTGAGGCAGATCCGGACGTGCTGTGTCATCTACGGAGGGACGACACTTGGAGTCCTAAAGACTTGTTCTTGTTCGGTTCGGGCGCAACTAGGGAGGGCACGCAACAGAGTGTATGCATCTAAACTATGCTAAATGATTATGTGTAAATCATATGCTTTCCTGGCTTTATGGTTTTTCCGCATGATTTATGTTTTGTCATATGAATCATAACCTAACAGTGGTATCACGAGCCTCTTATTATTTTCATAATCTAAATTGCATAAACATGGTTAAAATTTACAAATTTGCAAGAATTAAAAGGGGTGATTAATTTTCGTAATTGTTAATTAATTGCAAATCGCGTTTATTTAATTATATGTACGCAGTTTTTCGGCAGTTTCTTCGTTACTCATCCAAATCGAGTGATTTTTGTGTCAATTCCGCATGTAAAAGGCATTCTAAAATTTTGACCAAAGTAGTTTTTTTTGGCCGAACCCAGAATTCCCAAATTCGAAGCCTAACTTTGACTTTTCGGAGGTTTTAGTTTTTCGAACGCAAAAGTTTGTAAATTTAAGATGTTAAATTAAATATTTGCGATTCTTGTTGAAAAATCTTGAATTTTTGATTGACCTACTGTATATGTTTAACAAGTTTGAATGCCTAGCCTTGTTAATTATGCAATCTAATTTGAAATTATGATTAATTTGTTGAAATTCGAATAATTTAGAATTGATTTGATTTTCATAATTAATTAATAATTTAATTAGAAACCTATGATTAAAATCCACCATAAAAATTGTTAATTTATGTTAAATTTTAATTTTTATGACCTAGATTTGAATCCATGTTAATCGGAAATTAATTGATTAATAAATATTTGATTTTTCGCCCTAAAATTATGAAATTAATATATTTTATTAATTTGTCATTAATTTTGAATTAAAAATTTTAAATTTTTATGCAATCTTTCATAAAACTTGCACGCACAAAGCAATGGACGCTACGTGTTACCCTAAAGGGGTGTTGTATAGTGCGGGCATGCGACGACGAGCAAGGGAGCTCGTCGCCCATGCAGTACGAATGCAGCGAGCAAGGCGATGGCGCGCGAGCACAAGGCAGCAGCCATGCCTTGTGTCGAGCGCTGCGCGCATGTGGGCGATGGGCGAGCAGCGATGGCACGACACAAGCAGAGGCGCGCGCGCGCGAGGGCGAGAGCTGGTCGCCCAGCGATCGCAGCTCAGCGCGCCAACACGCGTGGCCTCTAGCGCATGCTTGCGCGAGCAAGAGAGCGAGTACATCGTTGCTGCTGCGATGCAATGGGTGGGCAGGCTGCGCGCAAGCGTAGCTTGGCTTGCTGCGTTTGCGCGTGGCTGCTGCGATGACGTGCCATGGGCTAGCGATGGTCGTGCAATCGATGAGGCTTGGGCGTAAGCCCAAGTACTCGTCATGTTACGATTGTCGAGTTTTAAATTTTAATTTTAAATTTCAGTACGGAAACGATTTTAATTAATTTTAAAATTCGAAATTTAAATTGTTTTCTTGGATTTTAATTTTGAATATTATAATTATTATAAATTTTATTTATACTAATTATTTTACCAAAGTTAAATCTTGAATTAATTTAAATTCGTTTAAATTAAACTGAAATAAATTAAATTAATGGATTCGATTATAAATTTATATGAGCTTTAAATTTTAATTAAATTTCTATGTTTCCGGTTAGACTAGAAATACATTTTTATGTTTAAAATTAGTAAAGCGTATGAATTTATTGGTTTAAGTGGGAGCATCTTTAGTCATAAACTCTTGATTAGGTCTACAAATCCCTTAAGGTTAAAACAACTTGATTAGAATTAATAAGGACTGAATAATTGGTAGATTATTGGTGCCCTTGATTAATTGCTGCAAATATTTATGTGATGCATAACGTGTTTTACTAACCAGCTATGTGGGCCATTCATGATAATGAATGGGTGAATGGTATATATTGTATATGTACTGTTTTGAAGGTTATGAAGTGACTAGTATGGCCCCAATAGGATAGAAAATATGGTCTGCGTACCATTAATTTGAATGTAATTGGTCTAAAGTACCAAAATTGTTTTTCAATTCAAATATGGTCTGTGTACCATCAAATAGTTGTAATTAGTTTAATTATAGCTTATCCTATTTGAAGAATATGGTGCCTCCCACAGAGATTTTCAAGACGGACTTTGAAGTTGAAGCTTCAAGATGAAGTCGGGCCATACTAGATCACATTTATCTTATGCATGTTTTAAGTTATTTATTGCTTTTAAATATGTCTTAAATATGCATGAGATCAAAGATTGATTATCTTGCATGATTAAGGATTTTAGTTCACTTAAAATTTAACCAACAAAGTAAGAGCCTTAAGTTCCAAACTTAAAAAATTGAGTTAAAAGGTGCCCTGCCAAAATAACACTTATATCCTTTCTTCATCGATCTTAGTAATAGTTTTCTGCCATAGCGAGGTGTTAGTTATCGATACTAAAGGGGTAAGGTACACAAATAATTGTGAGTACATGTTAGTTTTGGTGAAACTCAACTATATAAGTAAGGAGTCCTTTTATGTCGTGGCAAAATCGATAGGTTTACCTAATAAGCTTTTAGACGTACCTATCAACCAAGAGTAGTTCCTAGACTATTAGCAAATGGCTTTTGCTTACCTAAAACATTTTAGAATTAAGTCTAAATACATAATGTGCTTAATTCTTCAATGGATTTTAGGATCTTGGAATCATTTTATTCACACCTGCCGGAACACATAACTTGAATAAAATGCTTAATGAACATTGAATTATGCATGTATGCTAGAATTTAAGTTAATTAAGAGAAACTGTGAATGGTTATTTATTTGTTTATTCTTTTTCAATTCTAGTTTTAATTATGGCAAACAACAATTCATTCAACATTCGATCAATTCTCGAAAAGGAGAAGTTGAGCGGGAAAAACTTCCTTGACTGGAAAAGGAACTTGCAAATAGTTCTTATGTAGGAAGAAAAGGAGTATGTCCTGGAAGAGGCGATGCCCGAAGCCGCAGGCGAAGGGGTCACTCAGGCAGCCCTCAATCGTTGGATTGATGCCAACAAGGATGTGAAATGTCTAATGCTCGCCACCATGAGTGCAGATCTGCAGAAAACGTTCATCAACTCAGATGCTTTCACAATCATCAGTGAGTTGAAGAACATGTTCCAAGATCTGGCTCGAGTCGAAAGATTCGAGACCCATAGGCAAATTCTTGAGACCAAGCTTAAGAAAGACGAGCCCGTAAGTCCACATGTTCTCAAAATGATTGGACTCATTGAGAATATGAGTCGGCTGGATCAACAATTCTCTCAGGAAATGGCTGTAGACACCATCCTCCATTCTCTTCATAACGGGTATCATCAGTTCAAACTGAACTACAATATGAATAGTCTGGACATAACGCTCACTGAGCTTCACGGTATGCTGAAGACCGCTGAAAAGACGCTCAAAAGTGATAAGCAAGATGTGCTTATGGTGCGTGGGGGCAAGTTCAAGAAATCTGGAAAGAAGAGGAATGCTAAGAAAGGTGGCAACAAGGCCAGCCCAACTAAGCAAACTGGCGCCAAGTCTGAAAAGAGAAAGGTCAGTCAACCCACTTCTGAATCCGAATGCTTCTACTGCAAGAAGAAGGGGCATTGGAAGAGAGATTGCTTGAAACTAAAGGAAGATCAGAAGAACGGAACAGTCGTTCCATCTTCAGGTATTTTCGTTATAGACTGTACACTTGTTAATTCAACTTCTTGGGTATTAGATACAGGTTATGGCTCACACTTATGTTCCAATTCTCAGGGACTAAGAAGAAGTAGAAAGTTAAGCAAGGGTGAAGTCGACCTACGAGTGGGAAATGGAGCACGGATTGCTGCATTAGCTGTAGGAACTTATTATTTGTCGTTGCCCTCCGGGCTAGTTTTGGAACTGGAAGATTGTTTCCATATTCCAAGTCTTACTAAAAACATCATTTCAGTTTCTTGCTTAGATGCTAAGGGATTTTCCTTTTTAATAAAAGACAATAGTTGTTCGTTTTTTTTAAAGAGATGTTTTATGGATCTTCTAGATTAGTCAATGGACTTTATTTATGAGATCATGACAAACAAGTTTATAACATAAATACCAAAAAGGCCAAAAAGGATGATTCAGATCTCACCTATATGTGGCATTGTCGATTAGGCCATATTAACTTGAAACGCATGGAAAGACTTCAAAAGGAAGGAATTCTAGAACCATTTGACTTAGAGGATTATGGTAAGTGCGAATCATGTTTACTTGGCAAAATGACAAAGCAACCTTTCTCTAAAGTTGGAGAAAGAGAAACTGAACTATTGGGTTTAATCCATACAGATGTATGTGGACCAATGAGTACAAATTCTAGAGGTGGTTTCAGCTACTTTATCACTTTCACTGATGACTTCAGTAGATATGGTTATGTCTACCTAATGAAGCATAAGTCTGAATCCTTTGATAAATTCAAGGAATTTCAGAGTGAAGTAGAGAATCAATTAGGCAAGAAGATTAAGGCACTGCGTTCTGATAGAGGCGGTGAATATCTGAGCTATGAATTTGATAACCATCTGAAAGAATGTGGAATTCTATCAGAATTGACCCCTCCTGGAACACCACAATGGAACGGTGTGTCGGAACGGAGGAACAGAACCTTGCTAGACATGGTTAGGTCAATGATGGGTCAGGCCGAACTTCCAATAGAATTTTGGGGACATGCACTAAATACAACTGCACTCACTATAAATAGAGCTCCGTCTAAAGCTGTCGAAAAGACTCCATATGAGTTATGGTTTGGAAAGCCTCCAAAAGTGTCTTTTTTAAAGATTTGGGGATGTGAAGTATACGTCAAACGATTAATTTCAGACAAACTTCATCCAAAATCTAACAAATGTATCCTTGTGGGCTATCCAAAGGAAACAAAGGGGTATTACTTCTACAATACATCTGAGAACAAGGTGTTTGTTGCTCGAGATGGTGTCTTTTTGGAGAAGGATCACATTTCCAAAATGACAAGTGGGAGAAAAGTAGACCTCGAAGAAATTCGAGTCGAACAACAAACTGTAGAGAATGCTCAAGATGACATTCAGGATGAAACTCAGAGATCTTTAGAAGCATCTGGTGAGGATCATGGTCAATCTAGAGATGTAACCCCGCGTAGATCGCAGAGATATAGATCTCAACCGGAAAGGTACTTAGGTATTTTGACGAACGAGAGCTATGACGTTCTATTACTTGAAAGTGATGAACCTGCGACTTACAAACAAGCTATGACGAGCCCTAGCTCCAAGCAATGGCAAGAAGCCATGCAATCTGAATTAGACTCCATGTCAGAAAACCAAGTATGGGATTTGGTCGATTTGCCAGATGGCTACCAAGCCATTGGAAGCAAATGGGTTTTCAAACTGAAAAAGGACAAGGATGGGAAACTTGAAGTTTTCAAAGCTAGATTGGTTGCAAAAGGTTACAGGCAAGTCCACGGTGTGGATTACGATGAAACCTTTTCACCAGTTGCAATGCTAAAGTCTATTCGGATAATGTTAGCAATCGCTGCATATTACGATTTCGAAATATGGCAGATGGATGTCAAAACCGCTTTCTTAAACGGCGTTTTAACAGAAACTGTGTTTATGAAACAGCCTGAAGGTTTTGAGGATCCAAAGAATGCTAAAAAGGTATGCAAGCTAAATAAATCAATCTACGGATTGAAGCAGGCATCCAGGAGCTAGAATATACGTTTTGATGAAGCAGTTAGTGACTTTGGTTTCATCAAGAACGCAGACGAATCTTGTGTATACAAGAAGGTCAGTGGGAGCAAAATTGCTTTCCTAGTATTATATGTCGACGACGTATTACTTATCGGAAATGACATTCCTATGTTGAACTCTGTCAAGATTTGGCTTGGGAAATGTTTTTCGATGAAGGATCTAGGAGAAGCACAGTAAATATTGGGCATCAAGATTTATAGAGATAGATCTAAAAAGATGATTGGACTTAGTCAAAGCACTTATATCAATAAGGTGCTTGATAGGTTCAAGATGGCAGACTCCAAGCGAGGCTACCTACCCATGTCACATGGAATAACTCTAAGCAAGACTTAGTGCCCAAAAACACTTGATGAGCGTAGCCGAATGAATGGGATTCCGTATGCATCATTGATTGGTTCAATTATGTATGCTATGATATGTACACGCCCGGATATTGCGTACGCACTCAATGCTACGAGCAGATACCAGTCAGACCCAGGAGAGGCACATTGGACTGCTGCCAAGAATATTCTGAAGTACCTGAAAAGGCACAAAGATGACTTCCTGGTCTATGGTGGAGATGATGAATTAATTGTTAAAGGCTATACGGACGCATGTTTCTAAACCGACAAAGATGATTTCAGATCACAGTCTGGGTTTGTCTTCTGCCTCAACGGAGTTGCAGTAAGCTGGAAAAGTGCTAAGCAAAGCACCATTGCGGATTCTACAACTGAAGCGGAGTACATTGCTGCACATGAAGCAGCAAAGGAAGCTATATGGCTAAGGAAGTTCATAGGTGAACTTGGTGTAGTCCCCTCCATTAAAGGACCAATAGCCCTGTATTGTGATAATAACGGAGCTATTGCACAGGCAAAGGAGCCTAAACACCACCAAAGAGTCAAGCATGTACTTCGTAGATTTCACCTTCTACGAGAGTTCGTTGAAAGAAAAAAAGTCGAGATAAGCGAGAATGGAACTGATGACAACCTATCAGATCCATTGACTAAACCTCTGCCGCAGGCGAAGCACAACTCGCACACTGCAGCTTTGGGAATCAAGCATATTGGAGAATGGCTTTGATGTCCTTATTTAATGTTTTAAATTTTTAGAGTTTAATTCTTTGTAAAACATTATTGGTTAAATCATTCACAATAAATGAATAGAATTCATTTTTCCATTTAATTTTTGGTTTATTAAATGATGAGTCCCTTCAATTTGACGATATATTCAAGATAGACTGTCAGGACCAGTCCTGTGACTAAGAAATGTCTATCAAGTGAACTTGAATGTCAAAGGTTGAAAATGGTCCCTGGTCGGAGTTTTCTATAAAATTGGACGCATAGAAAAGGTTAGACAACTAGAATGCAAGATGACTAGTAGTTCTGTTTCTTGAACTATGTGGACATGGAAATGTCAAAATCATTTGCATAGATACTTACTTTGGGAAGACTAGTATCGGATAGACCTATGAAACTTTACTGTAAGAGATGACAATCTGTCATAAGTGAATTTCATTAAAATTATTAGACACTAAATCCTCAATACCTGAGTGATTTGAGATTACTTGTTTGAGAACTGGTTAATTTGATGTTGACCAACCGTCGCACCGTAAAAGGAGGCTATGAAAGCAACGCTCAGGTAATCACCTATCAAACGAAGCCTAATCTCAAGATCACAAGATTGGGATTGTCCTCCCATAAATCGGGATGAGATGCTTAAAAGTTGTACAAGGCCACTCGGAGAGCTAGAAACTGTGAAATGCATGGTCGTGCTCGGATGAATCATAGGAAATGATTATCTGTTTATTTGATCAGTTGAACTCTGAAACCGAGAAACACCTCTGGACATAATAAGGATGACAACTCTTACCTTATGTTCAAGAGCAAGCATCGAGTGACAAAGGAATTAGGTAATGCACACTTGTCCCTAAGGACAAGTGGGAGAGTGAAGGAAATAATACCCTTGGTCCAAGTATGCATTCAATGTTAAGTCTAATAAATGCGGTTCAGTATTAACTAACAAGTTAATAATTCAGTGAGATCAAGTGAGCTGAATGCCTAGCTAGAGGCCGCTTCAGTTCAAGTGGAATTAATGATATTAATCCACAGCTTACTCTTGACTGAACCCGTAGGGTCACACAAATAGTACGTAAACGGATCAAGTATTTAATGGCAATAAATACTCCATCTATGGATATTCGGAATCGACGGATCTTGGTTTCAGTGGGAGCTGAGATCGTCACAAGCAAGAAATGAATACTCCGGAAACGATGATATTGCCGGAAACGGAAATATGGATCGTATCGGAAATATAAATATTATCCAAGTCGTAGATGTTGCCGGAAACGGAAACATGGTACGTATCGGAAAATATTATCGGAAATGGAATATTGCCGGAATCGGAAATATTGCCGGAAACGGAAATATTGTCAGAATCGGAAATATTATCGGAATCGGAAAATAATTCCGGAAACGGAAACATTAAATATTTGTTCGAAAAGGAAATTAATTCCGGAATCGGAAATATTAAATATTGTTCGTATCGGAAATGAATTCCGGAACCGGGAATTTAATCGAAAGCGTATCGTACGAATAAGCATCGGACGAGGCCTGCCGGACGAAGGCCCAGCACGAAGCCGGGCCATCGGCCAGCAAGCCAAACGCGCTCCACACTCCAAGCCAAGGCAGCGCCCAGGCCCACCGCAAGGCAGGCCCAGCGCGCGCCAAGGCCATGGTTGCGTTGTGGGCCTCGTGGCGTGGGCTGAGCGCGCGCGCATAGGCACCCCTCGTGGGCGGCCGTGCGTGTGTGTGTTTGTGTTCATGCACGATTCCTAAAGCTATTAGGATTTGGTATATGATTAAATTCCTAATCCTAAAAGGATAAATTAATTAATTAGAGTTCTTATAGGATTCTAGTTTAATTAATTTGTATCCTAGTAGGATTCCAATTCCCTTTCCATACCTCTATAAATAAAAGCCTAGGGTCATAATTTATAGATGCAATTGAAGTATTCTAAAGGTATGTTTTTGAAAGAAAAATTCAGCCATACACTTGCTACACCATAGCCAAAAATTCCTAGTAAACTTAAGGGCGATTCTAGTTGGTCAATCTTGAGGCGGATCCGGACGTGCTGTGGACTATCTACGGAGGGACGACACTTGGAGTCCTAAAGACTTGTTCTTGTTCGGTTCGGGCGCAGCTAGGGAGGGCACGCAACAAAGTGTTTGCATCTAAACTATGCTAAATGATTATGTGTAAATAATATGCTTTCCTGGCTTTATGGTTTTTCCGCATGATTAATGTTTTGTCATATGAATCATAACCTAACATGATTATGGTTCAAGTGGGGGCAATAATGAATATCCAAAGGAGTTAATGACATTGGTGGAAGTTATGGAGGCCGAGTTGTATCCAGGGTGTACCACATACAAGATATTAGAGTTCATTATCTCATTGTTACACAACAAAGTAAGCAATAAGTGGACCGACAAGTGTTTTACAATGTTATTGAAGTCTTTGCATAGGTATTTTAATTATGACAAACATTTTCCTGCAAATGCTAATCAAGCAAAAAAATACACAAGAGCATTGGGGCTAGATTATGTAAAGATTGATGCTTGTATCAACCATTGCATTTTGTATCGAAAGGAATTTGCGAATGAAGAAAAATGCCCTAAATGTCAGGCTCCTAGATGGAAGGAGATAGTTGTGCATGGCGGTGATGAATATTCAGATGATGAGGATGTGGTTGTCCAAAAGACAACTCAAGTTCCTCAATTAATCTTGCGTCATTTCCCCCTAATTCCGAAGTTGCAAAGGATGTTTATATCTTCAAAGTTAGCAAGGCATATGCGATGGCATAAAGTTGATAACAAAGATGATGGTATAATGAGACACCCAGCTGATTCAGAAGCATGGAAGTCTTTGGACACAATATACGCTTGGGTTTATCTAGTGATGGGCTTAATCTCGGGAATAACATGAGTAGTAGATATAGTATTTGGCCAGTGATGTTGGTTCCATATAATCTACCTCCTTGGATGTGCATGAAGAGTGATAATATGATATTATCTTTATTAATTCCTGGCCCTAAATCTCTAGGAAATGATATAGATGTATTTTTGCAACCTCTAATAGACGAACTTAAGGAATTATGGGAGTCTGGGGTAAAAACGTTTGATGCACATTCCAAAGAGACTTTTAATATGCGGGCAGTGTTGTTGTGGACTATTAATGACTTTCCATCTTATGCTAATTTGTCCGGTTGGAGCACTAAAGGGGCTCTTGCATGCCCTAATTGTCAGTTAGATACACAATCTCATTATTTAAAGCATGGACACAAGTATTGCTATATGAAACATCGAAGATGGCTACCAGAAGATCATAAATGGAGGCTTAATAAGAGGTCGTTTGGTGGAAAAGTGCAAAGAGGTCCTCCTCCCGGTCATCTAACGGGGCATGATGTGATGGAGCAATTAAGTGGATACTCAAATGTAGAGTTTGGAAAAGAGGTTAATGGAAAACGTAAGAGAGGTGAAAGATATATCGAGCATCAATGGAAAAAACTAAGTATTTTCTACCAATTGCCTTATTGGAGGCATCTTTTGGTTCGGCACAACTTGGATGTGATGCATGTGGAAAAGAATGTATGCGAAAGTATCTTAGGCACAATTCTTGATTTAACGGGAAATAATAAGGACTCTCTAAATGCTCGATTGGACTTAGCAGACATGAAAATGCATGACAGGTTACGTGCAAAGTCACTTGGGAATAATAAATGGCAAGTCCCACCTGCACCTTACAACTTGACTTTGAATGAAAGGAGGAAAATAGTAACATTTTTATCCAAATTGGCTTTCCCAGACGCTTATTCATCAAATATTTCACGGTGTGCCTCCTTGCAAGATGGAAAAGTAATGGGAATGAAAACTCATGATTATCATGTTTTCATGCAAGATTTACTTATGCCGGCATTCAAAGATGTCTTAGATGAGAATGTTCTAGAGCCTTTTCAAGAGCTTAGTTTGTTTTTCAAGCAATTGTGCTCTAAAACCTTAAAGGTTGATGACCTAAAGCAAATGGAAAAAAACATAGCAATTACCTTATGCAAGTTGGAATGCATATTCATTCCTGCTTTTTTTGATGTGATGATACATCTTCCTATACACTTGGCTACTGAAGTTGGACTAGCAGGGCCTGTACATTATCGTTGGATGTATCGCTTTGAAAGGTGAGTTTTGTTAGCTATGGTTTTAGTAGAATTACATTTATAGTGTTGTTGTACTAATTTTTATTTATTTATTAGGGCAATGCGAACATTTAAGTCATTTGTGCGGAACAAAGCTCACCCGGAAGCTTCAATTGGTAACGGGTACATTAAAATGGAATGTTTGACATTTTGCTCGAGATATATGTCTAAGATTGAGACGATATTCAATCGTGCTGATCGAAATGATGACATTAATTAGCCATTCTCAACCGCATAACTTGTCCATCTTCTTTAGAACGGGCAAGCCTTTGGGGAAGACTAGTATAAGACAAATGACTGTTGAAGAGAGACGAGAAGCTCAACTTTATGCATTGTTTAACTTTGATGAAGCACAACCTTTCTTGACGTGAGTGTTTTCTTATATGTATAGATATATAACATTTTTTCATTTAATATATGAAACTAAGTAGGTGCTTATACTTTTATGTGTAGTGAGTATGAAAACGAGCCGATCTCTCAAAGAATTGACCTTTGCAAGTGGTTTGAAAATAGAGTAAGTGAATGCATTTTTTGTTTCACTATTTTATATTTTATTTAATTGTTTAGTTGTTAACTATTAATGACATATAGATTGCAAAGATTTGGAAAGAAGAGGATCCTAGAGTTACCGAAGAGTTGTTGTGTTTAGCACGGGGACCGATGAAAAAAGTTGTGTCTTTTGATGGATACGTCATAAATGGATTTAGATTTCACACCAGAAAACGGCAAAGAAATCGGAAAACTCAAAATAGTGGTGTAGTTGTGAAAGGGGACGAGGAAAGTGGACAAAAGGATTTCTATGGGATTTTAGAGGAGGTTGTTGTGCTAGAGTATGATGCCTTAAAGAATCGAAGTAGTCCCAAAATTGTGTTGTTTAAGTGTAAGTGGTTTGATGTGTTCGATGAGGAAAGAGGGATCAAAAAAGGTAATTTAGGAGCAGTGCTTATCAATGTTCATTGGAGGTTGAAAACCAATGAGTCATTTGCATTAGCTTATCAAATTGAGCAAGTGTTCTATGTAGCTTGTCATAATAAACCCCAATGGAGATTTGTCATTAAATCTAATCCATGAAATTTTTTGATTTCCCTAATGACGAAGAGGCTCAAGAAATGGAATCATTATGGGAACATGTGCTATCACATGTACCCAACTATGAAGATAAGCAAGATGGAGATATCCCTTTAGTGAGAAATGATGTTGAATTTGAGTTGGTTGATGCTCATATTGTAGATGATGATCATATGAATGAAATAGATGGTGAACATGAGGAGAATGATGATGATGAAGAAAGTGAGGGTGAGTTTTTCGATACATAGTCTATCTTGCAAGATTTTGACAATGATCTTGATGACGAGGGATCTCAAAGTGACAGCTCTACTGATTCACCAACTAGTGAATGACAACTGGTATAGTTTATATGGATATTTTATAAAATTATGATTTTGCCTTTGATTTTTAGTTTATTACAAATTTCCAATTTTGATAGTGGCGAAATGGTGCTTGTTTTTACAGTGTGTGAAGAATCGCAACAATTCTAGGAGCTGCAATTGATAAATTTGAGGAATTATGTTTATACATTAAATTTAGCATACAAGGGAACCTTTTTTTTTTTTTTTTTATAGTCTGTGTTTGAATGACTGGTGTTATCATGATTTTTTTTTTGTAATGTGTTTATTTAATTATAGTGACTTTATTATAATATGTTTTTTTTTCAAGTATGTTATTTTAATTATAATGATTTTTATTGAAGTATATAGATAACTATTACTATTATTATAGCCGGTTTGTGAATAAATATATATATAAATGGTAAGCATTTGCATATCTCCTTTTTATTTACAGAAAAATATCTTGAATAACTATTAATGTAGATTCACTAACTTTTGATATAATGTTCAATGAATGTTTATAGGAAAATTTCAATCATCACAACACCATCTCAACAAGAAATCGAACAAGAAACCGAGCCACTGAAGTTGACTTACCGTCAGCAACGGAGACTTGATCAAGCTGCTCTTCGGCTTAAATTTCCTGGCCGCAAGAGGCGTGGGCCTACGAGGGGCATAAAAATATGCTCCCAAAGGGATGAATGCTGAAGATAAGGTTACAGTCACTTTCTTGGATGAGCTTCGACGTGTGGTTGGGGAAAAGGCAAATGAGTTCATATGTGATTGTAGCAATTGGGTGGAGGAGTTTTGTCCCTTAAACTTCGTTTACTGAGTCCGTGATATGTTTGCATTAACTGCCTAGTTGGTCTGCTGGTGTTTATGTTTAAGGGTCATTCTTGCTATGATTTCCTTCTCTTGAGTCGTGCTAGCATACATCTTACTTTATCAAGGGCAGACTTCCATTTGAACTAATTTAGTACAAAATAATTTAACATCCTCTGCATCTTCTTCAAATTTGATCCTGAATTCCTTCCATTGGTACTCACCACCGCCACTAACAACTCTAGCCAACAAATCAAAGCCTTTATAACTGACAGAATGTAGGCATCCTTCAAACATACAAAAAGCAAAATGTTACTTCAGAATTCACAGGGTATAAAAATAGCATGCCATAATAATAATGTGTGCATAAGGAAAGATTAATGTACTGGTGCTGTTTCTAACAAATATTTACATACAACGCCAGACAGACTTGAAATTCAGATTAATGTACTGGGGATGTTTTCATGATGCTATGTTTTGCTGGACTAAATGTTTTGCACGATCTCCATGCCTGGTTGCAATGATTTGAGGCCAATTTTTGATGCATTAAATTATATACGTGAGCTAATGTCCATTAAGTGATATATTTCGTTGTTTGTTTTGTAAAGTATTATCTTATATTTCTAATAAATTGCAAATTTCATTTTCTAGGCATAAGAAAAAGGATGGAGGTTCTGGTTGGGAGCCAATTGCTGAAAAAAATTATGAAGAACTCAAAAAACTTCATGAAACTCAGATTGAGGAGCATAATAAGGATACACTCATTGTCAAAGATGCTTACATTAAGGTTTTAAAACCTAAATCTGGGTATGTAAGAGGACTTGGTCCTGGAGCTCAACCACCTAAAAAAGGTAGAAATGGAAAGAACAATGAACGAGTGGAGCTCTCTACCCAAGTTGACACACTTACTGCATCAAATGAGGAGTTGAGAGTATCAAATGAGCAGCTTAAAGCATCTAATGAAGAGCTTAAAGCATCTAATGAGGAGTTCAAAGCTTCCAATAAGGAGCTTAAAGCAGAATTTGCTAGAATGAACAAAGAAGCTATTGAACGTGAACAGAAACTGAGAGAAGATATGCTGAAAATGTTCGAGGACATGAGGTAAATTTTTGTTGCATTCTTTGTCTTTTAGGCCATTGACTAGAAAAAACGCTTATGCCTCCAAGACTTTATTTTTCTTATTTTCACTTTGATCATTTTTTACCCCGCAAATGCTTGTGATATGATAGCAAGAATGACATAAAAGCTGGACAAGTACCTTTTCACCTGAATCCTCATTGGTTTTCCTATAACTTTTACTCCCTACATCTTCCATGGATATAGTCATTAGTAAGGTTACCAAATACACTTTTTATATTGCATTTTGATGACAAAACTACTGCTAGGATAGTTCAGTTTGTGTGGGATTCAACCTGATGCTATGAGCCTATGACATAATTGAATATGCTACTGCTGGGACTTTAGTCCAGAATTGTGTGACGAAGTATTAAAGTCATCTTGCATTGATCTTGATTTTTGGTTTGCATTACCTTGTTCAACTTATTTTTATTTTTAAGATATAAGGGACAAAAATTGAAGTTGCACTAGAGTAAGTTACAGACCATATTCAAAAGATTTTCTAAGTATCAGGGCTAACAGTGCAAGGCATATGCGATGGAGATCTTGATTAGTATCTTAAAATGAAACATAACAAAAAGATCAGTTGAAAGAACAAGCAATTTTGACTGATTCAACATTCTTTTATCAGTAATCAGCCCCGATCCTGACATTTTTAGGGCCCTAGGCGAAATTAGATATTAAGGCCCTCTGTGTTTACGCGTACAAATTTTATATAAACTTCAATATAACAGAAAAATCAACTTTTTATAACCAATTAATCCTCTCCTGTTTATAACTTGCCATCAAAACCAACTCTCTCATGAGTCATTGAATGCTAAATTTCAGTCTCTGATTTTTCTTTTTTGCATATAAACTGTTTTAGACTTTTTTATTGCAAGCTAGATTTTTAAAGATGTGGAACCATACAACTATGAATCTTAATAAATACTCCTTAATCCTTATATCAAACAAGAAATTAAACGAATAATGAACTTTTTCATTCTAAAATGTAAATTCATCTTAGACGTTTAAAGGAAAACAGTTAATGGCAATCATTAACAAAACATGATTACAAGAATGGAAAAGGAAATGATGGCAACAGGCATGTGAATCGAACCTTGGATCTCCCGTGGTGGCAAAATAACACAGTTGGGCGTTCTACCTTACCACTGTTCCACGCTGCTATTCTTATTTACTTGTATACATTTATTGTTTCAAAGTAATACAAACAGCAGACATATCAGTTTAAACTGACCACCATGCTATGTAAATTAAATGCTTAGCATCTGTAATAGCTTCAGTTTAATCCTCCTCGGCACTGGGCACAGTACCATGCATAACCATGTTATTGTTTCCTTTCTGATCTGTCGTCATCTTCTTGATGTTGCTGAAGACATGAGTTGTGCACCTGCACCAGCAGTCTGTTGTGCCTTCTGCTGCAGTGCATCACCGCTTATATCTGACTCACCTCCTGACGCGCCTCCTACAAGCGCCTGTGCAGCGCCTGCAGCCTGACGCCAATGCTGCTGTTGTCTGTCAGCTACGTGCCACTGCTGCACTGCATCAGGCCTCTACTTCCTATGCTTATGCTGTTGTAGGCCTCTGTACTAATTTTCTCATCCCATTCAATGCTCTCTGCAGGGCCTCCCTTACAACGCTGCACTGACTGTAATGGTTTCATTGAAGATACTGACATTAATTTTGATATGTATGTTTGCATGTTTGGGTAAAGTCCTCAAAAGAATAGAAGTTGACTTTGGGTAAAGATCTTAGGAATTTGTGTATTTCATTAGAGAAATAAACAGAATTTGGTGTACAGAAATTTTCAGGTGTTTGACCTGGTTTTGGTGGTCTGCTCTGGACAGTAGACTTGTGTGCAGGCCAGGTGCCCAGTTAAGGTTGTGGTATGCTTATTTCCTGGTTTGCTTCCCAGCTGCTTGATGCTGTGTGTCTGCCTGTTTGTTCAATTGCTACACTGGTTCTGCTGTTATCTTATGTGTGCTGCTTGTGTTGGTCTTTTTTCTTTTCTTTTTTTATCCCTGGAGTATTCTGGAGCTTCAAAGACTTGGCTAAGTCATCCTATTGGTTTCCATGTGCGATTCTTTCACTTGGCCTGCACACCAAACCAGTAGTCTACAAGCTTGGCAGGCTATTAGGGCTAATGTACTGTATTTGTATCCCTGAAGTCTGCTCTGAAAGTGTTTCTGACTTAGTTTTGCAGGATGATTAAACTTTTAGTTTGTATGATATTGTTTTGAGTTAAGTTATCCTGAGATTATTAGGGTTATGATGTTATTAATTTATCATTTTTTTAATCACACAAGTACCTAACTTGGCTTTTTCTCTTATCAGGAACAATGGGTCAAGAATATCGTCCTAATTTGGGTCGGGGAGAGCTCTTTGGAGTATGATCGAGCATTCGAGTTAGCCGTATATGAACTCCTTAGACTACAACTAGTGTTAAGAATTTAGTTATTTTCAAATTTTAGTTTAGATGATTATATATATGCATACGATGATAGAGTGACATGTATGAATTTATATTTTATTGTATTTGGATAAATATGTACTTATGATTCAAAATTGTTTTTTATGTCCATCTTTTTTTCATCAACCATTTAGCACATGTATGAACAGAGAAGAAATCATATACCAGAGTATGTAGCTTATAATACGCATGGGCGAAAAATATCTGTAGCATATAAGCATTATTAATTTGGCGCGTGATTTAAACTTGTGGGCAACAACAAGTTTCGTTGCCCATAATACTATGGGAAACAAAGATAGTGTTGCACAAAAGTACATTTAAAAAATTAATGACTCATTTGGGCGACGGAATCCAAACAGTCGTCGCACCAAGTGACAGCTTATAGGCAACGAAAAAGATAATTTGTTGCCCAAAGATATCGACTTATGGGCAACGAAAATGTAAGTCGTTGTACAAAGGTCACCAACATAGGGCAACCACTCAAAAACTCGTCGCACATTTCTTCACACTATAGGCGACAATATACATGTCGTTGCCCAATATAAACTTTGGGCAACGACTTCTAAGCGACGCCCAAAGTTCTTTATGTGCAACGAATTATGACTTCGACGCCCAAATATAGAAAGGGCCTCGACCCTGTTACAACGACCTTTGAGCAGGATAAATTCGTCGCCTTAAACTAAAGGCGACGAATTTCTATGTTTGGGCGACGAAATTTTCCGTTGCCCAAAACTATTTTTCTTGTACTGTTTATCACTTTCACTAATGACTTCAGTAGATATGGTTATGTCTACCTAATTAAGCATAAGTCTGAATCCTTTGACAAATTCAAGGAATTTCAGAGTGAAGTAGAGAATCAATTAGGCAAGAAGATTAAGGCACTGCGGTCTGATAGAGGCGGTGAATATCTGAGCTAAGAATTTGATGACCATCTGAAAGAATGTGGAATTCTATCAAAATTGACTCCTCCTGGAACACCACAATGGAATGGTGTGTCGGAACGGAGGAACAGAACCTTGCTAGACATGGTTAGATCAATGATGGGTCAGGACGAACTTCCAATAGAATTTTGGGGACATGCACTAAATACAGCTGCACTCACTATAAATAGAGCTCTGTCTAAAGCTGTTGAAAAGACTCCATATGAGTTATGGTTTGGAAAGCCTCCAAATGTGCCTTTTCTTAAGATTTGGGGATGTGAAGTATACGTCAAACGATTAATTTCAGACAAACTTCATCCAAAATCTGAGAAATGTATCCTTGTGGGCAATCCAAAGGAAACAAAGGGGTATTACTTCTACAATACATCTGAGAACAAGGTGTTTGTTGCTCGAGATGGTATCTTTTTGGAAAAGAATCACATTTCCAAAATGACAAGTGGGAGAAAAGTAGACCTCGAAGAAATTCGAGTCGAACAACAAACTCTAGAGAATGCTCAAGATGCCATTCTGGATGAAACTCAGAGATCTCTAGAAGTATCTGGTGATAATCATGGTCAATCTAGAAATGTAACCCCGCGTAGATTGCAAAGATATAGATCTCAACCAGAAAGGTACTTAGGTATTTTGACGAACGAGAGCTATGATGTTCTGTTACTTGAAAGTGATGAACCTGCGACTTACAAACAAGCTATGACGAGACCTAGCTCCAAGCAATGGCAAGAAGTCATGCAATCTGAATTAGACTCCATGTCAGAAAACCAAGTGTGGGATTTGGTCGATTTGTCAGATGGCTACCAAGCCATAGGAAGCAAATGGGTTTTTAAACTGAAAAAGGACAAGGATGGGAAACTTGAAGTTTCCAAAGCTAGATTGGTTGCAAAAGGTTACAGGCAAGTCCACGGTGTGGATTACGATGAAACCTTTTCACCAGTTGCAATGCTAAAGTCTATTCAGATAATGTTAGCAATCGCTGCATATTACGATTACGAAATATGGCAGTGAATGTCAAAACCGCTTTCTTAAACGGCGTTTTAACAGAAACTGTGTTTATGACATAGCCTGAGGGTTTTGAGGATCCAAAGAATGCTAAATAGGTATGCAAGCTAAAGAAGTCAATCTACGGATTGAAGCAGGCATCCAGGAGCTGGAATATACGTTTTGATGAAGCAGTCAGTGACTTTGGTTTCATCAAGAATGCAGACGAATCTTGTGCATACAAGAAGGTCAGTGGGAGCAAAATTGCTTTTCTAGTATTATATTTCGACGACATATTACTTATCGGAAATGACATTCCTATGTTGAACTCTGTCAAGATTTGGCTTGGGAAATGTTTTTCGATGAAGGATCTAGGAGAAGCACAGTACATACTGGGCATCAAGATTTACAGAGATAGATCTAAAAGGATGATTGGACTTAGTCAAAGCACTTATATCAATAAGGTGCTTGAAAGTTCAAGATGGCAGACTCCAAGCAAGGCTACCTACCCATGTCTCATGGAATGACTCTAAGCAAGACTCAGTGACCAAAAACACTTGATGAGCGTAGACGAATGAGTGGGATTCCATATGCATCATTAATTGGTTCAATAATGTATGCTATGATATGTACACGCCCGGATGTTGCGTACGCACTCAGTGCTACGAGAAGATACCAGTTTGACCCAGGAGAGGCACATTGGACTGCTACCAAGAATATTCCGAAGTACGTGAAAAGGCACAAAGATGACTTCCTGGTCTATGGTGGAGATGATGAATTAATTGTTAAAGGCTATACGTACGCAAGTTTCCAAACCGACAAAGATGATTTCAGATCACAGTCTGGGTTTGTCTTCTGCCTCAACGGAGGTGCAGTAAGCTGGAAAAGTGCTAAGCAAACCACCATTGCGGATTCTACAACTGGAGCGGAGTACATTGCTGCACATGAAGCAGCAAAGGAAGCTATATGGCTAAGGAAGTTCATAGGTGAACTTGGTGTAGTCCCCTCCATTAAAGGACCAATAGCTCTATATTGTGACAATAACGGAGCTATAGCACAGGCAAAGGAGCCTAGACACCACCAAAGAGTCAAGCATGTACTTCGTAGATTTCACCTTCTACGAGAGTTCGTTGAAAGAAAGGAAGTCGAGATAAGAAAGATTGGAATTGATGACAACATCTCAGATCCATTGACTAAACCTCTGCCGCAGGCGAAACACAACTCACACACTGTAGCTTTGGGAATCAAGCATATTGGAGAATGGCTTTGATGTCCTTGTTTAATGTTTTAAAGTTTTAGAGTTTAATTCTTTGTAAAACATTATTGGTTAATCATTCACAATAAATGAATAGAATTCATTTTTCCATTTAATTTGTGGTTTATTAAATGATGAGTCCCTTCAATTTGACGAAATATTCAAGATAGACTTTCAGGACCAGTCCTGTGACTAAGAAATGTCTATCAAGTGAACTTGAATTTCAAAAGTTGAAAATGGTCCCTGGTCGGAGTTTTATATAAAGATGGACGCATAGAAAACGTTAGACGACTAGAATGCAAGATGACTAGTAGTTCTGTTTCTTGAACTATGTGGACATGGCAATGTCATAACCATTTGCATCGGACAGACCTATGAAACTTTACTGTAAGAGATGAAAATCTATCATAAGTAAATTTCATTAAAATTATTAGACACTAAATCCTCAATACCTGAGTGATTTGAGATTACTTGTTTGAGAACTGCTTACTTGGACGTTGACCAACCGTTGCACCGTAAAAGGAGGCTATAAAGGCAATGCTCAGGTAATCACCTATCAAACGAAGTCTAATCTCCAGATCGCAAGATTGGGATTGTCCTCCCATAAATCGGGATGAGATGCTAAAAGTTGTACAAGGCCACTCGGAGAGCTTGAATCTGTTAAATGCATGGTCGTGCTCGGATGAATCATAGGCTATGATTATCTGTTTATTGGATCAGTTGAAATCTGAAACCGAGAAACACCTCTGGACGTAATAATTAAATAAATTTGTATTCTAATAGGATTATCATTCCTTTTCCATAACAGATTTATACACACAATTGAAGTATTCAAAGGTAAGATTTTGAAGCAAAAATCAGCCAAACACTTGCAGCCTATTTAGCCGAAAATCCTAGGAACCTTAAGGGCGATTCTAGTTGGTCAAGCTTAAGGCGGATCCGGACATGCTGTGGACTATCTACGGAGGGACGACACTTGGAGTCCTAAAGACTTGTTCTTGTTTGGGTCGGGCGCAGCTCGGGAGGGCACGCTACAAAGTGTAGGCATCTGAAGTATGCTAAATGATTATGTGTAAATAATATGTTTCCTGGCATTAAGGTTTTCCGCATGACTTATGTTTTGTCATATGTATCATAACCTAACATGTAAAACAATGGGGTTGAACATTTATCATATATGAAATGTATTTTCATATTCCATTTAATCTTGGTTTAGTATTAAATGATGAGTCCCTTCAATTTGACGATATATTCAAGATAGACTGTCAGGACCAGTCCTGTGACTAAGAAATGTCTATAAAGTTAATTTGAATGTCAAAAGTTGAAAAATGGTCCCTGGTCTGAGTTTTCTATAAAGATGGACGCATAGAAAACGTTACACGACTAGAATGCAAGATGACTAGTAGTTCTGTTTCTTGAACTATATGGACATGGCAATATCGTAATCATTTGCATAGATACTTACTTTTGGAAGACTAGTATCGGACAGACCTATGAAACTTTACTGTAAGAGATGAAAATCTGTCATAAGTAAATTTCATTAAAATTATTAGACACTAAATCCTCAATACCTGAGTGATTTGAGATTACTTGTTTGAGAACTGGTTACTTTGACGTTGACCAACCGTCGCACCGTAAAAGGAGGCAATAAAGGCAACGCTCAGGTAATCACCTATCAAACGAAGTCTAATCTCAAGATCACAAGATTGGGATTGTCCTCCCATAAATCGGGATGAGATGCTGAAAGTTGTACAAGGCCACTCGGAGAGCTAGAAACTGTAAAATGCATGGCCGTGCTCAAATGAATCATAGGCTATGATTATCTGTTTATTTGATCAGTTGAACTCTGAAACCGAGAAACACCTCTGGACGTAATAAGGATGACAACTCTTACCTTACGTTCAAGAGCAAGCATCAAGCGACAAAGGAATTGGAAAATGTACACTTGTCCCTAAGGACAAGTGGGAGACTGAAGGAAATAATGCCCTTGGTCCAAGTATGCATTTAATGTTAAGTCCAATAAATGCGGTTCAGTATTAATTAACAAGTTAATAATTCAGTGAGATCAAGTGAGCTGAATGCCTAGCTAGAGGACGCTTCAGTTCAAGTGGAATTAATGATATTAATCCACAACTTACTCTTGACTGAACCCGTAGGGTCACACAAATAGTACGTAAACGGATCAAGTATTTAATGGCATTAAATACTCCATCTATGGATATTCGGAATCGACGGATCTTGGTTTCAGTGGGAGCTGAGATCGTCAAAAGCAAGAAATGAATAGTCCGGAAACGATGATGTTGCCGGAAACGGAAATATGGATCGTATCGGAATTATAAATATTATCCAAGTCGTAGATGTTGCCGGAAACGGAAACATGGTACGTATCGGAAAATATTATTGGAAATAGAAATATTGCCGGAATCGGAAATATTTGTTTGAAACGGAAATTAATTCTGAAATCAGAAATGAATTTCGGAATCGGGAATTTAATCGGAAGCGTATCGTACGAATTAGCATCGGACGAGGCTCGCTAGACGAAGGCCCAGCACGAAGCCAGGTCGTCGTCTAGCAAGCCACACGCAACAAACCACACGTGCGCCAAGGCCTTGGGCCCGCGCGCGGATCATTGGCAACGAGCTGGGCCGAGGCGCTGTGCGCTCAGCGTGGGCCGCAAGGCCTGCGCGCGGGTGTATGGTGCTCGTGCGATGCTCGTGTGTGTGCTATACGAATCCTAAAGCTATCGGCCTCTAATAGATAAAGTTTATTTAATAGAGTCCTAGCAGGATTCTAATTAAACTAAATTAGTATTCTAATAGGATTATAAGTCCTTTTCCATAACTCTATAAATAGGGGCCTAGGGTCACAAATTTATATACAACATTGAAGTATTCAAAGGTAAGATTTTGAAGCAAAAATCAGCAAAACACTTGCAACCTATTTAGCCGAAATTCTTAGAACCTTAAGGGCGATTCTAGTTGGTCAAGCTTAATGCGGATCCGGACGTGCTGTGGACTATCTACGGAGGGACGACACTTGAAGTCCTAAAGACTTGTTCTTGTTCGGTTCGGGCGCAGCTAGGGAGGGCACGCTACAAAGTGTATGCATCTAAATTATCTAAATTCAGTTCCTGGCATTAAGGTTTTCCGCATGATTTATGTTTTGTCATATGTATCATAACCTAACAGATAATCCCTATGTTCTTAGGCTTACCAAAACGACGATACGACACTACTTTGCCTAGGCTAGACCTCAAGTGAACCTTCTGCTTCTCACAATCTATTTTGGCTTTGAAAATGGCCAACCAGTCAATTCCTAGAATTACATCTAGCTCTCCTAACTCAAACTCAATTAGGTTAGATAAGAACACGGTCTTAGCTATGGTCAAAGGCACATCTCTATTGATTTTGGTACACGTCACTATACTACCAGTAGGTATGACTATAGGTACTTCAATTGTTTCAGGCTCTTTCAACCCAAATTTTCCCAAAGCATCTACTGATATAAAAGAATAAGTCGCACCTGAATCAAATAGAACTTTAACTAAAACGTAATTAATGGAAAAAGTACCCGCTATGACGTCAGAGGAAGTTTCCGCTTCTTGCCTAGATATCACATTCAGCTTTCCTTGGGCAACTCCTTTGTTATAGCCACCTCCATTGGTGTTTCCATTGTGGTTTCGGTTCCCATTATGCTGTTGATTTCCTCCAGGCTTTCCATGGTTCTTGTGATTGCCATTGCTATTTCCATTGTTACCACCTTGGTAATTCCTTTGGTTTCCACCTCCATTTCCCCCATTTCGGTTCTGATTATTCCGATTATTGCTCTGGTGGTTACCTTGGTTAGGCTTTCCATTCTTAGAATAACATTCATACTCCATGTGGCCTAACTTCTGACATAATCTACAAGTCACTAGGTTTCCATCACAATCCTTTCCAGGGTGATTCAAGTTACAGCGCCTAATGTCGTAGGTCCTTACTCCATTTCTTCCAAACTGATTTCCACCACCTTGGTTGTTGCGATTACCACCATTGTTAGCCCTAAACTGGAAGTTCCCATTCCCTTTATGCTTTTTAAAATACCCCTGATTCCTGATGGTTATTCCCTTGATTCGAGCTTCCACCATCCTTTCTCTTTTCAGTACCCCCATTCTTCCTTTGTTGTAACCCATACAGTTGAGCAGCTTTTCCGTACAGGGTGTCTAATGAGGTAAAGGTCTCTCCAGACAACAATAGTTGCAAGTCCATGGTCAAACCATTCTCAAATCTTTGAGCCCTGAGCTCTTCGGTAGCCACCACTTCAGGTGCAAACCTAGACAGCTCTATAAACTTAGAATAGTATTCCGTTACAGACAGACCCTCCATTTTGAGTTCAATGAACTCCTGCGCCTTTTGCTTCTTCAGATAAGGTGGGTAAAACTTGTTCCTTAGTGCAGTTTTGAATGCTTCCCACCCAAAATTAGGTGTGGCTCTAAGGGTATTCTCCCATCGTTGCAACCACAAATCAGCTTCACCTCTCAGGTAGTACACAGCACTGTACACCCTAAGGTTTTCGGGGCAATTCACAGCTACAATGAGATTATCAAACTCTCTCAACCAGTTTTCAAGCACACTTGGTTCAATCACTCCGCTGTACAGCGGAGGCTTGCTTTGAGCTATTTTCTTAAATATTTCCCCAGTCGGATCATGCACTTGGTTGGCTCTAGTTTGAGCTAGGTCTCGAACTACCTCAGCTAGTTGTCTAACCGCTTCAGAAATCTCTTGGTTAGCCATATCCCTTCTCCTGAATAAAATAAAAGGCTAACTTTAATATTGGTCGGACATGACATTACTAAGGCACTAGTTCGATAATGAACCCACTCACAACCAGAACACAGTTACACGTGCCCTAGGGGGAAGTTGGCGCCACTTTTGGGCCTTCTCACCCCATTGTTCGATGCATGTAAATTTAGATGGTACTACTTGACCACCTTGTACATAAAATTTCATTGAAGAAATAACAATTAATCCCTTTGCGATACCCACAAGACTTAGAATTGAAAATTGAACTAAGAGGTAACGAAAAGGAAATTCTATTCTTTTATTAATGCTTCAATGAATAGGTCTTACATCCACTAATGACATAACATTTATTCTCCAACTATGATAGAACTAAAATCCATAAGTAGTAGCTTTGCCACTTTATTATTCAATGAAAAGAAAATAAAACTATGGATTACATTTCTCTAGAGACTAACGTCATCACGACGATCATTTCTTTCCTTGTATTGCTCTGGATTAAAGTCTTGATCAGTAGGATCATCCAAGTCTTCTTCCGGATCAGAGTCTTCATCCATAGCCTCATCATTCTGTTGTGGCTCACTATCAACCTTATTATTCTCCTCAAGCTCATCCTCAGATCCACTAGATATCTCAATTGTTGGTTCAGGAACTACAGGATTAGGATTCTCAATCTCTACTACATCATCATCATCGTCGTCCTCCTCAACATCACTAGCTTGCTCATCATGGATCATGCCATCCTCCCCATCACTTTCTATTCCTCCATAGCCCATACCTAGACCCGCAGAGTACTTCGCATCCTCATAGCAATTCTCCGCAATCTCTAAGATAGTAGTAAGAACCTCAGTATCATATTTCCACCTACTATCTCCAGTCCCATACTTGTACCAATTAGGGGCACCATCATTAAAATGCATGTCACTAAACTTGTTCTTGAGGTCTATGTAAGGGTTCTTATGGGGCAAACAATGTATAACCATACTAGCCATCATATCTTTGTGCCTAAGGTGGGGCATATCCTTGGTCGAAGCAAAATAGTTGCAAGAAAACACGATCTTCTGGACATACATGTGAGGAGTCTCGTTATCCATCTTCTAAGTATCCTAGACTGGTGAACTTAGAAGGTAGCATCCTTAATTCCTGAAAATTCACAACTAAAAAGTCTTACTAACGCGTTTCCATAGAAATTCCAACCCAAAAAGGATACAATAAATAGTTCGTGATGCCATACAATTTCAATGCACAAGTATATGCTCAACATGAAATATGATGCAATTAATCACATAAAGCAAGATAAACGTGATTAGAACACATACGTGGCACTTAATAAATCACATTGTCACATAATATGCATTCTTAGACTAATATGTCCTTCTTAGTCTATCCATTCCTCACTTGAAAATAATATTAATTTTCGAAATTAGTTAAGAAATAACTCCAAACTTAGTTGAAATTATAAAAATTAAAATCGAAAATTAAAAAGAATTATCAATTAAATAAATTAATTAATTTCGGAAAATAAAAGAAAATCCGATTTTTTTTTCTTTTTTAAATTCGAAAAAAAATTCGAATAAAATAAATAAATTCGGATATTTAAAAGGAAATCCGAAAAAAATAATTCGAATTTAATTCGAAAATTTCAAATAATTAAAAATTTCGAAAATTTTTAATTAAATTAAATAATAATCCGACTTTTCAACTTATTTCAAACGACCCAAAATAATTGATATTTGACCTTTAAAATATTGAGTACTCAAAATAATACGTTTTGACTTTAGGAAAATAGTATTTAGAAATCCTAAAGTTCCGCATTAGTCTCCGATTACCACTTTGTAGTATTGCTTACTACAAAGAAGGAATGAAACTAAGCTCTAGTATACCACTTTGTAACACCCTAATAATTCCTTGCTTTTATAAAATCATTTTCCAACTTAAAATAAAGGAATTACTAAAGTATTACCGCCACCGTGATAACGGTTAAGGCTAGTACCAGAATTACGCAGCGGAAATTAATGTCAACTAACTTTTGAAAACGTAATAAATGAAATATCGAGGCCTCCTACAATTTGGAACCATGACGGCCCAAAAACCAAAGTATAAAAAGTTCAACGATTTCAAACATAATTAAAGTATAAATAAATAGTTCAAAATACGAAAGCATGCAACTCTCTCGATCATCCAAAGCCACATGATTTCGATCTACCAACCTGCTATATTAATCTACTCCCCAACCATGCAAGTGCAAATGATGGATCATCATAGGGTCATTAAGGCAAAGGCCATGACCAAAAACACAAAGAACGTAGTCAACAAAAGCTGAGTACTTAAAAGAATAGAGTGAAACGAAACTAAAGGCATGCATCACTCACTAAGTACCAATCAACATGCAAAAGCCATATAATAATTAACATACCAATCATGAATACAAGACTCGACTCTTGACTCGACTCTTGACTCACAATTTAACCAGAATAAGCTTCGAACGGGCCAAAAGAATATTCCATAAGGAAAGGTGATGGGAGCCAACCATACACCAAATAATAAATAATAAAATCAGGCCATACCGAGTGTCGGGCCATACCTACGGAATTCCTGCGCATCATATAAATGAAACAACGTCTTGTATCATTAGTAGGAGTACGAGCTTTCCGGCAAGACTCCCCCCATAGTTCATACTCAAGGTATATACGTTCCAAGAGTTTTGAAGCTTGTTCTGGTTGCACTTTACGTTTATTAATATTTTATTAAAGGTGAATTCAAGACTCAATAACGTACAATTAATAAATGACAACCAAAACAATCTTATTTTAATGCCGTAGGACTTGTGATCAACAAAGCAAGACACTTGTGAGATTACTACCATGTTCCTCCTCACCAAAGTGAGATTCTACATCATGCCCATTAACATGAGGCTTGTGCCCTTGCACGATAAATCCTAATTCAGTTCATACAAAATATTCCCAACTGAACCCTACATGTGCGGTGGCTTACGTGAGCTAACCCTTCACATGTGGTAAAATAAATAGTACAACGAAGTACGAATAATTGGCTCAAAGTATGCTAGACATCCCGTACAATAGCATAACAAATAAATAATCCATCCCTTGCATGTGAAACAAACCATACATGCATAAATATTGAACAACATGATTGACAATAAAACCCATACTCATAATAATCCCAACATGCTTGTTCAATCAACAATTCAATAATTCTAATAATACTAATCCACATGATCGTTCACCAAAGCAAATATAAATCCACATAATATAATTCACATCATCAACAATCATGTAATGTCCTTGACAAACGGTGTGGTCGCCCTGTACTTGTACATACCTTGAATACCTAACCGTAGGGGCCACTTTGCAACAACGAGCACTCACTCAGAAATCACCTCCTATCATCAAAATAATGAAACTTAAATTATTTCCAGGTTCATTAAATTTCCAGCAACTTTATAAAATCTAAAACCTCATTTAAAATTTAGAATTCAATGGTTTATTAATCATATAATCGTGTCAATTTGTAAAACCAATTCTTAGTACGAAAACATACTTTTTCCGCCTTTAAAATCAATAAAAATCAACACTTTAAGCCTTTATTCAAATCTGAAAATATAATTGATTATCATAATTAAAATCATCACCTAATTATGCTGATCAATTGACTAATTAGGTCTAGATTAAAACCCTAACTTGAAAATCCCAATAAAACCAGTTTATCATCATAAAAATAAATTCTTTATTAAATAAACAAATCTGAAAATTTATACTTTAATAATTAAAACAAGCCTAATGAATCACAACACGTAAATCCTCAAAGCACGGTGTTCATAACCGATTCCCAGCATTTTAATCATTCAAAACAATAATAATATTATAATTTAAAATACGGAATTTAAATAAAATAATTTAAAAGAATTAGGGTTATACTAATCCGGCCTATAGCACGGAACAACCACGAATTAGAGTGATTGGGTGAAAAGGAATTAAATAACGAACACGAACAACACACACACACACACACGTCCGTGTGTGCGCGCGCGGGATTGAGGGGCGACTGAAGGAAATAATGCCCTTGGTCCAAGTATGCATTCAATGTGAAGTCTAATAAATGCGGTTCAGTATTAATTAACAAGTTAATAATTCAGTGAGATCAAGTGAGCTGAATGCCTAGCTAGAGGCCGCTTCAGTTCAAGTGAAATTAATGATATTAATCCACAGCTTACTCTTGACTGAACCCGTAGGGTCACACAAATAGTACGTAAATGGATCAAGTATTTAATGGCATTAAATACTCCATCTATGGATATTCGAAATCGACGGATTTTGGTTTCAGTGGGAGCTGAGATCGTCACAAGCAAAAAATGAATACTCCGGAAACGATGATATTGCCGGAAACGGAAATATGGATCGTATCGGAAATATAAATATTATCCAAGTCGTAGATATTGCCGGAAACGGAAACATGGTACGTATCGGAAAATATTATCGGAAATGGAAATATTGCCGGAAACGGAAATATTGCCGGAAACTGAAATATTGTCAGAATCAGAAATATTATCGGAATCGGAAAATAATTCCGGAAACGGAAATATTAAATATTTTTTCGAAACGGAAATTAATTCCGGAATCGGAAATATTAAATATTGTTCGTATCGGAAATGAATTCCGGAACCTGGAATTTAATCGGGAGCGTATCGTACGAATAAGCATCGGACAAGGCCTGCCGGACGAAGTCCCAGCACGAAGCCGGGCCATCCCCCAGCAAGCCAAACGCGCGCCACACGCCAAGCCAAGGCAGCGCCCAGGCCCACCGCAAGGCAGGCCCAGCGCGCGCCAAGGCCATGGCTGCGTTGTGGGCCTCGTGGCGTGGGCTGAGCGCGCGCGCGCATAGGCGCCCCTCGTGGGCTGCCGTGCGTGTATGTGTTTGTGTTCATGCACGATTCCTAAAGCTATTAGGATTTGGTATATGATTAAATTCCTAATCCTAAAAGGATAAATTAATTAATTAGAGATCTTATAGGATTCTAGTTTAATTAATTCGTATCCTAGTAGGATTCCAATTCCCTTTCCATACCTCTATAAATAAAAGCCTAGGGTCATAATTTATAGATACAATTGAAGTATTCTAAAGGTAAGTTTTTGAAAGAAAAATTCAGCCATACACTTGCTACACAATAGCCGAAAATTCCTAGTAACCATAAGGGCGATTCTAGTTGGTCAATCTTGAGGCGGATCCGGACGTGCTGTGGACTATCTACGGAGGGACGACACTTGGAGTCCTAAAGACTTGTTCTTGTTCGGTTCGGGCGCAGCTAGGGAGGGCACGCAACAAAGTGTATGCATCTAAACTATGCTAAATGATTGTGTGTAAATAATATGCTTTCCTAGCTTTATGTTTTGTCATATGAATCATAACCTAACAGTCACTACTAGAAAAAGGGTTTATAACGACGAATTTTTTCGTCGTTACAAGTCCAAAATTTCGTCGTTAAAACCTTTAACGACGAACCAAGTTCGTCGTTAGTTTTGTCGTAATAGCTTCCGACGTTAATAGCATTAATGTCAACGTTCGTCGTGAATTTCACACGACAAAATTATTGTTTGTCGTTACTTATTAACGACAAAATTATTGTTCGTCGTTATTTATTAACGACAAAATGATTGCTCGTCGTTATTATATATTCAATGACGTCGAACAAACGACAAATAACGACCAACAAAATTGACGTAAAAAAAGAATCAAATTGGCACAATAATTTTTATTATCGTCCAACAACGAAAAAATATTTCGACGTTAATTTGACAATATAAAATAGATATATTTTGTCGTTAATATGAAGAATATTTATAACCTGCAATTTATTCAAAATCATAAAAAGTATATAGAATAATATACTAAATTTATATTAAACGAATCAATCACAAAAGATTCATAATAAACAATTTCAGTGAGTCAAAAAAACCAAACTAATAAGATCAAATAACTTGTTTAATACTAAGAGTTAAATCTAAATAATTCCTTGTTCTTTAAAAAATAATTAGAAAATTTGCACCAAATATCTAAACTGACGTGTAGCAGCTTCAGCCTATTTTTGCATTTCTGATCCAACTTGTGAAGACCAACATATCTTGAAACATTGTCATTTTAGACTCAACCAGACTCACACGTTCCTTGATTTCATTTTTCCCAGCTTGTACTTCCTCCATGCAATTGGCAAGAACTTAATCCTTTTTATTGTCACTATTCAATTTAGTTTGAAGTTCTACTCTTACGGGTTGTGGTCTCTTTATATCTTTAAGCTTTATTCCTCCTCCAAAACCTACAACCCGATCTCCAGATTTAACCTGTTGTACGTACTACCTAACAGAACAAAAACAAATTAATTAACAACATGAAAAATACATTTGTAGAGTGAAGCAAAGAATGCATCAGTTAAAGTGTTAAAACATAGACATGAAATATTGGATGTACGTCATGAAAAGATAATGTTCCTTTTAATTATATAATAGCTATAAGTATATGGAAATTTTGGAAGTATGAGAGCCAGAGTGAAAAAGTGATAGAAGAGAACACATGCAGATGGAGTCATATGAGATATAAAGAAGCCACAAAAGCTATATGTAACTTCACTACAAGAAATGTACCACAACATACCATAAATTACGAAAGCAGATAACTTTTTACCAAGCATGAAAATATTTCTTTATCCCTTTCATAGTTTTCACCCCTCCAAGCTTTAAAGGAAGAGACAAATCAATTCAGAAAGTAGTTTCAAAAATTATAACATAAAAAAAAGTAAATAACTATATTATTTGCATTGTTAAAGAAGTCACAAAAGCTATATAGAAAGGCAGAAAATGATTACTCCATCAGTAATTTCCAAAAGAAAAAGTTTCAAGGGGAAAAGCCTAACAAAAATTCTAGTAGTAAAACAAGGTTGACCATGAAAATGTTTCTCTTTTACAGAAAAAGTCAGCCAGATAGAGATAATACTATTACAAGAATAAGAATATAACAAATACATCACCTTATATAACAAATAAAGCAAGATTGAATTAGGAACACCTGTGCGTGAATATTGTCATCCTTAATTTATCTCCAAATAGTGAGACAATTATTGCATTAATTAGAATATCCAAAGGTTGTATGAAACAACTAGGGCAGCTTTCTGTGAATATCCAATATTGGGCTTTTGCAGTTATTACTGGTCCAAAGGTAAGATAGTGAAGAAGCAATTAAAAGACTTGATTACACATTAGTTATAAAGTATGAATTTCAAATTAAAGCTCGACCAATAAATTACATACCAGCAGCATTGATCCCTGTAGCCAACATCAGGTTGTCGAATCTCAACATCAGAAAAATTCTGCCCTGGCACACATTTATTGCTTCAGAGAGGATACACGTTGAGAAGAATAGATCAAATTTTAATATTCATGATTTACCTTTGAATTTTTCCTCCATCTCCATCTCCACTTCAACACTCTGCTCCTGGTTGATTTTTACAAGAATAGGAAGAAGGAAATTGACCAAGTACTTTAAGTGTTGGAATTTGCTTTGCTTACAATTTACCTTCATGACCTCCTACAACAGATGGTGAGTAAATGTCAACACCCAGATCAAGATTTGATCAAACAGTGGTGTAAGTGTGTAACAATGTAACCCCCCCCCCCCCCCCCAACACAGACTGCACACAAAAATCGTAGTCACCTTGACACCCATATCTTTTTTTGAGTAGTACAACAGGCCTTGACAAACTGGGCATCTCAATTTCACTTCTTCTGTATCAGCAGACCTTAGAATGACACAGGTTAGAATGCATCTTCGTTACTAACATGATATGTCCATCATCAGTTCCAAACCGTTCAAATTGATTTCATAAAATATGTGCAAGTCATCCTTCAGTAGGTATTTACTAGATAATGTAACTAGAATCCCTTAATAGTGTGTCATGATCATTCATCAAACACTTTTCAAAAGAACTATTCAGAAAAAATAATAAGGAATGCAAATCATTTGGGTTCATTCAGACATATAGATTCAAAGACCAAACACCTTGTATAAACAAGGTAATATTACAATATTACATAAGACTCCACACTAAACAACAGGCTCAAAATCAAGAACAAAATCAAAACATAATCAAAATTCAACTGACATTTCCTATAAATCAAAAGCAATATCATAAACAAGACCCACAGTAGCAAGATCACAACCTACTAATTTCACCAGTCATAAAAAGACCAAACCCAAAAGAAACTAACGAGGCTTATAGAAGACCAAAATCTGTAGCCTAAAACTCAACATTCCCTAGTAGTGTTTCCAGTTCTTGGACCTCTGATTCCATGGCCCTTCATTTCATTCCAAGTACTGCCATGCGTTCCAAACACAAACATAAGTAAATATGAAATATTTGAGGTAGCAACTTACAACCTAATTTATAGCTAAACAATCCACAATAATTTCTGAATTTAAGCATAATTTGAGGCAATGCAATTTTACACATGAAACCAGAAAGAAGTAGAATTTTTTTATATGAATTATGGCCTACAAAGTACAGAAATCTACCATTTTTCTAAGAGGAATTTGGATCAGAAAACCGATAGGACAGTAAGAACTTCTATTAATTAGAGTGCACAAAAAGATAAAGAAAAAAAAGCCTAATTCGAAATCCATGATTTAGTCCTTCTATATATATGCCGAGAAGATCGAACAAAACAAAAACCTAATTTGAAACTCACAATTTAATCTATCAATTACCGCTAAACTTACTCAATTAGATACAGGGAAAAAATCATTTCGTTGTAGAAACAATAAGAAATATTCAGAATATGAGCAAATTGAGAGATTAATAGAAGGAGAGAGAGGAAAAAACGGAGCATACCCGACATTGTATCCCTCAATTCGTTGCTACTGATGTGACTCCATTGGAGAAGCTAGAGAAAACACAATAAAAACAGATTAACAAAAAATGGAGATTAGCACAAAAAAGAATAAATCTTACCAGCCCAGATTAATGTTGCAGGGAGAAAGAGAAAGAAAAAAAATTGAGCAAGTTTTGCATCTTGAAAAACATCTTTGGAATACATGAGAAAATGAAGATGGGTATAGCAAAGAGAAGGATAAAAAATAAATTGCGAATTAATAGAGGGTTTTTGTTTTGATTTCCTTGATTTGGCGCAGTTGATTTGTATGAATTAGGGAATTAACTTACCAGATAATTGCGATTCAGAACCCAACTTCAACAGTCAATTGAACCAAAAAGCTAAATTAACCCCTATATCCCTTGCAATCTACTTCCATAAATATTTCAACTTGTCAATATGATTCTTCATAATTGGAGGCGAGTGTTCAATGAGGGTTTGAGGTTGAAGGTGAAAGGAAACTGGAGCGGGCTTCAAGAGGTTTCACGCTAATTAAACAGAAGTATTGGAATTTTGAAACAACGACGGACAAAGTTCTATTACTTTGCCTTTTTATTTTTCCATTTCACCGATTACGATAAATTTCTTTCTTGGTCGTTCCACAGAAGCGCGCTACCCGCTAATAACGACTAAATATTAATGTTGTCGTTACTCTATTGTCGTTAAATATAGATATTCTAGTAGTGAGTGGTATCAGAGCCTCTTATTATTTTTATAATCTAAATTGCATAAACATGGTTAAATATTACAAATTTGCAAGAAGTAAAAGGGGTGATTAATTTTCGTAATTGTTAATTAATTGCAAATTGCGTTTAAATAATTATATGTACGCAGTTTTTCGGCAGTTTCTTCGTTACTCATCCAAATCGAGTGATTTTTGTGTCAATTCCGCATGTAAAAGGCATTCTAAAATTTTGACAAAATACTAATTTTCGGCCGAACCCAGAATTCCCAATTTCGAAGCCGAACTATGACTTTTCGGAGGTTTTAGTGTTTCGAACGCAAAAGTTTGTAAATTTAAGATGTTAAATTAAATATTTGCGATTCTGAATTTTTGATTGACCTACTGTATATGTTTAACAAGTTTGAATGCCTAGCCTTGTTAATTATGCAATCTAATTTGTAATTATGATTAATTTGTTGAAATTCGAATAATTTAGAGTTGATTTGATTTTCATAATTAATTAATAATTTAATTAGATACCTATGATTAAAATCCACCATAAAATTTTTAATTTATGTTAAATTTTTAATTTTTATGACCTAGATTTGAATCCATGTTAATCGGAAATTAATTGATTAATAAATTTTCGATTTTCCGCCCTAAAATTATGAAATTAATATATTTTATTAATTTGTCATTAATTTTGAATTAAAAATTTTAAATTTTTATGCAATCGCTAATAAAACTTGCTCGCACAAAGCAATGGACGCTACGTGTTACCCTAAAGGGGTGTTGTATAGTGCGGGCATGCGATGACGA
Source organism: Spinacia oleracea (assembly GCF_020520425.1). Lineage (NCBI taxonomy): Eukaryota > Viridiplantae > Streptophyta > Magnoliopsida > Caryophyllales > Amaranthaceae > Spinacia > Spinacia oleracea. Next base: position 35,565,554 of record NC_079487.1, on the reverse strand, counting down.
ACAAGGGAGCTCGTCGCCCATGCGGTACGAATGCAGCGAGCAAGGCGATGGCGCGCGAGCACATGGCAGCAGCCCTGCCTTGTGTCGAACGCTGCGCGCATGTGGGCGATGGGCGAGCAGCGATGGAACGGCACAAACAGAGGCGCGCGCGCGTGCGAGGGCGAGAGCTGGTTGCCCAGCGATCGCAGCTCGGCGCGCCAACACGCGTGGCCTCGAGCGCATGCTTGCGCGAGCAAGCGAGCGAGCACATCGTTCCTGCTGCGATGCTATGGGCGGGCAGGCTGCGCGCAAGCGTAGCTTGGCTTGCTGCGTTTGCGCGTGGCTGCTGCGATGACGTGCCATGGTCCAACGATGGTCGTGCAATCGATGGGGCTTGGGCGCAAGCCCAAGTGCTCGTCATGTTACGATTGTCGAGTTTTAAATTTTAATTTTAAATTTCAGTTCGGGAACGATTTTAATTAATTTTAAAATTCGAAATTTAAATTGTTTTCTTGAATTTTAATTTTGAATATTATAATTATTATAAATTTTATTTATACTAATTATTTTACTAAAGTTAAATCTTGAATTAATTTAAATTCGTTTAAATTCAACTGAAATAAATTAAATTAATGGATTCGATTATAAATTTATATGAGCTTTAAATTTTAATTAAATTTTTATGTTTCCGATTAGACTAGAAATACATTTTTATGTTTAAAATTAGTAAAGCATATCAATTTATTGGTTTAAGTGGGAGTATTTTTAGTCATAAACTCTTGATTAGGTCTACAAATCCCTTAAGGTTAAAACAACTTGATTAGAATTAATAAGGACTGAATAATTGGTAGATTATTGGTGCCCTTGATTAATTGCTGCAAATATTTATGTGATGCATAACGTGTTTTACTAACCAGCTATGTGGGCCATTCATGATAATGAATGGGTGAATGGTATATATTGTATATGTACTGTTTTGCAGGTTATGAAGTGACTAGTATGGCCCAAATAGGATAGAAAATATGGTTTGCGTACCATTAATTTGAATGTAATTGGTCTAAAGTACCAAAATTGTTTTTCAATTCAAATATTGTCTACGTACCATCAAATAGTTGTAATTAGTTTAATTATAGCTTATCCTATTTGAAGAAAATGGTGCCTCCCACGGAGATTTTCAAGACGGACTTTGAAGTTGAAGCTTCAAGATGAAGTCGGGTCATACTAGATAACATTTATCTTATGCATGTTTTAAGTTATTTATTGCTTTTAAATATGTCTTAAATATGCATGAGATCAAAGCTTGATTATGTTGCATGATTAAGGATTTTAGTTCACTTAAAATCTAACCAACATAGTAAGAGCCTTAAGTTCCAAACTTAAAAATTGAGTTAAAAGGTGCCATGCCAAAATAACACTTACTTGGATATCCTTTTTCATCGATCTTAGTAATAGTTTTCCGCCATAGCGAGGTGTTACTTATCGATACTAAAGGGGTAAGGTACACAAATAATTGTGAGTACATGTTAGTTTTGGTGAAACTCAACGATATAAGTAAGGAGTCCTTTTATGTCGTGGCAAAATCGATAGGTTTACCTAATAAGTTCTTAGACGTACCTATCAACCAAGAGTAGTTCCTAGACTATTAGCAAAAGGCTTTTGCTTACCTAAAAGATTTTAGAATTAAGTCTAAATACATAATGTGCTTAATTCTTCAATGGATTTTAGGATCTTGGAATCATTTTATTCACACCTACCGGAACACATAACTTGAATAAAATGCTTAATGAACATTGAATTATGCATGTATGCTAGAATTTAAGTTTATTAAGAGAAACTGTGAATGGTTATTTATTTGTTTATTCTTTTTCAATTGTAGTTTTAATTATGGCAAACAAAAATTCATTCAACATTCGATCAATTCTCGAAAAGGAGAAGTTGAGCGGGAAAAACTTCCTTGACTGGCAAAGGAACTTGCAAATAGTTCTTATGCATGAAGAAAAGGAGTATGTCCTGGAAGAGGCGATGCCCGAAGCCGCAGGCGAAGTGGTCACTCAGGCAACCCTCAATCGTTGGATTGATGCCAACAAGGATGTGAAATGTCTAATGCTCGCCACCATGAGTGCAGATCTGCAGAAAACGTTCATCAACCCAGATGCTTTCACAATCATCAGTGAGTTGAAGAACATGTTCCAAGATCTGGCTCGAGTCAAAAGATTCGAGACTCATAGGCAAATTCTTGAGACCAAGCTTAAGAAAGGCGAGCCCGTAAGTCCACATGTTCTCAAAATGATTGGACTCATTGAGAATATGAGTCGTCTGGATCAGCAATTCTCTCAAGAAATGGCTGTAGACACCATCCTCCATTCTCTTCATAACGGGTATCATCAGTTCAAACTGAACTACAGTATGAATAGTCTGGACAAAACGCTCACTGAGCTTCACGGTATGCTGAAGACCGCTGAAAAGACGCTCAAAAGTGACAAGCAAGATGTGCTTATGGTGCGTGGGGGCAAGTTCAAGAAATCTGGAAAGAAGAGGAATGCTAAGAAAGGTGGCAACAAGGCCAACCCAACTAAGCAAACTGGCGCCAAGTCTGAAAAAAGGAAGGTCAGTCAACCCACTTCTGAATCCGAATGCTTCTACTGCAAGAAGAAGGGGCATTGGAAGAGAGATTGCTTGAAACTAAAGGAAGATCAGAAGAACGGAACAGTCGTTCCATCTTCAGGTATTTTCGTTATAGACTGTACACTTGTTAATTCAACTTCTTGGGTATTAGATACAGGTTGTGGCTCATACTTATGTTCCAATTCTCAGGGACTAAGAAGAAGTAAAAAGTTAAGCAAGGGTGAAGTCGACCTACGAGTGGGAAATGGAGCACAGATTGCTGCATTAGCTGTAGGAACTTATTATTTGTCGTTGCCCTCCGGGCTAGTTTTGGAACTGGAAGAGTGTTTCCATGTTCCAAGTCTTACTAAAAACATCATTTCAGTTTCTTGCTTAGATGCTAAGGGATTTTCCTTTTTAATAAAAGACAATAGTTGTTCGTTTTATTTTAAAGAGATGTTTTATGGATCTGCTAGATTAGTCAATGGACTTTATTTATTAGATCACGACAAACAAGTTTATAACATAAATACCAAAAAGGCCAAAAAGGATGATTCAGATCTCACCTATATGTGGCATTGTCGATTAGGCCATATTAACTTGAAACGCATGCAAAGACTTCAAAAGGAAGGAATTCTAGAACCATTTGACTTAGAGGATTATGGTAAGTGCGAATCATGTTTACTTGGCAAAATGACAAAGCAACCTTTCTATAAAGTTGGAGAAAGAGCAACTGAACTATTGGGTTTAATCCATACAGATGTATGTGGACCAATGAGTACAAATGCTAGAGGTGGTTTCAGCTACTTTATCACTTTCACTGATGACTTCAGTAGATATGGTTATGTCTACCTAATGAAGCATAAGTCTGAATCCTTTGATAAATTCAAGGAATTTCAGAGTGAAGTAGAGAATCAATTAGGCAAGAAGATTAAGGCACTGCGGTCTGATAGAGGCGGTGAATATCTGAGCTATGAATTTGATGACCATCTGAAAGAATGTGGAATTCTATCAGAAATGACCCCTCCTGGAACACCACAATGGAACGGTGTGTCGGAACGGAGGAACAGAACCTTGCTAGACATGGTTAGGTCAATGATGGGTCAGGCTGAACTTCCAATAGAATTTTGGGGACATGCACTAAATACAGCTGCACTCACTATAAATAGACCTCCGTCTAAAGCTGTCGAAAAGACTCCATATGAGTTATGGTTTGGAAAGCCTCCAAAAGTGTCTTTTCTTAAGATTTGGGGATGTGAAGTATACGTCAAACGATTAATTTCAGACAAACTTCATCCAAAATCTGACAAATGTATCCTTGTGGGCTATCCAAAGGAAACAAAGGGGTATTACTTCTACAATACATCTGAGAACAAGGTGTTTGTTGCTCGAGATGGTGTCTTTTTGGAGAAGGATCACATTTCCAAAATGACAAGTGGGAGAAAAGTAGACCTCGAAGAAATTCGAGTCGAACAACAAACTCTAGAGAATGCTCAAGATGACATTCAGGATGAAACTCAGAGATCTTTAGAAGCATCTGGTGAGGATCATGGTCAATCTAGAGATGTAACCCCGCGTAGATCGCAGAGATATAGATCTCAACCGGAAAGGTACTTAGGTATTTTGACGAACGAGAGCTATGACGTTCTATTACTTGAAAGTGATGAACCTGCGACTTACAAACAAGCTATGACGAGCCCTAGCTCCAAGCAATGGCAAGAAGCCATGCAATCTGAATTAGACTCCATGTCAGAAAACCAAGTATGGGATTTGGTCGATTTGCCAGATGGCTACAGAGCCATTGGAAGAAAATGGGTTTTCAAACTGAAAAAGGACAAGGATGGGAAACTTGAAGTTTTCAAAGCTAGATTGGTTGCAAAAGGTTACAGGCAAGTCCACGGTGTGGATTACGATGAAACCTTTTCACCAGTTGCAATGCTAAAGTCTATTCGGATAATGTTAGCAATCGCTGCATCTTACGATTTCGAAATATGGCAGATGGATGTCAAAACCGCTTTCTTAAACGGCGTTTTAACATAAACTGTGTTTATGACACAGCCTGAAGGTTTTGAGGATCCAAAGAATGCTAAAAAGGTATGCAAGCTAAAGAAATCAATCTACGGATTGAAGCACGCATCCAGGAGCTGGAATATACGTTTTGATGAAGCAGTCAGTGAGTTTGGTTTCATCAAGAACGCAGACGAATCTTGTGTATACAAGAAGGTCAGTGGGAGAAAAATTGCTTTCCTAGTATTATATGTCGACGACATATTACTTATCGGAAATGACATTCCTATGTTGAACTCTGTCAAGATTTGGCTTGAGAAATATTTTTCGATGAAGGATCTAGGAGAAGCACAGTACATATTGGGCATCAAGATTTACAGAGATAGATCTAAAAAGATGATTGGACTTAGTCAAAGCACTTATATCAATAAGGTGCTTGATAGGTTCAAGATGGCAGACTCCAAGCGAGGCTACCTACCCATGTCTCATGGAATAACTCTAAGAAAGACTCAGTGCCCAAAAACACTTGATGAGCGTAGACGAATGAATGGGATTCCGTATACATCATTGATTGGTTCAATTATGTATGCAATGATATGTACACACCTGGATATTGCGTACGCACTCAGTGCTACGAGCCGATACCAGTCAGACCCGGGAGAGGCACATTGGACTGCTGCCAAGAATATTCTGAAGTACCTGAAAAGGCACAAAGATGACTTCCTGGTCTATGGTGGAGATGATGAATTAATTGTTAAAGGCTATACGGGCGCAAGTTTCCAAACCGACAAAGATGATTTCAGATCACAGTCTGGGTTTGCCTTCTGCCTCAACGGAGGTGCAGTAAGCTGGAAAAGTGCTAAGAAAAGCACCATTGCGGATTCTACAACTGAAGCGGAGTACATTGCTGCACATGAAGCAGCAAAGGAAGCTATATGGCTAAGGAAGTTCATAGGTGAACTTGGTGTAGTCCCCTCCATTAAAGGACCAATAGCCCTGTATTGTGATAATAACGGAGCTATTGCACAGGCAAAGGAGCCTAGACACCACCAAAGAGTCAAGCATATACTTCGTAGATTTCACCTTCTACGAGAGTTCGTTGAAAGAAAAGAAGTCGATATAAGCAAGATTGGAACTGATGACAACATATCAGATCCATTGACTAAACCTCTGCCGCAGGCGAAGCACAACACGCACACTGCAGTTATGGGAATCAAGCATATTGGAGAATGGCTTTGATGTCCTTATTTAATGTTTTAAAGTTTTAGAGTTTAATTCTTTGTAAAACATTATTGGTTAAATCATTCACAATAAATGAATAGAATCCATTTTTCCATTTAATTTGTGGTTTATTAAATGACGAGTCCCTTCAATTTGACGATATATTCAAGATAGACTGTCAGGACCAGTCCTGTGACTAAGAAATGTCTATCAAGTGAACTTGAATGTCAAAGGTTGAAAATGGTCCCTGGTCGGAGTTTTCTATAAAATTGGACGCATAGAAAACGTTAGACGACTAGAATGCAAGATGACTAGTAGTTCTGTTTCTTGAACTATGTGGACATGGAAATGTCAAAATCATTTGCATAGATACTTACTTTGGGAAGACTAGTATCGGATAGACCTATGAAACTTTACTGTAACAGATGAAAATCTGTCATAAGTAAATTTTATTAAACTTATTAGACACTAAATCCTCAATACCTGAGTGATTTGAGATTACTTGTTTGAGAACTGGTTACTTTGACGTTGACCAACCGTCGCACCGTAAAAGGAGGCTATAAAGGCAACGCTCAGGTAATCACATATCAAACGAAGCCTAATCTCAAGATCACAAGATTGGGATTGTCCTCCCATAAATCGGGATGAGATGCTTAAAAGTTATACAAGGCCACTCGGAGAGCTAGAAACTGTGAAATGCATGGCCGTGCTAGCATGAATCATAGGCAATGATTATCTGTTTATTTGATCAGTTGAACTCTGAAACCTAGAAACACCTCTGGACATAATAAGGATGACAACTCTTACCTTATGTTCAAGAGCAAGCATCAAGTGACAAAGGAATTAGGTAATGCACACTTGTCCCTAAGGACAAGCGGGAGACTGAAGGAAATAATGCCCTTGGTCCAAGTATGCATTCAATGTTAAGTTTAATAAATGCGGTTCAATATTAATTAACAAGTTAATAATTTAGTGAGATCAAATGAGCTGAATGCCTAGCTAGAGGCCGCTTCAGGTCAAGTGTAATTAATGATATTAATCCAAAGCTTACTCTTGACTGAACCCGTAGGGTCACACAAATAGTACGTAAACGGATCAAGTATTTAATGGCATTAAATACTCCATCTATGGATATTCGGAATCGACGGATCTTGGTTTCAGTGGGAGCTGAGATCGTCACAAGCAAGAAATGAATACTCCGGAAACGATGATATTGCCGGAAACGGAAATATGGATCGTATCGGAAATATAAATATTATCCAAGTCGTAGATGTTGCCGGAAACGGAAACATGGTACGTATCGGAAAATATTATCGGAAATGGAAATATTGCCGGAATCAGAAATATTGTCGGAAACGGAAATATTGTCAGAATCGGAAATATTATCGGAATCGGAAAATAATTCCGGAAACGGAAATATTAAATATTTGTTCGAAACGGAAATTAATTCCGGAATCGGAAATATTAAATATTGTTCGTATCGGAAATGAATTCCGGATCCGGGAATTTAATCGGAAGCGTATCGTACGAATAAGCATCGGACGAGGCCTGCCGGACGAAGGCCCAGCACGAAGCCGGGCCATCGCCTAGCAAGCCAATAAACGCGCGCCACACGCCAAGCCAAGGCAGCGCCCAGGCCCACCGCAAGGCAGGCCCAGCGCGCGCCAAGGCCATGGCTGCGTTGTGGGCCTCGTGGCGTGGGCTGAGCGCGCGCGCGCATAGGCGCCCCTCGTGGGCTGCCGTGCGTGTATGTGTTTGTGTTCATGCACGATTCCTAAAGCTATTAGGATTTGGTATATGATTAAATTCCTAATCCTAAAAGGATAAATTAATTAATTAGAGTTCTTATAGGATTCTAGTTTAATTAATTCGTATCCTAGTAGGATTCCAATTTCCTTTCCATACCTCTATAAATAAAAGCCTAGGGTCATAATTTATAGATACAATTGAAGTATTCTAAAGGTAAGTTTTTGAAAGAAAAATTCAGCCATACACTTGCTACACAATAGCCGAAAATTCCTAGTAACCATAAGGGCGATTCTAGTTGGTCAATCTTGATGCGGATCCGGACGTGCTGTGGACTATCTACGGAGGGACGACACTTGGAGTCCTAAAGACTTGTTCTTGTTCGGTTCGGGCGCAACTAGGGAGGGCACGCAACAAAGTGTATGCATCTAAACTATGCTAAATGATTATGTGTAAATAATATGCTTTTCTGGCTTTATGGGTTTTCCGCATGATTTATGTTTTGTCATATGAATCATAACCTAAGAGCGACGAGCAGCGCTGGCGCGCGGGACAATGCAGCAGGGCACGCTAGGCGCGCGCGGGACAAAGGCAGTACGGCGCGCTGGGCGATGCGCGTAAGGAGGGGCGAGAGAGCAGGGCGCTGAGCGCGAAGGAGGGGCGAGAGCAGGGCTGGCGTGCCGCAAGGCACACAGCAACAATAGCAGCAGCACACGCGCACAGCAGCACGTAAGGGAGGCGAGTTGTGCGGTGCGCGATAGGGAGTGGGCGAGAGCAATGGGCAAGCGCCGAGCGAGCACGAAGGCACACAACACTCGAAGGCCGAGTGTGGTGCTGGGCGTGCGGGACTGCCGAGCAAAAGAGAGAGGAGAGGGAGTTGGAGTGTGGGGCAAGAAAAGCAAAAGAGGGTTTATGAAATTAAGGGGTTCATTTAATAATGGGGAGTCCTATTTATAGGCTCCCTATTTTCAATGGGCTAGGCTAAGGAAAATAGAATTGGGCTTAGGGAATTAAATGGTTGGGCTAGCTTAAGACTTGAATTAAATTCTTTTGATTGGGCTCGTTTAATAAAACGAATTGGACTTTTCATTTAAAACCCGAACCTTTAAAATTACTTGCGAGCCATAAAATTTCCCGACTTAAGAATTAAATTCGTTTCATAATTAATTAAAATAATAAATATTCTAATTAAGTAAAATACATTTAAATATTATTTAAATGCAAAATAAATTCCAAAAATCGTAAAATGCTTTATAAATATAATAAAATATATTTATAAAAATTATAAAAATACGAGGTATTACATTCCATAAAATGGTTAGAGGCCATATATAGACTCAAATGTTTTAGATGGTTAAAGGCCATAAAACATACTCAATGTTTTGATGAACAAAATTGAAATTTTGTTGATTTGCAAGAATTGTTTACACCTATTAGTTGCAAATTGGTTTAAGGATAAAAACCATCAAACATGAAATTGTGTCTTCACACAAAGCTAGATTAGTTGCTAAAGGTTACAAGCAAATTCACGGCGTGGATTGTGTTGAAGCCTTATGCAAAATCGTAATGCTCAAGTCTATAAATCAAGCAATGATTGCATATTGGTACATATGGCAATTGGATGACAAAACATCTTCCTCAATCAAATGTTGGAATAAACTATGTACATGGTATGTCATAGGATTTGTGGATCCAAATAAATACTTGAAAAGGAAAGCTTGCTTATGAAATCTAAAGTACAGATTTAAGCAAGCAATTGGGAATTCAAATTGTATTTTAGTGAAACTAATTTAGTACTTTAGTTTCATAAAATGTACATAAATTCTTATAGATATATAAGAATTTTAGTGGGAGTACATAAAACTTAATTGGTCCTATGTGTATCACACACATATCTCTCTATTGTGAAATAACATTCAAATGCTAATGACTTAGATTTGAAATTATTCATCAATGATGGACCAAGGTGAAACTTAGTACATACTAGGTACTAAGATCTGTTTACAAAGATCTTAGAATATTGTTTTAGATTAAGTAATGACATTTACTAAGTCAAATACGAAAGACTCCATAGGAGATATTCGACCCATGTGAATAAATCTAAGTAATGATCATGAATGTTTGAACTAAATATAAGCATTTACTAAGTTAAACATCAAAGAGTCGAAATGAGATTCTTAAACCTAAATTATATGTCAAAGAATTTTGCTGGATTTAGTATCAACTGAAACTAGATGAGCTAAAATAGCATGAATCGAATTCAATTGAGAATAACTCTGCAAAATAATTTATCATGTATGATATAATATGAGGATCGCCAAAAATGTATCGTATGGCTATAGGCATGACGAACATATACCAATCTCTATTGATCTAAGTGAAGATCAACTAGATTGAGATAAAGAAAAACTTATGGTACTTGAAGAGGTACATAGGATTAGTTCTTGTTTCAAGGAAATAAAGATATGCTAAATATTGATGCTACACGCATAAACACTGGCAAGGATCAAGAAAGATCCCTTTGGAGTTAACCATTGGCAAGAACGAGCTATATGCATCGTGTTTTGAAATGGCAACATGGATTAAAGACCATGAGTTGTTGCGTGGGAAATTAAATGTTAATTTCTATGTTCTAAGATATAGTTGGAAAGTCTTCTGCATATCTGTGAACTGCTTGGATAAGTAAATCCAAACAAAGCATCATTAGCAACCTATAGAGTTGAAGTAAAAGTACTTATTGCCTAAGAAGCAATAAAACAGGGTTGTTTATGTTAAAGAGTTCTTCATTGAACTTGGGTGGATCACATGTCTGCTGACTTGATGGTTCTTCATTGCAAAATGCGTAGAACCACTATTGTAGCAAGAAAGACTAGATCACAAAATAAACATACTCAAAATATCTTATCATCCTATCTCGAAGAACATTCGATGAAAAGAATATTAAGATTGGCAAAGCATGATAACTAAAACTATGCAACAAGTGAGAAGCAACCACTAGTGGAAAAAATACCTGTTGAGGGGGGCATTTTGGGTTTATTGAGGCGAACAAGGCCCGCTGCGACAGACGTAGCTTCAACAGCTCAGTGATCTGTTGAGGCGGGCTTTGTTCGCCTCAACAGGTGATCTGTTGTGGGGGGCTTTCAAAAGCCTGCCTCAACAACCTCTATAGATAAGCGAAAAATAAGGACCTGTTGTGGGGGGCTTTTAAGAAGCCCGCCTCAACAGCCTCCTCTGTTGAGGCTCACTTCTTAAATGCCCCCCTCAACAGACCTATAATTTTGCGCAATACCTGTACATTGGCGCCATAAATTCATATGTTGTTGAGGCGTACATTAAAAGCCCCCTTCAACAACATTAATTTTTTTTTTTCAAATTCTTTTAAAATATAAAATAGGCGGCAATAACCACAACTAGATATATACTCCATTGAGTATTGAAACCTGTACCCAATCAACACCAAAATAGCAAAGGTATGAATCTGCTTATCTTTGATAAATAAATCATTACATTAACTTCATTTATATTAACCCAACAGTATATAGTACGTACGTTTACAATTTTTAAACACCTAGCTAGTCTAACAAATTACAACTAATATTAACAACTAAAGACAAAAGGCTAGAGAGCTAATCTAACAAATGTCTCTAATCCAGCCACTTAGGTCCCTTTAGATCATGCATTACAAACCTTAATTAAGGTCGTGTTGACTTTCTTCCAATCGACTCGATCCCTAGCCTGCAAGTTGCATGGAAGGAAAATATATATGAGTACCAAAGTTTACACTCACGATATTGTCTTTACATTCCATTGAAGCATAAAATTAAAAGATATAGTTGCAGACTATAGAGATAATTAAGTACGTTGTTAAGAACCATGCAAATAAACTTGTAATTCTAATTGCTCTGTGAGCATTCAAGTGTCCGGGAAAGCTGATGCCTGTCAAACCAAGATTAGTTGGTGAAACAACTCTAATTTAGACAGATCTAATGCATATTAATCATGTAATAAGAATCAAATGAGTCCTTAGGTTCTTTAGTTCTAAACATGACCTATAACGACCTAATGAGCCTTAAATGTGCATAAATAGATTCGAATGAGTTTTAGAAAGTTAAAATAATTCATATTAGTCATGTAATAAGAATCATATGAATCCTTAGGTTCTTTAGTTCAAAGTTGGGAGCGGAAATGTCATTTTAGCTCTAAATATGACCTATAACGACCCAATGAGCCTTAAATGTGCATACGTAGATTAGAATGAGTTTTAGAAAGTTAACAATATGCATATTAGTCATGTAATAAGAATCAAATGAGTCCTTAGGTTCTTTAGTTCAAAGTTGAGAGCGGAAATGTCATTTTAGCTCTAAACATGACCTATAACGACCTGATGAGCCTTAAATGTGTATAAATAGATTTGAATGAGTTTTAAAAAGTTAAAACTATGCATATTAGTCATGTAATAAGAATAAAATGAGTCCTTAGGTTCTTTAGTTCAAAGTTGGGAGCGGAAATGTCATTTTAGCTCTAAATATGACCTATAACGACCCAATGAGCCTTAAATGTGCATACGTAGATTAGAATGAGTTTTAGAAAGTTAACAATATGCATATTAGTCATGTAATAAGAATCAAATGAGTCCTTAGGTTCTTTAGTTCAAAGTTGAGAGCGGAAATGTCATTTTAGCTCTAAACATGACCTATAACGACCTAATGAGCCTTAAATGTGTATAAATAGATTCGAATGAGTTTTAGAAAGTTAAAACTATGCATATTAGTCATGTAATAAGAATCAAATGAGTCCTTAGGTTCTTTAGTTCAAAGTTGGGAGCGGAAATATCATTTTAGCTCTAAATATGACCTATAACGACCCAATGAGCCTTAAATGTGCATACGTAGATTAGAATGAGTTTTAGAAAGTTAACAATATGCATATTAGTCATGTAATAAGAATCAAAGGAGTCCTTAGGTTCTTTAGTTCAAAGTTGAGAGCGGAAATGTCATTTTAGCTCTAAACATGACCTGTAACGACCTAATGAGCCTTAAATGTGCATAAATAGATTCGAATGAGTTTTAGATAGTTAAAACTATGCATATTAGTCATGTCATAAGAATCAAATGAATCCTTAGGTTCTTTAGTTTAAAGTTGGGAGCGGAAATGTCATTTTAGCTCTAAACATGACCTATAACGACCTAATGAGCCTTAAATGTGCATAAATAGATTCGAATGAGTTTTAGAAAGTTAAAACTATGCATATTAGTCATGTAATAAGAATCAAATGAGTCCTTAGGTTCTTTAGTTCAAAGTTGGGAGCGGAAATGTCATTTTAGCTCTAAATATGACCTATAACGACCCAATGAGCCTTAAATGTGCATAAATAGATTAGAATGAGTTTTAGAAAGTTAAAACTATGCATATTAGTCATGTAATAAGAATCAAATGAATCCTTAGGTTCTTTAGTTCAAAGTTGGGAGCGGAAATGTCGTTTTAGCTCTAAATATGACCTATAACGACCCAATGAGCCTTAAATGTGCATAAATAGATTCGAATGAGTTTTAGAAAGTTAAAATAATGCATATTAGTCATGTAATAAGAATCAAATGAATCCTTAGGTTGTTTAGTTCAAAGTTGGGAGCGGAAATGTCATTTTAGCTCTAAATTGTGTTCTTTCACTTAGTTCTTAATGCTAAAATCAGAATAAGTGTCTATATTTTTAGATGCACAGATGTATGCTTGGATTTCATGGAAATTCCTGATAATCATCCATGTCTCAGGAACTAACACCGCCAGGTTAAATAAACATATTGTCGATCTGCTGATTCCTAGAAAGTGACAGACGTTTAAGTGAAACAATTCCAAATATTAACCAGGACATAAATTAATTTTCTCCACTTCTATTAGCACTATCTTTATCATCAGTTTGTATGAGGATTTTGTTTAAGATGGAGTTGGAGTAGGCAATGAAAGATATTTTGAAGCTACATGTATACAATCTAAGTAATCTAGCTTTATACAATATAGATTCAGGATCATTTGTTCAGCTTTGCGAATTTTGAACCTACAGGTATACAGGTCATTTGTTCAGTTGTTGCTTCTGCGAATTTTGAACCTACAGGTACACATGAACTGAACTGCTTTATACAATATAGATTCAGGTCATTTGTTCAGTTGTTGCTTCTTTTCTTTCTTTAGTAACTTCAAGACCAAATCATTAATTGGTGAACAACTCAGGAAAGCAAACTATATGCAGATAATACTGTAAGGAAAAAGTATACACAGGGAAGCAGCACAAGACAAGAAGACCAGAATCATAGAGTGGGAAATCAAAGAGTCTGTTTGACAGGTCAAAGCAATATACAATCAGATATACTTCTAGTTGATGGTGCATGGAAAGCAAGCAAGAGAATAAAGAATGATAGAGCTGCTGTTGGTTGGCTTCTTGTTCGTGAACAAGGGACCACCCATGAAGGAAGTGAATGTATTTACACTCATAGTAAACTGCAAACTGAGGCATTAGCAGTATTGAAGGGCTTAACTTATGCTAGGCAACATCAGGTGGATAACATAGTGGTTAAAACGGGCAGCAGCAAACTGGTTCAAGCTTTGATGAATTTCCCAAATAGGCCAAATGATTACATACAGAGCAGCAACAGAAGCAAACATAGGAGAAACACACAGCAGCAAGCAGAATTGCAGCAGTCATTAATAGCATAATATTCATACACATCAATAGATTCACAGCAGCAGCAAGACCAGCATATTAGTATTCAAAGCAATAAATTAGCAAATCCAGCAGACTTGTAATTATGGAAAAATTAAAGAACTTTACCAAATCCATGAAGATATAAACGCTTCCATCTTTGTGTCTAAACAACCTAAGTAAATAAATACTCGGTTGTAAAAAACTTAGCCCATTGCTCACGAACCACATCTATTTCCTCATCGGTATAAGGCGCATTTCTTGGAGTGTAAGCCTGAAATAATTAAGTAACATGATAAGTAATGCTACTTGTAAATTAAGAATTCTACTACGTACAAGTACTAGTATTAGTAGTTCAACTAACATATGGTAAAAGAACGAACATTATCTAACCGCTCATCAGAGTTATGGTGTAACGTGACTATTTCATGCATGAACTTCATAACGTAATAGCCACACTCGCGGGCGCCGACTTGTTGAGCACACTGATTTGGAAACAAATCATAAATTATATATCCAAGTAGTTACCCAAAAAAAGTAAAGCTAATTAGTAAGCATGATACCTTTATAGGGTAGCCTTTCAACCCCTGCGTAGTCGTTCTATTCGGACAAATTCCATTATTAAACTTGTACACTTGGTATGCCCTGGAAGTTGAGTAAAACTTCATGAATCTGATTCGGCACGAAAAGAAATAACTTAAAAAGAAATGAAAGTAACTTACAAACACAAGATTCCCCATGCATTATTTTCTTGTTTGGAACCTTTCGCAGAGTCGAAAATATATGCACAACCTCTACGTAGGTCTAACACGTACAAAATCCAATGATTTCTGCATCATATATAAATGTTATTGCAACCTTACGCATGAAAATAACAATAACATAGCTATTTACCAAATATCGATCAATCTCTAACACTTACTCTTGATGGTATGGGATCAAAAACCACTTGGTAATGTTAGAATCACCCTTCTTCTCCTTTTCAATTTCAGCATCGAAAACTACTTTCAAATACATTGATACAGCATGAGGGTTGGCCTTGCATCTAGAGTTTGACATCGCCTCGGGACAAACAAACCCAATCTGAGAGTTGTCAAATGCAAAGGTGTGCTCGTGGAGTAAACACCTACAAAGTAAATGTATAATGCAAAAATTTCAAAAACTATTATAGTTGACAAAACCAAAAATAAAAAGGGTCGACGGAAAAGTTTACATCATATAGACTTGGATCACTGAAATGTTGAGACAGGCCCCTCTAAGGAACTCTTCAACGTCAACCTCATGTACATAAGTTTGTCGATCTTCGTCATAATGCCAAACCGAAGCGGGCAATGAGATTGAAGTATTTTTATATACATCACCGGGCGCCGTAGTGATGATAAACTTCAAATAATTGCATGATGGGCCAAGACCTTGAATTGTGTCGTCTGCCAAAGTTTGCTTCTTACTTTTGGCCGCCGATTCTTCAGTTTTACGATCACAACTACCTACCATCTCTTTGGATTTCTTAGAGTTCTTAGACTTCGATTTCGACTCCAACTTATTTGAGCATGAATTTTCCTGTAACAATTAATAATGTTAAGCTAGCATGAAAATTTCAGTGTTGAAGCACAGGGGAGAGGGAAGCATACGGTTTACCTTGGCCGTTAACTTCAGTGTTGTCTTCTCTTTGGACCCTAAATCAAGTGTTGCCTTCTCTTTGGCCGCTAATGTTGTTGTCTTATCTTTGACAACTAATTCTGTTGTCTTCTCTTTGACAATTAATTCGTTTTTCTTCTCTTTGGAGCTACCAACCACCTCTTCACAAATTTGACTCCTAGACTTCTTTGTTGGGCGTGGAGTAGAGTCCTAAACAGAGGTAGAAACCAAAGGAGTTCAAGGCTCTGAATCTAATTCTAAACAGAGGTAGGCAAATAGCAATAATAAATAAAAAGATGCATAACGCAATGAATGACAATTAATAATAAAAAATTTGTACCTCGTCTTCTTCGAAAATCACCAAGTGAATTGGCCATTGCACAAAACTAGCAAGAGCCCTGCCTAAGTTATTGAATCCATCTCCAGTAGGTACCGGAAGAGTGTCATCATCATGTCCGTCGTAAATACAATCAACTTGGACCTTATAATGACTAGGCTTCATCGATCTAAAGTGTTGGTGCAACGAACCATCCAATGGGTACGCCATACCATCTGCCACTATCACTTTGTTACCCAAAACTTTATCCTCAAGGGCAAGACGACATGGAGTTATGGCCTTCACAAATAAATTTACAAAATTTCAGAAATCACTACAAAGTACAATATTAAAAACCTAGCTAGGGGTGTTTTGAGTGTGTGCACTATAGAGAATATATACCTTCAGCTCGCGTGGTTGCTGCGATGAACTCGGACAACAGGTTACGAGTGCACGGTTAACATCAAACTCATCACTTACAAGAGCAGAATCAAGTGCGGGGGTAGAGAGGGTGTTTAGTTGACCGGTTGCTTTCAATGTGGCTAGTTGGTTTTGGAGGGCCTCCGCCACCTTTCTCTCTAATTGATCTTCAAACTCCCTTCTCACCGAAGCTCTGATTGATTCGACTGCCTCCGGTGATGGTTCAATATGGCCACATCTACTACTTCGGTCTATTGGACCGAAAGCAACTTTGTAACCGACATTAACTCCACCTGTTGCCTTGACACGCCCACGGTGATCCTTTTTTCCCATAGCCTTGGTGAGGGCATCTTCTCCCTGGGTGAAAGAAATATTTCCTTTTCCCTCTTCTTCTATGTACTCCAACTATAAGAATTAGGAAAGTAAAAATTAGATGGTATACATGATGGAAAGGAGAAGCAAAGAAAAGGATATAGAACGTAAAATTTCATATGCACTTACAGCCATCTTAGCAATATTTACGGCTTCCTTATCATTCGGGTCAACTTCACACTTTCCCTCTTTGTTTTTAACTTGATGAGCCAAGATCCACTCTACTGATCTAAACTTCTTAAATCTATCTAGCGCTGTGGTGAGTGATGAGGTCAGTGAGGAGGAGCCCCTTGAGAGGGTTAAAGCTGCCTCTGGCGGTAGTCGCCCATCATTTATCCACTCTGGTCTCTTTCTAACATAACCCTTTTGGCCTGTGCGATGTGGGTGCTTGTTTTGTAATGCACTTTTACTTGCTTTTTCTCTACGAACCTGTCAAAAAACACATAAAGAACATGTCGAACATTTAAAGATGGCAACAACAAACTAATCATATAATTATATAAAAAAATATCTAGCAAATTACACTAGTAGAAAAACCCCCTTTTGCAGCCCCCTTGTTGCAGCGTACAAAGATTAATACGCTTCAACAACCTGTAGGTCAACGCGGGTTAAACCCTTTAAAGGGTTATTGCAGCGTACAAATTAATTGCCCCCTGCAAAAGAGTTTGTTGCAGCGTACATAGTAAAAGCCCCCTGCAATAGACCTTTCATTTTGCAGCGTACATAGTAAAAGCCCCCTGCAATAGCCCGGGTAAAAAATTAGTTTGCTGCAATATTGGTTTTTCTTTTCTTTCCTCTCTATCCTCCTCTCTATCCTTTTCTTTCCTCCTACGAAATTCACTGACGAGTCCCTCCTCCTACGAACTTCCTCAGTCCCTCCTCCTCCTACGAACTTCGTTTCTTCATGATTTCCTCTCTCCTTCCTGCAGTTATGCTCTCAACCTCTCACCATATGTACTAGGTAAGTTCTTCAAATTTTACATCTTCTTTTTCTCTGTAGAATTTGAATTTATACAAGTTGTTCCATTATTGGCTTAGTGACTAAAAATTTTCGATGAATTTAATTGTATATTAGGGTTTTCTTTTCTATAATTTGGGGCTGAATTTGATTTTTAGAATTTTCGATTTTTTTAGGGTTTTTGGTGTTTCAGATTCGCTTCTCTCAATTTCTGCATTGTCTAGGGTCTTGGTATTTTAAATTCGAATTTTAGGGGTTTTAGTTGTTTCAAATTCCTACCTTCTGTCAATTTACGAATTTTCTAAGTCTAGGTACTTTTAGGGGTTTTTGGTGTTCAGATTTTATCTTCTTTTGATATCTGAAAATTCTTTTCCTGCTCTTAAGATTCGCAGCAACCTGAAGATTCATGATGTCTTTTCCTGCTCACAATTCCTATACAACTTTTCTGGGGTGAAAACTAACTTTTCAATGTTGTTTTGTTGTTGTTCAGAACACTAACAAGTATGGATTTGACAGGTCAGCTAACTGGAGACCTGGATTCATTGTCTGAACTGCAGATTCTGTAGGTTTTCATAACTTTTTAACCACATTATACATGTAATGCATCTGAAATATGCCCATGTTCAATCGAACAAGTTGATAGGCTTGAAGGTATTTTACTTGTCCTGTTGAGATTCTGATTCATTCTCTTTAATTAATGCAGTGATATATCCTTCTATAAAGGGATTACAGGTTCACTTCCAACGACTATCGGAAAACTGTCAAAGCTTACAACCTTGTAATAAACCTTCAGTAGTTCTCTGAGTAAATTCTCATGCATTCACACACAATTCCACTGCTGTTCTCTGCTAACTACACCCAATTTTCTGTTGGGATATTTTACGGGGGAAATGGTTTGACATAATTACAGTTTAGCTTTTGGTCTCTACCTTAAGCACCTTGTATTCATGTAACCACTAACCTTAAAATGATTGTTAAATGCGGCATTTGAACATGTTGGTCACATTAATAACTCATGGAATAAATGTGTACATGTTGAATTATTAAAAAAGCTATGGGTTTGATGTTGCACAAAGTAGGAATTAAATGATACACATGAATTACAATATACACACTTCATGAAATCTCTTCTTATCTTTTCTCCATTTTATCTGCAAGAACTCTTGAATTGTTTCAGTTTTGAGTTGAAAATGGATCTAACTCAGAGTTCAGCCTCCAAAAGATGATGGCCATATTTGATTCTTCATTCTTGATCTCTTTTTTTCTTTTCTGGTTGAATTCTTGATCTTTTTATTGTACCAGTGTTGTTGATATTGGTGCTTGATATTACTTCGTAGATAGCCTTAGTTATAGGCTTAAGAAATATAAATATGAAGCATTAGGTCACGTGTAATTTAGTTGAGAGTCCTAGTGGTGGATATTTTCCAGAGGATATCTCCACAAGAAAAGTTGTTTGTTTGATTCTCTTATTGAGCTTTATTTAGACTTTCTAGCTCGCTTCTTTAATTGTATTTTTCTGATTTAGTGTCTTAGGAGGGTTCACTATCCCTTTTCTATATTCAGTCTGTGAAAATTTGATTTGGATTTGAACAGATATTTGTCTGTCTAAACCTGGTTCGTTGGCTGATCAGTGACCTGCTCCCTGTTCCCAAAATGCAATACTCTGTCTCATTGTTGGTCTGGATGCCTGGTATTGATTTCTTGGCTCCTTTCTTGCCTTGGCCTGCAAGAAAAAACATATTTTTGAGGAAATAGATAAAATACAGATCTAGCTGCTACTCTTGCAATTGACTTAATTTTGTTAGTTTTTGTTTCTTCGTTGATAAATGTGGTTGGTGAATTTAATTTAGTGATGGGTTTTACTTGAAATTGCAAATAAAAATCAAGGTAAAAGTCTTAGGAACTATTGTGTTTATGCAGGTCGTCATAGCAGATGAGTCGCATTATTTGAAGAATGCTCAAGCAAAGAGGACATTTTCCTCTCTTCCGGTTATAGAGGTCCTCTCTATCTCTCTGAGATGCATCTTTTCTCCATGGGTGTGTTCTCTTTCTACAGTTTTTGACCTATAAAACTTCTCCGTGCAATTTCAGAAAGCGCAATATGCAATTGAGATTCGTATTAACATGAATCTGGCGCAAAGCGTATGAAGATAATTGGAGTGATGGGCCTGAAGACTTGACAGGTCATTCTCGGTTTGGAGTCAGCTTGATCACCTCTTGCTGCTTGCAGTATAGTACAACTTTGATTGGTATGCTTTCTACTGTAATCGGCTTTAAAGTACGAGTAGACTGCTTTTGAAGTTTGTTAAAGATTAACTTTAGAACTTTGTTATTAAATCATTGTATTGGCTACAAAATCTCCAAAAAGAAATACACTCTGAAGAAGCAGGTTTGTATATCCCATAGCAGTTGAATGTGATTCTATGGAATAAATATAAGAGAACCTGATTAATTGTGAGTGTCTGCCTTGTCATTTTCAGTGTGTTCATTAGAAAAATATTAAGCAACTTTGAGCATTGCATTTCTCCTCCTTTTCACAGATAAAGAAGTTGAAGTGCTCATACGTCTTGTAGTAGGAGAGTTGAGAGATCTCCAGAACTTTGGTTGACTTACTGGTGTTGAGGTATACTCATGGTCTCTTGTTTTTTTCCTGAAAGCTCTTGTTTTTTTGGTGTCTCTCTTGCTGTAGCTCCTCTGTTGTCGATTCTGCCATGTTTTTCGATTCTTCTATCCTCTTTACTTCTTCTAGCTTCAGTTCTCCAATTTTTCTCTCCACTAGTGCAGTTTTTATGTTGATCTCTCTCTCACTGGCCTTTAATGCTTCTACCCATGCATGAGCTGCTGACACTTTCTTGTCAGCAATCTCTCGAGCTCCGGCCGCACATCCTGTTAAATAATCATACTCCAATTTTGATTTCGCCTTTTCCTCAGAAGCATTCTGTTACTGATTCTTTTTTAGCTCAAGATGTTTTTGAGAAATCACATTTGCTGAATAACTTATGGTTAGCCTGTGAGCATTTTAGCTCTTTAGATTGCCATGATTCTCATAAGGTTCCTATCCGTTTGCGCGCTAGCAGATCAAACTACAGTCTTTTTACTTATTTAGTGACCATTTCTTTAATGCTTTAAAATATGTTGGTGCTGTCATTATGAGATGATAATGGCTTTGTAATGATTCTGTATCTAGTATGCATTTCCTGGTTTGTCAAACAGGTTTATTTTGCAGATTGGCTGAATTTAAATTTAATTTCCTCATCTTCTTTAGATTGGAGGTCACCATACCCAAGAAGATTTTTCAGCGAGAGGCAAGGAGAACCCAAGGACAAGGTTCAAATTTATACCTGGATGGATGCTACACTTAGAGAGATGACTGATCTCGTATGTTTGCAAACCTGAACTCCGCATTATTATTCATCATTTTTATCTCCTGTCTTCCCTCACTCGTATCCACAGGTTTCATGTGTGTGATATTGGATGTTATTACCTTCAGGTGAAAGAAGTATCTCCAGCTGCCAGAAGACGAGATGCAAAATTGTCATTTGCAGTTGTATATCCTGATAAAAATGGGCGTATGCAAGTAAAGAAGGTATATTCTAAATACCCTAAGCCAGATCATCATAATAGTCTGTCTTTGCTTCCAGACTTCCCATTTCTCAATTTAGATCAGTCAGCACAAAGTGGGACTGTCGTTATTTTTTCATAATCACAAACAAAGCAGCATGAATCTCAATGCTGACTGTTAGATTCTCATACTCAGCAAAGATCCCCTACCATAAACATATCATTATCACACCAAAAACAAAAAAAAAGTTAAATGAGGGAGAAAACAATCAGCACTTACTGTGCATGCTATTCTAGGATAATTTTTTCATTCATTATACCTGAAGATTGAGGTCTTCATACAGAGATTTCACAACACCAACATTTGCTGGATCTGTTTTCCCGTAGTACCAACATTTGCTAAAATGACATTTTCCTTACTTTTGATTCGTATTCTAGACTGTTAGGACATTGTCATTAGTTGTTTGAATGTAAAAATGTGACATTTAATTTGCATTTAATCTAATGCTTAATTTTTATTTTTATTTTTGTAAAGGTATATACTCCGAGGAATGCGCCTTATGCTAGTGAGGAAATTGATGTGGTTCGTGAGCAATGGGCTAAGTTTTTTACCAGCAAGTATTTGTTATTGGCATGAGCGCTTGATCGAGTTGGTTTAGATGTTATAGAACAATCTTTTATATTAAAATGTATGCGTTCGTTGAAATTGGAACATACATATATGTAATTGTATGTGGTACGTACACTTTGGTTTTGGGATATATACAAAACTCCAGTTGTTGTTTTTATATTTGTTATACAGGTTGCGTTATTCTATTATTGTTTTGACAGTTTTCTATATTTGGTGCAAGGCACTCTAGGTATCCCTAAACAAAATTAGAATTTTCCCGCCAAAAGTGCTTTGTTGCAGCGTACATATATATTGTACGCTGCAACAAGGGAAAAAAATTTCGCAAAATTCCAGACTTGTTGCAGCGTACAAATAAATGTACGCTGCAAAAAGTTGAGTCTTTTGCAGCGTACATATATATGTACGCTGCAACAAGTCCAAATTTTTGCCAATTTTTTGGCACTTGTTGCAGCGTACATACATATGTACACTGCAAAAAACCACTTTTAGCAGCGAACATTGTACGCTGCAACAAGTTCAGACTTGTTGCAGGCCCCCCAGTCGCAGCATACGATGTACGCTGCAACAGGGGTCTAAAAGCCCGCTGCAATAAGGGTTTTTTCTACTAGTGAAAGTAAATTCATTATTACCAACATCTCCGGCTTGTTTAGTTCCATCACAAATGTTTTCCAGTCATCCTCTGTGATTTGATGGTAGATGTCCCAAGGCATGTCATTTGTCTGATGTTTCGGCATTTTTTCGTTCTTAGTTATCCAACGCCGCTTTAACCTGGACTTGAAAGCTCCAAAGCGTTTCGCCACACACATATGAAAATATTTTTCTCTCCTTTTAGCCGGATCATCAATAATGTGGAACATAAGCTGTTAATTTTATGGATGAGAGATTGTTAGAAACGTATGCTACACAAATAGATAATCTAGGAGAATACAAATCAAGTTTTTATTCAATGTTTACCTTGGTCTCCTCCCAAAACCCCTTCTTTGTGTGTTCATCTAACGTTGAATATTTTTTCACATTAATGTTAATTATAGCAGCACAAGACCCAACTTGCTTCCCGTATTCTCCTGACCATTCTCCATCGGGGATTCCATATTGATTATACTGAAGATGCATAGGCTTTTTGGCTTGAACTCCTTTTGACGGACCACGGAATTTGGTCTTTTTACTAGTGTTGGTACCTTGTGATTCCCCCGTAGGATGACTAGCTCCATCAATTCCCTGTATTTCATTATCACGATGATCATCCATGCTAGCTACGGTCCTGCAACAAAGAAAAGAGAGCAATACTTAGTAAAGGGAACAATACTTAGTAGAAATTTAATGCATGATTACAACTTATAGAGCTTAAGACTCTCCATATGGATAGAGTGTACGACTGTACGTAAAAGTGAAACAGTTTTTTAAAAAATAAAATCAAAACTGAAATCAGTTTTCAGTTTTAATAAAACAAAACTGTGCACTATATGCACAGAACTGATCTGGGCTGTGCAGATCAGGGCACAGAACTGATCAGAACAGACCAGTTCTGCGCACTGATCTGCACAGCTCCGTTGAAAAGTAATCGAGTTTAGTGCACAGAACTGATTAGAAGTAAGCAAATGATGTGTTCTCAGTGTTATTATTGCCAGCTAGTCAGCTTCATATAAGCGTAACCCACTGGTTTGTTAGGAAAACAACAACTAGTAATCCATGATTTGGACTTTTAAAAACAACAGCCCCAGCCTGAACACCTGACCCTGCAGCAAACTAGTTCACTACCCATTTATATACCTCAGAGGATAAGTGAGAAAGGAGGTAAAAGAAACAAAAGCTCTAAGCCAACTCAACTGCTTCCATTCTCTAGTAACAGATAATTCAAAATAAAATAACATAAGTACTTATAGCTATTTGTACTTTTTAAAGATCAAACAAGAGTGCCACAATCTATCTCGCTGGTCTCCTCATGAAAAACGGGAGCTGAATATCAAGTAACAGAACTTAACACTGCTAAAGTAGTTAGAACTATTTCCAAAAAATAAAATAGGGTTTCAGAGAAGAACTCAAAATTTCAGGTAGTAGTTGTAATTGTAACTCGTAAGTAAAACATACGTTCCAAGCTACCTCAAGTTGTTGTAGACTAGTACCAATTGCCTTACAAGTATTTGATTTGATTTAGGTCAATTGCCCCCCAAAATCCAGAGTTTAGACTTGAAAACATTATATTTTCCTAAGAGAGCCATATTCATCAAATTCAGCCAACTCCTTCCCTTCCCCATACCAAGGGAACCAGCATTTCCAACTTGGCCATTTTTGGAATAGCTAATACATCTTGAGATCAACTTCAAGTAATGGAAATCATGACTATCTGAAGAACTTAATAGGATTTTTTCCAACTTCTAGGCCAAATGATAGACGCAACTCCAGACACTACCAGTACCTAATGGCAACAAGCAAAAGAAGTTGGTCTAAAGTAAGACTGAACACGCCATACGGCAATACGCTGACAGATAGTGGCAGATGGTATGGCGTATGTTAGTACTGAACCATCTGCCACTATCACTTTGTTACCATCTGCCACTAAATTATCTAACAGAAATTAAG
Source organism: Spinacia oleracea (assembly GCF_020520425.1). NCBI lineage: Eukaryota > Viridiplantae > Streptophyta > Magnoliopsida > Caryophyllales > Amaranthaceae > Spinacia > Spinacia oleracea. The sequence continues at coordinate 35,540,827 of NC_079487.1, read as the reverse complement.
GCATTGTTAGTACTGAAATAATAGTTATACAAACTAACAGATTACAGCTTGTTTGAGCTTAAAAGTTCAATGAATAACACCAACTAAGTAACTAACTAATACTACCATGATCATGATCATAGACAGTGGCATGATACTTTGTTTATAAATCACATACGAGTTAATTCATTACCGTTGCTACTCTGTGTTTATCATGGTATTTAAATATTTAAACCCATCCTTACTCAAAAGAAAAGAAGATAAAGGACTAAGAGTTACTCTGAAGCTTGATCAAGCCACTATGAAGGCGATACGGCTATCAGCTTAAGAAATACTCTGTATTCATGAAAACACTTTGCTTCAATCAAGAAGATTTCTCAAAGCAAAGCAAAACTGCAGGCCATATTAAACACTATCAAATTTCTTTACCTTGGAATTCAGGAAAAGACAATATATTTGTATAGAGTAAATGGTTTCAAATCAAAGTTTTCAGAATGTATCTGAAAAATTATTGCTAAAAAACATAATACGGAGTAATGTTGTTTCATTTATCTTTGAGGTGGGGGTTGCGCAACCTCAATACTAACAGCAATTAAATCATATAATAAAAAAATGCTTTCACATAAGTAACAACAAATCCATATCCAAAATCCACATCAAATGTCACTGCACCCATGATTCAGTAAAAGTGATCACACTATAATAGGTAAAAGTAAAAGAAGGATTACCTTGTGTAAAAGGTGGGGTAACAGATTTATTTACACTGTATAGTCCTCCAGGTTTGCGAAGAAAGCACAGCTTGAGTGTGAAGAAGAAAACTTGTCCCAACTAATAGTTATTACCAATCCCTAAAACAGTAGTGGAAAGTTCTGCAGGATCTGCATCATATGACAGAATTTATTGTCAGTTGGGAGTGAAATCATAATCTGACATATAACTGACACCTACCATGTATCCATATGTGAGGGCAAAAGAAATAGCATACTAGATTTTGTTATCCAATGACAATGTTGTTTGTTTGTAATGTTTATCCTAATAACAGTTTTTATTTGCCAAAAAAAGACCAATTTACCAAAACAATATGAAATCAAAGAACAACTAGAGTTCAAATCAAATTCCAAGGCGCACAGGCTGTCAGCTATGAATAGAAAGAACAAAGTCGAAAACTTCAACAATGCATCAGAAGTGAAGCCCGAACTTACACATGTATGTTTCAATTACGATTTGTAACCCATATTCCTTCCGTATGATCTGTACGCATATGATTAGTATTATTTGCATCCTCCTCTTCTGGCAATGGTTGAACAACCATTGGTAACGGAGGTGTGTCATCATACTCATCATACGCATCTTCATCTACAACATCATCAATACCCAAAATATGTCTTTTTCCTTGGGCAACAACACGCCATCTAGGATCAATATTGTCAACCACATAAAAAACTTGCTTAGCTAGTGATGCTAGAATGAATGGCTCGTCACTGTCACTTAGTCGATCAAAGTTCACCAAGGTTAAACCCGGGAAATTTCATCTTGCTTCACACCATTGTGGTTGTTAGCCCACTGACACCGAAAAACAGGGATCACAAAATAGGTATAATCAAGCTCCCATATTTCTTCGATAACACCATAATATGATTGTGTTGAATCAACCGGCCTTTTATCCTTAGCGCTTGCATAGACCCTAGATGAAGCAACAACCTTTACTCCACTATTTTGCACTACACTCTTTTCATCTTGCCTTCTAGTGTAGAATGTGAACCCATTGATATCATATCCTTCAAAAGATCGAACACATAGTCGAGGACCTCGAGATAACCACTTGATCGTATCAGAAACATCATGGTCTTGTTTCTTGCCAACTTCCTTCTTAAACCATTCAACAAATGTGCGATTATGTTCCCGCATCAACGCTCTTTCCTTCAACTTAGGATTACAATGTTGCAATTCAAGCAGATGTTTTTCTAAATAAGGATGAACCTCTGTAAGATGCTGCAACACACAAAGATGTGCCTTCTTCTTCCTCTCCGATGGAGGAGATATCACATTTTTACCAATTACTCCCTCCCCTGCGAGCCTACCAATATGTCGAGATTTTGGATGTCCTATTGGTTCAAGGCTTGACAAAAACTCAGCTAGATATCCAGAAATCTCTTCTTTAAGGACTCCCCGAATGATACTACCCTCTGGATTAGCCGGATTCCTTGCTTTGTCCTTTAAAGTCTTAAAAAATCTCTCAAAAGGATACATCCATCTTAAGAACAACGGACCACATAACTTGACTTCCCGAACTAAATGGACAATCAAATGCACCATTATATCAAAGAAAGAAGGCGGAAAATACATTTCAAATCGACATAGAGTTTCAACAACATCATTTTGCAAAGCATCCAAAGTCTCCGGATCAATCACCTTAGCACATATGGAATTGAAAAACAAACAAAGTTTTGTTATAATATGTCTCACGTGTTTCGGCAATATCCCACGAAGTACAATCGGCAAAAATACATTAATCAGTGCATGACAATCATGAGACTTCATACCAATCAACCTAAGGTCCGAGAGAGACACTAGGCGCTTAACATTCGACGAATATCCCGAGGGAACCTTAATGCCATGTAAGCACTCACAAAACTTCTTCTTCTCCTTTCTCGACATTGTGTAACACGCTGGAGGCAGAAAGGTCTTTGTACCATCCTTTTTTTTAACAGGCCACAAATCTGGTCGAATATTCTTCTTTTTCATATCTTTCCGCACATTCTCATTGTCCTTGGTCTTTCCTGGTATGTTTAGCAAAGTCCCGATGATAGCATCGCACACATTTTTCTCCATGTGCATTACATCGAGACAATGCCTAACCGACAAATCTTTCCAGTAGGGAAGATCCCATAATGGAGACACTTTCTTCCATAAAACACCCTTTATAGACTTGGACTTGAAGCACTTACCGTATTTGGTTTCAACATTTTTAATACGTTCATAAACTTGTGATCCTGTCAAAGGTGTACGAGCTACTCCTTCCTCGGTGAACCAATTGAATTCCTTCTTCTTCTTACGATAAGGATGATATCGACTAAGGTGCTTCCTGAAATCTGGGTAGATATTTTTCCTGAAATGATCCAACCGTGTGGGCTTCATGTCCTCTTCACATATAGGGCATGCTTGTTGTCCTTTGGTTTTGTACCCAGACAAGTTTCCATAGGCCGGAAAATCATTTATGGTACAGAAAACCATTGCCCGCAATGTAAAGTTTGAGTTGGTGTAAGCATCGAACATTGGAACACCTTCATTCCACAATAATTTCAAATCATCTATGAGTGGAGCGAGATACACATCTATGTCATGTCCTGGCTGCTTAGGCCCTGAGATGAGGAGTGACAACATGATATACTTGCGTTTCATACACAACCATGGAGGAAGATTGTAAATTGCAAGAAGAACCGGCCAAGTTCTATGATGACTACTTAGAGAGCCGTATGGATTCATCCCATCTGTACATAGAGCAAGTCTCAGATTTCTAACCTCCTTGCCAAATTCAGGATACTTCTTATCAATAGTTCTCCATTGAGGAGAATCAGCCGGATGTCTAAGGAATTCATCTTTCTTCCTCTCTTCCGCATGCCACCTCAGATACTTAGCATTCTTCTTTACGGAGAACAAGCGCTCAAACCTAGGTATGATCAGAAGATACCACAATACCTTGGCGGGCGGTCCCTTCTTAGCTGAATTGGCCCCTTTACGCTTGTAACGCGACATAGAACACGTTGGACACTTATCCAAATTTTCATACTCTTTTCTGTAAAGAATACAATCATTTGGGCAAGCATCTATCTTGACGGCCTCTAAGCCTAAGGGATTCGTCAATTTGTTGGCATAATAGGCAGAGGTGGGAATGTCATTGCCATCGGGAAACCAAAGACCTAGTCGTTTCAATAATTTCGTGAAACTTTCTTCGGTCCAACCACTCTCCGCTTTCAAGTTGGAAAGTGATGCCACACATTCTAACAATTTGAATTTTGTACACCCAGGGTACAAAGGCGTCTCAGCAGCCTTTAATACCTGCTCGAGTATGTGAGGTCGTTCATTCAAGTGATCTTTCACCGCATCCATCATTTCATTTATTTCATTATCTTCTTGCTCATCATCATCCATCTCATTATTCTCAGAAATATCAGAATCACTCTCATCACTCTCATCACTCTCTGCCAGAACATCAAATTCATTCACACTAGAACTTGGGCGATCAAGTATTTTCTCACCATGCCAAAACCAGACATGGTAATCTTGCTTAAACCCACGACGAAATAAGTGATCCTCAATTTCATCAATATCAGCTAACCGCCTTACATTGTTACAATCACGGCAAGGACAATAGATCTTTGCGGCTTTCGTACTCCGTTGGTGTGCTAAAGCACATCTAAGGAACTCCTCAACCCCACTCAAGTATTCCACCGTAGTATGGTCACCGTACATCCAACGACGACTCATTTCTAATAACACAAGGTTTTACACAAAATTAAATAAATTAAGCCACAAATTCTTAATTTTGACACAAGAACAATACATCAGAAAAATGGTAAGACCTCATCTCAATTTTAAAAACAAACAAAACAGGAATATGTGTCAACATTAACATTTATTAGCTTCACATAAGATTTCATAGGAATAAACTAAAATCGATTTAAGTATAAACTAGCTTGGCATAAGATCTTTGTTCTCTAATGATGCAATCTTATCCAAAGATAAAATATCCGTAAAAACCATCCTCCAGAACTCAATCAATAGATCCCAGCGATGCTCATGTTTAGGTTTTAAATTAGTTACGAAACCTGCATTCAGTGTAAATAAACCCATTTGCACATCAGTGTAATGAAAGAAATAAAATCGGCCAGAGTATAGTCCCAACAGGCAGCATACCCACGAAAAAAATCTGCTCAATAACTTCAACAGCATAGGACCAAAAATAAAAGGCAAACAGATTAAAATATACATCGAAAATGATCATCTATTCCACTGACAAAACCCTTACATTACAAAGAAAAACCCAAACATTACAATCTGCTCAAGTAATTTTTACACGGAAATAAATCAAATAAAATACAGCAACAATAAATTAATCGTTTGAACTGGCGTGAAAAAGTCGGTTATAACAAAAAAATTATTTAAATAAATTTCAATAGGAGATTCACAGTCAATTTTGCAACAAAAACAATAACCCCAAATTAAAGAAATTAAAAGGAACAAAATCATACAAGTTAATAAGATTTAGGATAAAAATGGTGGTAGGTGGAAATTGAAATTACCTCAATAACAGCAATATTGTAGGAATGACGAAGATCGCAAATGGAATTAGGAAACCCTTCCTCACAGAATGTTGCTTAATGGAAAGGCAATCTTGTTTATGAGACTCAAAATGTCGCAACCATTTCTGTCATAGAACATCAACCAAAAAAACTGAATAAACACTAAACTCGATTACAATGACCCGATAAATAATTCAATCCTCTTTTACAGTTTACAATTGAAAGACCTAATTTTAGCAATAAATAATATTGACAGATCGATGAACAAGGGAAATCAAACTAACCTAGCTTGACAGATCGATTGTGTGAAAACAGAGTCACGCGGAGGTAGGAAAGACGACGGTCGGGGGCAACTCGCCTTCAGATGGTGGTGGTGGAGCCGCGCGGTGAGGAAGGTGGTGGTGGTGATGGTGGAGCCGCGCGGTGAGAATAGGTGCGGACTCGCAGAGACGATGTGAAGGGATTGTCGGTGAGGATAGAGAGATCTTAATTGTTTGGCGGTGTTTTAATTGTTTTAAAATTTAATGTGCCTATTGAGGCGGGCAATTAAAAGCCCCCTTCAACAGCTATGGTCTATTGAGGTGGGCTTTTAAAAGCCCCCTTCAACAGATTCTGCCTATTGAGGAGGGCAATAAAAGCCCCCTTCAACAGCTTCTGTAGAAGCGAACACCACAAAAGCCCGCCCCAACCTGTTAGTAAAATATTTGACCCGCGTTGACTAAGGGGATATTGAGGCGCGCTTATGTATGCCCCCCTCGACAAGGGGGCTACAATAGGGGTTTTTTCCACTAGTGAACACTCACATTGGAGCACTGGAAATCAAGCGTAGCTTTGAATTCCATGAACTATTTTAAAAGATGGGTTATAGGCCCATGGTTGCAAAACATTGGGGTTGAACATTTATCATATATGAAATGTAATTTCATATTCCATTTAATCTTGGTTTAGTATTAAATGATGAGTCCCTTCAATTTGACGATATATTCAAGATAGACTGTCAGGACCAGTCTTGTTACTAAGAAATGTCTATCAAGTGAACTTGAATGTCAAAAGTTGAAAATGGTCCCTGGTCGGAGTTTTCTATAAAGATGGACGCATAGAAAACGCTAGACGACTAGATTGCAAGATGACTAGTAGATCTGTTTCTTGAACTAGGTGGACATGGCAATGTCGCAATCATTTGCATACATACTTACTTTGGGAAGACTAGTATCGGAAAGACCTATGAAACTTTACTGTAAGAGATGAAAATATGTCATAAGTAAATTTCATTAAAATTATTAGACACTAATTCTCAATACCTGAGTGATTTGAGACTACTTGTTTGAGAACTGCTTACTTTGACGTTCACCGTAAAAGGAAGCTATAAAGGCAAAGCTCGGGTAATCACCTATCAAACGAAGTCTAATATCAAGATTTCAAGATTGGGATTGTCCTCCCATAAATCGGGATGAGATGCTGAAAGTTGTACAAGGCCACTCGGAGAGCTAGAAACTGTAAAAATGCATGGTCGTGCTCAGATGAATCATAGGTTATGATTATCTGTTTATTTGATCAGTTGAACTCTGAAGTCGAGAAATACCTCTGGATATAATAAGGATGACAACTCTTACCTTATGTTCATGATCAAACATCAAGCGACAAAGGAATTAGGCAATGCACACTTGTCCCTAAGGACAAGTGGGAGACTGTAGGAAATAATGCCCTTGGTCCAAGTATGCATTCAGTGATAAGTCTAATAAATGCGGTTCAGTATTAATTAATTATACAAGGTAATAATTCAGTGAGATCAAGTGAACTGTATGCCTAGCTAGAGGCCGCTTCAGTTCAAGTGGAATTAAAAAAATTAATCCATAACTTACTCTTGACTGAACCCGTAGGGTCACACAAATAGTACGTGAACGGATCAAGTATTTAAGTGAATTAAATACTCTATTTCGGAATATTCGGAATCAACGGATCTCGGTTCCAGCGCGAGCTGAAATTGTCAAAAGTCAAATTATGAATACTCCGAAAACGATGATATTGCTGGAAACGGAAATATGGATCGTATCGGAAATATAAATATTATCCAAGTCGTAGATGTTGCCGGAAACGGAAACATGGTACGTATCGAAAAATATTATCGGAAATGGAAATATTGCCGGAATCGGAAATATTGCCGGAAACGGAAATATTGTCTGAATCGGAAATATTATCGGAATCGGAAAATAATTCCGGAATCGGAAAATAATTCCGGAATCGGAAAATAATTCCGGAATCGGAAATATTAAATATTTGTTCGAAACGGAAATCAATTCCGGAATCGGAAATATTAAATATTGTTCAACCCGTAAGGCCAGGCCCAACCCGCAAGGAAACTGGCATGCCCAAAGCAGTGGGCTGCGCGCAGCGCTGTGGGACGAGCTGCTCCGTGCGCGCGCGCGTCCAGCACCCCTCGTGGGATGTGCGTGCGTGTGTGCGTTGAGTCCGTGCATGCGTCGAATCCTTAAGCGATTAGGATTAGATGAAGATTAATTTACCTAAAGTTACTAGAGTTAGTTTTTTAATTAAACAAAAACTTATTAGTTTTAATTAATGACTAATTCTAATAGGATTAGATTAATTGAAACCTAGTAGACTTGCAGTTCCATTATTCCAACCCTATAAATAGGTGATGGCATTCACAATTTATAATCACTCCAATTCAAGTATTCACATAGTTTTAAGGATTAAAACTAAAGTTAATTTGCTACAAATTATATTCGAATAACTTAAAACCTTGGGTGCAATTCTAGTTAATTAAATCTAAGGCGGATCCGAACGTGCTGTGGGATATCTACGGAGGGACGAAACTTGGAGTCCTAAACTTGTTCTTGTTCGGTTCGGGAGCAGCTAGGGAGGGCACGCTACATAAGTATGTATCCTAAATTATGCTAATTGTTATGTGGCAATTAATGTGGATTCCTGGCTTTAAGGTTTTTCCGCATGAAATATATATGCTTTATATGTATCATAACCTAACAGTCCCAGTGCTCAACAACATATGCGAAAGCACCAACTACCAACTCCAGCAGATCACGACCATGATAAACAAAATAACCGGAGTTCCCACACCCATCAAAGAGGCTAGCCTGGACAGTTACGCCGACTCATCTTATGCCGACCCCATTGATGTGATCGACATTCCGACGCGGTTCAACCATCCTAACATGCCAATGTATGACGGAACCTCTGACCCAAGAGCCACATCCTAACCTACAAGCAGCATATGACGACCATTCCAGTCCCAAAATACATGAGAGAAGCCATCCTATGCAAAGGTTTCAGACTTTCAGGTCGACACTGGTTGGACCCGCCTTGAAATGGATAACCAGCCTCCCCAATGGATGCATCGCCTCTTTTGCTCATCTTGACAACATGTTCAACCAACACTTTTCTAGAAGCAGGTATCTGGAGAAGAAAACAAGCGACTTGTACCGGGTGGTCCAGCGGCCGGACGAACCATTGAAAGATTACTTGGCCCGCTTCATCAGGGAGAAGGTGAAAATCCCAGATTGTGACGTCCCAACCACTATTTAAGCATTTTGGCAAGGACTGTATGGTGAAACAAATATGTGGAGGGACCTAGTGAAATATCCTTGCAAGACGTTTGAAGATGCACAAGCAAAAGCAATGGCACAAGTCAAACTTGAAGAAACTCTTTATTATAGGAAAGCATCAAACTACTCGAAGACGGACAGGAGGATCCTCTACCCAAAGAGACGAGATGATCTCCCGACGCCATATCCTCGACCACAACAACAAGTAGCAGTAGTGGAAGAAGATGATGCTGACTAGAAGGACAACCTCGACCTTCCACCCAGGATTACAAGTGTTCTTTCTGTGTTGATACTGTAGGTCAGATGAACCATCTCAAGGACGGTGGAAAGAAGTGCAGTGGCCACCAAAGTCTAGCAAACCCGACTCAAAGAAGGACTCCTCAATGTGGTGTGACTTCCATGCTGATATCGGACACACTACCAATGAGTGTGTTACATTACGAAGAGAAGTTGCATACCTGCTAAAAAATGGAAATCTCAAAGACGTCATGTCTGACAAAGCTCGTGGCGTCGTCAACGAAGAAATCTCTAAATCTTCTTCTAAATTTCCCCCCTCCTTATACTAAAATTGTTAATTTTATTACTGGTGGTTCTGATGCTTGTGGTTTGACTTATTCTGCAGCCAAACGACATGCTCGTAAGAACGAGATAGACAGACTGCAAGAGCAGCAACAGAAGTATATGTGACTCCTTTCACTTTCGACGAATCATACGCAGGGGACACTCCTGATAGACCCCATGATGGGTCAGTAATATCAATTCCAGTGGGAAATTGCATGATCAAGAGAGTTGTCGTCGACAATGGAAGCTCCACCAAAGTCATGATGTTGGAAGCACTCAAGGAGATGGGGAAAAACCCAGAGAAGGATGTCCCTAAGAACTCCAGAGTTCTAGTGGGATTTGGTGGTGAAGAAAAAGCTACTTTTGGGAAAGTTATCCTGCCAGTCTATGCCCATGGAGTCAATCAACAAGTCAAATTATGTGTTATCAACTGCCCTTCGTCTTACATCATCATCTTGGGAAGGACGTGGATCCATGGCAGGAAAGTCATCCCTCAACATATCACCAGACCATCAAGTTCCTAACTCGGTGGGGAGTTCAAAAATCAAAGGGGACCTAATCGGTTGTGACATCCCCAACGACATCAGGACAGAGCTCATATCATTTCTCAAAGACAACGCAGATTGTTCCACATGGTCTCATGAAAACATGCCCCGGATCAGCCCTGACGTCATCACTCATAAACTCAATGTAGATCCCCATTACAAGCATGTCAAACAGAAAATACGAAAATTTGCGCCAGAACGCAACCAAGTCATAAACGAAGAGGTAAAACAACTATTTGAGACAAGTAAGATCCATCATAAACGAAGAGGAATGGTTGATTGATTTACGTAATTTAATGTCAAGTTCATTATGGAAATCAATTATATTTTTCTGAATTATTTTAAGACTTATAACTATCATTTTAATGGTTTTTAAAGGTGAAAAATTAGTATTTTCATACTAGGACGTTAATTTTCAAGTGAGGCTATTATTTTAATACAATTATTTATTTGTCATGAATTTTGAAAACTATAAAGTTTCGATAAAAGACGTTCAAGAGCTTGTATGCACAAGCAAGACCGCAAGTGTAACACCGTAATAATTCCTTGCTTTTATAAAACCATTTTCCAACTTAAAATAAATGAATTACTAAAGTATTACCGCCACCGTGATAACGGTTACGGCTAGTACCAGAATTACTCAGCGGAATTTAATGTCAACTAACTTTCAAACAACATAAATAATAATTATTGAGGCCTCCTACAAGTTGGAACCATAACGACCCAAAAACCAAAGTATTAAAATTCAACAAAACCCAAAACATGCATATAGTATAATTCAAAATAGTTTTAAAGTACGAAAGAATGCAACTCTCTCAATCATCCCAAGCCACATGATTTCGATCGTACTTCGATCTACCAACCTGCTATATTATTCTACTCCCCAACAATGGAAGTGCAAATGATGGATCATCATAGGGTCATTAAGGCAAAGGCCATGACCAAAAGACACAAAGCACGTAGTCAGCAAAAGCTGAGTACTTACAAGGCTAGAGTGAAACAAAACTATCTATAAACATGCATCACTCGCTAAGTACTAATCAACATGAAAAAGCCATTTAGTAATCAACAAGTAAATCATGAATACAAGACTCGGCTCTTGACTCGACTCTTGACTCACAATTTAATTAGAATAAGTTTCGAACGGGCCAAAAGAATATTCCATAAAGGAAGGGTGTTGGGAGCCCACCAAACACCATAATAAATAATAAAATATCGGACCATACCGAGTGTCGGGCCATTCCGATGGAATTCCAGCGCATAAATTAAATGAAACAACATCTTGTATCATTAGTAGGAGATCAAGCTTTCCGGAAAGTCTCCCCCCATTGTTCATACTCAAGGTATATACGTTCCAAGAGTTTTGAAGCTTGTTCCGGTTGCACTTTACGTTTATTAATATTTTATTAAACGCGAACTCGAGTCTCAACAAACATACATACATACATACATACATTTAATAAACGACAACCAAAACAACCAAATTTAATCCTTTAGGACTTGTGATCAATAAATCAAGACGTAGTGAAATTACTACCAAGTTCCTTCTCACAAAAATGAGATTCCACATCATGCCTGTTAACATGAGGGTTGTGCCCTTGCACGACAAATCCTAATTCATTTCATATAAAATATTCCCAACAGAACCCTACATGTGCGGTGGCTTACGTGAGCTAACCCTTCACATGTGGTAAAATAAATAGTACAACGTGGTACGAATAATTGGCTCAAAAGTATGCTAGACATCCCGTACAATAGCATAACAATAAAAAATTAATCCCTTGCATGTGAAACAAACCATACATGCATAAATATTGAACAACTTGATTGACAAATAAATCCATACTCATAATAATCCCAACATTCTTGTTCAACCAATAAATCAATAATTCCGATATAATAATCCACATGATCGTTCACCAAAACAAATATGAATCCACCAAGTTCACATAATATAATTCACATCAATAACAATCATGTAATGTCCCTTGACAAATAGTGTGGTCGCCCTAGACTTGTACGTACCTTGAATACCTAAGCGTAGGGGCCACTTTCCAAAACGATCACTTACTTAGAAATCACCTCCTATCATCAAAATATTGAAACTTTAATTATTTCCATGTTCATTAAATTTCCAGCAACTTTATAAAATATAAAACCTTGTTAAATAATTAAAATTCAATCGTTCTTTAATAATATAATCGTCTCAATTTGCAAAACTACTCCCTAGTATGAAAATATACTTTTTCCATCTTTAAAATCAATAAAAATCAACACTTTAGACCTTTTTATAAATCTGAAAATATAATTGATTATCATAAATAAATCAATCACCTATTTATGCTAATCAATTTACCCTTTAGGTCTAGGTTAAAACCCTAACTTTAATTCTCCATAAAACCAATTTAACACCATAAAAATCAAGCCTTTATTAAATACATAAATCTGAAAATTCACACTTTAATAATTAAAATACGCCTCAAGAATCAAAACATGTAAATCATCACAATACGGTGTTCACAACCGATTCCCAGCATTTTAATTATTCAAAACAATAATAATAATATAATTTAAAATACGGAATTGAAATAGAATAGGTAAGGAAGAAGAGAATTATACCAATCCGGCCTATAGCACGGAACAACCACGAATTAATGTGATTGGGCGAAAGAATTGAACGAATGAAACAAAGCAACACACACAGACACACTTAGTGTGTGCGCGCGCGGCAGAGGGGCGTCGAGCAGGCACCGCGCATGGGACGAGGGGCGACGAGCAAGGCACAGCGTGTTGGGCGCGAGAGAGAGAGAGAGTGAGGGCGAGAGGTGTGCGCATGTGGCTGGGTGAGGGAAGCAGCAGCGCACAGCAGCACAGCGAGGGTGAGAGAGAGTGTGGGCGACGAGGGACGAGAGCAAGGGGCGTGTGGCTGGGCGAGAGGCAGCAGCGCACACAACAACAACAACACACGCACATCAGCACGCAAGGGAAGGCGAGCTGTGCGGTGCGGCGAGAGGGAGTCGGCACAAAGGGGAGAGGAGAGGAAGAGTGTGGGCAAGAAAGAGGAAAGGCTTAATGAAAAACAAGGGGATCATTAATGAGGAGAGTCCTATTTATAGGCTCTCATATCCCTAGTTGGCTAGGCTTGGAAATTTGACATTGGGCTTAGCATTTAAATGATTGGGCTAGCCTTAAGCTTAGAATTAAATTCTTTTGATTGGGCTCAATTAATAAAACGAGTTGAACTTTTCATTTAAAACCCAAACCTTTAAAATTACTTGCGACCCATTAAATTTCCCGTCTCGAAAATTAAATTCGTTTCGTAATTAATTAAAATAATAAATATTCTAATTAATTAAAATACATTTAAATAAAATTTAATTGCGAAATGAATTCTAAAAATCATAAAATTCTTTATAAATATAATAAAATATATTTATAATTATTATAAAAATACCAGGTATTATAGTCTACCCTCCTTAAAAGAAGTTTCGTCCCGAAACTTGGGTTCGGAAATCAAAATTCAAACTCAAAACTTGAGACTTTAATGCGTTCACTTGGAAAAAATTTAAGTTGTTGTACTCTTTACATGATTAAACAGGACAATAATAAGTGCAAATTCAATGGAAAGCACTAAATTGAGCATATAATAGGGGAAAACAAGGTAAAAAGCGTGAAATTCTACCGCACTCTACCCCCCTTAAAAGACACGAGTTACGACCCCGTAACTCAACTAACCTCGGGAAAAAGCTCGGGATATTTCTTTCTCATTTCGTCCTCCGCTTCCCATGTTGCTTCCTCAGATTCTTGATTAGACCACAACACTTTGACAATATTCACATCCTTAGTACGTGTACTACGCACTTTACTATCTAGGATTTTGACAGGCCTTTCCTCGAAAGTTAAACTTTAGTCTAATTCTATGGTCTCCGGTTGCAACACATGCGACTTATCCGGAACATACTTCCTCAACTGAGATATGTGGAACACATTATGCAATCTATGCAAGTCCATAGGCAAGGCTAGTCTATAGGCTACCTTTCCAATTCGTTCTAAGATTTCATATGGGCCTATTTACTTAGGGTTTAACTTCCCTTTCTTTCCAAATCTCATGACACCTTTCATTGGTGACACTTTGAGCAACACCTTATCACCTATGTTGAACTCTTCATCCCTACGTTTCAAGTCTGCATAGCTCTTTTGGCGATCCTACGCCGCTTGAATTTTCCATTGGATGGTTCAGATTTGGTTCATGGTGTCCTCTATCATTTGAGGTCCCAACACTACGGTTTCACTAATGTCATTCCAACAAAGTGGACTTCTGCACTTCCGTCCATATAGGGCCTCAAATATTGGCATTCCTATACTAGCATGATAGGTATTGTTGTATGAAAACTCAATCTAATCCAGGCTATCTTCCCAACTTCCTTGGAAATTGATGACGCATGCTCGAAGCATGTCCTCAAGGGTTTGGATGGTTCTCTCAGTTTGTCCATATGTGGCTGGGTGAAAGGATGTACTCATTTTCAATGTCGTACCAAAGCTCTTCTGCACACTTTTCCAGAAATTCGAAAGTAACCTTGAATCCCTATCTGATACGATATCCTTAGGAACTCCATGTAACCTCACAACATTCTTAATGTAAGCTTTAGCAAGTTGTTCCATTTTCCAGGTTTCCTTCATTGGTATGAACACTGCCGACTTGGTCAACCTATCTACCACGACCCAAATTGTATCATTTCCGGTTTTCGACTTAGGCAAACAAGTGACAAAGTCCATTGAAATACAGTCCCATTTTCAACTTGGAATCTCTAAAGGTTGGACCTTTCCTTGAGGTCTCCTATGTTCTACCTTGACTTTCTGGCAAGTCAGGCATCTAGCCACAAATTCAGCCAATTCGTTCTTCATTCTTGGCTACCAATAGATCTTTTTCAAATCCTTATATAACTTGTCACCACCTGGGTGCACAAAATATGGCGTATTGTGCCCTTCTCTCATGAATTTCTCCTTCAATTCACACACTTTTGAGGCACACACCACCTGCCTTTGTACCTCAAACTTCCATCATCGAGGATCTTGAAATCTAATTCCTTTCCTTGCGAAATCTTTTCCTTGATTCGCTCTAACTTTACATCACCAGCCTGATTCTCCTTAATCTCATCAAATATCGGCGGCTGGATGGTTAAGGCATTCATCATTCCCTCAAGACATTCACCACTCACTATTTCAAGGTTTAAACGTTGCATGTCCTTACATAACTCGTTAGCAACTACTAACGCATTAACACTATGACTTGATTTCCTACTCAAGGCATCCGCAACTACATTAGCTTTCCCTTCATGGTACTGAATATCCTAATCATAATCCTTGATTAACTCCAACCACCTTCGTTGGCGCATATTCAAATCCTTCTGTGTGAACATGTACTTCAAACTC
Organism: Spinacia oleracea; assembly: GCF_020520425.1. Taxonomy (NCBI): domain Eukaryota; kingdom Viridiplantae; phylum Streptophyta; class Magnoliopsida; order Caryophyllales; family Amaranthaceae; genus Spinacia; species Spinacia oleracea. Next base: position 35,525,425 of record NC_079487.1, on the reverse strand, counting down.
TTATGATCCGTGAATATCCTACATTTCACACCATACAGATAGTGTCTCCATATCTTCAATGCAAACACTATGGCGACTAGCTCTAAATCATGGGTATGGTAATTGGATTCATATGGCTTCAACTGCCTCGACGCATACGCAATAACCTTTCCATTCTGCATCAATACACATCCTAAACCATTCTTAGAGGCATCACTATATACATCATAGGTACCACTCTCATCTGGCGAGGTTAACACCGGCGCGGTTGTCAATCGTGTCTTCAAGGCTTGGAACGCCTCCTCACACTGGTCATTCCATTCAAACTTTGCTTCCTTCTTCATCAAGGTTGTCATTGGCTTGGCTATCCTAGAGAAGTCTTGCACAAAGCGTCTATAGTAACCAGCTAATCCCAGAAAACTTCGAATGTCAGTCACACTCTTGGGTGTAGGTCATTCACTAACAGCTTTGATCTTAGCAGGGTCTACTGCCACTCCTTCTTTAGACACAAAATGTCCCAAAAGTGCAACCCTTTCCAACCAAAATTCACACTTTGAGAACTTGGCATACAACTGGTTATCTCTCAGCGTACTCAACACAGATCTCAAGTGTTCAGTGTGATCCTCTTCACTCTTCGAATACACTAGGATGTCATCTATGAAAACCACTACAAACTTGTCCAAATAGGCATCGAACACACGGTTCATTAAGTTTATAAATATTGCAGGTGCATTGGTTAACCCATAAGGCATAACGGTGAACTCATAATGTCCGTATCTAGTCCTGAATGCGGTCTTTGGTATATTGTGGTCAACGATTCTCAATTGATGATAACCTGAGCGCAAATCGATCTTTGAAAAGATTCCTTCTCCTTTCAATTGGTCAAATAGGTCCTCTATCCTAGGCAAAGAATACTTATTCTTGATCGTGACCTTATTGAGTTCCCTGTAGTCTATACAGAGCCTCATACTTCCATCCTTATTTTTCACAAACAAGACTGGTGCTCCCCAAGGTGATGCACTTGGCCTAATGTAACCTTTCTCTAATAGATCCTCCAATTGGCCTTTCAACTCATTCATTTCTGCTGGAGCCATTCGATATGGTGCTTTCGAGATAGGCGCGGTTCCAGGCACTAAGTCTATGGTAAAGTCGATAGGTCAATTAGGAGGCATCCCCGTGATCTCTTCCGGAAACACATCGAGGAATTCATTCACTACCGCAATGTCCTCAGGTTGATCTTTGGTCACATGCTCTAGGTTCCTCACATTGCATAAGAAGACTGGGTTCCCTTTACTGACTAGCTTCACGAGTTCCATTGCCGTGATAATCCCTATGTTCTTAGGTTTACCAAAACGACGATACGACACTACTTTGCCTAAGCTAGATCTCAAGTGAACCTTCTGCTTCTCACAATATATTTTGGCTTTGAACATGGCCAACCCATCTATCCCTAGAATCACATCTAGCTCTCCTAATTCAAACTCGATTAGGTTAGATAAGAATACGGTCTTGGCTATGGTCAAAGGCACATCTCTATGGATTTTGGTACACTTCACTATGCTACCAGTAGGTATGACTATAGGTACTTCAATTGTTTCAGGCTCTTTCAAACCTAATTTTTCCAAAACGTCTATTGAGATAAAAGAATGTGTTGCACCAGAATCAAATAGTACTTTAACTAAAATGGAGTTAATAGAGAAAGTACCAGCTATGACGTCAGAGGAAGTCTCCGCTTCTTGCCTAGATATCACATTCAGCTTCCCTTGGGCAACTCCTTTGTTATAGCCACCTCCATTGGTGTTTCCATTGTTGTTTCGGTTCCCATTCTGCTGTTGGTTCCCTCCAGGCTTTCCATGGTTCTGGTGATTGCTATTGCTATTATTATTGTTACCACCTTGGTAATTCCTTTGGTTTCCACCTCCATTTCCTCCATTTCGGTTCTGATTTTTCCGATTATTGTTCTGGTGGTTACCTTGGTTAGGCTTCCCATTCTTAGAATAACATTCATACTCCCTATGGCCTTACTTCTGACAGAATCTACAGGTCACTAGGTTTCCGTCACAATCCTTTCCAGGGTTATTCATGTTACAATGCCTATAGTCGTAGGTCCTTACTCCATTCCTTCCAGACTGGTTTCCACCACCTTGGTTGTTGCGATTTCCACCATTGTTAGCTCTAAAATGGAAATTCCCATTCCCTTTGTGCTTCTTAAAATTTCCTTGATTCTGTTGGTTACTCCCCTGATTCGAGTTCCTAACATCCTTTATTTTCTCGGCACTTCCATTCTTCTTTTTTTGTAACCCATACAGGTGAGCAGCTTTCCCGTACAGGGTGTCTAATGAGGTAAAGGTCTCTCAAGACAACAACAACTGTAAGTCCATGGTCAATCCATTCTCAAACCTTTGAGCTCTAAGCTCTTCCGTTGCCACCACTTCAGGTGCAAACCTAGACAACTCTATAAACTTAGAATAGTACTCCGTTACAGATAAACCCTCCATTTTGAGTTCGATGAACTCATGCGCCTTTTGCTTCTTCAGCTAAGGTGGGTAAAACTTGTTCCTCAACGCGGTTTTAAACACTTCCCACCCAAAGTTAGGTGTGGCTCTAAGGGTATTCTCACATCGTTGCCACCATAAATCAGCTTCATCTCTAAGGTAATACACAACACTGTTTACCCTAAGGTTTTCGGGGCAATTCACATCTAGGATAAGCTTATCAAATTCTCTCAACCAGTTTTCAAGTACACTTGGTTCAATCTCTCCTCTATACAGTGCAGGCTTGCTTTGAGCTATTTTCTTAAACATTTCCCCAGGCCGATCATGCACTGGGTTGGCTCTAGTTTGAGCTAGGTCTCGAACTACCTCAACTAGTTGTCTAACTACTTCAGAAATCTCTTGGTTAGCCATATCCCTTCTCCTGAATAGAATAAAAGACTAACTTTAATATTGGTTAGACACGACATTACTAAGGCACTAGTTCGACAACGAACCCACTCACAACAAGAACACAAATGACACGCGTCCTAGGGGAAGTTGGCGTCAACTTTGGGCCTTCTCTCCCACCTATTCGATGCATGTAATTTTAGATGGTTGCTAATTGGACCACCTTTCACATAAGATTTCATTGTAGAAATAACAACTGATCCCTTTGCGATACCCACGAAACATAGAATTGAAAATTGAACTTAAGAGATAACGAAAAGGAAATTCGATGCTTTTATTAATACTTCAATGATAAAGTCTTACATCCGTCAATAATATAACTTTTATTTCTCCAAGCTATAATTGAACTAATAACCATAATTAGTAGCTTTTCCGGCCACTTTATTACTCAACGAAATAAATAACTAAGTATTACATTTCTCTAAAGACTAATGTCATCACGACGATCATTCCTTTCTTTGTATTGCTCTGGAGTAAAGTCTTGATCATTAGGATCATCCAAGTCTTCTTCCGGATCAGAGTCTTCATCCATAGGCTCATCATTCTGTTGTGGCTCACTATCAACCACATTATTCTCCTCAAGCTCATCCTCAGATCCACTAGATATCTCAATTATTGGTTCAGGAACTACAAGATTAGTATTCTCAATCTCTACTACATCATCATCAACTTCCTCAACATCATTAGCTTGCTCATCATGTATCATGCCATCTTCACCATCACTTTCTTCTCCTCCATACCCCATACCTAGACCCGCAGAGTATTTTCCATCCTCATAGATATTCTCCGCAACCTCTAAGATAGTAGTGAGAACCTCATTATCATACTTCCACCTACCATCTCCAGTCCCATATTTGTACCAATTAGGGGTACCATCATTATAGTGCATGTCACTGAACTTGGTCTTAAGGTCTATGTAAGGATTCTTATGGGGCAAACAATGGATAACCATACTAGCCATCATATCCTTTTGCCTAAGATGTGGCATATCCTTGGTTGAAGCAAAGTAGTGCAAGCAAACACAATCTTCTAAACATACATATGAGGAGTCTCGTTATCCAGTTTCTCTAGGCATCTTAGACTTGAGAACTTAGAAGGTAGCATCTTAAATCCTGAAAATTCACAACTAAAAAGTCTTACTAACGCATTCCCAATGAAATTCCAACCCAAAAAGGATACAATAAATAGTTTGTGGAGCCATACAATTTCAATGCACAAGTATATGCTCACACATGAATTATGATGCAAATAATCACACAAGGGAAGATAAAACATGGTCAAAACACATACATGGCAATTATTAAATCACATAATCACATAAAATGCATACTTAAACTAATATGCCCTTCTTAATCTACCCATTCTTCACTTGAAAGTAATATTAATTTTCGAAATTAATTAAGAAATAACTCCTAACTTAGTTGAAATTATTAAAATTAAAGTTGAAAATTAATAAGAATTATCAATTAAATAAATTAATTAATTTCGGATATTAAATAAATAAAAGAAAAATTCGAATAAATAAATAAATAAAATAAATTCGGATAATAAAAGGAAAATCCGAAAAAAATATTTCGAATTTAATTCGGAAATTTCGAATAAATAAAATAAATTTCGGAAAAATTAAGTAAATTAAATAATAATCCAAAATTTTCAATTTATTTCAAACGACCCAAAATAATTGATAATTGACCTTTAAAATATTGAGTACTCAAAATAATACGTTTTGACTTTAGGAAAATAATATTTAAAAATCCTAAAGTTCCGCAAATACCACATTGTAGTATGAATTACTACAAAGAAGCATTAGTCTCCGATTACCACTTTGTAGTATTGCTTACTACAAAGAAGGAATGAAACTAAGCTCTAGTATACCTCTTTTTACGTGATAACCTAAAGCGTCTGATAACCACTATGTAACAACCTAATAATTCCTTGCTTTTATAAAACCATTTTCCAACTTAAAATAAAGGAATTACTAAAGTATTACCACCACCGTGATAACGGTTATGGCTAGTACCAGAATTACGCAGCGGAATGTAATGTCAACTAACTTTCAAACAACATAAATAATAATTATTGAGGCCTCCTACAAGTTGGAACCATAACGGCCCAAAAACCAAAGTATTAAAATTCAACAAAACCCAAAACATGCATATAGTATAATTCAAAATAGTTTTAAAGTACGAAAGAATGCAAGTCTCTCAATCATCTCAAGCCACATGATTCCGATCGTACTTCGATCTACCAACCTGCTATATTATTCTACTCCCCAACAATGCAAGTGCAAATGGTGGATCATAATAGGGTCATTAAGGCAAAGGCCATGACCAAAATTAAGACACAAAGCACGTAGTCAGCAAAAGCCGAGTACTTACAAGGCTAGAGTGAAACAAAACTATAAACATGCATGACTCGCTAAGTACTAATCAACATGCAAAAGCCATTTAGTAATCAACAAGTAAATCATGAATACAAGACTCGACTCTTGACTCACATTTTAATTAGAATAAGCTTCGAACGGGCCAAAAGAATATTCCATAAAGGAAGGGTGTTGGGAGCCCACCAAACACCATAATAAATAATAAAATATCGGACCATACCGAGTGTCGGGCCATTCCGACGGAATTCCAGCGCATAAATTAAATGAAACAACGTCTTGTATCATTAGTAGGAGATCAAGCTTTCCGGCAAGTCTCCCCCCATTGTTCATACTCAAGGTATCTTTTTATAAATCTGAAATATAATTGACTATCATAATTAAATCAATCACCTAATTATGCTAATCAATTGACCCTTTAGGTCTAGGTTAAATTCCTAACTTTAATTCTCCATAAAACCAATTTAACACCATAAAAATCAAGTCTTTATTAAATACATAAATCTGAAAATTCATACTTTAATAATTAAAATACGCCTCAAGAATCAAAACATGTAAATCATCACAATACGGTGTTCACAACCGATTTCCAGCATTTTAGTTATTCAAAACTATAATAATAATATAATTTAAAATACGGAATCGAAATAGAATAGGTAAGGAAGAAGAGATTTATAACAATCCGGCCTATAGCACGGAACAACCACGAATTAATGTGATTGGGCGAAAGAATTGAACGAACGAAACAAAGAAACACACACACACACACACACTTCATGTGTGCGCGCGCGGCAGAGGGGCGACAAGCAGGCACAGCACGCGGGACGAGGGGCAACGAGCAAGGCACAGCGCGCTGGGCGCGAGAGAGAGTGAGGGCCAGAGGTGTGCGCGTGTGGCTGGGCGAGAGAAGCAGCAACGCACAGCAGCACAACGAGGGAGAGAGAGAGTGTGGGCGACGAGGGACGAGAGCAAGGGGCGTGTGGCTGGGCGAGAGGCAGCAGCGCACATAGCAACAGCAACACACGCACATCAGCACGCAAGGGAAGGCGAGCTGTGCGCTGCGGCGAGAGGGAGCCGGCACTGAAGGAAATAATGCCCTTGGTCCAAGTATGCATTCAATGTTAAGTCTAATAAATGCGGTTCAGTATTAATTAACAAGTTAATAATTCAGTGAGATCAAGTGAGCTGAATGCCTAGCTAGAGGCCGCTTCAGTTCAAGTGGAATTAATGATATTAATCCACAACTTACTCTTGACTGAACCCGTAGGGTCACACAAATAGTACGTAAACGGATCAAGTATTTAATGGCATTAAATACTCCATCTATGGATATTCGGAATCGACGGATCTTGGTTTCAGTGGGAGCTGAGATCGTCACAGGCAAGAAATGAATACTCCGGAAACGATGATATTGCCGGAAACGGAAATATGGATCGTATCGGAAATATAAATATTATCCAAGTCGTAGATGTTGCCGGAAACGGAAACATGGTACGTATCAGGAAATATTATCGGAAATAGAAATATTGCCGGAATCGGAAATATTGCAGGAAACGGAAATATTGTCTGAATCGGAAATATTATCGGAATCGGAAAATAATTCCGGAAACGGAAATATTAAATATTTGTTCGAAACGGAAATTAATTCCGGAATCGGAAATGTTAAATATTGTTCGTATCGGAAATGAATTCCGGAATCGGAATTTAATCGGAAGCGTATCGTACGAATTAGCATCGGACGAGGCCTGCCAGACGAAGGCCCAGCACGAAGCCGGGCCATCGCCCAGCAAGCCAAGCGCAACAACCACACGCCAAGCATGCGACCAGGCCCAGCGCAAAAGCCAGGCCCAGCCGAAGCTTGGGCGCGCGCGCGGGGCTGCGGCGAGTGGGCTGGCGCTGTGCGTGGGTCGCAAGGCCTGCGTGCGGTGCTAGCGTATTACTCGAAGTGTGTTACTCGAATCCTAAGGCTACCGGGATTCGAAATATGATTAAATCCTAAAACTATTAGATAATGATTATTTAATTAGAGTCCTAGTAGGATTATAATTAAATAAATTAGTATCCTAATAGGATTCCAAAACCTTTTCCATAACTCTATAAATAGGTGCCTAGGGTCACATATTTACATAGATTATTAAAGTATTCAAAGTGAGTTTTTGAGAGAAAAATTCAGTCACATACCTTGCCTAAAAGTGCCGAAAATTATTAGTACCTTAAGGGCGATTCTAGTTGGTCAATCTTAAGGCGGATCCGGACGTGCTGTGGACTATCTACGGAGGGACGACACTTGGAGTCCTAAAGACTTGTTCTTGTTCGGTTCGGGCGCAGCTAGGGAAGGCACGCAACAAAGAGTATGCATCTAAACTATGCTATATGATTATGTGTAAATAATATGTATTCCTGGCTAAATGGTTTTTTTCCGCATGATTTATGAATTGTCATATGTATCATAACCTAACAGTGGTATCACGAGCCTCTTATTATTTTCATAATCTAAATTGCATGAACATGGTTAAATATTACAAATTTGCAAGAATTAAAAGGGGTGATTAATTTTCGTAATTGTTAATTAATTGCAAATTGCGTTTATTTAATTATACGTACGCAGTTTTTCGACAGTTTCTTCGTTACTCATCCAAATCGAGTGATTTTTGTGTCAATTCCGCATGTAAAAGGCATTCTAAAATTTTGACAAAAATAGTCTTTTTCTGCCGAACGCAGAATTCTCAAATTCGAAGCCTAACTATGACTTTTCGAAGGTTTTAGTTTTTCGAATGCAAAATTTCGTAAATTTAAGATGTTAAATTAAATATTTGCAATTCTTGTTGGTAAATCTTGAATTTTTGATTGACCTACTGTATATGTTTAACAAGTTTGAATGCCTAGCCTTGTTAATTATGCAATCTAATTTGTAATTATGATTAATTTGTTGAAAATTAGAATAATTTAGAATTAATTTGATTTTCATAATTAATTATAATTTAATTAGATACCTATGATTAAAAACCACCATAAAAATTGTAAATTTATGATAAATTTTAAATTTTTATTATCTAGACTTGAATCCATGTTAATCGGAAGTCAATGGAATAATAAATTTTTGATTTTTCGCCCTAAAATTATGAAATTAATATTAATTTATTAATTTGTCATTAATTTTAAATATAAATTTTTTAAATTTTATGAGATTCGTTCATATAACTTGCACGCACAGACGCTACGTGTTACCCTTAAGGGGTGTTGTATAGTGCGGGCATGCGACGACGAGCAAGGGAGCTCGTCGCCCATGCGGCACGAATGCAATGAGCAAGGGCATGGTGCACGAGCACAAGGCAGCAGCCCTGCCTTGTGTCGTGGGCTATGAGCAATGAAAGAATGGGCATGGGCGAAGGCAAGGCACGGCAGTCGCGTGTGGGCAGCAAGCGAGCTGCGCCAAAACGCGCACTGCCTCGCGCAAGCGCGCGCAAGCTCGCGTGCCACGAGTGCTGCGCCCAGCGTCGATGCCGCGCGCAGCGAGCGCTGGCTCGCACCAAGCGAGCGCTAGAAAGCGCGCACAGCATGCGCTGGCGAGCGCACGAAGCGAGCGCTGGCCCGCATGCAGCGAGCGCCAGCGAGCGAACGCAGCGAGCGATGGCTCGCGTGCATCGAGCGCTGGCGCGCGCGCAGCGAGCACATGCTCGCGTGCATCGAGCGCTGGCGCGCGCGCAGCGAGCACCAGCTCGCGCGATGGCTTGCGAAGGGTAGAAGCAGCAGCTATGCGACGCAGCGAATGGGCTGCGCGCACATGGCCAGCGATGGCTGTGTGCGTGTGGCCCATGGGCGTGCGATGCGTAAGGTTGTTGCGTTACGATTAGATCGTTTTGAAATTTTAATTTGAAATTTTCAGTTTACGTAATTTTAATTAATTTTAAAATTAATAATTTAAATTATTTTCTTGGATTTTAATTTTGAATATTGTAATTATAATAAATTTTATTTATTCTAATTATTTTACTAAAATTAAAATCATGAATTAATTTAAATTCGACTGAAATTAAATTAAACTTTGTGGATTCAATTATAAATTTATATGAGCTTTAAATTTTAATTAAATTTGTATGTTTTCGGTTAGACTAGAAATACATTTTTATGTTTAAAATTAGTAAAGCATATGAATTTATTGGTTTAAGTGGGAGCCCTTTTAGTCATAAACTCTTGATTAGGTCTACAAATCCTTAAGGTTAAAACAACTTGATTAGAATTAATAAGGACTGAATAATTGGTAGATTATTGGTGCCCTTGATTAATTGCTGCAAATGTTTACGTGATGCATAATGTGTTTTACTAACCAGCTAGGTGGGACATTCATGATAATGAATGGGTGAATGGTATATATTGTATATGTACTGTTTTGCAGGTTATGAAGTGACTAGTATGGCCCAAATAGGATAGAAAATATGGTCTGCATACCATTAATTTGAATGTAATTGGTCTAAAGTACCAAAGTCGTTTTTCAAATTCAAATATGGTCTGCTTACCATCAAATAGTTGTAATTAGTTTTAATTATAGCTTATCCTATTTGAAGAAAATGGTGCCTCCCACGGAGATTTTCAAGACGGACTTTGAAGTCAAAGCTTCAAGATGAAGTCGGGCCATACTAGATCACATTTATCTTATGCATGTTTTAAGTTATTTATTGCTTTTAAATATGTCTTAAAATGCATGAGATCAAAAGCTTGATTATGTTGCATGATTAAGGATTTTAGTTCACTTAAAATCTAACCAACATAGTAAGAGCCTTAAGTTCCAAACTTAAAAATTGAGTTAAAAGGTGCCATGCCAAAATATACACTTGCTTGGATATCCTTTACATCAATCTAGTAATAGTTTTCGCTCAGCGAGGTGTTACTTATTGGTCCTAAAGGGGCAAGGTACACAAATAATTGTGATACATGTTAGTTTTGGTGAAACTCAACGATATAAGTAAGGAGTCCTTTTATGTCGTGGCAAAATCGATAGGTTTACCTAATAAGTTCTTAGACGTACCTATCAACCAAGAATAGTTTCTAGACTATTAGCAAAAGGCTTTTGCTTACCTAAGATGTTTTAGGATTAAGTCGACAAACTGTGCTTAGTTCTTCAATGATTTTAGGATCTTGGAATCATTTTATTCTCACCTGCCGGAACACATAATTCGAATAAAATGCTAATGACTTGTTTGAATTGCATGATTTCTTTAATTTCAAGTTATTATTCATGATAAATGTTTAGACTTTGCATGCTTCAATGTATGTTTTAATTATTGTTTATAATTAAATGTCTTGCACTGCAGTAAATCCTTTTAGAAAGGTAACAGTAAATTTCCTCGATTGGTAGTGAATCCAAGAACGATTCACGGAAATGAGAGAAAGTGAGCAATTTAAAATGTACGTTTCTTATAGCGACTTTTAGGGTTGTTTTCAAACATCAAAATCGAATGGCAAACCAATTGGTGCTTGTGAATTCAAAATACAATGTAGTTTTGAGATCATAAAGCATTGAGTTTAATACGCTCAGCTTTGCCAATGGTTAACAACCTAATATCTTTGTCCATTTAATTCTCGAATGAGTCTAGTCCCTAGACATTCGAATAGATCGATGCTTAGAGAACTTTAGAAGCTTCTGGTAAGATCATCTAGTTGAAACAAAATATTCAATATAAATTAAAATGGTAAAGAACCTTGTTGGTGACATTGGACATGTCTAACAAAGTATAAAAGTCAACACTAAAGAATTCAATTCTTAAGACTATAAGAAAGGGTACAAGAAATAGGAAAACGAGGAACAAATGAAAGGAATTTACAATTCTGTTTCTACCTATAAGTTTATGTTTAAAGAGAAGTGACCTAGCAATCAAACTTCCTTGGTATCATATACCGCTTGAGGTTCTTACTTCGGTAATAACTCAAACAATGGAAGCTAGGATACACTAATGACCTACAAGTGGGAAATGAAGCATGGCAATGCTACATTAGTTGTAGGGTCATCTAGTTTGTTTTAAGTCCTTTCAAAGGCTGGAACTAAATGGCTATTTTGTTCCATAATCAGCATACCTAAATTTCTGCTTCAAACACAGAAAGACTCACATTCAGAAGAACAAAAACAATGCTTGTTTGTTTGTTTATTTGAATGAAATGGTCATTTACGGAATGAGTCAATATGCTTGATTAAAACAAACAACTCTTTAAAGAACTTTACTAGGTTCAAATCAACCCCTTGATTTGAGTTCCACTAATCTTTGGCATTGTTGCTTAGACCATATCAACAAGTTAACATTCAAAAGCTCTATTTTAATGGACTTTTGAAAGTTGGTTGATTTCTAGATCAACTTAAGACAAGCTAGTCTTACTTGTTGAAAGTAACAAAAGATATGAACTATTGTTAGAACGCCTAGACGATAGAGTTCAAAGCTAAAGAAAGATTTTATGACTTTATTATTTCACATGGATTTGAGTGAATATAGGTTTATTGACTCAAATGTGATATAAGTTGAATCTGTTTGGGTAGTTCCAAGATTCAGAAGTATAAAATCCACTTGGCAAGAAATCATAAAGATCTAGGTTAGATCATGTTGATGATTACTTGAGACCAAATATGATCATCAATGATTGTGTGTTGTAATTTCACAATCTAGGTCCATAAGATATGGCATATCGTAGTTGGAATAATCGAAGTCAATTAGTACTTGATTCGATCAATGATGAATCATAAAGACTTTTCCTATAATTTCTAAAACAAAATGCTCAACTACCACCAAACTAAACCAAATTCGTCAAAGCTATTGAAAAGTAATTTCAGGATATCTTTTCAATTATATATATCTAAAGAGTTGCTAAACTCAGTGGGAGCTTAGTGTTTGTTATTCAATAAACTAAGGCCCAAGTCTAGATATATGTTTCATTGTGATTTATTCAAATGAGACACAAGGGTATTGTTTCTACCACGAATTTTTGAGAACATAATGTTTGTTTGCTCGAAATAATGTCCTTTTGGAGATTCGTTTCCAAAATGACAAATGGGAGAAAATAGACCTCGAAAGTCTTCAAGGCGAACAACAAACATAAACGGACATTCCGGAGGCTTTTCGAAGTGCTTCAGAAAAACCGAACTTATTCTTTAAGGACTTTAGAAGTGGCTTTAAAGAATAGACATCTCTTAGAAGACTTTACAAGTGCTTCAAGGAGAACAGAATATTCAAAGGACTTTCAAGTGGCTATTGATATTCTATTGTTTGATGTTCTATACCCAAGTAGGCATAGAATTCAAGTCACTGAAACTATGCAATTCTTCTATTAGATAATAAAGAAACCTACAACTTGCAGTCAAACTAAAAGAAGTGACTTGTAAGAAAGCTATGACGAAACCCAGATTCCCTAAAATGGTTAGAGGCCATATATAGACTATATGTTTAATTGGTTAAAGGCCATAAAACATACTCAATGTTTTGATGACGAAATTGAAATTTTGTTGATTTGCAAGAATAGTTTCACACCTATTGGTTGCAAGTTTGTTTTAAGGATAAAAACCATCAAACATGGAATTGTGTTCACACACAAAGCTAGATTAGTTGCTAAAGGTTAAAAGCATATTCATGGCATGGATTGTGTTGAAACCTCATGCAAAATCGTAATGCTTAAGTCTATAATTCAAGCAATGATTGCATATTGGTACATATGGCAATTGGATGACAAAACGTATTCCTCAAATGTTGGAAGAAACTATGTACATGGTATGTCATAGGATTTGTGGATCCAAATAAATGCTTGAAAAGAAAAGCTGGTTTATAAAATCTAAGTACAGATTTAAAGCAAGCAATTGGGAATTAGAAATGTATTTTAGTGAAGCTAATAAGTATTTTAGTTTCATAAAATGTACATGATTCTTATAGATATATAAGAAGTTTAGTGGGAGTACATAAAACTTAATTGGTCCTATGTGTATCACACACATATCTCTCTATTGTGAAATAACATTCAAATGCTAATGACTTAGATTTGAAATTATTCATCAATGATGGACCAAGGCGAAACTTAGTACATACTGGGTATTAAGATCTATTTACAAAGATCTTATGATATTGTTTTGGATTAAGTAATGGCATTTACTAAATCAAACACGAAAGTCTCCATTGGAGATATTCGACCCATGTGAATAAATCTAAGTAAAGGATGTTTGAACTATATATAAGCATTTACTAAGTTAAACATCAAAGAGTCTAAATGAGATTCATAACCTATATTATATGTCAAAGAATTTAGCTGAATTTAGTATCTACTGAAACTAGATAAGCTAAAGTTACATGAATAGAATTCAATTGGGAATTATTCTGCAAAAGAATTTATCATGTATGATATAATATGAGGATCGCCAAAAACGTATCGTATGACTTTAGCCATGACGAACATATACCAATCTCTATTGATCTAAGTAAAGATCAACTAGATTGAGATCAAGAATACTTATGGTACTTGAAAAGGTACATAGGAATAGTTCTTGATTCAAGGAAGTAAAGATATGCTAAATATTGATGCTACACGCATAAACACTGGCAAAGGATCAAGCAAGACCCTTTGGAGTTAACCATTGATAAGGACGAGCTATAGAGCATCGTGTTTTGAAATGGCAACATGGATTGGAGACCATGAGTTGTTGCGTGGGAAATTAAAATAATAATTTCTATGTTCTAAGATATAGTTGGAGAATCTTCCACATATCTATGAACTGCCTGGATAGGGAAATCCAAACAAAGCATCACTAGCAACCTATACAGTTGAAGTAAAAGTAATTATTGCCTAAGAAGCAATAAAACAGGGTTGTTTAAAGTTCTTCACTGAACTTGGGTAGATCACCTATCTGTTGGCTTGATGGTTCTTCATTGAAAAATGCGTAGAACCACTCTTGAAGCAAGAAAAACGTCTGCTAACTTGATGGTTCTTCATTGCAAAATGTGTAAAACCACCATCGAAGTAAGAAAGACAAGATCACATAATAAACAAACTCGAAAAGATCTTATCATCATATCTCGAAGAACATTCGATGAAAAGCATATTAAGATTGGAAAAGCATGATAACTAAACCTATGCAACAAGTGAGAAGCAACACTCACGTTGTAGCACTGGAAATCAAGCATAGCTTTGAATTCCATGAATTGTTTTAGAAGATGGGTTTGAGGCAATGGTTATAAAACATTGGGGTTGAACATTTATCATATATGAAATGTATTTTCATATTCCATTTAATCTTGGTTTAGTATTAAATGATGAGTCCCTTCAATTTGACGATATATTCAAGATAGACTGTCAGGACCAGTCCTGTGACTAAGAAATGTCTATCAAGTGAACTTGAATGTCAAAGGTTGAAAATGGTCCCTGGTCGGAGTTTTCTATAAAATTGGACGCATAGAAAACGTTAGACGATTAGAATGCAAGATGACTAGTAGTTCTGTTTCTTGAACTATGTGGACATGGCAATGTCATAATCATTTGCATAGATACTTACTTTGGGAAGACTAGTATCGGACAAGACCTATGAAACTTTACTGTAAGAGATGAAAATCTGTCATAAGTAAATTTCATTAAAATTATTAGACACTAAATCCTCAATACCTGAGTGATTTGAGATTACTTGTTTGAGAACTGGTTACTTTGACGTTGACCAACCGTCGCACCGTAAAAGGAGGCTATAAAGGCAACGCTCAGGTAATCACCTATCAAACGAAGTCTAATCTCAAGATCGCAAGATTGGGATTGTCCTCCCATAAATCGGGATGAGATGCTTAAAAGTTGTACAAGGCCACTCGGAGAGCTAGAAACTGTGAAATGCATGGCCGTGCTCGGATGAATCATAGGCTATGATTATCTGTTTATTTGATCAGTTGAACTCTGAAACCGAGGAACACCTCTGGACATAATAAGGATGACAACTCTTACATTATGTTCAAGAGCAAGCATCGAGCGACAAAGGAATTAGGAAATGCACACTTGTCCCTAAGGACAAGTGGGAGACTGAAGGAAATAATGCCCTTGGTCCAAGTATGCATTCAATGCTAAGTCTAATAAATGCGGTTCAGTATTAATTAACAAGTTAATAATTCAGTGAGATCAAGTGAGCTGAATGCCTAGCTAGAGGTCGCTTCAGTTCAAGTGGAATTAATGATATTAATCCACAACTTACTTTTGACTGAACCCGAAGGGTCACACAAATAGTACGTAAACGGATCAAGTATTTAATGGCATTAAATACTCCATCTATGGATATTCGGAATCGACGGATCTTGGTTTCAGTGGGAGCTGAGATCGTCACAGGCAAGAAATGAATACTCCGGAAACGATGATATTGCCGGAAACGGAAATATGGATCGTATCGGAAATATAAATATTATCCAAGTCGTAGATGTTGCCGGAAACGGAAACATGGTACGTATCGGGAAATATTATCGGAAATAGAAATATTGCCGGAATCGGAAATATTGCCGGAAACGGAAATATTGTCTGAATCGGAAATATTATCGGAATCGGAAAATAATTCCGGAAACGGAAATATTAAATATTTGTTCGAAACGGAAATTAATTCCGGAATCGGAAATGTTAAATATTGTTCGTATCGGAAATGAATTCCGGAATCGGAATTTAATCGGAAGCGTATCGTACGAATTAGCATCGGACGAGGCCTGCCAGACGAAGGCCCAACACGAAGCCGGTCCATCGCCCAGCAAGCCAAGCGCAACAACCACACGCCAAGCATGCGACCAGGCCCAGCGCAAAAGCCAGGCCCGGCCGAAGCTTGGGCACGCGCGCGGGGCTGCGACGAGTGGGCTGGCGCTGTGCGTGGGTCGCAAGGCCTGCATGCGGTGCTAGCGTATTACTCGAAGTGTGTTACTCGAATCTTAAGGCTACCGGGATTCGAAATATGATTAAATCCTAAAACTATTAGATAATGATTATTTAATTAGAGTCCTAGTAGGATTATAATTAAATAAATTAGTATCCTAATAGGATTCCAAAACCTTTTCCATAACTCTATAAATAGGTGCCTAGGGTCACATATTTACATAGATTATTAAAGTATTCAAAGTGAGTTTTTGAGAGAAAAATTCAGTCACATACCTTGCCTAAAAGTGCCAAAAATTATTAGTACCTTAAGGGCGATTCTAGTTGGTCAATCTTATGGCGGATCCGGACGTGCTGTGGACTATCTTCGGAGGGACGACACTTAGAGTCCTAAAGACTTGTTCTTGTTCGGTTTGGGCGCAGCTAGGGAAGGCACGCAACAAAGAGTATGCATCTAAACTATGCTATATGATTATGTGTAAATAATATGTATTCCTGGCTAAATGGTTTTTTTCCGCATGATTTATGAATTGTCATATGTATCATAACCTAACAGGCACAAAGGGGAGAGGAGAGGAAGAGTGTGGGCAAGCAAGAGAGGAAAGGCTTAATGAAAAACAAGGGGATCATTAATGAGGAGAGTCCTATTTATAGGCTCTCATATCCCTAGTGGGCTAGGGTTGGAAATTTAACATTGGCCTTAGCATTTAAATGATTGGGCTAGCCTTAAGCTTAGAATTAAATTATATTGATTGGGCTTGATTAATAAAACGAGTTGAACTTTTCATTTAAAATCCAAACCTTTAAAATTACTTACGACCCATTATATTTCCCGACTCGAAAATTAAATTCGTTTCGTAATTAATTAAAATCATAAATATTCTAATTAAATAAAATACATTTAAATAAAATTTAAATGCGAAATAAATTCTAAAAATCATAAAATGCTTTATAAATATAATAAAATATATTTATAATTATTATAAAAATACGAGGTATTAATGCAAGGTCGAGCAAATGAAGCGCCCAAGGGCGCTGCTGTGTTGGTGTGTGTATGCTCGACTACAAGAAAGGGAGCTAGTGCCTCGAGCGGCACTGATGTAGTGTGCAAGGTTGCGGGCGCGCGTGCAGTGTTTAAGTGAGGGCTTGCGCACTGTGCTCGTGCCTGTATGAGTGGGTGGTCGAGGCGAATGCAGAGATGGAGCAAGCGACGCTATGCGAGTGGCACGACGAGTAAAGGAGCTCGAGTGCCCGCTGCATGGTGGGCGTCTGCCTAGTAATCAAGAAGAGGGAAAGCGAGGGTGAGCGATACGTCGAGAAAGAGAACTCGCGCGCGTGCTGCTTCTGCCTACCTACTGTGCCAACGTTGGAGAAGAGCCAAACGTGAGCGCGCATGGACGCTGCTGCGCGATGGCAAGGCTCGCGCCTTTGCCTTGCGCTCATGACACCTGTATCGCTGTTGTTGTTGCTAGGAGAGGCGTAATTTGTGCCTAGGGGCTTGCTAGCACAACGCGGGTGTGGCATTGTGCCTTTGTTTGCTATGTGTTGTTTGGTTTTTATGTTGTGCAACGAACTTAATTAATTTTATGCTCGTGCTTAATTTTTTTCGGAATTTAATTTAAGTAGTTTAATTTTAGTTAACTTTATACTTATTATTTAAAACGCCTAGTAGTTCTTTAGATGATAGAAAAAAATAAAACTCTAGAGATGGTCCTAAGACCCCTTAGAATATAGGCTAATTTATTTCAGTGTGTTTTCCTTACTTTCCAAATTAATAAAGGCGTAAGATTTCCCCTAAAAAAAAAATTTGCTCTAACACAACAAGCACTAATCATATTTGCAAAAACAAAATCAAAAAATATAAGGAAGTGGCCCACTTTAGGCCCAATAGCAAGGCCCACTCGGTCTTGAATCGTGACATCAAAACCAATTCTCGAAATCTACAAAATAAACCGTACCTCCAAGACATAAAGGTCAATCCGTGCAATCATAAAAGTCAACCCATGCAACCCAAAGAAACCAAAAAGAAATCAAATCCAAACGATGCAAGTGTTGCTCAAAAAAAAACATAACCCCCATTATCCACATCATTAGCAACACGCACCTCAACCCACCCAAAAGCCCTACACAAAGATCTTCACATCTTTTGCACCCTAACTCCATTTTCAAAGCCGTTTTGAGTCACGAATAGATAAAATTAATCCGGACGAAAATGCATCTCACGCCAACAATCCAAAAAGCTTCCGAAATAGCGTCAAAATTGATTTCTGACGAATAAAAAGTAAAACAAAACAAAGAAAAAGAAATAAAAGCAAGAAACATGTGAAAGAAAAGAAGCAACACGCCAAAAATCACCCCAGAAATCATCTTCAGCGCCTAGAGCTGGGCGCCGAAATCATTAACGCCCCAGTCTGGGCGTTGAAAACTCTCTGCTTGCCGAAGTTTACCCAGTAGTGCTCGTCATTTTATCCGCACATACACAGAAAAATAACGAACACTTGGGGGGTACAGCATATACATACCACAAAAAAAACATATGAAAAAACGATGCGCAAAATACATGTACTAAAAAAAAAGATCATGAAGCAAATTTCGACTTACGGCAAAGCAGCAGATTAAAATAAACTTCGCCTATTCTACCGTTTCAAATAAATATGCTTCCATCTCAGAACATACTTATCGAATTCGGCATCCTAGAATCTATTTTAGCTAGAACTACGCGCGACCTGATTCCAAGTTAAAGTAATTTAACAAGGATACGTAGGCAATCCTGTTTAGGGATTCGGTCCAATCAAATAAAAAAGAATAGAACATGCATAAGCGTTAGAAATGAGGAAATAAAAAAGAGAGAGACAAAAGGAAAACGAGAAAGATAAAATCACGCCTTTATTAATATTTAAAAATAAATAAGAAGGAAAACAAAAGTGCCAGGGAACGAAAAAACAAACACAACTGAAATGAATAAAGGGCACCTAAACCCTAACAAGAACTACACTACTCGAGTTCTTCCGGATCATCAAACAAAGTGTTGTAGAGGGTAATGTTCGCAGGGTCCACTTCCACGGGCTTCTGCGCTGCCCCTATATCAATCTCCATAAGAACAGGCTCCTTGAAACTAACTTCCAAGGATGCCAAGGCCTCAGAAACATTTTCAGTTTGAACAGCTATAGCCCGCTCAGCCTCAAGGGCACAAATAATGGGAGGGGAAGGATTATCAACATCAGTTGGATTAGCCACTGGTTCTACTAGGGGCTGAACTTTCCTAACCCATACATTATTCCGGCGACAATCTCTGCGAGGGCTTGCATTTCTTTTGGGAACAGCAGGCCCCTTCATGTTAGGTACCTTTTTAGGCCTAGAACTGGAACGGGGAGGAATTTCCTTTCGCTTTCGATCAGGACGAGCTTTCACAGTCTTAATGTCATTTTCGCGAGGGTTAGCAGGATTACGGCTTTCATACTTAGCCCTACCTCGAGGTATCAAAAGTTCAGCCGACTCTTCATTTCGAGCCTTAGTTCTCACAGCCTTCTCATCGGAACTCATCCCACTAGTACATAATTGATTTTATATAACACAGGTTGGTAACACTTTTTGAAAAGCAAAATTTGCTAGATTTATAAGTAACACTTTAGTAATAATTTTTTAGAATGTAACATTTCATGTAACACTTTTAACATAAGTAACATAATAAAGTAACACTTTCAAGATAGGTAACATTTTATGGTAACACTTAGAGGTGTTACCTTATAATTAGAAAATTAAATATTTGCAAGTAAGCGCTAATCTCAAAAATCCCAAATTGATGAAAGGAGGATATTTGCCGCCAGAGTAAAAATAGAATTTGGATTTAGTTTTCTAAAATCTTTTGAAACCGCCGAAGACCCTAAGAAAAAAAATAAGAAAAGTCGTCCTTAGGTTTAATTTATCAGAAATTCTATCATAACTTTCCTCTTCCAAAACCAAGGCAACAATTCATCCTTAGGTTTAATTTATCAGAAAATCGTCGTCTCGTCGTGGTCTTGATTTCAAGTTTCATCGAATTCGTTCTTCGAATTTCAGGATTCATCACATTCGCACATCCAATTACGTGTCTTAATCGTTGTCTTGCTCGTGGACTCGTGGACTTGATCGGGATTTTATCGAATTCGCGATTCCAATTTCATGTACTTTTTGATTTGTGAGTGTTCTTCATTTTTTTGGTTATTTAATTCTTTATTTTCAAGATTTCTATGAATTATTAAAATATAGATTATAGTGGTTTTTTTCGATTGGATTCTGAGCGTTATTGATTTTTTGTTTGATGCAGGGTAACTTTTTTTTGATTCTATGATTCAGTATTTTGATTCTGTGTGTTTGGTTTTGGTTTGGTTGCTAACCGTGAGTCTGTGTGTTTGGTTTGGTTTGGTCTGGTTGCCGACTGTGAGTCTGTATTTGGTTTGCAACTGCTATTTCTTGGAGCAGGTTGATGTATGATGTTCTTTCTCTCTGCTTATGGTTTTATTTTCTGCGTTTTTTGGTTCTCTGTAGTGAGGGATTCAAGTTTCCGAAGTCTGTTTGGTGCTAGTTGCTTTGTTTTTTTTGGTAGTTGTTGCATTCTTTTGTTTCTGGTAGATGGTAAACTCAAGCTAGGTTGAATGGTGACTGTAGTTTTCGGTTTGGGTTTTGGGTTTTCTAGTCCATAGTTGGATGTTTATGTAGAGGGGCAATCTGAAGACACATACTCCATACATAAGTGGAGCTCTTGAACCTACTGAGGATCTAAACTTAATTAGCTATTGTTAATGATGGTGTTATAAGCTGTTGTAGAGGAGTCATTTCTGAAAGAGTTGAGGTGCAACCACACACGAACAATGATTCAAATGTTGATGTCCATGAAGATAGTTCCGATCTTGATGAGACTGATTGGGATTGGATGAACCATTAGCCGGATTTGTCTTATTATTTTAGAGGATTGTTGAGCTTTATTTCTTGCTTTCAGTTTATTATGTTGTTTTCATAGTTGTAAAACATTTTCTTATTAATTTTTCCATTCTTGTTTAGTAGTACATCATTTAGTGGTTTTTAATTTTTCTCTTGGTGTGATAAGCAGGGGCCGTGTACTATACTAGAACTAAACAGTTTGGTAGATCCTGGAACTAATCCCTGGAGAGCTACTAGTGCATTTGGTAACATCAGGTGATTATTGAATAAATTATGGAAAATTATGCCTATTTATCTATTTTTATTTGTTATACTAGTGATCAGATGACCTTAAGTCTTTGATTATCAACGCTTGTATGTAGACAATATTTTTACCCTGTGCATTTTCTTACTATTCATATACTTATACTGTCAGTCAGTCACTGATATTTTTTATCCTCAAGTATTTTATGTTTTAGTCTTTGATTATTTGCTTTTATGTGGAATAAATGTTAATTCTGAGTCTTTTTAGTCATATGGCATTACTGAAAAGTGAGAACTGCATTGGATTTTTAGGAGTCATTCAATACTGGTGGTTCTTACGCGTATGTGTAATAATGAATCAATTGATGTATGAGGTTTTGGGTTTCTAGACCATGGATTGAAATCTAATTTACTTGTCATTTTCTTCAGATATTAGGCAATTCTGGAATGTTATGTAGAAATGCACTGACAAAAAGAAAAAAGAACTCATGTGTGTTAAGAGGTTTATTTGTCTTTTGCTTTGCTGCTCAATTGGTTCAGTGTAGTAATTTTCGTAATGTTTCAATGCTTGAATGCTGTGTAATTATAATATAGAAGGAAGTGAAAGATAACACTTAAAAGATTCATCGGAATGACTTTATTGTTGAACCAGCTATTTGCATATATCGCCTAATAAAAGTGGGAAATTAGTAAAAGATGGTTTTATATACTGTCTTGGTTATACTTGTTTTTCTGCCTGGATTTTGCTCCTGTCCTGGGATAAATTTTGGTCTTCGGTTGCTTTCGGTTGCCCTTCCCCGCAAAGTTATTGATTTCTAGGAGCTTTGATTTGAGAAGAACATCTAGATGGAATTGCACATTATCTTTGGACTGCCTTCCTTAATAACAGTAACGTTTAGAATTAATTGTTTGTTGTTGATTGCGATTAATGAGAAGCAATCCACAATAGTTAAATGAGACAATGTGGAATGTAATGAAAAGAATTCAGTTACACCTTTCTGTATAAATTAAGTCATTTTGGTGGAGGGAGAGGGGAGGAAAATTAAAAGAGCCTCCTTCAAATGTTAGAATATAGGTTAAGCTGATAGAGCAAGCAGTGTGGCCGACATAACATTTGTGTTCATTGATGCTGTGTTGATTTGTACAAAATGTGAGCGGTATTGTTTTAGGACCAACTTGAACACTGAATGTTACTAAGAGAAATCATACCATGGATATCATTTGTTTCTTGCTTGCCATATCTTGTATATAATAACAGCTGACCAGGTGAATTATCCAGACTAAACTGGCCTAAAACAGACCCAACCAATTTAATCAGACTTGCATACTAGAACAAGCAGGACAACAACTCAGTAGAACATAACCGTATTAGAGGACTAGGAATTAGAAATTCTCCATTAACTGAGATTATTGATATCTTTTCGTTTTGGTTATATTTCTTTTTTCGTCATGTGGCTGTGTGTTACTTGTTATATACTTTTGGAATAGGGTTGTTGTCACACTGTTTTGGCTTGGATGGGTCTAACAAAGTAAAATGAAAACTCGTCTTTTTTTGCTGGGCAGGACCCGAATCCTAAAGGCGAAAACCCAAAATCAAACTGAACAAGCCTAAAAAACCAAGGCCAACAAAAAAAAGAAACCTAAGGCTATATTGTTTTTGCTTCAATTACTTACTATGTTTTTGGTAAGTGGTACCCTTGACTGGTTTTGTTTTGGTGTTTGTTGATGAGCTTTAGCCCTGTTTTATAAAAGTTAACATACAACTTAGTAGGTCTTGCAAACATAAAAGTAAACAAGTATTGCAATTTGTAGCAGAATACCTAGCTCACAAATTTGTTTCATCTTAACTTCAGTTCTTGTAATGCAATTTCTGGTTGTGCTTTATGTGCTTTATATTATTATGGATGTTGGATCTTACTAATTTTATATTTATCTATGATCAAGATGATGGATTGGATCGGATAGCAAATGAAGATTAAAGTTGACATTGAGAATCATGCGCACGTAAGGGAAACCAGTTGAAGATGAAAAGATAGAAGACATTTAGTTTTGGATTATACATTTTAGTTTTGGATATGATCATTTGATTTTATTTTGAACATAATAATGTAATTTTCATAGATCGTACATCAAATACTATTATTTTAATTAATTTGTTAATTAGTTTGTTAGGGAGCGGGTTGTGCTCCCTTCCTTTAGTTGTTTCCTTGTTTGGAACTTATTTTGTGTACATACTATCTTTTGGTAATAAAATTGCTATTTTACCAAAAAAAAATTATAAATTTATTATTTATTATAAATATTATTATTTATGAACCAATTTTGTAATATTTGTTAAATTATTATATTTAATGAAAACCATTACTTTGCAAGTGTTACAATAGATATTAAAAAGTGTTAAATAAGTAATGTTACCTAAGAATAAAAAAGTGTTCCTAAATAATGAACAAGGTGTTACGTTATATGGTGAAAAATGATACCTACGATTCAACAAAGTGTTACTGCAAAATCAAAAGATGATGTAAAAAAGTGATACTAATGGTTAAAAAGTGTTACCTAAGATATTACGAGTAACACTTTTAAAGTGCTACAATAGGAATGGAAAAGTGTTACATAAAATTATTTTTGGTAACGCTAGTAAAAGTGTTATCATATGTTATTAAAAGTGTTACTTAATAGAATAGGTAGCACGAGCAGATGTATCACCCATAAAGTGTTACCTATTATCTATAGGAACACTTTACCCCCTTTATGTAACAGTTTTTCGGTGTTACCCAAAGTTAATTATGTACTAGTGTCCACAACTTATAATTCTCGGAAAGACCCACAAAGCCATCTGTAGTCACGGTCCAACGCGGGAGGCCACCGTAATACTTAGCCCACGCTTGAACCCGTGCTCGTGAAAAGACCGCTACTTTAGGTGGTACCGTATCAACAAATTGGATAGTCTGCTTTAAGCCGTATTGTCGCATGACTCGGTAAGGAAAGATGTAACAGGTCGAGATAATCCCAACAAAGAAACATGAACTAACGTCTCGGAACCCCCCGTCATATTAGTCAAACCCCACCACGGTACCACCCACTTAATAGAGCATATGCCATGAGTAAAATAGGAGACCCATTCGGCCTCGTCCTGGCCTTGGTGCAAATACTTTCGGTTGCCTAAGGCTATAGGGCGATAATGTTTAGGATCGGCAGGAGCTTCTAGAAGCCTAAGTCGTTCCATGAGCCAAGTCTGCGAAAAAAACGGGTACGATCAGAAAAATTATAAGGCCTGGGACGGATTTTCAACGCCCAGGACCAGGCGCCAGAAATACCGACGCCCAGCCCTGGGCGTTGAAAATCAGCTCCAGGCAGAGGCAAACAAAGGAAAAAATAATTATATGCGCGCAAATAAACGATCAATTACCTGCAGCAATAGGGGGATCCCCTTAAAATTTTCAGACTTGGCATCCTGCTTTAACTCATCCGCATCCAACAAGGTCTCGGCAACAATCAACGGCATAATAGAATAGCAACTCTCCATCTGACTGATCAGGGGAATCAACCTTATGTCACCAAACTCACCATTGTTATTCGACAGTAAATAGTGGTTCAACAAGCAGAATACAAGTGCCCGGATATTCAATTTCTGTTCAGTCATATTTTTACTAGGCCTAAAGTGATGTTTTGCAAGCTTCGCCAAATTAACCTTATCACCCACAATGATCTCAGCAAGCGTGTCATCATCTAGTCCTAGGAAAGCCCCTATAGTTGTTTTACCCTCTTCAACAGTGCCAGGGGTAGTAGGAGTAGCATTGGTAGGATAACCCAGTATTGCGGCAAATTCATCTGGTAAAGGGCATACCTCATTGCCCCGAAAAACAAAAATATGGTGATCATAATCCCAAAAGTTTAGGGCGGCATACAGAAAGTTATAATCAATGTTAATTTGTTGTAAGCCTAAAAGTGCCTCTAAGTGGTATCCTTTCAACAAAACCTTTTCTGTGGAATTAAGGGTTCTAAGCCAGCGCCTAACAACTCGTTGGAGGGAGAAAGGAGGAATCGACATGGCAAGAGTAGAAAAAAAAATAAATCTAGATAATTGTAGGAGAGAAGAAGTTGGCAGTGGTGAAAAAGAAAGACGTACTTAACCCCCTATATATACACGAAATCATCCTGATCCCAATCGGAAACGCGTTGAGAAATCTGGAAAAATAAAAAAGGCTGCTTAGGTAGCATTTTCAGCGCCCGAGGCTGGGGCCGAAATATCTAACGCCTGGCCTGGGGCGATGAAAATGCAGCCCAAGGCCCAACTCTTCCAAAACGCGAACCAGGAAAATGCCTAAAACCGTGTTAGTAGACACGGGGCCCTGTTGTAATCGAGATCAAGCCCAAAGCACTTTTAGAGCCCAAGTAGTGAAAGCAAATGTCGAAACTTAGACTCGTCTCAAAAAATATGTGTACATTTTTCAAAGGAATTAAAAAACACATAATAATCAAGGTCATTCTTCGGAACAAAAAAATCATTACGTCGTTGGTTTCTCAAAATAAAAGCGTTTATTTGTCAAAAAGATCAATCCGGGACGAAGTAAGCTCGATGTATTAATCATTGAAAAATGAAGCAAACTTTGTCGCCCGGAAAATGAAGTCGATTTCATCAAAGTAGCATACCACTACCAAGGTCGCTCACACTTACGAGCACGATCCCAAACACGATCAAGGACGTTACAAAATACGCACTTTTCTTGGCAAAGAGCGACCACCAAGTACGAATGCTAGGGGGCTCGAAAGAAAGAAAATACACGATGCAAGTTGAAACCCACACTTTCAGGTTGCGTCCCGTGCTTGGACAAATTCAAAAACGGACTCGACCTCAAAGCGAAGGTCTCCGTTAACATTCGCATATGGTCCCACCAGTCATTTCGCAAGGACCCATGTAATGGCACAACTAGGCCAGTTCTAAACGGTGACATACATCCTATGGGCCGCAAAGACTTGTTCAA
This sequence comes from Spinacia oleracea, assembly GCF_020520425.1. Lineage (NCBI taxonomy): Eukaryota > Viridiplantae > Streptophyta > Magnoliopsida > Caryophyllales > Amaranthaceae > Spinacia > Spinacia oleracea. The sequence goes on along the minus strand of NC_079487.1, from coordinate 35,499,128 downwards.
AACCATGAAAGGCAGACGACCACGAAACGATGGTCCGTTTAGACACGTTGCCAACCCACATTCAGGTTAAAACTAAACCCGAGCATTTCTCGAGAGAACTCGCTCTTACAAGAATGAATAAAAAATTCTCAAAAGAAATCCCAAGGATAAATGAAATAGGTTCTGGCCCACCTCGATCAGGCAGGATCGCGTCAGAACCATGCGAGTCCCAAATCAAGAAAAACAAACTCAGGTTCGCCCACCTTCAGCGGGCGGGGTCTGTGTCACTAAAACGCGCAGGTCCTCAGTTTTCGAAAACAAAAAATAATAATAAAATAAAATCTTCAAAAAAAACAGGCTCGCCATCTTCAGCCGGCGGGGTCTACGTCACAAACCGCGTAGGTCCTTATTTTCAAAACATCAAAGCAGATTCGTCCACTTCTATCGGACGGGGCGTCCACCCTCAGCAGGACAGGCTCGCCCACCTTCAGCGGGCGGGGTCTGCGTCACTAACCGCGCAGGTCCTTAGTCGCTGCAGCGATAACTTTCCTGGTTTATCTTTTTCCAAAAATCAAAAGGTGGTTTATCTTTTTCCAAAAATCAAAAGATGGTTTCCCTTTTCCAAAAATCAAAGGATTGGTTTTCCACTTTTCCAAAAAAGAGCGATGTGCTGGATTTTCCTTCATTTTACGTCCTATAAAAACAAGGGGGTTTTCTCGTTTAGCTAACCCTGAAAATGAGAATCTTTTAAAACATTTTTACCTCGTGATTGGGCTTGGCCAGGCCTGATTACACTTTATAGCTTTGATTTCGAAAACATCTGTAGATACTTCCAATGAAAAAGTGAGGGAGTTTCTATACATCTGTAGGTACTTCCAATGACAAAGCGAGGGAGTTTCTATACTTAACAAATTCCAATGACACGTGAGGAATGTGTTAACACTTCAAGTGATGACCCTTAAGTCAAATGTTATCACTCGGGGGCTCGTGAGACCCTCGCAAAACAGGTTACATATACCATGGCTTGTATGACGCACTTCGTCTAATACTTTGACCAATCGTCTTACTCCAAGACTCAGTCAAAGTGGGGGCTAACTGTAGACACCTACTTTTGTCCCCATTCCCGAAAGGGAAGGTTCGATGATGAGAAGAAAAATCTTCTCTTGGCAACGCATCTCCTATAAAATAACGAATCTCAATCACCCTTTCATTTCAGCCAAAAACTGTTATTTACAGAAACATGCTAAGAATAGTAACTGCTAAGAAGTAGTTGTTAAAGGTGGCAAAGTCATAAAAGATAGAAATCTGTCAGAATTAGGTGTTGCACTCCAACATAAGTCCTAAAAGAGATAGAATTGGCAAAAGGAATTATATTCCTGTTATAATTCGAAAATAAGATTTACGTATTAATTAAATTCCTAACGAACCTAGAGTTCGTAACGGGCCCAGACGCATTCCGTCATAAGTTAATACGCACTAAGAAACTCGGATAAATCTCAAAAGCTCCGTGTTTAAGAGTCCAGATCTGACAAAAGGCTCGACCCAGATCTTATTTTCAACGCTTGGGTCTGGGTGCTGAAAATACCTGGGGCCGTGTCGTCTCCGAATTCTTTTTGGATTCGTATTCTAAAGATCTATCTTTCCACAAACTCTTTCCCTATAAATATGGCCTAAAAACCGATGTGAACACAACACACAATTCCATAACCTGAGTATTGACTCTAGCCTTAAGCCTAGCCTCACGCTGCGAAATTGATCCGGCGTTCTGTCGCAATCGACCCAAAAGTCGAACAGAACGCGTCCTGCCCCTTGTAGCTGATGATTTAAGCCTAAATACTGGAACACTGCTTAGAAACCCGAGATTCGTTAAATAAAAGGAGAAATAGCAAAACCAAGTGGTTAGGTTTCTGACAACCGTAACGCACATCTCAAGGGTGCGTTGTAATGTGTCCCTCATATGATTTAATCGCTTTCATCACCCTTTTATAAAATTGTCAAACTATTAACTTAATTGATCTATCACGCCTAATAAGATAATACCATGGACAATTGAATTATCATGCTAGGTAGCTTAAATTAACCTAAATAAGATAATCACGATCGATTTAGTATTATGTGTTGCATATTGCTAAAATCAATTCAGAATAGTTTAATAGTTTAAACGCATGTCCCTTCAATTATTTATACTGAGCTAGTAAGGATAACCTGCCTCTGGAGTTATCGATGAGCACTCCTCTTGGTAGTTACAGTCCCCCGAACTCTCAATCTCTGCCCTTCGGGTGAACGTTGAGCGATCCCCACACCAGGGATCACAAGGGAAACTATGGCCGTCGTGGTCGAACATAATTGCACTCCCTTTATGTCACGATAACCAGGTTTTGTCTGTTTGTCTCATTGTCGTTAAAAACTGAATGACGACTCCTATATTACTAGTTGATTGGGTGTAAACTCACAGGAAATCTAACTACACTTGATCTGACGACGTCACGCCCACGAGGGACGAGGTCATGCATTAGCCTCGTGCTTTTTCGACCCCCTCACAAGTCTCCTTCGACTTAACACCATCAATCACGTCATCGACATGAGACTCCTCTACCGCCACATCACAGTCCGGAGACTCATTTCCCTTAGAATCCTTATCCCTAGAGCAAGATGCATCAACTAGCTTAACACTATCATCTAGAATCATCCCACTCCTAGTCACAACCGAATACATTTGTTTAGGTGCTTGACCTTGGGGTGGGAGACTAGTATGCACTTGTTGTTCTTTGATAGTGCTAGCTATTTGTGCTAGTTGAGTTTCAATCATTTTCAAGTGAGTGTTGGATTTCTTGAATCCATCCTCAAACTCAACATTCTTCTTGGCTTGCGCCCCCCCCCCCCGAACGACTCCATGAGAGCCTCAAGATTAGACTTGAGAGGCGGGAGCGGTGGAGGTGCATTGCCATAACCACTAAGGTTTTGTTGGAATTGGTTACCATAGGTCCTTGGTCCATTGAATCCGGGAGTTGAAAATTGAGACACACCATATGGACCTCCCGAGTTCAAAGGATAACCCCCACTAGAAGCACCCCTAAATTGCCCATAAGAGTAGTTGTAACCCCCTCCACCTTGATGGTTGGGATTATAACTACCTTGATTGTATTGGGCTTGATTGCCAAGACCATGAGATTGACCATAGGGTGCTTGGCTTTGATAGCCTTGCACTCTATAGCCACCTCGACCTTGACTATCATACCCACCTCCTTGGCCATAGCATTGGTAGGATCCATACATAGGGGGCCCTCTAGGTGCTTTCCTAGCAAAGTGTTGATTATTGGGGTTATCATTTCTAGACCTCTCATTCAAGGCATGGGCATATTCCATATCAAAATCACCTTCACAAGAAGGGCCATAATCCACATAAGACACATTATGCACCAAAGGACAAGCATTGGGGAAATGACCAAAACCTTGACAATTATCACAAAAAGAAGTGCCCGGAGGCATAGTGTCATAGGAACTGACCTTGCTCTTCCCCTTGGTGAGAAGAGTAGCCGAAGGCGGTGGAATTGTTGATGGAGATGGTGGTTGACTTGGTGTGCTCTCTAGCTTTTCCAATCTCGAGCTAAGCTTCTCAATGATCCTAGCTTGCTCCATAGCATATACCGACCCTTTACCATCATCATTCCTACCCTTGCCGTCATAGTCCCTTGCACCAACGTGCCAAGCTTGGTAATTTTGGACCACGTCCTCTTTTATCTCTTCAATTTGATCCTCGGTCTTGTTCATTATGGGACCACCCGCCCCCGCATCTAGACTCGTCTTGGAGGTTGGGCTCAATCCCAAGTAGAAGGTTTGAAGTAGCAACCACTTAGGGATCCCATGGTGAGGGCATTCCCTTTGGTACTCTTTGAATCGGTCCCAAGCTTCAAAAGATTCATCCCGCTTTTGCTCAAATGATTGAATTTTGTGTTGATATTTCGACGTCTTGCCATGAGAGTAGAACTTGCTCAAAAATGCGCTAGTCACTTCATTCCAAGTGCGAAGTGAATTTGGCTTGACCTCCTTGTCAAGCCAATCTCTAGCTCGCCCAAGGAGAGAGAAACAGAATAGATTCAACCGCACATAGTCCAAAGTCACATCATTGTGTTTGATTGTATCACAATAATGTTCGAATTTCTTTAGGTGCTCGTGTGGTGACTCGTTTCTCTTCCCACAAAAAGGATGGCTTTGAACCAAGTTAATCAAAGCGGGTTTGATTTCGAAGTTATTTGCATTAGTTGTGGTAGCTTGGATACCACATATTGCATCAAATGCTCTCGGTATACCCAAATTCTTAACCGGGAGAGCCATGGTTTCAAAATCTTGCTCACTTTCTTCTTGTTCCACACCTACACTCAAGGATTCAAACTGGTTGTGGCTTGATTAGCGAGTTCGAACGCGCCTTATTCTCCTTAATGTCCTCTCCAATTCAAGGTCAAGAGGGTGGAGAGACCTTTGACGTGCACGACCCCTATCAAGCATACAAACTCAAAGAACACGTGAGTATTGCAAAGGAAAAAGAAAGAAAACAAGAATGCAATATTTTTGTATTTTCTAATGGTAAACTAGTCTCAACAAAACTCAATAACAACGACCGTTCCCCGGCAACGACGCCATTTTGTTAAGGATATTTTCGTCGTTGAAAAGAAAACAACCCGATCAAACAAAATTTATAAACCACTAACTAACCGGCTATATTGCTATAGCGGCAAGTATAGGGATCATCCCATAAAAACGGTGTGCATTGAGTCAAGGTGTTAAGCTAGTTTGAACAAGAGTTTGTTTGAATTATATTCTAAGAAAACTAAAGCTAACAATTAGACGAATTAACAATATAGGGAAATGCTAGGGAGTCGGGGATAGCCTAGGGAATTCGGGGAAACGATCTAAACAATCAAGCGATCATGATCATGTAACGACTTGGCGCATAGGGGAATATAATCGAATGACATGCCCGCCACCTCTCGGATTCGGGCACGCGAAGCGTCTAATCTATGGAAGAGCTTTCGCCTAATCCTAGACTAAACAACTTTCATATAATAGGAACTACTATTCACTTGCACAAATTAGGCTCACAATGTCTTGCCAAACCTAGCCTATGCAATCCAATCAGATCCTATCAAATAGCATTTGCAACTACCACTCAATTAGGCATGGATATCCTATCACCAAATCATATTTAATTACATCAATCAATCAACATTCAACCATCAATTTCCCCTAATTAAACCCCTAGATTCTCCCCTTTCCCTAACCTAAGACTACTTACTACACATGCTAGAAATTAGGAAATTCATGGATTCTAAGCAAGGAAACATGTAATTGAAGGAGTAGAAAGAAGGAATCAAAGAGTAGAACATTCAATTGCAAAATCAATTAAAGAATTAAGAATCAATGCAACTAAAATCAAGGCAAAAAAGGAATTCAAGAATTAAGAGAAATTAAAGAAAAAAAGCAAAATAGAAAGACCAAAGAACTAAGGAATTGAATTAAATTGCAAGAAATTGAAGAAGAGTTGAAGAAATTACAACTTGAAGCTTCAAAGCAAGGAGTTTCTCTCTCTAGAAAATACTGAAAATGTATTTTGGAATTCTGAAAAATGTTAATCTAAAATTGAATTATCTAAAATTAAAATGAAAATTCTATTTATAAGTTTCCCCAAATAGAAGCTTAAATTTGAAAATCTGCAGCCCGCGCAACTGTTCGGTCGCACATACCCTCTGTGCGATCGAACATAGAAAGCTTATTCGAGCAACCTTTAAATCCTGTGCGAGAAAACGAAGCAAAGACTAACTCCTTCGTCATGTGGGACCGAACAGAGAATCATGTTTGGTCGAATGATCTTTTCTTCGCCCAAGTCTTCTTCGAACTCTAATTTGGTCGAACAGCTAGTCATGTGTGGGCGCACAAATTACAATGCGGTCGTTTACCAAAATTGGGGCATTCTGTCTCCAAAATCTAATTTGTGCGACCGTTTAACAAAGCTCGATCGCACAAAGGGGCTTTTATGCGATCGAACAAAAAAGGGCTGTTCGGTCGCACAAAGCTCCTTCTTATATGAATCCACCGGTTCAGCACTGTTCGGGCGCACGAACTTCTGTTCAGTCGCACATGCCCTGTTTTGGCTCAATTCTACTTGTTTTCCATCGTATTTCACCATAATCACCTATAAAGCACAAGATGGAAAGAAACTTATAAAAATCATACGAAAAGCTATAAAAACTATGAAAAAGCATAATAAACTAACATGAAATCCTAAGCTAAGAGCGACATAAATGTCGCTCATCAGCGCCAGACCGCCAAATGGACCAATACAAGGGGAATCAAGTTTGAAATGACTATCGGAGAGGGGCCATAATTCTTCACAAGTAAAATTGCAACCAAGCCAGAACCCCCGGGTCCAGTCTAAGTCCCAAACCTTGGATAGCTGTCTCCTAGGACCATTTAAGTTTGCTTTCGAAAAATCCCGGACGCCATTTCCCGGGAAACTTTAGTTAAATGTACTCTTTACCTGATTCCCGTTTTGTTTCTTTTCAAAATTTCAATAAAAATAGCAACATCCTTTGAGTCCACGGTATTGTTGATCTAGAGTTAAAACTTTGCGAACTACCAAGGCCCATCCAAGGCCAACTACACGGAGCCACGAATAAAAAAAAGGCCAAAAATTATGGCACAAAGGGAAGCAACACTGAAATATTCTAGCGCATGCACAAGGAGCGCTGGAATTATCTAGCTCTCGAACCCTTTTTTCTCCACTTCCAAAAAAACTCGTTCGTCTAACCAAGAGGCTTAAGTCCCTAATAGCTGACAACCACACAAAAAACTAACGACTTCGCAAAGCATGCTTAACTCAATCCTATAACGCACGACCAAATTTGCAAATTGCATAGACATAAATAAATGCGCAACCTCACGGACATACCCCCCCCCCCCCAAGCGCCGGAAAATTACAGCGCTCCAGTTTGCAGCGCTAGATTATTCTGGCGCATCAACATGCAGCACCAGAATATTCTTGCGCATTGACTAAAGTGACTCGAACGTTTTTATGCACTTTCACATAAAAAACTCCGAACACATGGGGGGTACATATCGTATAAATTCGTGCAATTTTTCTCGTGCAAGCTAAATTCTTTCAAGGAGTTCTTCAACACAAATAAAGCTTCACTCAAATTTATTTCGTATACTCCTTAGCTAGAACTACGCGCGACCCGATTCCCAACTAAGTTTACTTAGGGCAGATACATAGGCAATCCTGAAAAATGGATTCGGTCCAAATAATTTGAAAGAAATATAAGTCCACGGATTCTTCTAGATAAAACACCTTTTGGAAATTTCAAAAATGCAAATCCTCGCTTCTCGAGCTGCAAAATAAACAAATGCAGGGAAATAGAAACCAAAACAGTACATCAAACTGAAGAAAGAATAAGAGGGCACAAACGCCGTAAAACATCCTAGAGAATTACTCCAATTCTTTGGGATCTCCAAACAAAGGCTTGTGGAAGTCGGAACGCACTTAAGTCAAAATAGAAGATTCCGTCACCGCTCCCACATCAAGGTCCATCGAGATGTCTGGCCTGTTAGGTTATGATACATATGAATAAACATAAATCATGCGGAAAAATCATAAAGCCAGGAAACATATTATTAACACATAATCATTTAGCATAATTTAGATGCATACACTTTGTAGCGTGCCCTCCCTAGCTGCGCCCGAACCAAACAAGAACAAGTCTTTAGGACTCCAAGTGTCGTCCCTCCGTAGATAGTCCACAGCACGTCCGGATCCGCCTTAAGCTTGACCAACTAGAATCGCCCTTAAGGTTCCTTAGATTTTCGGCTATTTGGGTGCAAGTGTTTGGCTGATTTTTGCTTAAAAATCTTACCTTGAATACTTCAATAATCGTCTGTTAAATATGTAACCCTAGGCCTATATTTATAGAGTTTATGGAAAGGAATTATAATCCTACTAGGATATGGATTTATTAATTAGAATCCTATTTGAACTCTAAATAAATTAATCTATTAGGATTATGATTTTAATCATTCCACGAATTCCGATAGGATTAGGATTCGTTACGAACACGAGTGTCGCACGACCACGAGGGACGCACGCACCCGCGCAGGCCTTGCGGCCCACACGAGTGGGCGCTGCCTCGTAGCCCACGAGCATACGCTCCAGCGCGCGCGCCTACGGCCTTGCTGGGCCTGGCCTTGCGCTGGGCCTGGCGAGCCTGTGGCCTTCGTGTTGGGCGCTTGGCTTGCTGGGCGCGGGCCTGGCTTCGTGCTGGGCATTCGTCTGGCAAGCCTCGTCCGATGCTAATTCATACGATGCGCTTCCGATTAAATTCCCAGTTCCGGAATTCATTTCCGATACGACCAATATTTAATATTTCCGATTCCGGAATTAATTTCCGTTTCGAACAAATATTTAATATTTCCGTTTCCCGAATTATTTTCCGATTCCGATAATATTTCCGATTCTGACAATATTTCCGTTTCCGGCAATATTTCCGATTCCGGCAATATTTCCATTTCCATTAATATTTTCCGATACGTACCATGTTTCCGTTTCCGGCAATATCTACGACTTGGATAATATTCATATTTCCGATACGATCCATATTTCCGTTTCCGGCAATATCATAGTTTCCGGAGTATTCATTTCTTGCTTATGACGATCTCAGCTCCCACTGAAACCAAGATCCGTCGATTCCGAATATCCATAGATGGAGTATTTAATGCCATTAAATACTTGATCCGTTTACGTACTATTTGTGTGACCCTATGGGTTCAGTCAAGAGTAAGCTGTGGATTAATATCATTAATTCCACTTAAACTGAAGCGGCCTCTAGCTAGGCATTCAACTCACTTGATCTCACTGAATTATTAACTTGTCAATTAATACTGAACCGCATTTTTTAGACTTAATATTAAATGCATACTTGGACCAAGGGAATTATTTCCTTCAGTGTCCCACTTGTCCTTAGGGACAAGTGTGCATTTTGATATGTGTGTTTTATATAGAGTTTTTACCCCCGTCCCTTAGTACTTTTGATCTCAAATGAGCTCTTCGGAGCGATTTTTAGTACTAATGTGCTCCTTGTAGTGTGTTTGTAGTTTCAGGTTCATGATTGTAGGAATTAGCATATTTTTGTGCATTTCCTACTCATTTGAATCAATACAAGAAATTATGTACTTTCGAGAGCACAAACATTAAGTTTGAAGAGTTTTGAACCAAAGCGAATAACGAAGGAAGTACAAAAATGACTATAGTCCACTATTTTAAGCATAACTCAAGTTCTACAACTCTAAATGATGTAATTCCAATTGGGTTGGATTCTAGACTTCAATAGCTTTCTAACAAGTGGTCACTCGCCTAATTCCAACGAATAACGAAGGAGATATGACGTTTTGAAGATAGAGGATCGTGCAGTTTCAACACGCGCCCGATCGGGCGGGCTTCGCCCGATCCATATCGGGCGGTCATTCTGGGCCGACTATCGAGCACATTGCCCGATGGGGCGAAGCGTCGCCCGATCGGGCGACGCCAACCTCCAGCATATTTCGCGAGTTTTTATTTCCGATTTTGGGCTCTATTTTGGGCAAACTATAAATACTAGCCCCTTATATTTTTAGTGACACCTTTTATTTTTAGTTTTGAACCTTGAGTTTATTTTCTTAGCTTATAATTCTCTCAAATTTGTTCCAATACTTAGTTTTATTTTCAATCAAAAATTCAAGCTTTCATTATTCATTATTCTTCAATTAGGTATTGCTTCTTGTTCTAATTTAGTTTATTGCTTTAATCATGTTTTCTATTATATTAATTGCTTTGTTATTTATTATCATGAGTGAGTAGTTTAATTTCTAGGGTTTAGGGGATCCATGAATGCATGATTGGGATTATATGTGGACATGATATTTGATTGATTGATTAATTTCTATAGCTTATTATTATTGCTCGTCAATTCTGTTCGGCCGGACTATTTTGATTTGAGTTTGATTAACCTTAGATTATGCGCCGAGAGGTATAAATCTGATGTTTTTGGTTTGTGGCTATTAGATAGGAATTATTTCTAGTACGTAGCGAGAGCCCGCTAGTTGTTCTATCCTAAGGAATTCATAAGATTCGAGAGATGCATGTTTTCCTAGTTATGATTGTTAATTGATTGTTATTGTCCGTTGTCCAATCCTGGTCTGCATTTATGGTGAACCGCTGCCCTAGATTCCTTTAATATTGTTATCTTCCGATTTGATTATTTGCTTTAGTTTAATATATAAACCAATCCAATTCTTGTTACCAATAGTCTAGATTAGTCTTTTAATAGTAGAAAGAACCCTGTTTCCCTGTGGATACGATCCCTGCTTCCCTTGCTATATTTTTAGTTGGTGAACGTTAGGTTTATCTTTGATAGGAGTGCGATTTAGCCTGTCACATTTCCTAATTCCTTTGTCGCTCGATGCTTTCTCTTGAACATAAGGTAAGAGTTGTCATCCTTATTATGTCCAGAGGTGTTTCTCGGTTTCAGAGTTCAACTGATCAAATAAACAGATAATCATAGCCTATGATTCATCCGAGCACGGCCATGCATTTTACAGTTTCTAGCTCTCCGAGTGGCCTTGTACAACTTTTAAGCATCTCATCCCGATTTATGGGAGGACAATCCCAATCTTGCGATCTTGAGATTAGACTTCGTTTTATAGGTGATTACCTGAGCGTTGCCTTTATAGCCTCCTTTTACGGTGCGATGGTTGGTCAACGTCAAAGTAACCAGTTCTCAAACAAGTAATCTCAAATCACTCAGGTATTGAGGATTTAGTGTCTAATAATTTAAATGAAATTTACTTATGACAGATTTTCATCTCTTACAGTAAAGTTTCATAGGTCTGTCCGATACTAGTCTTCCCAAAGTAAGTATCTATGCAAATGATTATGACATTGCCATGTCCACATAGTTCAAGAAACAGAACTACTAGTCATCTTGCATTCTAGTCGTCTAACGTTTTCTATGCGTCCATTTTTATAGAAAACTCCGACAAGGGACCATTTTCAACTTTTGACATTCAAGTTCACTTGATAGACTTCTTAGTCACAAGACTGGTCCTGACAGTCTATCTTGAATATTTCGTCAAATTGAAGGGACTCATCATTTAATACTAAACCAAGATTAAATGGAATATGAAAATACATTTCATATATGATAAATGTTCCACCCCATTGTTTTACAACCATGGGCCTCAAACCCATCTTTAAAACAGTTCATTGAATTCAAAGCTATGCTTGATTTCTAGTGCTACAACATGAGTGTTTCTTCTCACTTGTTGCATAGGTTTAGTTATCATGCTTTTCCAATCTTAATATCCTTTTCATCGAATGTTCTTCGAGATACGATGATAAGATCTTTTGAGTATGTTTATTTTGTGATCTAGTCTTTCTTGCTACATTAGTGATTCTACGCATTTTGCAATGAAGAACCATTAAGTCAACAGACATGTGATCTTCCCAAGTTCAATGAAGAACTCATTAATATAAACAACTCTGTTTTATTGCTTCTTAGGCAATAAGTTGTTTTACTTCAACGGTTTAGGTTGCTAGTGATGCTTTGTTTGGATTTACTTATCCAAGCAGTTCACAGATATGTGGAAGACTTTCCAGCTGTATCTTTGGAACATAGAAATTAATATTTTAATTTCCCACGCAACAACTCATGGTCTCTAATCCATGTTGCCATTTCAAAACACGATGCTCTTTAGCTCGTCCTTGTCAATGGTTAACTCCAAAGGGATCTTTCTTGATCCTTTGCCAGTGTTTATGCGTGTAGCATCAATATTTAGCATATCTTTATTTCCTTGAATCAAGAACTAATCTTATGTACTTCTTCAAGTACCATAAGTATTCTTGATCTCAATCTAGTTGATCTTCACTTAGATCAATAGAGATTGGTATATGTTCGTCATGCCTAAAGTCATACGATACGTTTTTGGCGATCCTCATATTATATCATACATGATAAATTCTTTTGCGGAACAATTCCCAATTGAATTCTATTCATGTAGCTTTTAGCTCATATAGTTTCAGTAGATACTAATTCCAGCTAAATTCTTTGACATAAAATATAGGTTAAGAATCTCATTTAGACTCTTTAATGTTTAACTTAGTAAATGCTTATACATAGTTCAAACATCCTTTACTTAGATTTATTCATATGGATTTATTGATGAATAATTTCAAACCTAAGTCATTAGCATTTGAATGTTATTTCACAATAGAGAGATATGTGTGTGATACACATAGGACCAATTAAGTTTTATGTACTTCCACTAAACTTCTTATATATCTATAAGAATCATGTATATTTTATGAAACTAAAATACTTATTAGCTTCACTAAAATACAATTCCAATTCCCAATTGCTTGTTTAAATTTGTACTTAGATTTCATAAGCTAGCATTCATTTCAAGCATTATTTGGATGCACAAATCCTATGACATGCTACGTACATAGTTTTCTTCCAACATTTGATTGAGGAAGATGTTTTGTCATCCAATTGCCATATTTACCAATATGCAATCATTGCTTGAATTATAGACTTGAGCATTACGATTATGCATGAGGTTTCAACACAATCCATGCCATGAATTTGCTTGTAACCTTTAGCAACTAATCTAGTTTTGTGTTGTGAACACAATTCCATGTTTGATGGTTTTTATCCTTAAAACAAACTTGCAACCAATAGGTGTGAAACTATTCTTGCAAATCAACAAAATTTCAATTTTGTCATCAAAACATTGAGTATGTTTTATGGCCTCTAACCATTTAAAACATTTGAGTCTATATATGGCCTCTAACCATTTTAGGGAACCTGGGTTTCGTCATAGCTTTCTTACAGGTCACAAACTCATTAATCTACATGATAATAGTTTGACGGCAGGTTGTAGGTTTCTTCGCTATCTAATAGAAGAATCGCATAGCTTCAGTGACCTGAACTCCATGTTTCTTCACTATCCAATAGAAGAATATCATAGTTCCAGTGACTTGAACTTTATGCCTACTTGGGTATAGAACATCAAACGATAGAATATCAACAGCCACTTGAAAGTCCTTTGAATATTTCGTTCTCCTTGAAGCACTTGTAAAGTCTTCTAAGAGATGTCTATTCTTTAAAGCCACTTCTAAAGTCCTTAAAGAATAAGTGTTCGGATTTTCTGAAGAACTTCGAAAAGCCTCCGGAATGTCCGTTCATGTTTGTTGTTCGCCTCGAATACTTTCGAGGTCTATTTTCTCCCATTTGTCATTTTGGAAACGAATCTCCAAAAGGACATTATTTCGAGCAAACAAACATTATGTTCTCAAAAATTCGTGGTAGAAACAATACCCTTGTGTCTCATTTGAATAAATCATAATGAAACATATATCTAGACATGGGCCTTAGTTTGTCGAATAACAAACACTAAGCTCCCACTGAGTTTAGCAACTCTTTAGATATGTATTTATGAAGAGATATTCTGAAATTACTTTTCAATAGCTTTGACGAATTTGGATTAGTTTGGTGGTAGTTGAGCATTTTGTTTTAGAAATTATAGGAAAAGTCTTTATGATTCATCATTGATTGAATCAAGTACTAATTGACTTCGATCATTCCAACTTAGATATGCCATATCGTATGGAGCTAGATTGTGAAATTACAACACACAATCATTGATGATCATATTTGGTCTTAAAGTAATCATCGTCATGATCTAACCTAGATCTTAATGATTTCTTGCCATGTGGATTTTATACTTCTGAATCTTTGAACTAGCCAAACAGATTCAAACTTATATCACTTTGAGTAAATAAACCAATATTCACTCAAATCTAGGTGAAATAATAAAGTCATAAAATCTCTTTCTTTAGCTTTGAACTCTATTGTCTAGGCGTTCTAACAATATTTCATATCTTTTGTTACTTTCAAAAAATAAGACTAGCTTGTCTTAAATTGATCTAGAAATCAATTAACTTTCAAAAGTCCATCAAAATAGAGCTTATGAATGTTAACTTGTTGATATGGTCAAAGAAATAATGCCAAAGATTAGTGGAACTCAAATCAAGGGGTTGATTTGAACCTAGTAAAGTTTTTATTGTTAAAGAGTTGTTTGTTTTAATCAAGCATATTGACTCAACCTGTAAATGACCATTTCATTCAAATAAACAAACAAACAAGCATTGTTTTTGTTCTTTTGAGTCTTTCTGTGTTTGAAGCAGAAATTTAGGTATGCTGATTATGGAACAAAATAGCCATTAAGTTCCAGCCTTTGAAAGGACTTAAAACAAACTAGATGACCCTACAACTAATGTAGCATTGCCATGCTTCATTTCCCACTTGTAGGTCATTAGTGTAGCCTAGCTTCCATTGTTTGAGTTATTACCGAAGTAAGAACCTCAAGCGGCATATGATACCAAGGAAGTTTGATTGCTAGGACACTTCTCTTTAAATATTAACTTTTAGGTAGAAACGGAATTGTAAATTCCTTTCATTTGTTCCTTGTTTTCCTATTTCTTGTACCTTTTCTAATAGCCTTAAGAATTGAATTCTTTAGTGTTGACTTTTATATTTTGTTTAGACATGTCCAATGTCACTCCGACAAAATTCTTACCATTTTATTTATGTTGAATATTCTTTTTCAACTAGATGATCTTACCAGAAGCTTCTAAAGTTCTCTAAGCATCGATCTATTCGAATGTCTAGGGTCTAGACTCATTCGAGAATTAAATGGAAAAAGATTTTAGGTTGTTAACCATTGGTAAAGCTGAGCGTTTAAACTCAATGCTTTATGATCTCAAAACTACATTGTATTTTGAATTCACAAGCACCAATCGGATCGCCATTCGACTTTGATACTCGAAAACAACCATAAAAGTCGCTAAAAGAAACGTACATTTTAAATTGCTCATTTTGTCTCATTTCCGTGAATCGTTCTTGGATTCACTACCAATCGAGGAAATTTACTGTTACCTTTCTAAAAGGATTTACTGCAGTGCAAGATATTTAATTATAAACAATAATTAATACATAAATTGAAGCATGCAAAGTCTAAACATTTATCATGAGTAATAACTTGAAAATTAAAGCAATCATGCAATTTAAACAAGTTATTAGCATTTTATTCGATTTTATTGTTCCGGCAGGTGTGAATAAAATGATTCCAAGACGCTAAAACCATTGAAGAATTAGGCACATTATGTATTTTGACTCAATTCTAAAACATTTTAGGTTAGCAAAAGCCTTTTGCTAATAGTCTAGAAACTACTCTTGGTTGATAGGTACGTCTAAGAACTTATTAGGTAAACCTATTGATTTTGCAACGACATAAAAGGACTCCTTACTTATATCGTTGAGTTTCACCACAACTAACATGTACTCACAATTATTTGTGTACCTTACCCCTTTAGTATCGATAAGTAACACCTCGCTATGGCGGAAAACTATTACTAAGATCGATGAAAAAAGGATACCCAAGTAGGTGTTATTTTGGCATGGCACCTTTTAACTCAATTTTTAAGTTTGGAACTTAAGGCTCTTACTATGTTGGTTAGATTTTAAGTGAACTAAAATCCTTAATCATGCAACATAGTCAAGCCATAATCTCATGCATATTTAAGACATTTAAAAGCAATAAATAACTTAAAGCATGCATAAGATAAATGTGATCTAGTATGGCCCGACTTCATCTTGAAGCTTCAACTTCAAAGTCCGTCTTGAAAATCTCCGTGGGAGGCGCCATTTTCTTCAAATAGGATAAGCTATAATTAAACTAATTACAACTATTTGATGGTACGCAGACCATATTTGAATTGAAAAACAAATTTGGTGCTTTAGACCAATTACATTCAAATTAATGGTACGCAGACCATATTTTCTATCCTATTTGGGCCATACTAGTCACTTCATAACCTGCAAAACAGTACATATACAATATATACCATTCACCCATTCATTATCATGAATGGCCCACATAGCTGGTTAGTAAAACACGTTATGCATCACATAAATATTTGCAGCAATTAATCAAGGGCACCAATAATCTACCAATTATTCAGTCCTTATTAATTCTAATCAAGTTGTTTAACCTTAAAGGATTTGTAGACCTAATCAAGATTTTATGACTAAAATTGCTCCCACTTAAACCAATAAATTCATATGCTTTACTAATTTTAACCATAAAAATGTATTTCTAGTCTAACGGGAAACATACAGATTTAATTAAAATTTAAAGCTCATATAAATTTATAATTGAATCCATTTTATTTAATTTATTTTCAGTTGAATTAAATGAATTTAAATTAATTCAAGGTTTAATTTTAGTAAAATAATTAGTATAAATAGAATTTATAATAATTATAATATTCAAAATTAAAACTCGAGAAAACAATTTAAATTATTAATCTTAAAATTAATTAAAACGTTTCCGAACCGAAAATTCAATATTAAATTTAAGAACGACTCAATCGTAACACGACGAGGCACTTGGGCTTGCGCCCAAGCCCCATCGAGTGCACGAGGCTTAGTGCCCCTCGACTGTTCGTATAGCAATACGCAAGCAGGCCACATGCAACGCAGCAGTGCAGGCCACGCTGCGCGCGCCCTCTCGCTCGTCGCGCCTGCTTGCCTCGCGTCTGCTTCCTTGCTGGGCGTGGCAGCGCGCGTTGTGGCGCAGCACGCTTGCTGCCCACACGCGTCTGCCCGATGGCTTGCGCCTTGGCCCTTCGCCCTTGCTCACTCGCCCATATGCGCACAGCACTGTGCCATGGCTCTTGCTCGTTGCATCGTACCGCATGGGCGACGAGCTCCCTTGCTCGTCGTCGCATGCCCGCACTATACAACACCCTTAAGGGTAACACGTAGCGTCCATTACTTTGTGCGTGCAAGTTTTATGAGCGAATTGCATAAAAATTAAAAAAATTTAATTTAAAATTAATGACAAATTAATAAATCATATTAATTTCATAATTTTAGGGTGAAAAATCGAAAATTTATTAATCAATTAATTTCCGATTAACATGGATTCAAATCTAGGTCATAAAAATTTAAAATTTAACATAAATTAACAATTTTTATGGTGGATTTTAATCATTGGTACCTAATTAAATTATTAATTAATCATGAAAATCAAATCAATTCCAAATTATTCGAATTTCAACAAATTAATCATAATTACAAATTAGGTTGTATAATTAACAAGTCTAGGCATTCATAATTGTTAAACATATACTGTAGGTCAATCAAAAACTCAAGACTTATCAACAAGAATCGCAAATATTCAATTTAACATCTTAAATTTACAAACTTTTGCGTTCGAAAAACTAAAACCTCCTAAAAGTCATAGTTAGGCTTCGAATTTGAGAATTCTGCGTTCGGCCGAAAAATACTCGTTTTGTCAAAATTTTAGAATGCCTTTTACATGTGGAATTGACACAAAAATCACTCGATTTGGATGAGTAACGAAGAAACTGCCGAAAAACTGCGTACATATAATTAAATAAACGCAATTTGCCATTAATTACGAAATTAATCACCCCTTTAATTCTTTGCAAATTTGTAAAATTTAACCATGTTCATGCAATTTAGATTATGAAAATAATAAGAGGCTCGTGATACCACTGTTAGGTTATGATACATATGAATAAACATAAATCATGCGGAAAAACCATAAAGCCAGGAAACATATTATTAACACATAATCATTTAGCATAATTTAGATGCATACACTTTGTAGCGTGCCCTCCCTAACTGCGCCCGAACCGAACAAGAACAAGTCTTTAGGACTCCAAGTGTCGTCCCTCCGTAGATAGTCCACATCACGTCTGGATCCGCCTTAAGCTTGACCAACTAGAATCGCCCTTAAGGTTCCTTAGATTTTCGGCTATTTGAGTGCAAGTGTTTGGCTGATTTTTGCTTAAAAATCTTACCTTGAATACTTCAATAATCGTCTGTTAAATATGTGACCCTAGGCCTATATTTATAGAGTTTATGGAAAGGAATTATAATCCTACTAGGATATGGATTGATTAATTAGAATCCTATTTGAACTCTAAATAATAAATTTAATCTATTAGGATTAGGATTTTAATCATTGCATGAATTCCGATAGGATTAGGATTCGTTACGAACACGAGTGTCGCACGACCACGAGGGACGCACGCACCGGCGCAGGCCTTGCGGCCCACACGAGTGGGCGCTGCCTCGCAGCCCAGGAGCATACGCTCCAGCGCGCGCGCCTACGGCCTTGCTAAGCCTGGCCTTGCGCTGGGCCTGGCGAGCCAGTGGCCTTCGTGTTGGGCGCTTGGCTTGCTGGGCGCGGGCCTGACTTCGTGTTGGGCCTTTGTCTGGCAAGCCTCGTCCGATGCTATTTCGTACGATGCGCTTCCGATTAAATTCCCGGTTCCGGAATTCATTTCCAATACGACCAATATTTAATATTTCCGATTCCGGAATTAATTTCCGTTTCGAACAAATATTTAATATTTCCGTTTACGGAATTATTTTCCGTTTCCGAAAATCTTTCCGATTCTGACTATATTTTCGTTTCCGGCAATATTTCCGATTCCAGCAATATTTCCATTTCCATTAATATTTTCCGATACGTACCATGTTTCCGTTTCCACCAATATCTACGACTTGGATAATATTCATATTTCCGATACGATCGCTATTTCCGTTTCCGGCAATATCATCGTTTCCGGAGTATTCATTTCTTGCTTATGACGATCTCAGCTCCCACTGAAACCAAGATCCGTCGATTCCGAATATCCATAGATGGAGTACTTAATGCCATTAAATACTTGATCCGTTTACGTACTATTTGTGTGACCCTACGGGTTTAGTCAAGAGTAAGTTGTGGATTAATATCATCAATTCCACTTGAACTGAAGCGGCCTCTAGCTAGGCATTCAGCTCACTTGATCTCACTGAATTATTAACTTGTCAATTAATACTAAACCGCATTTATTAGACTTAATATTAAATGCATACTTGGACCAAGGGCATTATTTCCTTCATGGCCCACGAACACCCATTCCCATAGACGCCAAAGTGTTAGTCACTTTATCAACATTTACATCAACTAAGTACAAGCGGGTATAGCTACATGGACAAGTGCACTAATAATAGGAGCTTCAACTGCTGCACTTGCAAGAATGGAAGTCTTCTTAGTCCACGCCTACCTTTTACCTCTCTTGCGACGACGACTCTTACCAGGGGCCGTTCCTATGTCCTTCTTAGGCGTAGCAACATCACGCCCAGTGGGCTTGTGTCCAAGCCTATTATCAGCATAAAGATGGCCACTTATACGTCTCCTATATTTATGCCTCTTCTGAGGTCTAGCACTGGCACCCCGAGACCTCGACACCACTTCCCGCTCATACTTAGGCATGTTTCGTGATTGCAGCAGTTTGGCAGGTTCAGCACTTCGAGCTTTGGTCCTCTCTGCAATATCATTCGAGTTCATCCCAAGCTTGTAATTTTCAGAAAATGCAATATTCCCCTCGTCGGTGACATCCCAACGGGGTAGGCTATCATAATATTGTGCCCACCCAGGACACGTTGTTGCGGAAAGTAAGTTGTGCTTGGTGGGATAGTATTGGAAAAAGGAAGAGTTTGTCGCAAGTCGTACTGTCTCATAACCCGATATGGAAACAAATAGGTGGGATGTGTTAGCCTTAGCTAAAAGTCGTGTAAAAAAAATACATCCCAACGGGATCACCCACTTGACAGAACATAGGCCGTGAGTAATATACGAGGTCCATTCGGCCTTGTTTTCTCCTTGGTGTAGATATTTCCTACTGCCAAGAGCCCAGGCGCAATAAGTCGTAAGGTCCGATCGAGCTTCCAAAATTCTCAATTGTTCCATAAGCCAGATCTGCAAAAAATAAAACAGGAATAAGTCGTGCAGCACTCGAACCTAATTTGCCAAATCAGGAAGAGAATTAAAGGAGTAAAACGCGTGATAAAAGAAAAAACATAATAATAAAGCAGCGCCGAAAAATTCCAACGCATCATTATCAAGCGCCAGAATAATCCAGCGCTTGATAATGTAGTGCTAGAAAATAACAGCGCTGCAATTCCTGCCATAATATCGCGCAAAATTGCAGCTTACATTAATTTGCGTCACAATTTTGCAGCGCCTATGTAATAATAGTCGTGTCTTCAAAAAACAAATTCCACAAATAAAGGACGACATGCATATATTCATTCACGCGACAGATTACCTGCAATAATAGAGGGATTCCCCCGAAAGTCCCGCACTGCGCATCCTTCTTTAAAACATTAGCGCAACAAATAGTTTCGGCAACAACCATGGGCATCATGGAATACCGATCTTCCATAAGACTGACAATTGGCATCAGCTTGAGATCTCCAAACATATTGTCGTTATCGTAAAATAAATAAAAATTCAACAAACATAAGCAAAGAGCCCTAATACTACGCTTTTGTTCAGTTACATTAACAGTAGAGATCCTAAATGTTTAATGAGCATGGACAGATCGACTGTATCCCCGACTAACATCTCATTAACCGCACTATCAGACAAACCAAGGAATGTCCCCACCATCTTTTTTCCCTCATCAGCAATACTAGGGGTCATGGAAAGTGCAGTAACAGGGTAGCTTAAAATCGCAGCAAAGATCTTCAGGCAAGGGAACAATTTCATTATTACGAAAAATAAATACGTTATGGTCAGAATTTCAAAAGTTCAGGGCAGCACGAATGAAGCTGAAATCTAGTTTTATTTGTTGTAATCCTAAAATCGCATCTAAAGCATATTCTTTCAGCAACATCTTATTGGTCGGGGTAAGTGAAAGAAGTCACTTGCTAACAACAATTTCCAAGGAAACATGGGGAACGGGAGTCGGCATGATGACAAACAGGAAAAAGTGAAACGGTAAATGTCAGGAATACTCAGACAAGCAATAGCACATGCAAAGGTGAAGATCTCAAAAGTTCAGGGCAGCACGAATGAAGCTGAAATCTAGTTTTATTTGTTGTAATCCTAAAATTGCATCTAAAGAATATTCTTTCTGCACCATCTTCTCGGCCGAGGTAAGTGAAAGAAGCCACTTGCTAACTACAATTTTCAAGGAAACATGGGAAACGGGAGTCGGCATGATGACAAACAGGAAAAAGAGAAACAAAAAATGTCAGGAATACTCAGACAAGCAATAGCACATGCAAAGGTGAATATTAGCCAGCATCACGAACCCTTATTTATAGTTACGCCAAGTAGAACTTGAATCAGTTTGGAACAGGTGTACAATTCGTACTTCTGCAGAACAAGGAAACAAGCACTTGAAAATTTCCAGCGCTCAAATAGAAGCGTTGGACATTTCCAGTGCTCGGAACTCATGCGCTGGAATTTTCTATTAGGTTATGAAAAATATAAACCATATATTTCATGCGGAAAAACAATAAAGCCAAGAATCCAAATTAATTTCCACAAAGTCAATTAGCATAATTTAGCATACATACATGTGATGCGTGCCTTCCCTAGCTGCTCCCGTACCGAACAAGAACAAGTTTAGGACTCCTAATGTCGCCCCTCCGTAGATAGTCCATAGCACGTTCGGATCCGCCTTAGATCCAACCAACTACGATATTCTCTAAGGTATTATGTTTATTCGAAACCTTAGTTATATATTTACGCAACTTATTAAATTCGTACTTGAACTTAACTATATGAATACTTATTAAATTTTTGTATATAAATTGTGATTATGAACCACGTATTTATAGGGTGGAAATAATGGACATAGATTTCTACTAGGATTCAAATAACTAAATCCATTAGGATTCTAGTTAAATTAGTGCATTAGAATTCAATGTTTCATCAAAAACAAAAACATTTAATTCGTGTAGAATTAGGAAAACGATTTAATCAAGCAATCCTAAACGACCAAGAATCGGTCGTACGTAGCATTACCCACACGCAGCCCACAAAGGGAGTTGGTGCGCGGCTCGGCCTAAGGCAGGGCGGTGGCAACACGCAGCCCATCGTGGGTGCTGCTGTTGGGCTTTTCCTTGCTCACTTGCCGCACGGCTAGGCCTGCCTTGCTCGATGCTCGCGCGCTGGGCCTACCTTGCTGCTCGCTGTGCGCGCGGGTTTCTCTAGGTGCGGGCATGGCTTCGTGCTGGGCCTTGCGTCTAGCAAGCTCGTCCGATGATCGTTTCGTACGTCGCGCTTCCGATTCGTTTTCCAATTCCGGAATTCATTTCCGATCCAAACAATATTTAATATTTCCGATTCCGAAATTTATTTCCTATTCGAACAAATATTTAATATTTCCGATTCCGGAATTTATTTATGATTCCGACAATATTTCCGATTCCGGTAATATTTCCGTTTCCGGCAATATTTCCAATTCCGGCAATATTTCTATTCCCGATACGTACCATGTTTCCGTTTCGGCAATATCTATGACTTGGATAATATTTATATTTCCGTTATGATCCATATTTCCGTTTCCGGCAATATCATCATTTCTGGAGTATTCATATTTTGCCTTTTTGACGATTTCATCTCCCACTGGAACCGAGATCCATCGATTCCGGATATTCATAAATAGAGTATTTAATTTACTTAAATACTTGATCCGTTCACGTACTATTTGTGTGACCCTACAGGTTCAATCAAGAGTAAGCTGTGGATTAAGATTATTAATTCCACTTGAACTGAAGCGGCCTCTAGCTAGGCATTCAGCTCACTTGATCTCACTGAATTATTAAATTGTTTAATTAATTAATACTGAACCGCATTTATTAGACTTAGCATTGAATGCATACTTGGACCAAGGGCATTATTTTCTTCGGTCTCCCACTTGTCCTTAGGGACAAGTGTGCATTGCCTATTTCCTTTGTCGCTTGATGCTTGCTCATGAACATAAGGTAAGAGTAGTAATCCTTATTATGTCTAGAGGTATTTCTTGGTTTCAGAGTTCAACTGATCAAATAAACAGATAATCATAGCCTATGATTCATCTGAGCAAGGCCATGCATTTTACAGTTTCTAGCTCTCCGAGTGGGCTAGTACAACTTTCAGCATCTCATCCCGATTTATGGGAGGGCAATCCCAATCTTGTGATCTTGAGGTTAGACTTCGTTTGATAGGTGATTACCTGAGCGTTGCCGTTATGGTCTCCTTTTACGGTGCGACGGTTGACAACGTCAAAGTAACCAGTTCTCAAACAAGTAATCTCAAGTCACTCAGGTATTGAGGATTAGTTTCTAATAATGTAATGAAATTTACTTATGACAGATTTTCATCTCGTACAGTAAAGTTTCATAGGTATGTCCAATACTAGTCTTCTCAAAGTAAGTATCTATGCAAATGATTACGACATTGCCATGTCCACATAGTTCAAGAAACAGAACTACTAGTCATCTTGCATTCTAGTCGTCTAACGTTTTCTATGTGTCCATCCTTATAGAAAACTTCCGACCAGGGACCATTTTCAACTTTTGATATTCAAGTTCACTTGATAGATATTTCTTAGTCACATGACTGGTCCTGACATTCTATCTTAAATATGTCATCAAATTGAAGGGACTCATCATTTAATAAACCATAAATTAAATGGAAAATGAATCCTATTCATTTATATGAATGGTTAACCAAAACGTTTTACAAAGTATTAAACTCTAAAACTTTAAACCTTTAATTAAGGACATCAAAGCCATTCTCCAACAAGCTTGATTCTCATAGCTGCAGTGTGCGAGTTATGCTTCGCTTGCGGCAGAGGTTTAGTTAATGGATCTGAGATATTGTCGTTAGTTCCAATCTTGCTTATCTTGACTTCTTTTCTTTCAACGAACTCTCGTAGAAGGTGAAATCTACGAAGTACATGCTTGACTCTCTGCTGGTGTCAAGGCTCCTTTGCCTGTGCAATAGCTCTGTTATTGTCACAATATAGAGCTATTGGTCCTTTAATGGAGGGGACTACACCAAGTTCACCTATAAACTTCCTTACCCAAATAGCTTCCTTTGCTGCTTCATGTGCAGCAATGTACTCCGCTTCAGTTGTAGAATCCGCAATGGTGCTCTCCTTGGCACTTTTCCAGCTTACTGCACCTCCGTTGAGTTAGAAAACAAACTCAAACTGTGATCTAAAATCATCCTTCTCGGTTTGGAAACTTGCGTCCGTATAGCCTTTAACAATTAATTCATAATCTCCACCATAAACCAGGAAATCATCTTTGTGCCTTTTCAGGTACTTCAGAATATTCTTGGCAGCAGTCCAATGTGCCTCTCCTAGGTCTGACTGGTATCTGCTAGTAGCACTGAGTGCGTACGCAACATCCGGGCGTGTACATATCATAGCATATATTATTGAACCAATCAATGATGCATATGGAATCTCACTCTTTCGTCTATGCTCATCCAGTGTTTTTGGGCATTGAGTCTTGCTTAAAGTCATTCCATGAGACATGGGTAAGTAGCCTCGCTTGGAGTCTGCCATCTTGTACCTTTCAAGCACCTTATTGATATAAGTGCTTTGACTAAGTCAATCACCCTTTTTGATCTATCTCTATAGATCTTGATGCCCAGTATGTACTATGCTTTTCCTAGATCATTCATCGAAACACATTCCCAAGCCAAATCATGATAGAGTTCAACATAGGAATGTCATTTCAGATAAGTAATATGTGGTCGACATATAATACTAGAAATGAAGTTTTGCCCCCACTGACCTTCTTGTATACACAAGATTCGTCTGCGTTTTTGACGAAGCCAAAGTCACTGACTGCTTCATCAAAACGTATATTCCAGCTCCTTAATGCTTGCTTTAATCCATAAATGGATTTCTTCAGCTTGCTTACCTTTTTAGCATTCTTTGGATCCTCAAAACCCTCAGGCTGTGTCATAAACACAGTTTCTGTTAAAACGTCGTTTAAGAAAGCGGTTTTGACATACATCTGCCATATTTCATAATCGTAATATGCAGCGATTGCTAACAATATCCAAGTAGACTTTAGCATTACAACTGGTGAAAAGGTTTCATCGTAATCCACACCGTGGACTTGCCTATAACCTTTTGCAGCCAATCTAGCTTTGAAAACTTCTAGTTTCCCATCCTTGTCCTTTTTCAATTTGAAAACCCATTTGCTTCCTATGGCTTGATAGGCATCTGGAAAATCGATCAAATTCCAAACTTGGTTTTCAGACATGGAGTCTAATTCAAATTGCATGGCTGTCTTGCCATTGCTTGGAGCTAGGGCTCGTCATAGCTTGTTTGTAAGTCGCAGGTTCATCGCTTTCTAGCAATAGAACTTCATGGCTCTCGTTCGTCAAAGTACATAAGTACTGTTGTGGGATCTTTTACGGTGCTGACGTGGCACGCGTTCCTCGGAGGTATCAAGTATGACCTGGCCCGAACTTATGACAACCTGCAAAACAAGAATATTCCCATAGGAATATTCCATCTGATGCTTAAGTAAGTATAAGCTAGAGAGATAAGTAATTTTTAGAGAGAAGGCAGAGCAAAGATAGTTTTAGGTTGGTGGGAATGAATTGATTACCTTTACATTGGGATCTGAGCTATTTATAGTGCTAGGGTTTCTTGGGAACTGTTCCCTCAACCCTAGCTGTGAGGTGTGTGCCCCTTGAGGATTTAGGACACGTGTCATTTGGCCCACAATTATGAGCCTTTTACAAATTGGACTTGTCTTCTCAGAGAGGATGGGCTTTCCAAAATGGGGTTGTGCTCTTATTTCGTTTAGGTACCAAGGTTTGGGCCTTCTTCCTAGGCTTGGGCCCAGCTGGCCGGTATTGGTCATTGTAGCCTCTTTGGGCCTTGTGGTGGAGATATTCAAGCCCACATCATTTGCCCCTCATGAGGAGTGAAAACAGACGTTAGTTTTCACTGCTCTTGGAGTGTTCAACGGGATGACGACGCGTGGCAGGGGTAATCATTTCTTACCCCTCTATAAATAAGTTGCCATTTCGAGTGACTTTCCCCCTCATTTCTAGCGATTACTTGAGAGCTATAAGAGGAGGCGATTTCCGGCGTCTTTACATCCTACGAAGTTCACTGTAGCGCCGCCACAATCATCGAAGCCTTGTTCTTGCAGTTCTTCATCAAAGTTCTTCACAAACTCTCTTTGATCTATCAGGTAATGCTTTCGTTTGGAAAATTTGTTTGTTGATTTGGATCCTTCCCACTTCTATTTTCTTAGCTATGCAAGGGGTACGTCAAACTGAGGGCGTCAACTTGTCCCTTTCACGCCTTCTCTTTTCAAGTAATGCCCATGTCTTGAGCCAAGTCTTCAGCCTGTGCAGGATTTAATGGCGCGGGTAGAGGACGAAGAGAAATTCGAAGGAGAATCTTCTTCTCCCATAGAGGAGGACGTTCCCGAGTGCGCCGATGTCGCGCCGACGAGCACGTCAGGTGGGGAGGAAGGTCACCTTCACCCCAGCGCAATCTTCCCTCTTCAGACGTGGCTGAACTTCCTCACCCTCAAGGGGAAAGACTATGGGAGGTCTCTGAATCTAGGCTCGGAATACAAGTTTCGTATGCCGGCTGGTATGGACTGCACCAGCTTTGGACTGGTGGAAGGGGAATTCGCCGTGTACGGCTCTTTTCTGAAGCTGGGTATGAGATTTCCCCCTCACCCCTTTGTGGTGGAGTTGCTGGACGGCTTCAACATTGGCCTGAACCAAATGTCCCCCAACTCTTGGGCGGGTGTGTTCGGCTATATCGCTCGTTGTGAGCTCGAAGGTATCACTCCTTCCTTCCCGGCGTTCCTAAGGATCGCCTCCATGTCCCAAGTTTCAAAAGCCGCCGCGGGTTGGCTAATTCTTACGTACAAGGGAGCTTATCGGACGGTGATGGGGAAGGCGTCCAAGTGGCATCACTGGAGGAAGAAGTGGGTGGTCATCAAAACCATAAATTTGGAGATGTGCGAGCGGATGAGACGTTGGAACATCAAGCCCAACTTGGTTGGAAAAGGCAGCTCTTTCCCTCCGATCTCCGCCGTTCTCTGGGAACGGATCTCGTCGTTGTTCAAGGCCAAGCCACTCATCATTAAGGACAAGACGGCCTACATACCCGAGGGGTGGTTGCCTTATCTGGATCAACTGGGCGATCCCGTTTTCCTCTCGACTGTGGGCTTGTGTCCGTATATGCCGAGAGGTAATGTATCTATACTTCCAATCCTTCACTTTCATCAAAACTATACTAATGTCTATTTATTTTTTCAGACGAGGCCATGGATAAGCTAGACGATGCCTCCAAAGGCCAAGTGGATAAGCCATTTTGGCTGGCGAAGGTACTTGACGCCAGCACCTATAAGGCTTGGCAGCGTCAGCAGGCGGCCGAGCAAGCCATCCCAGAGAAAATGGCTCCCCCTCCTGCTGAGGAGAAGGTATTGATCAAACCTTCCTATGTAATTCCCTTTATTGTTTGCAACTTATATGTTCTCATTTCATCAGAAGGCGAGGAAGACGGCCACGGACGTGGCACCTTCTTCTAAGCGAAGGGCTGGCGGCACAGGGAAACCCGTCTTCAAGTCAACGGCTTCGAAGGCTCCTAAGGTGTTCGCCGTCCCCAAGGCTGCATCCGCTTCTCCTAGCTTCCAGAAAGCTGGAGAGACGGCTGATCCTCTTGCTGGGATTCCTGAAGCCGTCCGCCGAAACATTCCTCTGAAGGCGGCGGAAAGAGCTAGGAATTCTGGGGGTAAGTTCTACTCCAACATCGTAACCACCTTCCGTTCCTCGTCTAGCAGTTCTATAGTCTCTCCTTGGGATTCTAAGGCCGTTGTTTTTCCCATAGAAATTCCCGACCCTCAGAAAGACATTGATGCTGAATTGGATTAGATCCCTTCTTCAGGCGGGTTCAATTCTCATGACCGCAGGAAGATAATGACGTTGATGCGCAATGCCATTCCTCCCAAGTATGCTGAGACTCTCCTCGAGGAGGCCGAGAATATGCTTGCCGCCATGCAGTCCTCGGCACTGGATGTGAGTTTCATTACGCGTTTGTTTTAATTTTTATTTTTACACTTGTTTCTCTTTGTTTTACTCTTGCTGTTTTTGTGCAGATGTTCATTCTGCTGGACTCGCTGAAAAAGTGGCGCACTGCTTTGGTGCATGAAGAGGCTCGACACCGTCTTCTGGCCAGTCAGTGTGGCGATCACCATTTTGCTGAGCTGGAAAAACTTCGCTTTGACAAGCAGGAGCAGATTGACGCTGTGACCACCGCCCTGGCCTCCCAAAATGCTGAGAACGCGGCTCGTCTCCTGCAAATTGATCAGAATTTTTCTGAAATGGAGGACCTTTCTAAGAAAATCAAGGAGAAAGAAGCTGAGTTTTCTCGTCTTGAGACTCAGTTTAAGGAGTTGGAGGTCCAGCTAGAGGCGGCTCGCAAGGAGGTTGCTTCGTCAAAGAGTGTTCTCGACCAGTCGGCCATGCTAGGTGAGAAATCAACTCGATGGGGGTATGGAGCTTGCATGGAATGCCGAATTTGCGAGTGAACATCCCTTCAGCTGGTTCGAGAAGTTCCTCACCTATCAGATTGAGGTGGAGAAGGCTCAAAAGGAAGGACGCACTCCTCCTGAGTTCGTTCCCAGCGAGGATGAGGAATGAGAGCCCCTTGGCGTCTTGTATTTATTTTGAACATGTTTTCATGACGCCTTGCTTAGTGGCATTGTGCATAATTTTTGTAATTATGACTAACTTTTTGGAATGGCATGACGTCTTTTGAACGTCCTATTGCTTTTTAGCTTTTGTCATTTTTTTTTGTGATTGATTCTATGATTGTGTCTGACGCCTCCGACTTGAGACGTCAGATGCCTGCCCTGGTCTTTTTGCCGAGGTCTTTAGCTACTTTATATAGCTATGTTTAGAAATGTGTAACCCCTGTGTTCTAGGTGATCAGCCTAGTGAGGGTGCTAATCTGGGCCATTTCTAGGGAGAACGTTAGTTTGCATTTCTCCGAGGAATTTAATAACATATTTTCCATAAAGATTTCCCAGCAAGGCCGGCTTGCAGGGAATTTTTCATTTAATGTTTAAAACATGCTACATGGTGCGTCTAGGTTCTAGACGTCTTTACAAAACATATAATCAAGATAAGTGTCAATCTAGAAAAAGTACTTCTAGAGGTTATCCGCATTCCATGTACGCAAGATCGGACGTCCCTGGATGTCCTGGATCCAGTATGTTCCGTCTCGAACCTCCTCGTAAATCTCATATGGACCTTCCCAAGTAGGGGTGAGTTTCCCTTGTTCATTGGCGCGTCCGACGGCTTCCATTTTCCTAAGCACAAAATCTCTGACTTTTAGTATTCTTCTAGAAACCCTTTTGTTGTACTCCCTCGTCATTCGGAGTTTGTATAGCCGCTGTCGTAGAG
Organism: Spinacia oleracea; assembly: GCF_020520425.1. Taxonomy (NCBI): domain Eukaryota; kingdom Viridiplantae; phylum Streptophyta; class Magnoliopsida; order Caryophyllales; family Amaranthaceae; genus Spinacia; species Spinacia oleracea. Next base: position 35,469,746 of record NC_079487.1, on the reverse strand, counting down.
CCGCGTTCCCTCTTGTTTCTGGTAAGAAATCCAAGGCCGCCTTCATCATTTCCCAATTGGTATCTTCATTAAACAACATGACGCGCAGGGTTGGTTCACACATTTCAATAGGTAGGACGGCTTCAGCCCCATAAGCTAACAAGAATGGTGTTTCTCTTGTGGAATTTTTTGCCGTGGTCCGTATAGACCATAAAACATTGGGTAACTCGTCGGCCCATAAGCCCTTTGCCTCATCAAGCTTCTTCTTCATCCCTTCAGAGATGATTTTGTTGAATGCTTCTACTTGTCCGTTAGCTTGGGGGCGTCCTACTGATGCAAAACATGCCGTGATACCATGGTCAGCCAACCAATCTTCCAATTTGGGCGTCTTGAATTGTGGCCCATTGTCGAAGACAATAGACTGAGGCCCGCCAAATCTTGTGATTATGTTTTTCCAAATGAATGCTCTCACATCTTGTGCCTTAGTGTTCTTTAAAGCTTCAGCTTCTACCCATTTAGTGAAGTAGTCGACGGCAACTATTACATAACGCAATCCTCCTGGTGCCGTCGTATAGGGGCCTAATAAGTCCATCCCCCATTTGGCGAATGGTATAGGGCTGGTGATTGGCGTCAGTTTCTGTGCTGGTCGTCGAATTAGGTGAGAAAATCGTTGGCATTTATCACACCGCTTGACCAAGTTGAGAGCGTCTTCTTTGAGAGTGGGCCAATAGTATCCGGTTCTTAGGGCTTTTTCTGCCAGGGCCCTCCCTCCTATATGAGAGCTGCATAATCCCTGATGAAGATCTTCCAGTACTTCCTGCCCCTTCTCGGGGGTTACGCAATGAAAAAGAGGCCGTGAGAAGGCTTTTTTGTATAGAGTCCCATTCCATATCTCGAACCAGGTGCATTTCTTTTGTAATCTTTCTGCCTGCTTGGGATCATCAGGGAGTACTCCATTCATTTTGAAGTTGACAATATCATCCATCCAGGTGGCTGTTCGGTCTAAGATGTCTGTTCTCGAGGCGTCAATGCTTTTGAACTGTTTTACCTCCCAGAATACATGACGTGGTGTGTAGCAGGATGCTGAGCTTGCCAGCTTGGATAAAGCGTCTGCCTTGTTATTTTTAGACCGGGATATATGTTGTACTTCAAAGTTAGACAGCTGCTGAACTTCTTGACGGACCTTTTCCAGATATTTTATCATGGCCTCATCCTTGGCCTCATACTCTCCTTTTACTTGACTGACGATTAACTGCGAGTCAGATAAAACCAGAACGTCTGTCGCCCCCGCGGCTTTGCTCATCTGAATTCCACATATCAGGGCTTCGTATTCAGCTTCGTTGTTTGACGCCGGAAAGTTAAAACGCATTGCATATTTATAGATATCCCCTTCTGGTGATTCGTAGATAATGCCGGCTCCTGACCCGTTCTAGGTGGCAGAGCCGTCCACATGAACTATCCACTGGGTTTTCTCATTCTTCAAATAGGGTGGCTTGGTCAGTTCCGCAATGAAATCAGCAAATTCCTGTCCCTTTATTGCTTTCCGCGGCTCATACGAAATATCAAACGCATTAAGCTCAATTGCCCAGTTGAGCATTCTTCCGTGCGCTTCTAGATTGGTGAAAGGCCGCTTTAGCGGTTGATCCGTGTATACTACCAGTCGATGAGCCAGGAAATATGGACGAAGCTTCTTACTAGCCAAGAACAGAGCGAAGCCAAACTTCTCAACTGTTGGATATTTGAGTTCATCATTCAGCAGCATGTGGCTGACAAAGTAAACAGGTAGTTGCGTCCCATCCCTTTCTGTAAGCAAGACGGCACTTAGTGCGTACTCTGAGATGGCAAGGTACAGATACAAGACTTCTCATGAGAGAGGGTTGACCAGTCGTGGCAAAGTATGCAAGTGTTCTTTTAGGCGAAGAAAGGCGGCCTCTGCCTGCGACGTCCACTCAAACTGGGTGCCTTTTTTTTATTGTACTGAAAAAGTAATGACACTTGTCTCCAGCTCTAGATAAAAATCGTCCCAAGGCGGCAAGACATCCTGTTACGCGTTGCACATCTTTGACCGTCCTTGGCGACGTCATATTGATGACCGCCTGCACCTTGTCCGGATTTGCTTCAATGCCCCTTTCCTCAATCAAGAAGCCAAGGACTTGCCAGAGGATACCCCGAATATGCACTTCTTGGGATTCAGTCTCATTTGGTATGTCCTGAGGGTCTTAAAGGTTTCTCTCAAATCGTTGAGGTGATCCATCTTCTGTTTGCTTTTTACAATCATGTCGTCGATATAGGCTTCTATATTCCTCCCCAGCTGCTTTGCGAAAACTGTGTTCACCAACCGTTGGAAGGTGGTTGAGGCATTTTTTAAACCAAACCGCATTACTTTGTAGCAGTACAATCCTTGTTCCGTGACAAATGACGTCTTCTCTTGATCCTCGGGCCACAATGGGATCTGGTGAAATCCGGAGTAGGCGTCCATCAAGCTCACCATGGCATGTCCGGTCGTTGAGTCGACGAGTCGGTCTATCTTTGGCAGTGGGAAACTGTCCTTGGGGCAAGCTTTGTTGAGATCGGTGTAATTAACACACATCCTCCATGTCCCATTGGGCTTGGGTACCAGTACTACGTTAGCTACCCAGTCTGGGTACTGACACGGACGTATGAAGCCTGCATCCATTAGTTTCTTAACCTCGGCAGCGGCGGCCAAATTTCGTGCTTCTCCATGATTCCTCTTCTTTTGGCGTACTGGCTTTACGACGCTATCCACATTTAGCTTATGCACGGCCACCGCCGGATCAATGCCTGGCATCTCCTCTACCGTGAAGGCAAATATTTCCTTGTATTCTCGGAGCAGTTGCACTAATGCTGTTGACATGGGGTCGTCAGGGTGGACCCCAATGGGGACCGTTCAAGACGGGTCTACTAAGTCCAGAATTATAGCATAGTGTGCTCCCACTGGCTCAGGTCGTCTTTCTGCATTGTGCTCCGTTGGTGTCTCCCGGGTTTTACGACGGCTTGCCAGAGGTTTAGCTTGCTCTTTTCCCTTCGGAGAGGCTCCTAAAGCCGTTTGCTCCAATGTCGATAAGTAACAATCCCTGTTGATTTCCATAGAGAGACCCAACGCGTCCGTTACTTCCGACAAATTTGACCAGTAGTAAATGAGGAACGATCACAGCTTTTAGGTCATTGAGTGTTGGACGACCGAGTATGATGTTAAATGTGGTGAGGTTTGCTACAATTATAAACCTGATGACAACTTCTCTGGTCACTGGGGGAACTCCAATAGAGGCCGGGAGTAAAATGGAGCCGATTGGACGAACGATGCTCCCTCCGAATCCTACCAAGGGCCTGTACACTTTTTCTATGGCTTCACGATCGTGTCTTAATTTCCGCAGACATTGCAGACTGATTATGTCGGACGAGCTCCCCGTGTCCACCAGTACTCTCTTCACCTTGAGATTAGCCACCTTAATCTCTATAAACAAAGGGTCCTCATCATATGGCGATGCCGCCCTTCTGTAATCGTCTTTGAAAATTTCTACAGAGGGTATATTCTTCTGTGCTGGGCGAAGATAAGATGGACCTTTTTGCTGTCCTTCCTTACATGGTTCTCCTGCAGCTATTCCCCCTGATATTACCATAACTCTTTCGTCTGAATACTTCTTTGAGGTGGGGCTCACTTCTTTGTCCGCGTCCTTTAAATGGATGTACTGGCGGAGGTGTCCTTCAGCCTTGTGGTCACTTAATATCTTCCTCAACATCCGACAATTTTGGGTGTCATGTCCTTCGTCGTTGTGGAAAGCACAGAAAGGGGCATGTTGGCTGGAGATGGTCAATTGTCGGGGGGACGGTTCTATTCCCAGACTCGGTCCCTCAACAAGGAGGATGTTTTCAAGAGCCGTGTTGAATATAAAGGAACCCCTAAAGGACGACTTCCTTCGCCCTCTTTTCTCCTCAGAGCCGCGACCATTCTTTCTTCGGATGACGCTCTCATGCTGTTTTTTAGGAGCCTCTAGAGAGTAATGGCCCTGGGCCTCATTTTTCTTCTGTGAAGTTCGTTTCATACATCTTCCTGGACGTTCCTCTTTAACATGCCGACTCTCTTTCTCCAGGGTGCGTCTTTTCATAGGTGAGTCGGGATCTTCTGACAAAGACTCTACCATCCTTCCATTATCGGGCTTAGGATTGACTTCGTGAGCACCATTCAACAAGTGCTGCACAGAAATGGCGGCAGCAGGCCGGCTAGCTGCCGCGTCACAATGAGTGTTGGACCCATCTTTAGACACCCCTCCTCTGGCTGGGAGTCCCGTTTTGTCCTCGGATTTTCCGCAGTCAGTTTGAAGTTCAGCCATGACACTGTACCTCCCCACAAACGGCGTCAAATGTTGTGGGATCTTTTACGGTGCTGACGTGGCACGCGTTCCTCGGAGGTATCAAGTATGACCTGGCCCGAACTTCTGACAACCTGCAAAACAAGAATATTCCCGTAGGAATATTCGCTCCGATGCTTAAGTAAGTATAAGCTAGAGAGATAAGTAATTTGTAGAGAGAAGGCAGAGCAAAGATAGTTTTAGGTTGGTGGGAATGAATTGATTACCTTTACCTTGGGATCTGAGCTATTTAGTGCTAGGGTTTCTTGGGAACTGTTCCCTCAACCCTAGCTGTGAGGTGTGTGCCCCTTGGGCATTTAGGACACGTGTCATTTGGCCCACAATGATGAGCCTTTTACAAATTGGACCTGTCTTCTCAGAGAGGATGGGCTTTCCAAAATGGGGTTGTGCTCTTATTTCGTTTAGGTACCAAGGTTTGGGCCTTCTTCCTAGGCTTGGGCTCAGCTGGCCGGTATTGGTCATTGTAGCCTCTTTGGGCCTTGTGGTGGAGATATTCGAGCCCACATCAAGTACCTTTTCGATTGAGACCTAAATCTTTGCGATCTACGCGGGGTTACATTTCTAGTTGGTTCTTGATTCTCACCAGATACTTCTAATTATCTCTGAGTTTCAACCTGAATGTCATCTTGAGAATTCTCTAGAGTTTGTTGTTCGACTCGAATTTCTTCGAGGTCTACTTTTCTCCCACTTGTCATTTTGAAAATGTGATCTCTTTCCAAAAAGATACCATCTCGAGCAACAAACACCTTGTTCTCAGATGTATTGTAGAAGTAATACCCTTTTTTTTCCTTTGGGTAGCCCACACGGATACATTTGTCAAATTTCGGTTGAAGTTTTGTCTGAAATGAATCGTTTGACGTATACTTATTGTGAGTGCAACTGTGTTTAGTGCATGTCCCCAAAATTCTATTGGAAGTTCGGCCTGACCCATCATTGATCGAACCATGTCTAGCAAGGTCATGTTCCTCCGTTCTGACACACCGTTCCATTGAGGTGTTCCGGGAGGAGTCAATCCTAATAGAATTCCACATTCTTTCAGATGGTCATCAAATTCATAGCTCAGATATTCACCGCCTCTATCAGACCGCAGTGCCTTAATCTTCTGGCCTAACCGATTCTCTACTTCACTTTGAAATTCCTTGAATTTGTCAAAGGATTCAGACTTATGCTTCATTAGGTAGACATAACCATATCTACTAAAGTCATCAGTGAAAGTGATAAAGTAGCTGAAAGCACCTCTAGCATTTGAACTTATTGGTCCACATACATCTGTATGGATTCAACCCAATAGTTCAGTTGCTCTTTCTCCAACTTTAGAGAAAGGTTGCTTTGTCATTTTTCCAAGTAAGCATGATTCGCACTTACCATAATCCTCTAAGTCAAATGGTTCTAGAATGCCTCCCTTTTGAAGTCTTTCTATGCGCTTCTTGTTAATATGGGCTAATCGACAATGCCACAGATAGGTGAGATCTGAATCATTCTTTTGGCCTTTTTGGTATTTATGTTATAAACTTGTTTATCGTGTTCTAGTAAATAAAGTCCATTGACTAATCTAGCAGATCCATAAAACATCTCTTTAAAATAAAACGAGCAACTATTGTCTTTTATTAAAAAGGAAAATCCCTTATCATCTAAGCAAGAAACATAAATGATGTTTTTAGTAAGACTTGGAACATGGAAACACTCTTACAGTTCCAAAACTAGCCAAGAGGGCAACGACAAATAATAAGTTCCTACAGCTAATGCAGCAATCCGTGCTCCATTTCCCACTCGTAGGTCGACTTGACCCTTGCTTAATCTTCTACTTCTTCTTAGTCCCTGTGAATTGGAACATAAGTGTGAGCCACAACCTGTATCTAATACCCAAGAAGTTGAATTTGCAAGTATACAGTCTATAACGAAAATATCTGAAGATGGAACGACTGTTCCGTTCTTCTGATCTTTCTTAAGCTTCATGCAATCTCTCTTCCAATGCCCCTTCTTCTTGCAGTAGAAGCATTCAGATTCATAAGTGGGTTGGCTCACCTTCTTCTTTTCAGACGTGGTGCCGCCAGCTTTGTTAGTTGGGCTGGCCTTCTTGCCACCTTTCTTAGCATTCCTCTTCTTTCCAGATTTCTTAAACTTGCCCCCACGCACCATAAGCACATCTTGCTTATCACTTTTGAGCGTCTTTTCAGCGGTCTTCAGCATACCGTGAAGCTCTGTGAGCGTTTTGTCCAGACTATTCATACTGTAGTTCAGCTTGAACTGATCATACCCGCTATGAAGAGAATGGAGGATGGTGTCTACAACCATTTCCTGAGAGAACGACTGAGCTAGCCGACTCATATTCTCAATGAGTCCAATCATTTTGAGAACATGTGGACTTATGGGCTCGCCCTTCTTGAGCTTAGTTTCAAGAATTTGTCTATGAGTCTCGAATCTTTCGACTCCAGCAAGATCTTGGAACATGTTCTTTAACTCACTGATGATCGTGAAAGCATCTGAGTTGATGAACGTTTTCTATAGATCTGCACTCATGGTTGCAAGCATACTACTGAGTAACCCCTTCGCCTGCGGCTTCGGGCATCGCCTCTTCCAGGACATACTCCTTTTCTTCCTGCATAAGTGAAGGAAATAATGCCCTTGGTCCAAGTATGCATTCAATGTTAATTCTAATAAATGCGGTTCAGTATTAATTAACAAGTTAATAATTCAGTGAGAACAAGTGAGCTGAATGCCTAGCTAGAGGCCGCTTCAGTTCAAGTGGAATTAATGATATTAATCCACAGCTTACTCTTGACTGAACCCGTAGGGTCACACAAATAGTACGTAAACGGATCAAGTATTTAATGGCATTAAATACTCCATCTATGGATATTCGGAATCGACGGATCTTGGTTTCAGTGGGAGCTGAGATCGTCACAGGCAAGAAATGAATACTCCGGAAACGATGATATTGCCGGAAACGGAAATATGGATCGTATCGGAAATATAAATATTATCCAAGTCGTAGATGTTGCCGGAAACGGAAACATGGTACGTATCGCAAAATATTATCGGAAATGGAAATATTGCCGGAATCGGAAATATTGCCGGAAACGGAAATATTGTCAGAATCGGAAATATTATCGGAATCGGAAAATAATTCCGGAAACGGAAATATTAAATATTTGTTCGAAACGGAAATTGATTCCGGAATCGGAAATATTAAATATTGTTCGTATCGGAAATGAATTCCGGAATCGGGAATTTAATCGGAAGCGTATCGTACGAATTAGCATCGGACGAGGCCCGCTAGACGAAGGCCCAGCACGAAGCCAGGCCATCGCCCAACGAGCCAACACGCACCATCGCGTGCCAAGCCTCGACCAGGCCCAGCGCAAGGCCAGGCCCAGCCAAGGCCAAGGGCGCGCGCGCGAGATCACAGCAGCAGTGGGCCGAGCGCTGTGCGCCTAGCGTGGGCCGCAAGGCTTGCGCGGGTGTACGGTGCTCGTGCAATGCTTGTGCGGGAATCCTAAAGCAATCGGGATTCGAAATATGATTAAATCCTAAAACTATTAGATAATGATTATTTAATTAGAGTCCAAGTAGGGTTATAATTAAATAAATTAGTATCCTAATAGGATTCCAAATCCTTTTCCATAACTCTATAAATAGGTGCCTAGGGTCACATATTTACAGAGATTATTCAAGTATTCAAAGTGAGTTTTGAGAGCAAAATTCAGTCATACACTTGCCTATAGAGTGCCGAAAATAATAGTACCTTAAGGGCGATTCTAGTTGGTCAATCTTAAGGCGGAACCGGACGTGCTGTGGACTATCTACGGAGGGACGACACTTGGAGTCCTAAAGACTTGTTCTTGTTCGGTTCGGGCGCAGCTAGGGAAGGCACGCAACAAAGAGTATGCATCTAAACTATGCTAAATGATTATGTGTAAATAATATGTTTTCCTGGCTTTATGGTTTTTCCGCATGATTTATGAATTGTCATATGTATCATAACCTAACAATAAGAGCTATTTGCAAGTTCCTTTGCCAGTCAAGGAAGTTTTTCCCGCTCAACTTCTCCTTTTCGAGAATTGAACGGATGTTATTGTTGTTTAATTGCCATAGTTAAAACTACAATTGAAAAGAATAAACAAATAAATAACCATTCACAGTTTCTCTTAATAAACTTAAATTCTAGCATTCTTGCAAAATTCAATATTTATTAAGCATTTTATTCAAGTTATGTGTTTCGGCAGGTGTGAATAAAATGAATCCAAGATCCTAAAATCATCGAAGAATTAAGCACATTATGTATTTCGACTTAATTCTAAAATATTTTAGGTAAGCAAATCCTTTGCTAATAGTCTAGAAACTAGTCTTGGTTGAGAGGTACGTCTAAGGACTTATTAGGTAAAGCTATCTGTTTTGCCACGACATAAAAGGACTCCTTACTTATATCGTTGAGTTTCAGCAAAACTAACATGTACTCACAATTATTTGAGTACTTTACCCCTTTAGGATCAATAAGTAACACCTCGCCATGGCAGAAAACTATTACTAAGTTTGATGTAAAGGTTATCCAAGTAAGTGTTATTTTGGCATGGCACCTTTTAACTCAATTTTTAAAGTTTGGAACTTAAGGCTCTTACTATGTTGGTTAGATTTTAAGTGAACTAAAATCCTTAATCATGCAACATAATCAAGCCACAATCTCATGCACAATTAAGACATATTGAAAGCAATAAATAACTTAAAACATGCATAAGATATAAATGTGATCTAGTATGGCCCGACTTCATCTTGAAGCTTCAACTTCAAACTCCGTCTTGAAAATGGATTGGAAACTCCGTCTTGAATTTCACCATGGGAGGCGCCATTTTCTTCAAATATGATTAGTAAAATAATTAGTATAAATTAATTTATAATAATTAAATTAATCAAAATTAAACTCCGAGAAAAAATCAAATGACGAAATAAAACTTAATTAAAATCGTTTTCAACCGAAAAATTAAAACGAACCAACGGGCTAAGACAAAGCCACAGACTTGCGCCCATGCCTCGCCGAAGCCTTGTAGTATTAGCGCCCATGGGCCGCGTGCACGAGTGCAGCGCCCATGGTCTACCACTGCGATGGTCGTAGCACAAGCGTCGAGCAGGCCACGCATAGCACGAAGCAAGCATCGCTCGCTGGTACGAGCCAGCGCTCTCTGGGCGAACCAGCGTTCGCTGGAGGGTACCATGCGCGCGCGGCCTGTTTGCTTGTTGCCTTCGTCTCGCCACTCGCTCACATGCACACAACACACACTGCACAGGAGCTTACCCCCCGTGCGCGTGCCCGTGCCTTGCTCGCTGCCCAGTACCGCGTGGGCGACGAGCTCCCTTGCACGTCGTCGCATGCCCGCACTATGCAACACCCCTTAAGGGTAACACTTAACTTCCATTGCTTCGTGCGTGGAAGATTCGTGAACGATTTTCATAAAATTAAAACTTTTTTAATTTAAATTTATTGACAAATTAATAGTTCATATTAATTTCATAAATTTAGGCGAAAAATTGAAAATTTATTATTCAAATTAATTTCCGATTATATATATTTTCATAGATTCAAATCTAAGTCATAAAATTTTAAAACTTTTCAATTTCAACAAATTTTATGGTGGTTTTAAATCATAGGATCCTAATTAAATTGCTAATTAATTATGAAAATCAAAACAAATTCCAAATTATTCGAATTTCAACAAATTAATTACAATTACAAATTAGGTTGTATAATTAACAAGATTAGGCTTTAAAATTGTTAAACATATACAGTAGGTCAATCATAGATTCAAGATTTACATACAAGATTCGCAAATATTTAATTTAACATCATAAAATTCATAAATTTTTCGTTCGAAAAACTAAAACTTCCAAAAAGTCATAGTTAGCTTCGAATTTGGGAATTCTGGGTTCGGCGACAAATCCTTGATTTTTGTTAAAATTTTAAAACGTCGTTTACATACAAAATTCCCTATAAAATTATACGATTCCGACCATTATTGACAAAACTGCCGACTCATTGAAAACATATAATCAAATAATCGCACGAATTTGCAATTAATTACATTGAACGAAATTAATCACCCCTTTAAGTCATTGAAAATTTATAAAATTTAACCATGTTAACTATAATTGATTATGGAATTAATTAAAGGCTCGTGATACCACTGTTAGGTTATGACAAATATAAATCATATATTTCATGCGGAAAAACCATAAAGCCAGGAATCCAAATTAATTGCCACATAGTCAATTAGCATAATTTAGGATACAAAGATGTGATGCGTGTCTTCCCTAGGTGCTCCCGAACCGAACAAGAACAAGTTTAGGACCACCCCTCCGTACATAGTCCGCAGCACGTTTGGATCCGTCTTAGATTCAACCAACTAGGATATTCTCTAAGGTATTATGTTTATTCGAAAGCTTAGTTATATATTTAGGCAACTAGGATATTCTTTAAGGTATTATGTGATTATGAACCATGTGTTAGGTTATGATACATATGACATTTACATAGATCATGCGGAAACAACCATTAACCCAGGAAACATATTATTTACACATAATCATATAGCATAATTTAGATGCATACTCTTTGTTGCGTGCCCTCCCTAGCTGCGCCCGAACCGAACAAGAACAAGTCTTTTAGGACTCCAAGTGTCGTCCCTCCGTAGATAGTCCACAGCACGTCCGGATCCGCCTTAAGATTGACCAACTAGAATCGCCCTTAAGGTACTAGAAAATTCGGCACTTTTATGAGCAAGATGTGTTTTAATTTTCTCTCAAAAAACTCACTTTTGAATACTTTGAAACTTGTGTATAAATTATGACCCCCTAGGCCTTTATTTATAGAGTTATGGAAAAGGAATCGTAATCCTAGTAGGATGCGAATTAATTGGAATTAGAATCCTACATGAATTCTATTTAATTAATTTATCCAATTAGGAATAGAAATTTAATCATACACTGACTCTTGTAGATTCAGGAATCACGCATGAGCACAAACTCACACACACACGGCAGCCACAAGGGCTGCCCATGCGCGTGCGAGCAGCAGCCCGCGCAGCACGGCCCACGCAGCCGTGGCCCTTGGCGCGCGCTGGGCCTGCCTTGCGGTAGGCCTGGGCGCTGCCTTGGCTGGGCTTGTGGCGCGCATGCTTGCTGGGCGATTGGCCCCGGCTTCGTGCTGGGCCTTCGTCCGGCAAGCCTCGTCCGATGCTAATTCGTACGATACGCTTCCGATTAAATTTCCATTTCCGGAATCTATTTCCGATACGAACAATATTTAATATTTCCGATTCCGGAATTAATTTCCGTTTCGAACAAATATTTAATATTTCCGTTTCCGGAATTATTTTCCGATTCCGGCAATATTTCCGATTCTGACAATATTTCCGTTTCCGGTAATATTTCCGATTCTGGTAATATTTCCATTTCCAATAATATTTTCCGATACGTACCATGTTTCCGTTTCCGGCAACATCTACGACTTGGATAATATTCATATTTCCGATACGATCCATATTTCCGTTTCCGGCAATATCATCGTTTCCGGAGTATTCATTTCTTGCCTGTGACGATCTTAGCTCCCACTGAAACCAAGATCCGTCGGTTCCGAATATTCATAGATGGAGTATTTAATGCCATTAAATACTTGATCCGTTTACGTACTATTTGTGTGACCCTACGGGTTCAGTCAAGAGTAAGCTGTGGATTAATATCATTAATTCCACTTGAACTGAAGCGGCCTCTAGCTAGGCATTCAGCTCACTTGATCTCACTGAATTATTAACTTGTTAATTAATACTGAACCGCATTTATTAGACTTAACATAGAATGCATACTTGGACCAAGGGCATTATTTCCTTCAGTCTCCCACTTGTCCTTAGGGACAAGTGTGCATTTCCTAATTCCTTCGTCGCTCGATGCTTGCTCTTGAACATAAGGTAAGAGTTGTCATCCTTATTATGTCCAGAGGTGTTTCTCGGTTTCAGAGTTCAACTGATCAAATAAACAGATAATCATAGCCTATGATTCATCCGAGCACGGCCATGCATTTCACAGTTTCTAGCTCTCCGAGTGGCCTTGTACAACTTTTAAGCATCTCATCCCGATTTATGGGAGGACAATCCCAATCTTGCGATCTTGAGATTAGACTTCGTTTGATAGGTGATTACCTGAGCGTTGCCTTTATAGCCTCCTTTTACGGTGCGACGGTTGGTCAACGTCAAAGCAACCAGTTCTCAAACAAGTAATCTCAAATCACTCAGGTATTGAGGATTTAGTGTCTAATAATTTAATGAAATTTACTTATGACAGACTTTCATCTCTTACAGTAAAGTTTCATAGGTCTTGTCCGATACTAGTCTTCCCAAAGTAAGTATCTATGCAAATGATTATGACATTGCCATGTCCACATAGTTCAAGAAACAGAACTACTAGTCATCTTGCATTCTAATCGTCTAACGTTTTCTATGCGTCCAATTTTATAGAAAACTCCGATTAGGGACCATTTTCAACCTTTGACATTCAAGTTCACTTGATAGACATTTCTTAGTCACAGGACTGGTCCTGACAGTCTATCTTGAATATATCGTCAAGTTGAAGGGACTCATCATTTAATAAACCACAAATTAAATGGAAAAATGAATTTCTTTCATTTATTGTGAATGATTAACCAATAATGTTTTACAAAGATTTAAACTCTAAAACTTTAAAACATTAAACAGAGACATCAAAGCCATTCTCCAATATGCTTGATTCCCATAGCTGCAGTGTGCGAGTTGTGCTTCGCTTGCGGCAGAGGTTTAGTTAATGGATCTGATATGTTGTCATCAGTTCCAATTTTGCTTATCTCGACTTCTTTTCTTTCAACGAACTCTCGTAGAAGGTGAAATCTACGAAGTACATGCTTGACTCTCTGGTGGTGTCTAGGCTCTTTTGCCTGTGCAATAGCTCCGTTATTATCACAATACAGGGCTATTGGTCCTTTAATGGAGGGGACTACACCAAGTTCTCCTATGAACTTCCTTAGCCATATAGCTTCCTTTGCTGCTTCATGTGCAGCAATGTACTCCGCTTCAGTTGTAGAATCCGCAATGGTGCTTTGCTTAGCACTTTTCCAGCTTACTGCTCCTCCGTTGAGGCAGAAGACAAACCCAGACTGTGATCTGAAATCATCTTTGTCGGTTTGGAAACTTGCGTCCGTATAGCCTTTAACAATTAATTCATCATCTCCACCATAGACCAGGAAGTCATCTTTGTGCCTTTTCAGGTACTTCAGAATGTTCTTGGCAGCAGTCCAATGCGCCTCTCCTGGGTCTGACTGGTATCTGCTCGTAGCACTGAGTGCGTACGCAACATCCGGGCGTGTACATATCATAGCATACATTATTGAACCAATCAATGATGCATATGGAATCCCATTCATTCGTCTACGCTCATCAAGTGTTTTTGGGCACTGAGTCTTGCTTAGAGTCATTCCATGAGACATGGGTAGGTAGCCTCGCTTGGAGTCCGCCATCTTGAACCTATCAAGCACCTTATTGATATAAGTGCTTTGACTAAGTCCAATCATCTTTTTAGATCTATCTCTGTAAATCTTGATGCCCAATATGTACTGTGCTTCTCCTAGATCCTTCATCGAAAAACATTTCCCAAGCCAAATCTTGACAGAGTTCAACATAGGAATGTCATTTCCGATAAGCAATATGTCGTCGACATATAATACTAGGAAAGCAATTTTGCTCCCACTGACCTTCTTGTATACACAAGATTCGTCCGCGTTCTTGATGAAACCAAAGTCACTGACTGCTTCATCAAAACGTATATTCCAGCTCCTGGATGCCTGCTTCAATCCGTAGATTGACTTCTGTAGCTTGCATACCTTTTTAGCATTCTTTGGATCCTCAAAACCTTCAGGCTGTGTCATAAACACAGTTTCTGTTAAAACGCCATTTAAGAAAGCAGTTTTGACATCCATCTGCCATATTTCGTAATCGTAATATGCAGCGATTGCTAACATTATTCGAATAGACTTTAGCATTGCAACTGGTGAAAAGGTTTCATCGTAATCCACACCGTGGACTTGCCTGTAACCTTTTGCAACCAATCTAGCTTTGAAAACTTCAAGTTTCCCATCCTTGTCCTTTTTCAGTTTGAAAACCCATTTGCTTCCAATGGCTTGGTAGCCATCTGGCAAATCGACCAAATCCCATACTTGGTTTTCAGACATGGAGTCTAATTCAGATTGCATGGCTTCTTGCCACTGCTTGGAGCTAGGGCTCGTCATAGCTTGCTTGTAAGTCGCAGGTTCATCACTTTCAAGTAATAGAACGTCATAGCTCTCGTTCGTCAAAATACCTAAGTACCTTTCCGGTTGAGATCTATATCTTTGCGATCTACGCGGGGTAACATTTCTAGATTGACCATGATTCTCACCAGATTCTTCTAAAGATCTCTGAGTTTCGTCCTGAATGTCATCTTGAGCATTCTCTAGAGTTTGTTGTTCGACTCGAATTTCTTCGAGGTCTACTTTTCTCCCACTTGTCATTTTGGAAATGTGATCCTTCTCCAAAAAGACACCATCTCGAGCAACAAACACTTTGTTCTCAGATGTATTGTAGAAGTAATACCCCTTTGTTTCCTTTGGATAGCCCACAAGGATACATTTGTCAGATTTTGGATGAAGTTTGTCTGAAATTAATCGTTTGACGTATACTTCACATCCCCAAATCTTAAGAAAAGACACATTTGGAGGTTTTCCAAACCATAATTCGTATGGAGTCTTTTCGACAGCTTTAGACGGAGCTCTATTTATAGTGAGTGCAGCTGTATTTAGTGCATGTCCCCAAAATTCTAATGGAAGTTCGGCCTGACCCATCATTGACCTGACCATGTCTAGCAAGGTTCTGTTCCTCCGTTCTGACACACCGTTCCATTGTGGTGTTCCAGGAGGAGTCAATTCTGATAGAATTCCACATTCTTTCAGATGGTCATCAAATTCATAGCTCAGATATTCACCGCCTCTATCAGACCGCAGTGCCTTGATCTTCTTGCCTAATTGATTCTCTACTTCACTCTGAAATCCTTGAATTTGTCAAAGGATTCAGACTTATGCTTCATTAGGTAGACATAACCATACCTACTGAAGTCATCAGTGAAAGTGATAAAGTAGCTGAAACCACCTCTAGCATTTGTACTCATTGGTCCACATACATCTGTATGGATTAAACCAAATAGTTCATTTGCTCTTTCTCCGACTTTAGAGAAAGGTTGCTTTGTCATTTTGCCAAGTAAACATGATTCGCATTTACCATAATCCTCTAAGTCAAATGGTTCTAGAATTCCTTCCCTTTGAAGTCTTTCTAGGCGTTTAAAGTTTATATGGCCTAATCGACAATGCCACAGATAGGTGAGATCTGAATCATCCTTTTTGGCCCTTTTGGTATTTATGTTATATACTTGTTTGTCGTGATCTAATAAATAAAGTCCATTGACTAATCTAGCAGATCCATAAAACATCTCTTTAAAATAAAACGAACAACTATTGTCTTTTGTTATAAAGGAAAATCCCTTAGCATCTAAGCAAGAAACTGAAATGATGTTTTTAGTAAGACTTGGAACATGGAAACATTCTTCCAGTTCCAAAACTAGCCCGGAGGGCAACGACAAATAGTAAGTTCCTACGGCTAATGCAGCAATCCGTGCTCCATTTCCCACTCGTAGGTCGACTTCTCCCTTGCTTAACTTTCTACTTCTTCTTAGTCCCTGTGGATTGGAACATAAGTGTGAGCCACAACCTGTATCTAATACCCAAGAAGTTGAATTAGCAAGTATACAGTCTATAACGAAAATACCTGAAGATGGAACGACTGTTCCGTTCTTCTGATCTTCCTTTAGCTTCAAGCAATCTCTCTTCCAATGCCCCTTCTTCTTGCAGTAGAAGCATTCGGATTCAGAAGTGGGTTGACTGACCTTCCTCTTTGCAGATTTGGCGCCAGTTTGCTTAGTTGGGCTGGCCTTGTTGCCACCTTTCTTAGCATTCCTCTTCTTTCCAGATTTCTTGAACTTGCCCCCACGCACCATAAGCACATCCTGCTTATCACTTTTGAGCGTCTTTTCAGCGGTCTTCAGCATACCGTGAAGCTCAGTGAGCGTTTTGTCCAGACTATTCATACTGTAGTTCAGTTTGAACTGATCATACCCGCTATGAAGAGAATGGAGGATGGTGTCTATAGCCATTTCCTGAGAAAATTGCTGATCCAGCCGACTCATATTCTCAATGAGTCCAATCATTTTGAGAACATGTGGACTTACGGGCTCGCCTTTCTTAAGCTTGGTCTCAAGAATTTGCCTATGAGTCTCGAATCTTTCGACTCGAGCCAGATCTTGGAACATGTTCTTCAACTCACTGATGATTGTGAAAGCATCTGAGTTGATGAACGTTTTCTGCAGATCCGCACTCATGGTGGCGAGCATTAGACATTTTACATCCTTGTTGGCATCAATCCAACGATTGAGGGCTGCCTGAGTGACCCCGTCGCCTGGAGCTTCGGGCATCGCCTCATCTAGGACATACTCCTTTTCTTCCTGCATAAGAACTATTTGCAAGTTCCTTTGCCAGTCAAGGAAGTTTTTCCCGTTCAACTTCTCCTTTTCGAGAATTGATCGAATGTTGAATGAATTGTTGTTTGCCATATTAAAAACTACAATTGAAAAGAATAAACAAATAAATAACCATTCACAGTTTCTCTTAATAAACTTAAATTCTAGCATACATGCATAATTCAATGTTTATTAAGCATTTTATTCAAGTTATGTGTTCCGGCAGGTGTGAATAAAATGATTCCAAGATCCTAAAATCATTGAAGAACTAAGCACAGTTTGTCGACTTAATCCTAGAACATCTTAGGTAAGCAAAAGCCTTTTGCTAATAGTCTAGAAACTATTCTTGGTTGATAGGTACGTCTAAGAACTTATTAGGTAAACCTATCGAATTTGCCACGACATAAAAGGACTCCTTACTTATATCGTTGAGTTTCACCAAAACTAACATGTACTCACAATTATTTGTGTACCTTGCCCCTTTAGGACCAATAAGTAACACCTCGCTGAGCGAAAACTATTACTAGATTGATGTAAAGGATATCCAAGCAAGTGTATATTTTGGCATGGCACCTTTTAACTCAATTTTTAAGTTTGGAACTTAAGGCTCTTACTATGTTGGTTAGATTTTAAGTGAACTAAAATCCTTAATCATGCAACATAATCAAGCTTTTGATCTCATGCATTTTAAGACATATTTAAAGCAATAAATAACTTAAAACATGCATAAGATTTTTGTGATCTAGTATGGCCCGACTTCATCTTGAAGCTTTGACTTCAAAGTCCGTCTTGAAAATCTCCGTGGGAGGCACCATTTTCTTCAAATAGGATAAGCTATAACTAATTACAACTATTTGATGGTACGCAGACCATTTTGAATTAAAAATTAACTTTGGTGCTTTAGACCAATTACATTCAAATTAATGGTACGCATACCATATTTTCTATCCTATTTGGGCCATACTAGTCACTTCATAACCTGCAAAACAGTACATATACAATATATACCATTCACCCATTCATTATCATGAATGGCCCACATAGCTGGTTAGTAAAACACATTATGCATCACGTAAACATTTGCAGCAATTAATCAAGGTCACCAATAATCTACCAATTATTCAGTCCTTATTAATTCTAATCGAGTTGTTTTAACCTTAAGGATTTGTAGACCTAATCAAGAGTTTATGACTAAAAAGCGCTCCCACTTAAACCAATAAATTCATATGCTTTACCAATTTTAAACATAAAAATGTATTTCTAGTCCAACCGGAAACATACAAATTTAATTAAAATTTAAAGCTCATATCAATTTATAATTGAATCCAAAAATTTAATTTAATTTCAGTCGTATTTAAATTAATTCATGATTTTAATTTTAGTAAAATAATTAGAATAAATAATATTTATTATAATTATAATATTCAAAATTAAAATCCAAGAAAATAATTCAAATTATTAATTTTAAAATTAATTAAAATTACGTGAACTGAAATTTTCAAATTAAACATTCAAAACGATCTAATCGTAACGCAAACACCCTACGCGTTGCACGCCCATGGGCCGCACGCACACAGCCATTGCTGGCCATGTGCGCGCAGCCCATGCGCTCGTCGCATAGCTGCTGCTGTCTCATCGCAAGCCTCCGCACAGCGCCCCATCGCACGCGAGCTATCGCTCGCAGTGCGCGCGCGAGATCGCTCGCTGGGCGCGCTGGCTCGCTCGCTGTGCGCGCGAGCCATCGCTCGCTGGGGCGCGACATCGCTCGCTGGGCGAGCGACATCGCGCGCTGTGCGCGCGAGCCATCGCTCGCTGGCGCGAGCCATCGCTCGCTGGTGCGCGACATCGCTCGCTGGGCGAGCGACATCGCGCGCTGCGCGCGCGAGCAGTGCTGGGCGCAGCGCTCGTGGCACGCGAGCTTGCGCTCGCTGCGCGCGAGGCTGCGCGCACTTGTGCGAGGCAGCGCGCGTTGTGGCGCAGCTCGCTTGCTGCCCACACGCGACTGCCTTGGCTCGCCCTTCGCCCATGCCCATTCGTCCATTGCTCGTGGCACACGACACAAGGCAGGGCTGCTGCCTTGTGCTCGTGCACTACGCCCTTGCTCATTGCATTCGTGCCGCACGGGCGACGAGCTCCCTTGCTCGTCGTCGCATGCCCGCATTATACAACACCCCTTAAGGGTAACACGAAGCGTCCATTGCTTCGTGCGTGCAAGTTATTTGAACGAATCGCATAAAAATTTAAAATTTATATTTAAAATTAATGACAAATTAATAAATATTATTAATTTCATAATTTTAGGGCGAAAAATCGAAAATTTATTATCCAATTGATTTCCGATTGTTATGGATTCAAGTCTAGGTCATAAAAATTTAAAATTTATCGTAAATTTACAATTTTTATGGTGGTTTTTAATCATAGGTTTCTAATTAAATTATAATTAATTATGAAAATCAAATTAATTCTAAATTATTCTAATTTTCAACAAATTAATCATAATTACAAATTAGATTGCATAATTAACAAGACTAGGCATTCAAACTTGTTAAACATATGCAGTAGGTCAATCAAAAATTCAAGATTTATCAACAGGAATCGCAAATATTTAATTTAACATCTTAAATTTACGAAATTTTGCATTCGAAAAACTAAAACCTTCGAAAAGTCATAGTTAGGCTTCGAATTTGAGAATTCTGGGTTCGGCAGAAAAATACTATTTTTGTCAAAATTTTAGAATGCCTTTTACATGCGGAATTGACACAAAAATCACTCAATTCGGATGAGTAATGAAGAAACTGCCGAAAAACTGCGTACATATAATTAAATAAACGCAATTTGCAATTAATTAACAATTACGAAAATTAATCACCCCTTTTAATTCTTGCAAATTTGTAATATTTAACCATGTTCATGCAATTTAGATTATGAAAATAATAAGGGGCTCGTGATACCACTGTTAGGTTATGATACATATGACATTTACATAGATCATGCGGAAACAACCATTAACCCAGGAAACATATTATTTACACATAATCATATAGCATAATTTAGATGCATACTCTTTGTTGCGTGCCCTCCCTAGCTGCGCCCGAACCGAACAAGAACAAGTCTTTTAGGACTCCAAGTGTCGTCCCTCCGTAGATAGTCCACAGCACGTCCGGATCCGCCTTAAGATTGACCAACTAGAATCGCCCTTAAGGTACTAGAAAATTCGGCACTTTTATGAGCAAGATGTGTTTTAATTTTCTCTCAAAAAACTCACTTTTGAATACTTTGAAACTTGTGTATAAATTATGACCCCCTAGGCCTTTATTTATAGAGTTATGGAAAAGGAATCGTAATCCTAGTAGGATGCGAATTAATTGGAATTAGAATCCTACATGAATTCTATTTAATTAATTTATCCAATTAGGAATAGAAATTTAATCATACACTGACTCTTGTAGATTCAGGAATCACGCATGAGCACAAACTCACACACACACGGCAGCCACAAGGGCTGCCCATGCGCGTGCGAGCAGCAGCCCGCGCAGCACGGCCCACGCAGCCGTGGCCCTTGGCGCGGGCTGGGCCTGCCTTGCGGTAGGCCTGGGCGCTGCCTTGGCTGGGCTTGTGGCGCGCATGCTTGCTGGGCGATTGGCCCCGGCTTCGTGCTGGGCCTTCGTCCGGCAAGCCTCGTCCGATGCTAATTCGTACGATACGCTTCCGATTAAATTTCCATTTCCGGAATCTATTTCCGATACGAACAATATTTAATATTTCCGATTCCGGAATTAATTTCCGTTTCGAACAAATATTTAATATTTCCGTTTCCGGAATTATTTTCCGATTCCGGCAATATTTCCGATTCTGACAATATTTCCGTTTCCGGTAATATTTCCGATTCTGGTAATATTTCCATTTCCAATAATATTTTCCGATACGTACCATGTTTCCGTTTCCGGCAACATCTACGACTTGGATAATATTCATATTTCCGATACGATCCATATTTCCGTTTCCGGCAATATCATCGTTTCCGGAGTATTCATTTCTTGCCTGTGACGATCTTAGCTCCCACTGAAACCAAGATCCGTCGGTTCCGAATATTCATAGATGGAGTATTTAATGCCATTAAATACTTGATCCGTTTACGTACTATTTGTGTGACCCTACGGGTTCAGTCAAGAGTAAGCTGTGGATTAATATCATTAATTCCACTTGAACTGAAGCGGCCTCTAGCTAGGCATTCAGCTCACTTGATCTCACTGAATTATTAACTTGTTAATTAATACTGAACCGCATTTATTAGACTTAACATAGAATGCATACTTGGACCAAGGGCATTATTTCCTTCACCATGTATTTATAGGGTGGAAATAACGGACTTAGATTTCTATTAGGATTCCAAAAAAATAAATCCATCAGGATTCTAGTTAAATTAATCCATTAGAATTTAATGTTTAATCAAACACAAAAACATATAATTCGTGTAGAATTAGGAAAACAATTTATTCAAGCAATCCTAAACGACCAAGGAATCGGTCGTACGTGGCACTGCACACACACAGCCCACAAAGGGCGTTGGCGGCTCGGCCCAAGGCAGGGCGCTGGCAGCACGCGGCCCATCGTGGGCGCTGCTGCTGGGCTTTGCCTTGCTCGCTTGCTTCGTGGCTGGGCCTGCCTTGCTCGCTGCTTGGGCCCTGGGCCTGCCTTGCTGCTCCCTGTGCGCGCGGGCTTCGCTAGTCGCGGGCCTGGCTTCGTGCTGGGCCTTGCGTCTAGCAAGCTCGTCCGACAATCGTTTCGTACGTCGCGCTTCCGATTCGTTTTTCGATTCCGGAATTCAATTCCGATCCAAACAATATTTAATATTTCCGATTCCGGAATTTATTTCCGATTCGAACAAATATTTAATATTTCCGACTCCAGAATTTATTTCCGATTCCGACAATATTTCCGATTCGGGTAACATTTCCGTTGCCGGCAATGTTTCCGATTCCGACAATATTTCTATTTCCGGTATTATTTTCCGATATGTATCATGTTCCGTTTCCGGCAAAATCTACGACTTGGATAATATTTAATTTCCGTTATGATCCATATTTCCGTTTCCGGCAATATCATCATTTATGGAGTATTCATATTTTGCCTTTTTGACGATTTCAGCTCCCACTGGAACCGAGATCCGTCGATTTCGAATATTCATAAATACAGTATTTAATTTACTTAAATACTTGATCCGTTCACGTACTATTTGTGTGACCCTACGGGTTCAGTCAAGAGTAAGTTGTGGATTAATATTATTAATTAGACTTGAACTGAAGCGGCCTCTAGGTAGGCATTCAGCTCACTTGATCTCACTGAATTATTAACTTGTTTAATTAATTAATACTGAACCGCATTTATTAGACTTAGAATTGAATGCATACTTTGACCAAGGTCATTATTTACTTCATTTTCCATCGCCAGAAGTTTAACACCCAACAAACTCTTCTGGCTGCACGAATTCTGATCCTCAATCCAACACAAACTATGCTATAATTCAGCTACTCCGGGACAGTTAGGATTCAACCGATTTTCTAAAGAATTTGTAATTGTACTCAAACTCAATTTCTAAATAAAAATTTCTTTTCGACTACAACTCTAACAGCGTTGTCCATTTATGTATTTATTTTATCTGTTTAGGTGAGTCGGTATACCTCCAAGAAAGGCAATACCTCCGACTAAGGCAAGGAACTAAAAATGGCCTATTTTCGCAAATGGATTCAATTCACGAGCAAACAAAATAAACTATAAGTACACAGAAATGCAAGAATATGTACAAAGTCTTAAAAGAACGAATACCAACACGGAAAATACTACATGTCTAAAGCAAATACATGTACATGGCCTACTAAGGGGTCCCGCTAAACCGGGGAGGGCAGGGCTTATCCTGCTCATCTGGAGCACCCTGCTCGTACCCACACCCTGCGAGTCGTGTAGCCCACTAAACAAAGCGTCAAGCTGAGAAGATCCCCAACTATGCGGTTGGGGTGCAGGAACCCACCTGGTGCAGAAAAGCTGCTGAAATGGCTGAGGCTGCTAACCGGCCTGGAATGGCTGAAATGAAGGACCCTGCCAACTTATCCGAGACACTGGTACCCCGAACAGACCAGTATAGCTCTTCCTAGGCTCATCCTGCGGCCTCCCAAGCCTCTTTCATAACTCGGCATCTGAAAAACGGGGTCGCGCATGCGACACTGAAGAACCACGATCACCCTCAAAAGAGTGTTGGTCCCTCCGAGCAGTCTGCACCGTCTCCCACGCACGGGCCTGCGCTGCTCCAGTTTGCAAAACATAATGACGAGTCAGCGCACATCTAATCAACTGACAACCAAAACAAAATGAGCAGGCACACTACCTGTGTCGAACCAGGGTTGCGGCAAGAGAGAGTCGCCCGAGTCGAGGACAACGCGACCTTTAGCCGGTTAACCACCTTGACCACCTGGTTAACTATACTAACATGTACCTGACATGAACAAAACCGTCAGCAAGA
Source organism: Spinacia oleracea (assembly GCF_020520425.1). Taxonomy (NCBI): domain Eukaryota; kingdom Viridiplantae; phylum Streptophyta; class Magnoliopsida; order Caryophyllales; family Amaranthaceae; genus Spinacia; species Spinacia oleracea. The sequence goes on along the minus strand of NC_079487.1, from coordinate 35,446,244 downwards.
ATATACAAAATAAAGCACATAATAAGATAGCTGCCAGACAAACAAGAATACATACCGCGCGAGCATTCGCAGGAACTAGCGGGCGAAATCCCTCCTCGTCAGAGACGGTAGGCACCGACTCCGTCATCCTATAACCACCCTCCGTGGTATAATGAATCACACAATCAGGCGGCACCCAACCGTCATGATCAGTAGGATCATGCTTTAACAAAGACAAATTATTAGTCAAACACAGTAATAAAGAGGAAACACGTGCATATCAACGAAATTCAAGATTACACGTACCTCGACGATCGGGGAAAGCAAGATATGTTCAAGCACGAAATCTGAATAGATGACATCAACAATCACTAGTTGTCCCGTAGGCAAACCCTGCCGCAGCACCACCCGGCGACTAGGAAGGATACCCGTAGGGCGCAGCACGCTAGTAGGGGGTGACTGAGGCACCCGCACAAGCTCCGTCATCTTCCGAAGGACTCGCTCTCCTAAAAACCAAGCAGGGCCCGCGGGACCCTGATACAGAATTCGACACCAGGACTGCTGTCGAGCTTCCCTCAACTACGCCGTCTCACCCAGCCGGGCCCAACAAAACCAACCCACCTGTTTACAGAATAAATAAAAAACAACAGGTCAAGCAACTCGCATAAAACGAGACAATACGAAGAGAAAACTAGCTACACTTACCACGCAAGGGTGCGCAGTCATGATCATGTCTCTAAATTTCGACATAGTGGGTCGTCTCTTCAACTTTCCAGCACCACCCCAGCAGTTGGCCACGGGGTAACCCCCGTCCACCCTACCAGACTGAGGGGAAAAAAACGGCAGGCACTCAAAAGCCCACAACTGCAAAAAAGACAATAACATTAAAGAAACGAGTAAGAATAAGTACCCCGTCCATTTAGCATCCCTAAAGAGTAAACAACGCACATACCTCAATAAGACGCAGCACGACGCACAGAGTGTTAGGTTATGATACATATGAATAAACATAAATCATGCGGAAAAATCATAATGCCAGGAAACATATTATTTACACATAATCATATAGAATAATTTAGATGCATACACTTTGTAGCGTGCCCTCCCTAGCTGCGCCCGAACCGAACAAGAACAAGTCTTTAGGACTCCAAGTGTCGTCCTTCCGTAGATAGTCCACAGCACGTCCGGATCCGCCTTAAGATTGACCAACTAGAATCGCCCTTAAGGTACTATAATTTTCGGGTATTATAGGGCAATAATATGACTGAATTTTGCTCTCAAAAATGTCACTTTGAATACTTGAAAAACTCGTTATAAATTGTGAACCTAGGCCACATATTTATAGGGGTATGGAAAGAGAATTGAAATCCTACTAGGATACGAATTAATTAAATTAGAATCCTAGTAGAACTCTTATTTAATTAATTTATCTTTTAGGATTAGGAATTTAATCATTAAACGAATCCTATACGCTTTAGGTTTCGTATGTGAACACAAACGCACACGCACGCACAACAGCCCACGAGGGGCGCCATGCGCGTGCACACAGCCCGAGCAACGCAGCCCAATTGCCACGGAGCCCACGACTGCCGCAGCCTTGGGCGCGCGCTGGGCCTGCCTTGCGGTGGGTCTGGTGCTGCCTTGGCTGTTCGTGTGGCGTGCTGGCTTGCTGGGTGATGACTCGGCTTCGTGCTGGGCCTTCGTCTGGCAGGCCTCGTCCGATGCTAATTCGTACAATACGCTTCCGATTAAATTCCCGATTCCGGAATTTATTTCCGATACGAACAATATTTAATATTTTCAATTCCGGAATTAATTTTCGTTTCGAACAAATATTTAATATTTCCGTTTCCGGAATTATTTTCCGATTCCGATAATATTTCCGATTCAGACAATATTTCCGTTTCCGGCAATATTTCCGATTCCGGCAATATTTCCATTTCCATTAATATTTTCCGATAGGTACCATGTTTCCGTTTCCGACAACATCTACGACTTGGATAATATTTATATTTCCGATACGATCCATATTTCCGTTTCCGGCAATATCATCGTTTCCGGAGTATTCATTTGCTTGCCTTTGACGATCTCAGCTCCCACTGGAACCAAGATCCGTCGATTCCGAATATCCATAGATGGAGTATTTAATGCCATTAAATACTTGATCCGTTTACGTACTATTTGTGTGACCCTACGGGTTCAGTCAAGAGTAAGATGTGGATTAATATAATTAATTCCACTTGAACTGAAGCGGCCTCTAGCTAGGCATTCAGCTCACTGGATCTCACTGAATTATTAACTTGTTAATTAGTACTGAACCGCATTTATTAGACTTAATATTATATGCATACTTGGACCAAGGGAACTATTTCCTTCAGTCTCCCACTTGTCCTTAGGGACAAGTGTGCATTTCCTAATTCCTTTATCGCTCGATGCTTGCTCTTGAACATAAGGTAAGAGTTGTCATCCTTATTATGTCCAGAGGTGTTTCTCGGTTTCAGAGTTCAACTGATCAAATAAACAGATAATCATATCCTATGATTCATCCGAGCACGGCCATGCATTTTACAGTTTCTAGCTCTCCGAGTGGCCTTGTACAACTTTTAAGCATCTCATCCCGATTTATGGGAGGACAATCCCAATCTTGCGATCTTGAGATTAGGCTTCGTTTGATAGGTGATTACCCGAGCGTTGCCTCTATAGCCTCCTTTTATGGTGCGACGGTTGGTCAACGTCAAAGTAACAAGTTCTCAAACAAGTAATCTCAAATCACTCAGGTATTGAGGATTTAGTGTCTAATAATTTTAATGAAATTTACTTATGACAAATCTTCATCTCTTATAGTAAAGTTTCATAGGTCTGTCCGATACTAGTCTTCCCAAAGTAAGTATCTATGCAAATGATTGCGACATTGCCATGTCCACATAGTTCAAGAAACAGAACTACTAGTCATCTTGCATTCTAGTCGTCTAATCGTTTTCTATGCGTCCATTTTTATAGAAAACTCCGACCAGGGACCATTTTCAACTTTTGACATTCAAGTTCACTTGATAGACATTTCTTAGTCACAGGACTGGTCCTGACAGTCTATCTTGAATATTTCGTCAAATTGAAGGGACTCATCATTTAATACTAAACCAAGATTAAATGGAATATGAAAATACATTTCATATATGATAAATGTTCAACCCAAATGTTTTACAACCATGGGCCTCAAATCCATCTTTAAAACAGTTCATGGAATTCAAAGCTATGCTTGATTTCCAGTGCTACAATATGAGTGTTGCTTCTCACTTGTTGCATAGGTTTAGTTATCATGCTTTGCTAATCTTCATATCCTTTTCATCGAATGTTCTTCGAGATATGATGATAAGATCTTATGAGTATGTTTATTTTGTGATCTAGTCTTTCTTGCTACATTAGTGGTTCTACGCATTTTGTAATGAAGAACCATTAAGTCAACAGACATGTGATCTTCCCAAGTTCAGTGAAGAACTCTTTAACATAAACAACCCTGTTTTATTGCTTCTTAGGCAATAATTACTTTTACTTCAACTGTTTAGGTTGCTAGTGATGCTTTGTTTGGATTTACTTATCCAAGCAGTTCACAGATATGTGGAAGACTTTCTAGCTGTATCTTAGAACATAGAAATTAATATTTAATTTCCCACGCAACAACACATGGTCTCCAATCCATGTTGCCATTTTCAAAACACGATGCTCTATAGCTCGTCCTTGCCAATGGTTAACTCAAAGGGAATCTTGCTTGATCCTTTGCCAGTGTTTATGCGTGTAGCATCAATATTTAGCATATCTTTATTTCCTTGAATCAAGAACTATTCCTATGTACCTTTTCAAGTACCATAAGTTTTTCTTGATCTCAATCTAGTTAATCTTCACTTAGATCAATAGAGATTGGTATATGTTCTTCATGCCTAAAGTCATACGATACGTTTTTGGCGATCCTCATATTATATCATACATGATAAATTCTTTTGCAGAATAATTCCCAATTGAATTCTATTCATGTAACTTTAGCTCATTCTAGTTTCAGTAGATACTAAATCCAGCTAAATTATTTGTGATACACATAGGACCAATTAAGTTTTATGTACTCCCACTAAACTTCTTATATATCTATAAGAGTCATGTACATTTTATGAAACTAAAATACTTATTAGCTTCACTAAAATACATTTCTAATTCCCAATTGCTTGCTTAAATCTGTACTTAGATTTCATAAGCTAGCTTTCCTTTTCAAGCATTTATTTGGATCCACAAATCCTATGTCATACCATGTACATAGTTTATTCCAACATTTGATTGAGGAATCGTTTTGTCATCCAATTGCCATATGTACCAATATGCAATCCTTGCTTGATTTATAGACTTCAGCATTACGATTATGCATGAGGTTTCAACACAATCCACATCGTGAATTTGCTTGTAACCATGTTTGATGGTTTTTATCCTTTGAAAAACTTGCAACCAATAGGTGTGAAACCATTCTTGCAAATCAACAAAATTTCAATTTTGTCATCAAAACATTGAGTATGTTTTATGGCCTCTAACCATTTAAAACATTTGAGTCTATATATGGCCTCTAACCATTTTAGGGAATCTGGGTTTCGTCATAGCTTTCTTACAGGTCACAAACTCATTAATCTACATAATAATAGTTTGACTGCAAGTTGTAGGTTTCTTCACTATCTAATAGAAGAATCGCATAGCTTCAGTGTCCTGAACTCCATGATTCTTCACTATCTAATAGAAGAATCTCATAGTTTCAGTGACTTGAACTCTATGCCTACTTGGGTATAGAACATCAAACAATAGAATATCTATAGCCACTTGAAAGTCCTTTGAATATTTTGTTCTCCTTAAAGCACTTGTAAAGTCTTCTAAGAGATGTCTATTCTTTAAAGCCACTTCTAAAGTCCTTAAAGAATAAGTTTGGATTTTCTGAAGCACTTCGTAAAGCCTCCGGAATGTCCGTTTATGTTTGTTGTTCGCCTCGAAGACTTTCGAGTTCTATTGTCTCCCACTTGTCATTTTGGAAACGAATCCCAAAAGGACATTATTTCGAGCAAACAAACATTATGTTCTCAAAAATTCGTGGTAGAAGTAATACCCTTGTGTCTCATTTGAATAAATCACAATGAAACATATATCTATACTTGGGCCTTAGTTTGTCGAATAACAAACACTAAGCTCCCACTGAGGTTAGCAACTCTCTAGATATATATAATTGAAAAGATATCCTGAAATTACTTTTCAATAGCTTTGACGAATTTGGTTTAGTTTGGTGGTAGTTGAGCATTTTGTTTAGAAATTACAGGAAAAGTCTTTATGATTTATCATTGATCGAATCAAGCACTAATTGACTTCGATCATTCCAACTTAGATATGTCATATCTTATGGAGCTAGATTGTGAAATTACAACACACAATCATTGATGATCATTTTTGGTCTCAAGTAATCATTAACATGATCTATCCTAGATCTTTATGATTTCTTGCGAAGTGGATTTTATACTTCTGAATCTTTGAACTAGCCAAACAGATTCAAACTTATATCACATTGAGTAAATAAACCTATATTCACTCAAATCTATGTGAAATAATAAAGTCATAAAATCTTTCTTTAGCTTTGAACTCTATTGTCTAGGCGTTCTAACAATAGTTCATATCTTTTGTTACTTTCAACAAGTAAGACTAGCTTGTCTTGAATTGATCTAGAAATCAACAACTTTCAAAAGTCAATCAGAATAGAGCTTTTGAATGTTAACTTGTTGACATGGTCTAAGTAACAATGCCAAAGATTAGTGGAACTCAAATCAAGAGATTGATTTGAACCTAGTAAAGTTTTTATTGTTAAAGAGTTGTTTGTTTTAATCAAGCATATCGACTCAACCCGTAAATGACCATTTCATTCAAATAAACAAACAAACATTGTTTTCGTTTTTCTTGAATGTGAGTCTTTCTGTGTTTGAAGCAGAAATTTAGGTATGCTGATTATGGAACAAAATAGCCATTAAGTTCCAGCCTTAAAAGGACTTAAAATAAAGTAGATGACCCTACAATTAATGTAGCAATGCCATGCTTCATTTCCCACTTGTAGGTCATTAGTGTAGCCTAGCTTTCATTGTTTGAGTTATTACCGAAGTAAGAACCTCAAGCAGTATATGATACCAAGGAAGTTTGATTGCTAGGTCACTTCTCTTTAAATATAAACTTATAGGTGGAAACGGAATTGAAAATTCCTTTCCTTTGTTCCTTGTTTTTCCTATTTCTTGTACCCTTTCTAATAGACTTAAGAATTGAATTCTCTAGTGTTGACTTTTATAATTTGTTAGACATGACCAATGTCACTCCAACAAGGTTCTTACCATTTTATGTTGAATATTAAGTTTCAACTAGATGATCTTACCAGAAGCTTCTAAAGTTCTCTAAGCATCGATCTATTCGAATGTCTAGAGACTAGACTCATTCGAGAATTAAATGGACAAAGATATTAGGTTGTTAACCATTGGTAAAGCTGAGCGTTTAAACTCAATGCTTTATGATCTCAAAACTACATTGTAATTTGAGTTCACAAGCACCAATCGGTTTGCCATTCGACTTGATACTCGAAAACAACCATAAAAGTCGCTATAAGAAACGTACTTCTTAAATTGCTCATTTTCTCTCATTTTCGTGAATCGTTCATGGATTCCAAGATATTTAATTATAAACAATAATTAAAACATACATTGAAGCATGCAAAGTCTTAACATTTATCATGAATAATAACTTGAAAATTAAAGCAATCATGCAATTCAAACAAGTTATTAGCATTTTATTCGATTTTATTGTTCCGGCAGGTGTGAATAAAATGATTCCAAGGCCCTAAAACCCATTGAAGAATTAAGCACATTATGTATTTAGACTCAATTCTAAAATCTTTTAGGTAAGCAAAAGCCTTTTGCTAATAGTCTATAAACTACTCTTGGTTGAAAGGTACGTCTAAGAACTTATTAGGTAAACCTATGGATTTTGCCACGACATAAAAGACTCCTTACTTATATCGTTGAGTTTCACCAAAACTAACATGTACTCACAATTATTTGTGTACCTTACCCCTTTAGTATCGATAAGTAACACCTCGCTATGGCGGAAAACTATTACTAAGATCGATGAAAAAAGGATATCCAAGTAAGTGTTATTTTGGCATGACACCTTTTAACTCAATTTTTAAGTTTGGCACTTAAGGCTCTTACTATGTTGGTTAGATTTTAAGTGAACTAAAATCCTTAATCATGCAACATAATCAAGCTTTGATCTCATGCATATTTAAGACATATTTAAAAGCAATAAATAACTTAAAGCATGCACAAGATAAATGTGATCTAGTATGACCCGACTTCATCTTGAAGCTTCAACTTCAAAGTCCGTCTTGAAAATCTCTGTGGGAGGCGCCATTTTCTTCAAATAGGATAAGCTATAATTAAACTAATTACAACTATTTGATGGTACGCAGGCCATATTTGAATTGAAAAACAAATTTGGTACTTTTGACCAATAACATTCAAATTAATGGTACGCAGACCATATTTTCTATCCTATTTGGGCCATACTAGTCACTTGATAACCTGCCAAACAGTAGATATACAATATATACCATTCACCCATTCATTATCATGAATGGCCCACATAGCTGGTTAGTAAAACACGTTATGCATCACATAAATATTTGTAGCAATTAATCAAGGGCACTAATAATCTACCAATTATTCAGTCCTTATTAATTCTAATCAAGTTGTTTAACCTTAAAGGATTTGTAGACCTAATCAAGAGTTTATGACTAAAATTGCTCCCACTTAAACCAATAAATTCATATGCTTTACTAATTTTAAACATAAAAATGTATTTTTAGTCTAACCGGAAACATACAAATTTAATTAAAATTTAAAGCTCATATAAATTTATAATTGAATCCACTTATTTAATTTATTTTTCAGTTGGACTTAAATTAAATCAAGGTTTTTAATTTTAGTAAAATAATTAGAATAAATTAAAATTTATAATAATTATAATATTCAAAATTAAAATCCAAGAAAACAATTTAAATTATTAATTTTAAAATTAATTAAAATTACATGAACTGAAAATCTCAAATTAAAATTTAAAACGATTTAATGGTAACACAAGGTACGCACATCACCACGCAACGCACAGCCATAGGCCACACGCACACGCAGCCATGGCTGGCCACGATGCGCGCAGCCTCTGTGCTGTGTCGTGTCTTCTGCTGCTCACCCTCTCAAGGCACTGATCGCGAGCCAGCGCTCGCTGCGCGAGCCAGCGCTCGTTGCACGCGGGCTAGCGCTCGCTGCGCTCGGCAGTACGCGTTGTGGCGCAGCTCGCTTGCTGCCCACACGCGACTGCTCGCTTGCCTTGCCCCTCGCCCTCGCCCATCGCATAGCACACACGGCCAGCTCCTTTGCTTTGCACGCGCGCCACGCTTTATTGCTTGCTGCATTCGTACCGCACGGGCGACAAGCTCCCTTGCTCGTCGTCGCGTGCCCGCACTATACAACACCCCTTAAGGGTAACACGTAGCTTCCATTGCTTTTTGCGTGCAACATTCATGAGCGTTTTCATAAAAATTTAAAATTTTTAATTCAAAATTAATGAGAAATTAATAAAACATATTAATTTCATAATTTTAAGGCGAAAAATCGAAAATTTATTAATTAATTAATTTCCGATTAACATGGATTCAAATCTAGGTCATAAAAATAAAAAAATTAACATAAATTAACAATTTTTATGATGGATTTTAATCATTATTAATTAATTATGAAAATCAAATCAATTCTAAATTATTGGAATTTAAACAAATTAATCATAATTACAAATTAGGTTGTATAATTAACAAGTCTAGGCATTCATAATTGTTTAACATATACTATAGCTCAATCAAAAACTCAAGATTTTTCAACAAGAATCGCAAATACTTAATTTAACATCTTAAATTTACAAACTTTTGCGTTCGAAAAACTAAAACCTCCGAAAAGTCATAGTTAGGCTTCGAATTTGGGAATTCTGGGTTCGGCCGAAAAATATTAATTTTGTCAAAATTTTAGAATGCCTTTTACATGCGGAATTGACACAAAAATCACTCGATTTGGATGAGTAACGAAAAAACTGCCGTAAAACTGCGTACATATAATTAAATAAACGCAATTTGCAATTAATTACGAAAATTAATCACCCCTTTAATTCTTTGCAAATTTGTAAAATTTAACCATGTTCATGCAATTTAGATTATGAAAATAATAAGAGGCTCGTGATACCACTGTTAGGTTATGATACATATGAATAAACATAAATCATGCGGAAAAACCATAATGCCAGGAAACATATTATTTACACATAATCATATAGCATAATTTAGATGCATACACTTTGTAGCGTGCCCTCCCTAGCTGCGCCCGAACCGAACAAGAACAAGTCTTTAGGACTCCAAGTGTCGTCCCTCCGTAGATAGTCCACATCACGTCCGGATCCGCCTTAAGATTGACCAGCTAGAATCGCCCTTAAGGTACTATAATTTTCGGGTATTATAGGGAAATAATATGACTGAATTTTGCTCTCAAAAATGTCACTTTGAATACTTGAAAAACTCGTTATAAATTGTGAACCTAGGCCACATATTTATAGGGGTATGGAAAGAGAATTGGAATCCTACTAGGATACGAATTAATTAAATTAGAATCCTAGTAGAACTCTTATTTAATTAATTTATCTTTTAGGATTAGGAATTTAATCATTAAACGAATACTATACGCTTTAGGTTTTGTATGTGAACACAAACACACACGCACGCACAACAGCCCACGAGGGACGCCATGCGCGCGCGCGCACAGCCCGAGCAACGCAGCCCAATTGCCACGGAGCCCACGACTGCCGCAGCCTTGGGCGCGCGCTGGGCCTGCCTTGCGGTGGGCCTGGCGCTGCCTTGGCTGTTCGTGTGGTGCGCTGGCTTGCTGGGCGATGGCCCGGCTTCGTGCTGGGCCTTCGTCTGGCAGGCCTCGTCCGATGCTAATTCGTACGATACGCTTCCGATTAAATTCCCGATTCCGGAATTTATTTCCGATACGAACAATATTTAATATTTTCGATTCCGGAATTAATTTCAGTTTCGAACAAATATTTAATATTTCCGTTTCGGGAATTATTTTCCGATTCCGATAATATTTCCGATTCAGACAATATTTTCGTTTCCGGCAATATTTCCGATTCCGGCAATATTTCCATTTCCATTAATATTTTCCGATACGTACCATGTTTCCGTTTCTGGCAACATCTACGACTTGGATAATATTTATATTTCCGATACGATCCATATTTCCGTTTCCGGCAATATCATCGTTTCCGGAGTATTCATTTGCTTGCCTTTGACGATCTAAGCTCCCACTGGAACCAAGATCCGTCGATTCCGAATATCCATAGATGGAGTATTTAATGACATTAAATACTTGATCCGTTTACGTACTATTTGTGTGACCTACAGGTTCAGTCAAGAGTAAGCTATGGATTAATATAATTATTTCCACTTGAACTGAAGCGGCCTCTAGCTAGGCATTCAGCTCACTTGATCTCACTGAACTATTAACTTGTTAATTAATACTGAACCGCATTTATTAAACTTAATATTATATGCATACTTGGACCAAGGGCACTATTTCCTACACAGAGACCTAGGCCGCATAGGCCTATCCAGACCATCCAGAACCCTCACGGCCACACTCATGTAACTGATCAGTTACGCATAAGCTGACTCACCCAAGCAAAACAAATCCAGCTCGAATAGATTCCGCACCAACGGAATTAGCCAGGGATCAACACTCTCAGAACGGTTCGACAAGGTCGTCCAACTCAGGAACAACAGGTAGAAAATGCGAGCATATAACCTCGTAGAAGCACCCTGAAGGGCGGCCCTCTACCAGAACTGACACCAACAAGGAGTAAGGCATCCACTTTCCCTTATACTTCGCCACCTCAACATCCAACTCCTCACCCATACACGACCTAACTACCCTCTCCGACGACATCTACGACGACAGCTCCCCTTCCCTAGGGATAAAGATCGAGGTACCCGTAAGAGCAGTATAGTCCTCAAGAGTGATAGTCATTTTCCCCCAGGGAGAGTGAAAAGTGTTGGTGGTATCCCACCACTACTCCAACATCAGCCGCAAGAATGGTCTAGACGCGTTAGGGAGAACCATCTCCCTAAAGACGCACAAGGTCGAACAAACCGGGCATTCCTCCACTACCCCCCGCGTCGCTCACCTAGCCCATCCAAGCACTCCACGAACACGGATCCACCGTAAAGCCGGCAAGCAGCATCCGACCCAGCTCTACCGACCCAAAACCAAGACACCACGTGATTGTAGGGGAAGACAATAATAACATGTGCGGAACAATCCCCAAAGCCAGGAAACATGTATAAAGTACAGATTAAGAAAACTTACATTCGAAGCGTGTTTTCCACAATAATCTTTCAACGAACACGAACAAAGAACTCCATTTGTCGTTCCTCTACTTGGTTCATCGACACGATCAGATCCGTCTTAATAATCGTAGCTTAGACAATTGATCAAGATACTTTGCTTTTGGGAAGAACTCACTTTGGAGGCATAGAGAGAATTAGGGTTCTCTATGTCTCTAGGGTTTGAGTGTATGAATTGTGTGTGTTTTGGAAACTAGGTTGTAAGGTTATATCATTAACCTTACTAACCGACCAAGCAAGAAGCAAGGCCGGGTAGCAAGCCGTGCGAGCCAAGCAACGGACACACGCCCGCGTGCCCAGCGACACACTTCAGGACGAAGCCCATAGCGCACGCGCCGAGCACCTGGGTCGTGGGCCTTGCTCGCTCGTCGTGCTGTGCGCTACTGCTTGATGTTGCATGCTCGTCGTGATGGGCTTGCCTCGCTTGCCTTGGCTTGCGAGCTTGCTGGTTCGTTGGGCCTTGCACGCTTACGTGGTTGGCTCGACGGGTCGGCAACTCCGATGCCCTTCGTATTCGCGATTTAATATATTTCCGATATATTATTTATCGTTTCGTATACGACGAATCACCGTCGTACGATACGATTTATTCGTGTCGCCCAGCTTACGAATATTCGCGATATGATATACGATTCCGACAAAGGTCGTATCGTATAATACGTTTCCAACTAATTCCCGAAAACCTACTAAATGAATTTCCGATTCATTTAATCCGGTGATCTGTTACGTGTCATTGGTGTGACCTTGTAGGTTCAGTCAAGAGTAAGTTGTGAGTTCAATATCCATTAGAACGCACTGATCGGAAGCATTGCTCCAGCTAGCTGTTCCGATCACTTGATCTCACTGAATTAATTGTTCGCAATTAATCTGAACCTTGGTATTAGACTTAATGCACCTTGGGTGAAGGACATATTTCCTTCAATCTCCCACTTATCATTCAGACAAGTGTGCATCCACATTCCTTTGTCGCTTAGTGTTACTTACTGAACATAAGGTAAGTTCCAAACCATCCTTATTAGGTCCAGAAGTGTTTCTCGGATTACAGAGTTCAACTATCAAACTTTTGCAGAAGGTTAAGCCTAACCATTCTTAGCACGGCCATGCATTTTACAGTATCTAACTCTTCGAGAGGCCTTGTTACACAACAGCACCATATCCTATCAAAGATAGGAGGACAATCCATTCTTGCAATCTATGAACACTCACTTTGATTCATAGTACGCCCAATAACTGCTTTTATAGCCTCCTTTTACGGTGTGACGTTTAGCTAGTATCAAAGCGAACTAATTCTCAAACGAGCAGACATAATTACTCATGTTCTGAGGAATGGTTTCTAATCACCATTAATGAGAACTACCTATGACATGACTTTAATCTCTTAAAGCGTTCTCATGGTCAATCCGATACAAGATCCAATAAGTATCTATGCAAAAGATTCTGACATCCAGTCACTCTAGTTCAAGAAACAGAACTAAGTAATCTACTTGCAATCTAATCTTCATTAGCCATTGGTCGTCCACCTTTCAATGACCTGGATTAGGGATCCTTTGTGACTTCAATATTCAAGTTCACTTATGGGTGTTTCTTTGTCAAAGAATCCATCTTGACATCCCATTTGAATGATTTGAATCACATGGACTTATCATTTAATTCTAAACCACAATTAAATGAATATTAAATAAATAAATTTCATAAATATGAAATGTTTAAACCAATTTTTTTAAACATAGATCTAACAGATGTTCTAAAACAATACTTAGAAAATCAAAGCCATTCTCCAACATGCTTGATTCCCATGGTTGCTACATGTGCGTTGTGTTTCACTTGTGGCAACGGTTTAGTCAATGGATCCGCGATGTTTTCGTCAGTTCCAACCTTGCAAATCTCGATTTCCTTTCTTTCAACGATCTTTCGAAGTATGTGAAATCGTTGCAGTACGTGCTTGGACTTCTGGTGGCTCCTAGGCTCCTTTTCCTGGGCAATGGCTCCGCTATTGTCGCAATACAAAGCCACTGGTCCTTTAATGGAGGGGACAACACCAAGTTCTTCGATGAACTTCCGAATCCAAACAGCTTCCTTTGCTGCTTCTGAGGCAGCAATGTACTTGGCTTCAGTTGTAGAATCCGCAATAGTGCTTTGCTTAGCACTTTTCCAGCTTACTGCTCCGCCGTTGAGGCAGAACACAAACCCAGACTGTGATCTGAAATCATCTCTGTCGGTTTGAAAGCTTGCGTTCGTATAGCCCTTAACAATCAACTCATCTGTACCACCATAAACCAGAAACTGATCCTTAGTCCTTTTCAAGTACTTTAGGATGTTCTTGGCAGCAGTCCAATGCGCCTCACCTGGTTCTGGCTGGTACCTGCTCGTTGCATTGAGTGCGAACGAAACATCCGGACTTGTACAAATCATAACATACATGATGGATCCAATAGCCGAAGCGTATGGAATTCCACTCATCTTTCTACGCTCATCAGATGTTTTGGGACACTAATTCTTGCTTAGATATACGCCATGTGACATGGGTAGATGGCCTCTCTTGGCTTCCATCATATTGAACCTAGCTAGCACTTTGTCAATGTAAGTGCTTTGGCTTAGTCCAATCATCCTCTTAGATCTATCCCTATAGATCTTGATGCCCAATATGTACTGTGCCTCTCCTAAGTCCTTCATTGAGAAACACTTCCCGAGCCAAGTCTTTACAGACTCCAACATAGGAATGTCGTTTCCAATAAGCAGTATGTCGTCAACTTACAAGACTAGGAATGCAATTTTACTCCCACTGACCTTCTTGTATACACAAGATTCGTCCTGATTTTTGATGAAGCCAAACTTATTGACTGCTTCATCAAATCGTTTATTCCAACTCCTTGATGCCTGCTTTAGTCCGTAGATGGACTTCTTAAGCTTGCATACCTTTCCTTGGTTCTTTTGATCGACAAAACCCTCCGGATGTGTCATGAACACAGTCTCTTCAAGAACACCGTTCAAGAAAGCAGTTTTGACATCCATTTGCCATATTTCATAGTCATGAAAAGCGCCAATCGCAAGGATTATCCGAATAGACTTAAGCATCGCGACTGGAGAAAAGGTTTCATCGTAGTCAACGCCGTGAACTTGCCTGTAACCTTTTGCTACCAATCTAGCCTTGTATATGTATACAATTCCATCTTTGTCTTTCTTCAACTTGAAGACCCATTTGCATCCGATAGGTGTGAACCCATCCGGCAAATCAACCAAATCCCAGACTTGATTTTCAGACATGGAGTCTATTTGAGATTGCATGGCCTCTAACCATTTAATGGAGCTTGGGCTCGTCATAGGTTGCTTTTAAGTCAAAGGTTCATCACTATCCAATATGAGAACGTCTAAGTTTTCAGTCAAGAGGACGCCTGTCCATCTGTCCAGCTGAAAAATAGTTCTATTTGACCTACGAGGGGCAACAACGTTTTGAGGAACTACTCCCACTGGCTCTTCTAAAGACCTTAGAGGTTCATCAACTTGAACTGCTTCTAAAGAGTTCTGAGTTCGTTGTTCGTCTCGAATCTCTTCGAGGTCTATTATTCTCCCACTTGTCAATTTGGAAATATGATTTCTTTCCAAAAAGACACCGTCACGAGCAACGAATACCTTATTGTCTGACTTGTTGTAGAAATAATACCCCATAGTTTCTTTTGGATACCCAACGAAGAAACATTTGTCAGATTTAGGTTGTAGCTTGTCCGAAATTAATCGCTTGACATATGCTTCGCAACCCCAAATCTTCAGAAAAGACAACTTTGGAAGTTTCCCAGTCCATAATTCGTATGGAATCTTTTCAACAGCTTTTGACGGAGCACGATTCAGTATGAGTGCTGCAGTTTGCAACGCATGTCCCCAGAACTGTAAAGGAAGTTCGGCCTAACCCAATTTTGACCTGACCATATCGAGTAAGGTCCTGTTTCTCCGTTCCGACACTCCATTCCATTGAGGTGTCCCCGGAGCAGTCAATTCAGAAAGAATACCGCATTCTTTTAGATGGTCATCAAACTCGTGGCTAAGATATTCACCTCCTCGATCCGATCTTAGAGCTTTGATTTTCTTGCCATGTTGATTCTCTACTTCATTTTGAAATTCTCTGAATTTCTCAAACGATTCAGACTTGTGCTTCATTAAGTAAATATAGCCATATCTACTGAAGTCGTCCGTAAACGTTATGAAATAGCTGAACTCACCTCTAGCTTTCGTACTCATAGGCCCACATACGTCCGTATGTATTAGCCCTAGTAGTTCGCTTTCTCTTTCTCCCACCTTTGAGAAAGGTTGCTTTGTCATTTTGCCAAGTAAACAAGGTTCGCATTGATCAATCTTCTCTAAGTCGAATGATTCTAGAATTCCTTTCCGTTGAAGTAATTCCATGCGCTTTATGTTTATATGGCCTAATCGACAATGCCACAGAAATGTGAGATCCGAATCACCAGTTTTAGCCTTTTTGGTATTTATGTTATAAATGTGTTTGCTCGTATCTAGCACATAAAGACCGTTTTCTTGTTGTGCGGAACCATAAAACATTACATTCAAAGAAAAAGAAAAATCCAAACTTGAAACGGAAATGTTGTTTCTGGTGATACTAGGAACATAGTAACAATTTTCTAGTTCCAAAACAAACCCACTAGGCAAAGAAATAAAATAAGATCCTACGGCTAATGCAGCAATCCGTGCTCCATTTCCCACGCGTAGATCCATCTTGCCTTTATCAAGCTTTCTACTTCTCCTTAGTCCCTGTGAATTGGAACATAAGTGTGAGCCACAAGCAGTATCTAATACCCAAGAAGTAGAATTAGCAAGATTACAATGTATAACATACATACCTGAAGGAGAAGCAACGTTTCCGTCCTTCTTCTCTTCCTTTAGTTTGGGGCAATCTCGCTTGTAATGACCAATTTCATTACAATTGAAGCATTGCGATGTAGAAGGAGAAGCATTCCTCTTCATCTTGCTCTTAGAAGGCGCCAGATGCCCTCCGGGAGTGGACGAAGATGCAGCCTTGCTTTTCTTCCCATTGCCTAATTTCTTGAACTTAGTGCACCTCACATTCAAAGGGTCTTGATTGAACTTAAGGATTTTATCGCATTTCATGAGTAATTCCACAAGTTCACAGAATGTGTTCTCTTTCTGATGAAAGAGATAGTGCATCTTAAAACCCTCATAATCCTTATGAAGAGAATTCAGCACTAGTGCAATAGCTACCGACTCTTTGTTGGAACCACCAAGTCTCTCAATTGTGAAAAATAATCCAGACATCATATCCACATGAGACGGAATTGATGTGTTTTTTTCCATCTTGACAGAGTAGATGCGCCTTTGTGCCTCCAGAAGTTCGATTTCTAGGCACGACTTGCGTGGGGTCATGAGCTTGAGATTGCTCATCGAATTAGCCAATTCGTCAACCCCATTGCCACCAGTTTGGCACATGGGTCGAAAACCCGCACACTTATCCTCGAGGCTACTTAGGAGAGCTTGAGGTTCAAAAGTAATGAACCTCCCTCTCCAACTCTCAGGGATAGACTTAAGGATGAACTCCGTGACAAGGTACTTGTGAAGTGCCCACCTTCTGTACCTTTCAGGAGTCATGCCTCGCGCATCATAGCTAGGGAAAGGTTTTTCAATGACATAGTGTATGCCATTAACTTTCAAAACTTCGACAAGTTTCTCTTTCCATTCAAGAAAATTAGTCAAGTCTAACTCGACATCCAGAATTTCAGATGATATGATTGTCGTTTATTTTGCGACCATTCTGATTACTACAATCGAAAAGAATTTGCAATAAATAACCATTCATACAATTCAATAACTTTGAAATAAAAGAAAAAACATGCAATCATTAAAGCTATTAAAACATTTCATTCATGCAAAAAGCAGAAACATGGTCCAAAATGAATGAAACGATTCCAAGACCCCAAAAGTCCTAAATCCTTAAGCAGCTTTAGCATGTCTTAAGTAGTTTAAGATTTTAGGTAAGCAAAACCTATTGCTAGTAATCTCCAAATTACTCTTGGTTAATAAATTAAAGCCATAATTTATCCCATTGCCACAACTTAATGCCATTGTTGTTTGAGTTGTAACCACAATCAACGTGCTCCTTTAGGACGCCTTACCACCTAATTCAACTAAAATAGCACCTCGCTTTAGCGTAAACCTGCTATCTTAGATCCCTAGATTTTTGAAAGTGTTGATTTGGAAGGCAATTTTTAAAACTCAATATTACTTGGACCTAGTTGTTTCTATGTTGGTTCGATTATTTAGTGAACTTAAAACTAATCGATTCATAGGAAACAACCTGTTCATGCAAAGCATATATACATTCATACATTCACGCATAATATATATATTAAATTGCATAAATAATTGGTGATCTAGTATTGCCCAAAACTTCTTGTCTTGAAGCATCCAATCTTCATCACCTCCTTGTTAGCTTGGCATCGTCTTGAATCTTCGTTCAAATGCTAACTTAAAGTTCTAAACATAGAAATACTTGAAATAATAAAATTACATCAAAATTTCCATGGTACGCAGACCATATTTAAAACTTTACATTCAAAGATAGAACGGTGCGCAGACCGTATTTAACTATCCTAGTCACTTGGAGTACCTGCATTGCATAAAATATATATTCTACGCATTCACCCATTCGTATGCTAAAACGAATGGCCCATGTTAATATGCAAGTATTTACGTGAATTAATTAAAATTCACGTTCACATAAACGCGTCCTAAAAGATTAATCAATTTCCAAATTATTAATCCTTAGACTTTATTCTAATTAAAATTGAATTTAATTAAAATAATGCGACCTACGAAATAATTAAAATAATTATTTCATTTTAATTTCATTTAGTGGCTCCCACTCAAACCAATAATTATTCCGGATAATTAATAATGAAATATTAAATTAAAACTCGCGGCCCGGCCCAAGCAAATAAAATATTAAATTAAATATCCCGTTAGCCCAAATTAATGCAAATATACGAAGCCCAGCGAATTAAACGATTTTAAAAAAAAAGTCCAATTGCTTGATTGGGCTAGGCTTGCGCCCAGCCCCGCCTCGCGTGAGGCCCATGGGCACACGAGCAAGAGCTCGCGCACCCCGCCCCATCGCTCGCGCGCGCGCGTCCCCGCAGCGAAGCTGCCCTGCGCTGCGTGTTGTGCATCGTGAGTGCTCGACGTCGCAAGGCTTGCGCCTCGCTTCGTCGCAGCCCCGCAAGCTACCTCGCCTGCCCTTCCTCGCCCAGCGCGCACGAGGCACGCAGCATCGCTACTGCTGCCCGTGTCGCATGGCTCGGTCGAGCACAATGGCCTCGTATGGCTCGACGAGCCATACTTCCACCATGCTCATGTTCGTGTTTTTGGTTCGTAAAACGGACCAACTTAATTAAAATTAAATTTAATTCAAGAACTTGCATTAATTTTATTTTTCAAAAAAAAGATACGATTTAATTTTTGAAAAACAACGATTTTTAACGATTTAATAAACTTTAACGACAATCCAATTTCGTAAAATTAATAAATCAAGGGCTAACAATATTCAAACTTTCAAGAACGATCGAATCAACTTTAAAGTTTGAACTTTTTATTAATAAAATCCGAAACTTTATATCGTTCATTAACAATTAAATTTCAGATTATTAATAATTTGGTTTAAGTGCGATTAAAATTAACGAAACCATTAAAAATTTTAATCCAATAATTTATAAAATTAGCCACTGACCCATGAAATTATACCCCCTTCCCCAATTAACCGAATTATTAAACCAAAATTAATTAAAATTCAATTAGGGTTGCAAATTTTACGAATTGGGGAAAGGCAAAATTAGGGTTTATACATATCAGAAAAATCTGTAATTTTTACCATACATCAATCATTTACCCTGAAACATTGTGTCAAAATGTCAAGAAATTCCGAGTAGTTTAGGTTGACCTTTTAATTGAATTACTGTCCGACACTTTTAATTTTTAATGAAAAATTAACAAAAACGCCTAAAAAACGACACTTCGAGGCCTGTTTTCGCAATTCTATTCTCATGAGTTGATCATAGAAAATCGTTTTCTATCAGATTAGAGTTTTAAAAATCGAAAAAGCGATGATTTTTTATTTCGGACCTGATTATACGCAATTCATCCAATAATTCGTAAAAAGTTCCGAAAAATCAACAAAAAATCCAAAATTTCGACAGATGCAAAAACAATAATAATCATGCTAATTCATGCTTTGAATACATAAGGCTCATGATACCACTGTAGGCTCATGATACAGTTAAACATAATAACATATGCGGAACAATCCCCAAAGCCAGGAAACATGTATAAAGCACAGATTAAGCAAACTTACATTCGAAGCGTGTTTTCCACAATAATCTGTCAACAAACACGAACAAAGAACTCCACTTGTCGTTCCTCTACTTGGTTCACCGAAACGATCAGATCCGTCTTGATAATCGTAGCTTAGACAATTGATCAAGATACTTTGCTTTTGGGAAAAACTCACTTTGGAGGCACAGAGAGAATTAGGATTCACTGTGTCGCTAGGGTTTGAGTGTATGAATTGTGTGTGTGTTGGAAACTAGGTTGTAAGGTTATATCATTAACCTTACTAACCGACCAAGCAAGAAGCAAGGCCGGCTAGCAAGCCGTGCGAGCCAAGCAACGGACACACGCCCGCGTGCCCATCGACACACTGCAGGCCGAAGCCCACAGCGCGCGCGCCGAGAACCTGGGTCGTGGGCCTTGCTCGCTCGTCGTGCTGTGCGCTACTGCTTGCTGTTGCGTGCTAGCGCCCAATGGGCTTGCCTCGCTTGCCTTGGCTTGCGAGCTTGCTGGCTCGTTGGGCCTTGCACGCTTACGTGCTTGGCTCGACGGGCCGGCAACTCCGATGCCATTCGTATTCGCGAGTTATTATATTTCCGATATATTATTTATTGTTTCGTATACGATGAATCACCGTCGTACGATACGATTTATTCGTGTCGCCCAGCTTACGAATATTCGCGATACGATATACGATTCCGACAAAGGTCGTATCGTTTAATACGTTTCCAACTAATTCCCGAAAAGCTATTAAATGAATTTCCGATTCATTTAATCCGGTGATCTTTTACGTGTCATTGGTGTGACCTTGTAGGTTCAGTAAAGAGTAAGTTGTGAGTTCAATATCCATTAGAACTCACTGATCGAAAGCATTACTCCAGCTAGCTGTTCCGATCACTTGATCTCACTGAATTAATTGTTCGCAATTAATCTGAACCTTGGTATTAGAGTTAATGCACCTTGGGTGAAGGACATATTTCCTTCAGTGATGCCCCATATCATAATGCAGGTTTTCCCCGTCAAACTCATTAGGGCACAACCAAGCCGGCTCCTCCTCGGGGTCAGACTCCTCTCCTCCCATAACCTTCAATGGAGGAATTACCCCCAGTCCTTCGAGATGCTCGAGTATCCCGACATGTAGGGTCTCGCCTCATGAGGCGAGAAGGAACTATACGTGGTTGTACCACGTGGTGTGAAACATCCCTTTCCTCGGAAGAAGACGTAGGATCACCTGACATGCTAAATTTCGCAAAGATTAAGAACACTATAAGGCAGCATGCCTTAAACCCAGCAATGCAAACAAGTAACATTCCAAAATTCTGAGCATCTCAAACAAGTAGTATCAAACAATTTTGTTCCCTAAAGTACGAACATTTTGCTAAGTTCAAAATTAGTAATAAAATTCATACATGCAAAGTTGACCACAAACACCTCCGAATATAAAATTCATGCATTTTCTATCATTTATATACCATGTAAACCGCATGCAGCACACCAAGAACACCTACATTGTTCCCCAACATCAATTCGTAGGCACACTTGGGGGCTAATTTTGAAAATGCTCAAAATTACCCAAAATCAATACACTTGCAAAAATTAACATGCTTGGGCACTTATACATGTTATAAACATCATATTGGGGAAAAATCAAGAAACACCAATTCAATTTTAGCATGAAAATTCATACGATTTTTACTCAAAATCAAGCCAAAACTCAAGTTAAATCCGAAATTACTTACATATATGTGATCTAGGATGACTTGGGAACGATTTTGGTGAAGCAAGCAATCAAAAATGAGCAGAAATCAACAAAGGAGTTGAGAGAAACTCGCGAAAAAAACGAAGCAGAAGCAGCTAAAATGGCAAATTTGTAGCACTGCTGCTTGTATATAAAGAATGCTTGCGCTGAAATTTTTCATCCAATAAATGCGAGCCCTGGAATTTAACACATGCATGCGCTACATTTTTCTGGCGCACCATTATTTTCACTCAGAAACATGTCGGACCATTTTGCCTTTTTGCACGCTAAATAACCGTTTACTCCACTCCATTTTCCTTCCCGCGGAAAAAGTAACGGTATTTCAAAAAAAATACTTTCTTTTATTATTTTAAAAAAAAAAATCACTTTGTTAAGCCCAACAACAGGCAGCACATTTCGGGAAGTAACCGTACCCCCTTTGGGTAATGGTCCTCCAAAAATTCATAAATACCAAAATTCTTTCAAAAATCCAAGAAAATCGCAGTTAAAGGTTACCAGATCCATCATTCCCAATTAAAGATAACCCGATTCCCAGATTAGAGGTTACCAGATTTTCATATTAGATGTTACCAGATTCCCCATTTCCAATTAAGGATAACCAAATTTCCATATTAGATGTTACTAGATTCCTCATTTCCAATTAAGGATAACCAGATTCCCAGATTAGAGGTTACTAGATTCCTCATTTTCAATTAAGGATACCCAAATTCCCAGTTAGAGGTTACCAGATTCCTCATTCCCAATCAAGGATAACCAGATTCCCATATTAGAGGTTACCAGATTCCTCATTTCCAATTAAGGATAACCAGATTCCTAGATTAGAGGTTACCAGATTCCTCATTTCCAATTAAGGATAACCAGATTCCCATATTAGAGGTTGCCAGATTCCTCATTTTCAATTAAGGATAACTAGATTCCCAGTTAGAGGTTACCGGATTCCTCATTCCCATTTAAGGATTACTAGAGTCCCAGTTAGAGGTCGCCAGATTCCTCATTCCCATTTGAGGATTACCAGGGTCCGAGTTAGAGGTCGCCAGATTCCTCATTCCCATTTAAGGATTACCAAAGTCCCAGTTAGAGGTCTCCAGATTCCTCATTCCCATTAAGGATTACCAGAGTCCTAGTTAGAGGTTACCAAATCCTCGCTCCAAGTTAAGGGTTACCAGATCCTCGTTTCCAGTTTGAAGTTTTCCTCGTCTCAGTTTAATGTTTATCCCTTCGTCATCAGAAAAAGTCTTTATTCTGAATTCTCCCTTTTGAAATTCCGCATCCTGTCACCAAAAATCAAGTTAAGTATCCGTTTTTGAAAAACGCCATCTACCATCTAAACATCTTCAATGACTCTGTAAGAAGTCCTTTCAGGTAAATAGGCTCCCAATGACTCGTAAGAGAATTGTTGACATTCCTAGTGATGACCCTTAAGTCAAATGTTATCATTCGGGGGCTCGCAAGACCCTCGCCTTAACTTAGTTTTGATCAGACTAAGTTCTAGACGCACTCCGTCTACCAATACTTTGATTATCGTCTTGCCCAAACTCAATCAAAGTGGGGGCTAACTGTAGACGCCTACATTTGTCCCTAGGCCCAAAGAGGTGCGTTCGATGATGAAACCAAACACTACTTGACCAAGATTTCCTAAGCATACGACGAACAACCTGTGACTGGCTGGCAAGTCCGAAAACCATATTTCTATTTTTACTAACTGCTATTTATAGTAACTACCATGCTTAACCGCTATCCAGAATAGTTACCATACAAGATAGGTTTTCAAGTGATTGTATTGCATTACAATTAATCCTTGAAGAAAAGATAGAAGTTGCATTCCAACTGATATCCTTAAAAGAGATAAAACCGTGAGTGAGATATAGGATTCGGATGAAATCGGATAAAAGATGGAAAAGTGGAAGTGAAACACCACACATGCGACATAATTATTCCGGCGCTCCAAAGCTAGATCCACTATATTCTGGTGCTACAGTTTGATCTTACCCAATGACAACAAGGATAAATTTTTGGACAACTGGCAATGACTCGGCACGAATCATATTCAATGCTTCCTTTGCTAGCGCTGGAATATTATAGCGCTCCTGATCAAAGCGCTAAAAATATTCTGACGCTGCTCGTTGTGTTTCAGTGAAATTCTATCTCTTCCAATATCAATCCTATTCTGGCCTATTACACTATAAATAGACCCTGTGAATTCCAGAAAATAACACACAATCCCCACATAATACCCTATGCTTGAGTATTGACCGAAGCTTCTCTCTGTCCCGCACCCGCGAATGTCTACCGTATTAACACACTATTAAGAAGACCTTGCCCGCACGACTGCTCTATCTAGTCCAAACACTGTCGAAGTTCTATCCCAATCTCTAGCCTAAACACACAAAACTCTGGAAGAAACCCGCCCTGTAACTAGTCAGTTACCAGGAAGTTCGAACACTAAAAGGAAAGCTAAAAATTTCAAGTGGTTAGTGTTCCTGAGAACCGCAGTATAGCCTACGTTATACTATAACCTGAAATCTACCTTTTACTGCTTTCCTCACAATATAAATTTGTTCACTTAATCAGCTTTATTAATCACGCCTAAATAAGACAATCTCTAGACAAACCGGATTATTGCTAAGTACCTTGAATCAATCTAAATCACTCATTGACGTTGTTTTTCTAATTATTTGTGCATTAAAATCATTCGAGATTAGCAATGTAGTGTAACGCATGTCCCTTTGGTCGTCGCATTGAACTAGTAAGGACCACCACGTGGGTTAATGTTGGGCACTCCCCGTATTAGTAAACGTCTCCCGAATTCTTAATTTCTACTCCGTTGGATGTACGTTAAGGACTCTCCATAATAGGGATCACATGGGAACCCATGGCCGTTGTGACTCAAATATGTTTGCACTCCATGTATATCACAATAACCAGGGTTTTATCAGTTTTCTTCAATGTAGTTTTAAAACTGAATGGATACTCCTAAATACTAGTAAAAAGAGGCTAACGCCCACAGTTAGTTCCTGTTTACTTAATATAATTGCCACATCTAGAGGAGAAAGTCATGCGGGCCTTATTCTTTAAAAGTCCATCGTGTTTTTCGACCCCCTCACAAAAGCTAATAAACTAATTGTTATTAATAAAGTACGCTTATAAATACGATGTATTACAATAGGCCCCTCGCCCGCTGCAATTTTGAACATTTTGCTATTTGGTGTTATGATCTTGAGAGACTTCCTCCATCAATTGACCACCTCTTTGCCGGGAGAAATGAGCTTAGAGAGATCAAAGTATTTGATTTGAGTGACCATTTGAACCATAGTGTCATCAGAGGTAATTGGTGTTGCTTCTTGGCCGAACAGGAGACCAAGTGCCCGAGAATCAAGGCATTCCGGGATTGCCTCTTTTCGAATGGGAGAGGTTTCTTCGAGGAAGTAACAATCTTGAAAGATTTCGAATCCTAGGTAGATTATTCCTTTAGAAACATCATAAAAAGACTCGGGGAAGTCAAAGTATAAATCATCTTCTCCTTCTTTCACAAACTGGCCATTGAGAATAAGCTGGTAGGATGTATCTTAAATTGATCATTGCCTATTTGACGAGATCTTAGCTTGGTTGGATGTCGCTTTTCTTCTTGCTTAGTTGGCTTATACCCAAAACCGAAATAACTAGTATGTCCCGAGGTCTTGAAAGGTGACTTTGTTGCTCGTAGCAGAGTGGTTCCCAAGAAGTAGCTACATTTTAACATGTTATCCTTTGCACTGGGTTCATAATAGGTTCAGCTTCAATGGCCCCTACTTAGGCACTGAATCCTCAGAGGTCTTTGTATTCGTCATCGTCATCATGCTCAATGAGGATTAAATCATTTTCAGCTATCTTGGTTCTTGGATGGGATGCATTTAGGTTAATGATGTTCCCCTTAACTTATATTCTAACTTTCTGATGAAGTGAAGAGGGCATTGCCTTTAGATCACAATTTCATGGTCGTCCGAGAAGGATACTGGAGCTACATTTGATGTCGAGCACTTGGAAGCTTAGTTTGCGTTCAATAGGGCCAGTTCGCATTAGCAGAGCGAGGGTCCCCGTGGCCTCACAACGAGTATTATCATATGCAAGAACATCTTGATATGAACAAGAAAAGTCATTTTGAGTGAACCCCAAATTTACAGCAGTGCGGAGAGGAAACACATTGATGGTAGATCCCTTATCGACCAAAATCATGGGAATGATCTTATCTTTGTATTCAACTATCAGATAGAGTGCTCTGTGGTGACTTGCTCCTTCAGGTGGGAGGTCTTCATCAGTAAATGTGATCCCTCCTTCAGGCATTGGAAGGAGCCTTACTAGATCATCTGCAATGGTTTTCGGGGTAATGTTCAACTTGGCAAGAGCATTAATTACGACATTGCGATGCTCGACATAGAAAGTTATGAGCTACCATATGTTGACTCTGCTTTAGTCTGCTTCAACTGCTTTATCAGCAGATTTTCTTAAGAAATGGATAGAATATCAGTTGCTGGGACAACCTTGTTGGTTGGTTCTTGAATTCTTCCTGACCGGGTCATAACCTGAACACGGCTTTCAGCTTTAGTGCCCTGATACCAATCGACATTCACAATTTCTTGACATTCATCATCTTTAAAGATATTCCCAATAGGAGGATTGAAGTAAACATCTTTTTCATCACATACCAATATCCCACAATTGTCATTCTGAGGAAAGCCCATTTGAAAACCTGATGTCGGGTCCTCATTTTCCGCAATAAAACTCATAGGATAAAAAGAAGCCCCTGAATTCTCAACATAGCTCATAGGATCAAAGAGAGCCCAAACCCTAAACCTTGACTTTCCATACCTATACTAGTGTACAATGCTCCCTAAACTAACCTGTAATTCGCCAATTGTTCATGCTGGAGTAGAGTAAAGAGACCTTGACTTGCCATATCTATACTAGGTGGAATCCCTCTTCCCTAGTCATATCCTTTTATATTGATTACCCCCTTTATACAATTAGTAAAAAGTTGTGCAAACAACCAACCATTGATTGTTGTTTTAGAGTAAAGTGTGCTAGTGACTACATGATCCTTGTTAGTATAGAAAATGATTGATCCCTTAGAGTTTGACCCCTTACTTACCCCTTGTCTACTATAGTTTGTGTAGTGCCATAGGATTGAGTCAAGTGAACTAAATATTATCACTTGTGTGTGCTCCTATGATTAACTAGTGGGAGTGCATCAGTTACCACGGTACAACAAGTTCCATAAGATTTTCTTATTTTCTTGTTCTACATTTTAGCCTAGAAAACACCTAAATACAACAATTGGCTATTCTATGGTACTACCTCCATTTCATAAATATCTTTACGATTATTATTTGCACAAATATTAAGACAAAATTGAAAAAGTTGGTGTAATATAATATAGGAAAATTCGATATTGACTGCCTTAAAAATACACCACTTTTGTTAGTTTACCCTAACAAAAATTTATTTTAATTTAAAGTATGTTTTTGTTTGGAATCACTACCTCTTTACAGTTTTCTCATTTTAAAATTAAGATATCTCTTTCGTTTCTTAATAGTTTAGAGTGATTAAAAGTTTGTTATTTTCCCTTTTCCATAGAGATTTCATTGAAAATAACATTTTAAAACAATTCGTTTGATAATTTACAAATATTTTTTACAAATATTATTTAATTCGTTTTACCTTTTACAAAAATTTAAAAGCAAGATGTCTATTGAATCCTTACACATAAATGAGAAAAATGGGTTTTGAATCACTTAAAATGATTAAGAAAAGAGATATCTCAATTTTAAAATGAAAGAACTGTAGAGTTGTAGAGATTCCAAACAAAAACATACTTTAAGGTAGTAAATTAAAATAAATTTTTCATATGGTAGTAAATACAAAAAATTGTGTATTTTTAAGGTAGTAAATACCAAAAAAATTCTACGATAAAATTTGGATAAAGTAAGAGAAATGTGTAAAAGTATGGATGGGTGTAAGAAAAACAAATGAATAAAGTAACAGAAAGTGAGTGGGAAATTGTAGATATTGTGGGGTAAGAAGGGTAACGTAGTAAATTTTCATGTTCAAAAATAGAATAAACCAAATACTCCGTAGTAAATAAAATATTAAACGGACTAAAACGGAAAGTGTAAAGATAATTTTAAAACTGAGGCAGTAATTGACAAAATACATCAGCAAATCTCAAAAAAAAATTATATAAAAGGTGTTGATCGAAATATCAATTACTTTGTACCATTGGAGTATGGCTGAAGACGGATGTTGTCTGAGACTATAACTACTATAGCATTTAAATTCTATTATAAGGGCAAAATGGTATTTTAACCTCACTTAATAAAATTGGCCCACCATAAATTCCTTTATCTTTCTTTTTTTTCCTTCTCTCTCTAAATATCAAATTTCAAAATTCAAAATTCAAACTTCAAAAATTAATTTTATCATCCCTTTGAATTTGTAACAGTAAAATATAGGTAATTTACGAGTTAAAAAAATTCTCTGTCCTCTAACCTGGCGTTTTCTTCTGTTCTTCACTCCAAACTCTTTGCTTCAAGTTTCTGCTCCAAAACGCTGATGCGGTGAAGAGGGCGAAAACATTGGCCATTTCACATTGCAGGTAAGGATTAAATCTCACAATATTGTTATTTCTTGTTAAAAATAGTTTTCCTAAATCCATTGTATAATTATGTTATAACAAAGTACTATACTATGCGATGTTGGGGGGAAATAACAATTATAGGGTTTGGGATTGTATAATTGAATTGAGTTTTTGTGGATTGGGTTTATGATATTATTTTATAGGTATGTTTATTTGGTTTTTATTTTTTGCAGTTGTTGTTGTTGATGATTGTGCAACTTGTTGTAATTACGGATCTATGCGATTTTACAAAAAAACAAAATTTTGGTTGTTTTTCAATTTAGGGTTTTACTGGTTGATCCAAATTTTCTTGTGGGTTATGTTTGATAATCATATTTATTTATTGGTGTAAGCTATAACGCTACAGTTGAGAAGAACTATCGACTAATGGTGAAGGATTATTTTTGGTAAGCTTTAGAGCTCATGGAGATGTGTCAGAATCTCATCTGCTGACTTTTAACTTGAAGAATTTCACTCTTCTTAAACTTGTAAGTACATTGTTCTTGACAAGGAAATGTTTTACTCTAGTTCTGGTGTTGTGATGGTAATGCAGGCGGTCTTCCTTCAAAGGAGAGTTTTTATGAACCTAAGAAAACCAAATCTCTATGTGTTCAGGTAGATAACTCATATGTTTATGATGCTAGTGGTGTAAGTGCATTTACATTCTTTAGGACTTTAGGCTAACCCTGTCCAGCAGCTTGGTAGCATGTTCGGATGGAGTAGAAGAAGCAAGTATTAAAGCTCTTAAAAGAAGACAGGTAAAATCGGTTGATCCTAGGGTAAAGAAAATAGGGAATTGACTAATGGAGCAGCTTGGTGTGTTATGCCTATGCCTTGAAATAAGTGCGTAACTTGTTTAATGATCTAATGATAGAGATTTTGAATTTAGGTGAAGTGTGTCTAACATTTAGATTTAAACCGAGCTTAATTGGTTGACATATTGTGTTCAACTTGTTTAAGCTATTGTTTAGAGACGGATAAAGTTTAGGAACCAATAGTTTTAGAAATCTAAGGGTTGAATGTAGGAAAAAAATTCTTCCTGGTAGTATCCCATCTGTCATTGTTATAGGTTTTAATACTTAGTATTCTTGTGGATGGAGGTAATGTGTTTATTGTAGGTGTGATGTGACTATGCTATAATAAAATAGTTTGTTGGACTTAATTGTTATTGTAGACACCTAATTTGTGTCTCCCCTTGGGGATGATGCCGATACCATTATCCTTATTAGGCGGTTGGAGCAACTTCCTGCGGAACTCACAATTGCTAAGAACATGTCCAAAATCCAAGAGCCAAAGTCCAATCCCCGAGGTCGTTCCCATTCCGGAACTCGGTACAAAATACAAATTCCAAAAATCAATTTCAAAATCCAAGTACAATCTCACCCAATGGACTATCCCATTGGTTTTACAAGGCCTTTTCCATTCAAAATGACATTAAGCAACCCAAATTCGGGCGCCGACCCACAAAACCGAGCAAGCCGGGCTTCGTCCCGTAAAACCGAATTCAAAAACCCGGAAACGGCTAGTTTTAGTCGCAAACTTCCTTAATCATCAAGCAAACACTACGTGCAAACTTCGTACAATTCGTACGAAGGTACACCAATACAAGCCAAAACAAGGACGACATCTTTCGTCCTTTTTGGCAGCTTCTGTGCCACGTCAGCACCGCCTGGCGCTGGCAGCTGCGCTGGACGCTGGCGTGAGCTGGCGTTTAGCAGCAGCTTCTCCTATTTAAACCCCTAATTCTGAGCATTATGGGGAGGCAAAAATAAAAACACAACGTCGTAATCCAAAAATTGCCACTCAAATCAAAATACCAAAAATCCTCCAAAATCACATACAATTTTCAAGTTCTAAGGAATTGGGAGTCTAAAAGGAATTCTTGCCTAAACCTAACTAGGTAATTCTGAATCCCACCCCTAATCAATCATGTTTCTTTGATTTTCTATTTCAAAAATTATTAGTATGTTGGTATTTTTAATCCTAAAAATGTCACTTACAACAATCATACATTTCTTACAAAATCCAAACTTTATGTGATACAAAAATGCAAACTTTCAAGATTCAATGATGTTCAAAGTTGTTTGTAATCACTTCTTTGAACTAGAATCACCTTCAAAACATGGGGTAATCAAATATGATGCCTTTCTAATGTTTAAAGGTTTAATCGTTGAGATTCAAGACTCCATTTTTCAAATTTCAAGTTCAAGTTTCAAGATCCGATAATGTTTAGGGTTGTTTGCAATCACTTCCTTAAACTATGATCATTTCAAAAAAAGAGCTTATCAAAGATCAGGCCTTTTCAACATTAAAAGGTCCAATCTTTGAGATTCAAGACTCTTAAATTCAATATTTCAAGTTCAAGTTCAATATTTCAAAGTTCAAACATTTCAAGTTCAATATTTCAAGTCCAACATTTCAAGATTCAAACTTTTCAAAGTTCAAGTTCTATGTTCAAAATCTAAGACGCTTTAGGTCGAGCAACTTGACCTAAGGTAGAGATTTTTGCTTTGAATCCGTGTCGGGCGCACTTATTTTTAAGGAGCCGCTTGGCGTTCGGATCTCATGTGCTAAATTCAAGTTCAATACTGCACTTTCAATTATGCAATTTCAATACCACACTTTCAATTATGCAATTTCATTTCCGCACTTTCAATTATGCAATTTTAATTCCGCAACTTTACTTGCCTAGTCCTTCTAGGCAATGTGGTTCTTCCTTCTAGTCCATTTCAAGGTGGTCTTGTACTTTACTAATTCTACACCTATTTTGCATTGTGATGTTGCTTTACTTGCTTATTGCTTTCATCACCTAACATGATAAATACAACAAGATACAAGGTTACGCCACGCTTAACAAAGATAATTTCATGGACAAACCGATCTTAGGTTCCCTTAAATTAACTTTAAAGCAAATTGACCACAATACAAACTAGAAATTCGATTTGTTCTAAATTCAAACCCACATAGTCTAAACTAGGGTATTTCAAAAATGTTGTGCCACGCATTTGAATCATTTTTAAAGCTCGCGGAATAAGCATCTCGTTCCCTTGCCCGGACCTCACCCATCCGTTTCTAAGATTCAATGCCTTATCCTAATATAGTCATCTTTGCGGTCTTGCCAAACGAGACCCTAAATAATGTGTGGTGGCGACTCCTTCAAAGTACAAAGATACGATGGTTTCTAAAACAACCGCCCCCATAGGGGAAAAATACAAACTACGAGAACATAAAAACCCCCTACAATTATGGCGACTCCACTAGGGAATTCCTGATTTCAACTTCGAAAATACGAGAAGACCTTGAGCATTTAGCCACTGATCTGCTTAAGTTCTGGATGCCAGCACTAGCGCCAGGCGCTGGCCCCTGCGCCAAACGCCACTGCCTGCATCCAGCATAGTGACTCACAGTGGCTTGCTGCCCATGTTTGCTCAAGTTTTCACGTGGGAGTCAGTCTGTCTTTGGGCTTTGAAGGACGCTCCCAAACCTTGAGATCGAATGTCGAAAAACGAGCTTTTCAAATACAATATTCAAGTGCGATTTCAATTTTCAATTTCTAGGTATTTCATGCATTTTTCGAAAACCATATTTGTGCAAAACGAATTTCTACCTTGCCCAAACGGATGTGTTCTACATTCGGCTAGCCCCGGGGGCAACGAAATGGTGACTCTCCATACGGTTCTGGACCAAAGTGTGTGACCATTTCCGCGCCTACCGAAACTTGGCATTTGCTTGAAATTCCCGATGTCAAGTATGGAGGTCGTCTGCCGATACACACGTCCCTTAGGTGGATGTGCAAGTTGTCGCCAGATCCGCCTCTTTGTCAAGTACCTTTTGACACCCAAAGCCGACCACTTGCATCATACAAAACTTAGACCGACCTTAGGTTGAGGACTTTGCATGTCGCATTTATATTCATGTTAGTGTGACAACGTCCTACTTGTGCATTGTGTGGGCGTCTTTGCACGCGTGAATGGCTAACCTCGAGTTCTAGCTTTGCCAAAAAACCATTAGCCTCCAACTAGGAAACCAACCCCCTAGGAGCATCATTCAAACCTCATGCATCTAAAATCGCCGATTTCAGGTCTTTTAGGAGTGCCACTCCATTTGATTCAAAACCCTCAAAAACGCCTCATGCACCAATGCCAAATTCAAATTCAATCCAACGGCGTCATAATGCCGGATTTTCTAGTCCAAATTTCGAGTTTCAAATTCAAAGTTCAATCCAACGGCGCCATAATGCCGGATTTTCTAGTCCAAATTTCAAGTTTCAAATTCAAAATTCAATCCAACTGCGTCATAATGCCGGATTTTCTAGTCCAAATTTCGAGTTTCAAATTCCAAGTCCAATCTAACGGCGTCATAATACCGGATCTTCTAGTCCAAATTTCGAGTCTCGGATTCTAAGTCCAATCCAATGGTGTCATAATGCCGGATTTTCTAGTCAAAATTCCAAATTTCAAATTCAAAATTCAAGTCCAACGGCGTCATGCCGGATTTTCTAGTTCAAGCATTCAAATCTTTAAATTCCATCTTTCGAATCTCAAATTCAAGTTGCCAATTCCAATCTCAAACCTCAAATTCAAGTATCCAAACTCATGCCGGCATAATGCCGACTTTTCCATTCCATATTTCAAACCTCAAGTTCAAAGTACTAAGTTCAATCTTCCAAATCTCAAGTCCCCTGTTCGAAACTTTTCAATTCAAAATCCATGATGGCGTCATGCCGGATTTTCCTCATTCAATTTCAAATTCAAACTTCCATGACCAAACACTTCAAAATTCCAAGTCCACGGCGACATGATGCCGGACTTTCAAATTCCAAATTCAATGTCTCAAATCCATGGCGGCATAATGCTGGGATTTTCAAAACTCAAAGCCTCATACTCTATACAAAAAATGCGTCTTTTCCATTTCAAAGTTCAAACTCCGTGTCAAATCCAAATTTCGAATGCATGCATCTCCAAGCTACAAAAAAAAAATCCTTGTCTTCCATTGCTCCCAAATACAAAATTCAAATACTTCCAATGGGTTGAAAATCCCTTGAAATAGTACAATTCAAATTCTACATTCTATTTATCATGGGTTGCAAATCCCCTAAAATAATACAAAATTCAATTTCCGCATTCTATATTGGGTTGAAAATTCCTTGAAATAATACAAATCCAAATTCGACAACACTTCCAATGGGTTGAAAATCCCTTGAAATAATACAAATCCAAATTCGAACACACTTCCAATAGGTTGAAAATCCCCTGAAATAATACAAGTCCAATTGTCCAACGAGTTAAAAATCCCCTGAAATAATACAAATTCAAATTCCAAATTCTATCTACGGGTTGAAACTCCACTAAAATACTTCAAAATTCATTGGGTTGAAACTCCCCTAAAATATTCCAAGATCCAATGGGTTGAAATTCCCTTGAAATAATACAAAATCAATTCCCTTTCAATCGGGTTGAAATTCCCCTAAAATACTTCGAAATCCAATGGGTTGAAATTCCCCTAAAATATCGACGGGTTGGAACTCCCCTGAAATGATACAATATCCAATCTCCTAAAATATTTCCAATGGGTTGAAAATCCCTTGAAATAATACAAGTCCAATTTCCAATGGGTTGAAATCCCCCTGAAATAGTCCGAGTTCAATATTCCAAGTACTGGTACAAGGAGGAAGCCTCCACAAAATAATGAAGCCTCCTCTCAAATATTTCCAACGCGTTGCAAATCCCGAATACAAGTACAAAATCCAAAATCCCGAATCTTCAGAGTGGCACTTAGAGTCAAGTCTAGGTCTCATTCATTGCATGCATATCATATCATGTGTCGGAAGTCCAAGTTCTAAAGTTCAAAATCATGTGGTAACTAGGTGCTCGGACTCATTCTCTCAGAATCCGATCCAAGATGACTTCACTAGCAGTGGCCGTAGCAGAGCTCTATGAACGTGTTGAGGAAATTAAGGCTCGCATAAGGGCTCTCGAGGACAATCAAGAAACTCTCTTCCATGCTGTGGATCGTTTCGAGGTAGAGGAAATCTTTCATAACCAAAGGCCTGTGTCGCACCTTGTACAACCAAGTGAAAGGTTGGAGTCTGGGATTGTTACAGATTGCCTCAAGAAGACATTTGTGGGATATGGGCCAGCGATGATGAAGACACATATCAGGACCCTCCTATTGAGAACATCTCTGACGATGAATGCCGAGAAATTGTGAGCGCCGACTGGTACCTGGACCCTAAGGCAGAAAACAGTGTTCAGGTCATGACCAGATCCGGTCGAATTCAAGAGCTAGTCAATAGAACGACACCGGCAGCTAACATCCCTCTACCCACCGAGGAGAATCCTTTGATCAAGCAATTGAAGCGCACAAAGGCAGAGGTTAACATTTGGCAAGTCATGGCTTCCTCCGTGGAATATCACACTGCTCTAATCAATGCTGTTGTCAAGTTGAATGTCACCCCAGAAGTCACTCCTGACGAGTTGATCGGGTTACTTACGAATCTGAAAGAAGGAATTATCTTTACAAATGAAGACCTCCCACCTGAGGGGGCAAGCCATCACAAGGTTCTCTATCTGACTGTTGAATACAAAGACAAAATCATCCCCATGACTGTAGTGGACAATGGGTCAGCCATCAATGTGTGTCATCTTCGCACTGCTGAGAATTTGGGTTTCACCCCTAGTGACTTTTCTAGTTCCACCCAAGGTGTTCACGCCTATGACAACACTCGTCGGGAAGCAATGCGAACTCTCACTCTTCTACTCCGAACAGGCCCAATCAAGCGCAAAGTGAGCTTTCAAGTGCTCAACATCAAAGCAAGTTTCAATCTCCTTTTGGGGAGACCTTGGATCCATGACCTCAAAGCTGTGCCATCCTCGCTCGATCAGAAAGTCCGAATGGAGGTCCAAGGAAATGTCATTACTCTAAATGCATCCCATCCAAGAACCAAGATTGCCGACAAGGCTCTGATATTAATAGAACATGATGACAATGACGAAGACCTTTGGGGGTTCAGTGTCGAAGTTGGAGCCATCGAGTCCAAAATGAATCCCATGGCAAGGCGCACGATGATCAAGCGTGGGCGCTTCTTGGGCACTACTCTGCCACCGCCTACTGAGTCTTCTTTCAAAACTCATGGACAGACTGACTGTGGTGGTCTAGGATACAAGCCGACTAAGTTCGATAACAAGCAGCAAAAGGCTAAGCTAAGAGCCCGTCGAACTGGCAATGATCAATTCAACATACTTCCCCATCAGCGTACACTCAATGGGCAATTCACAAAAGAAGGAGAGGATGACTTGTACTTTGACTTTCTAGAGCCTTTCTACGACACTTCAAGAGGGATTCTGTACCCTGGATTCGAGATCTTTTAAGACTGTCACTTCCTCGAGGATGCTCCTCCAATACAAGACAAGGCCACCCCTGAATGCCTTGATTCATCAGCTTTTGGTCTCTTGTTTGGCCAAGAAGTAACACCAATCATTTCCGAAGATACTATGGTTCAAATGATCACTCAAATTGAAGATTTCGACCCATCTAAGCTGATTACTCCAAGTGAGAAGATGGTCAATGGTTGGAGAAAGTCCCTCAAGATATCTGCTCCAAATGGCAAAATATTCAAGATTACTGTGGGCGAAGAATCTATGATGAGCGAGTCCGAGTCAGAGGATGAGTCTGGATCTGAGTCTAGTGATGAGTCTAAGAGTCAATCAAGAGCCTCTAAAGGCCGAACTTCAAGTCAAAACTGTCGATGTAATGATTGCCAATTTCAATAACACTTCAATTTCCTCTTACTCTTCGAGTCCAAATTCAAAACACACTTCTAATCCCAACAACTTTGCTTCACAAGAAACTGACCTTGAAATACTAAAAGCTATTGAAAATCATGAAAAAAGGACGCCCATAATTGAGGAAACAGAAAAAGTTAACCTTTCTAAAAGCAGTGATTCAAAACTAGTTTAGATTGGTCTGACTCTATCTCAAGCAGAGCGGGATGATCTTATCAAGGTACTTTCAGAGTACATAGACGTCTTCACATGGTCCTATCATGATATGCCAGGGGTTGATCCAAGCATCGGTCAGCATACAATTCCCCTCATTCCAGGTTCAAAACCCATTGAGCAGAAACTCCGTCGCATGAAATCGGACGTTTCCCTCAAAATTCAAGAAGAGGTCTCCAAGCAGCTAAAGGCCGGGTTTATTCGAGAAGCCAAATATCCAGAATGGATTGCAAATGTCGTCCCATTTCCAAAGAAAGACGGCAAAGTACGAATGTGTGTGGACTACAGAGATCTTAACAGGGCCAGCCCTAAAGACGGTTTTCCATTGCCTCACATCGACATCTTGGTCGACAACACCGCAAATCATGCCTTACTCTCTTTTCTTGACGGGTGTGCAGGCTACAATCAGATTCCCAAGGCAGAGGAGGACATGGAGAAAACAACCTTCATCCCTCAGTGGGGTACATATTGCTATACAGTTATGTCGTTCGGACTGAAGAACACAGGGGCTACGTATCAAAGAACAGCCACAACCATCATGAGCGATATGATTCACAGGGAGATTGAGGTATATGTTGATGACATGATTGTCAAGTCTAAATAGCGACATGAGCATACCTCGGTACTCCGAAAATTCTTCGACAG
Source organism: Spinacia oleracea (assembly GCF_020520425.1). Lineage (NCBI taxonomy): Eukaryota > Viridiplantae > Streptophyta > Magnoliopsida > Caryophyllales > Amaranthaceae > Spinacia > Spinacia oleracea. The sequence continues at coordinate 35,409,315 of NC_079487.1, read as the reverse complement.
GCTTAGGCAGTACAATATGAGGCTCAATCCTCAAAAATACGCATTCGGGGTAACCTCAGGCAAGTTACTCGGATATGTTATCAGCTCTCGGGGCATCGAGGCTGATCCTTCGAAAATCAAAGCAATTCTAGAGATGAAGCCACTAACGAAGGAAAAGGAAATTCGGGGGTTTCTCGGCAAATTGCAATACATCAGTATGTTCATTTCAAAGCTCACTATGATCTGTGAACCGGTGTTTCGAAAGCTCCGCAAAAGTGAGCCTAAAGTCTGGGATGAGGATTGTCAACATGCGTTCGACATTATCAGAAGCTACCTCTCCAACCCGCCAGTTCTAAAGCCAGCCATGCCAGGGATTCCCCTCAGGCTCTACCTTACAACAACAGATTCAGCAGTAGGGGCCATGCTCGCCCAGGAGATTAAAAGCAAGGAGAATGCCGTATACTACATAAGCAAAAAGTTAATTGAATACGAGAACAGATACACTCAGCTCGATAACTAAGCATTGCCTTGGTTTGGGCCACAAAGAAACTACGGCACTACATGCTCTCCGATACAGTGCACGTAATCAGCAAAGCATATCCTCTCAAGTACTTATTTGAAAAACCAGCTCTCAACGGACTGTTGTCCAGATGGTTGATCATGCTAGCAGAATTCGATCTCAAATGCATGCCTCAAAAGTCTATCAAGGGTTCAGCAGTCTCAGACTTCCTAGCGCACCTGTCCCATCGAGACAGAAGAGGAGGATTACGACTTACCCGACGAGCAAATATTAATGACAAGTTACGACAATTGGTCGATACATTTTGACGGTGCTTCAAATCAGAACGGATGTGGTGTTGGAGTAATTCTAGTAGCCCAAGACGGCACACACATTCCTATATCAGCAAAACTGCAATTCAACGTCACAAACAATGCGGCAGAATATAAAGCATGCATTATGGGCCTGGAAGCCGCCTTAGCATTGGCTTTCCAGAAACTTCGAGTCTACGGGGATTCCTTCCTAATCATCAATCAAATTTCCGACAAATGGAAAGTAAGGAGCGAGAGCTTGGCCCCATACCAGTCCTATCTTTAGAAGCTGTCTGAGCAGGTAGAAGAGCTTCACTATAAATACCTCCCGAGAGAGGAGAATCAATGTGCCGATGCACTGGCAAAGCTGGCCTCAATGATCAACATTCCAAATGGCAAGGCTGAAATGCCACTTACAATTGAAACACGTCAAGAAGCAGCATATTTCCATGCTATTGACGACATCGAGCCAGACAGAGACGAACCCTGGTTCACAGACATTCAATGGTATCTACAACATTATGAATATCCTCCACATTTTTTAAGGAAGAACCAGATGGCTTTACGACTACAATCAGCCAATTTCGTAATAGAAGGCGGCGTTCTATACAAGACGACCCCTAACGGCCTCAATCTTCGATATGTTGACAAGCACGAAGCTCAAAGAATCATGGACACCGTACATGCCGGAGTCTGTGGCACCCACATGAATGGGAAGATGTTGGCCCTCAAAATCATCAGGGCCCGATACTACTGGACTACCCTAGAACGGGATTGCTACTTTTTTGTCAAGAAATGTCCTACCTGCCAAAAGTGTGCGAATCTTAAGCACATTCCCCCATCATTGCTATATTCTCAGTCATCACCATGGCCATTCTCAGCTTGGGGTATCGACGTCATCGGCAAAGGCACTCCAACAGGCACCGGGGGTCATGAGTTCATACTGGTTGCCATAGACTATTTCACCAAATGGGTCGAAGCCAGGTCATTCAAAGTGTTGGGTTCCAAGCAAGTGGCCCAGTTCATACAAGAAAACATCATATGCAGATACGGAGTTCCTCACGAGTTCATTAGCGACCAGGGAACCCATTTTCAAGGAGAGTGTGAAGACCTATTCACCGAGTAAAAAATCCAACATCATCGTTCTTCGCCTTATCGCCCGCAAACTAATGGGGCAGTCAAAGCAGCCAACAAGAATGTCAAAACCATCATCATGAAAATGACAACCAATTACATGACAGGCCCCAGAAGCTGCACTTCGCATAGTGGGGGTATCGAACTTCAATTCGCACTTCAACTGGTGCAACCCCATTCTCATTAGTCTATGGAATGGAGGCAGTACAACCTATCGAGCTGGAGATACCTTCTCTAAGAATGGTCCTTGAAAGAAAAATCCCAGAAGCTGCATGGGTACAAGCAAGGTATGATGCGCTAATCATGCTTGATGAGCATCGGCTTCAGGCCGCTCATCACGTACAAGTCTATCAGCACCGAGTGGCCAGACATTTCAACAAGAGGGTCAGAACCCGAAATATCAAGGAAGGCGAGCTTGTGCTGAAAGCCCTTCGCAAAAGCGTCATGGACCCAAGGGGAAAACTCAAACCCAACTGGGCAGGAACATACATTGTCAAGAAAATCCTCTCCGGGGAAGCAGTCGAATGAACAGATGTCGACGGAACAGAATTCCAATATCTGACAAACCTCGATCAACTTAAGAACTTCTATGTCTAAGTTCAATGTCCAAATTCAAAATCCAATTCAAAAGTCCTGTAAGGGTTAGAACTACGTCCGGACTGATTCCTTAACGGGACACGTAGGCAACCTCATTCCGAGGCCCGGCCACTTTAATACAAAAAAAAATTCAAAATTTCCTCAATTAAGGGCATCCTAAAAATCAAATTCAAAACTCAGTGGTTGTTGTGTTTATTCCAAATGTGTCAATTCAAAGCAAAGCATGTTCAAGCGGAATTGAACACAATAACTATTTGGCTCTAAGGCCTTCAAAGCTAATTCAAAAACAACGTTGGAATCAAGTGAAGCAAAGTTCAAATCCTTTTCACTTCCACTAAACACACTTCCTAAACACTTTCCTAAACACAATTCCTTTTAATACAACTTCAAACACATTAGCCTACAAAGATCTAGGGTCGGGAGACTATGCTCTTGAGTCTTGGCACCTTGAGTACTATCCCCTGGCTCTTCCCGCAATCAATCATCAATCTTCCCTTTGCCCAAGCGGCGAGAGAAGGAACTTGCTAGTCTTGCAAGACGGGAGGATGACAAACCTCCTTTGGACTCAGATCGGTCAAGCACCGGATGGGCCACACTCCCGTCACCTTCCTCATTGCCAGTTAATGCAGGGTGTCTAGCTCTAGAACCTCGGACTCTAGCTGGTCCGGAGAAAGAAATGTCCCTCTGGCTTGGGCCATTCATCCATACAACATAACCCGCAGGCAGAGTAACTGGCTCCGGTGGGTATTGAACACTCAAGAATGGTTTAGCGATCCAGTACCGCCTCCAAACTTCAAGTCGATTTGCATTCAGCGCAACAGGTTTCGGATTCTCTTCAACATAGTCAGGGATTTCCTGTTTCAAGCCATGTTGTCTCATCACTCTAGCAGGCGAGTAGAAGACCAGCATTGTGAGGTTTGGCACCCTCAAAGCAGTAGAACCTGGGGCATGCCTCATAGCAGCAATTCCCCACCAAGGAACTACCCACCTTATACAAGATTCACCACCAGGGAGTGCGCATCGCCACTCATCTAATGAAAGCCGACCATACACCATGCGCCGCAAAGTGAACCCCTTTCTATTATAGCTTTCCATGTTCTCCGGTGGTGCCACCAGCATGAGCCTCTCCATAAGCCAGACCTTGGGGAGCATACAAAAAAACATTTCAAAATTCAACATTCAAAATACAAGTACAAATTCAATATACAAGAAAGCTCCAGATCCTTACTTGGAGTAATACCGGACTTCCCGGCGGCAAAGAAGAGGGGTCAGACTTCAATATATCAAGGCGCAACAATGTTTCGCCAATCACGGGCGGCATTGGGTCCCGACCATTAGCAAATTGCTCTACAATCTCTATTAGGGAGGCATCACCATTGCCAAACCCCTGTTTCGAAAAGAGGAAGCGAGCAAAGATACAAAAACTCAAGGCCCTCAAGCGGAAAGCCTTGGGGACATCAAACCCAGCAAAATAGGTGATAAGGAGGGACAAATCCACCCCTCTACCATATACAACAGCACTCAAAATTGGGGGCTTCAAGCCCAAATATCTTTCAAAGCCCAAGAAAAGGTGTTCTTCAACACTAGGCATGCATGGCTCCAGCATAATGGGCCACCCCAGTATAGCACTAAACTCTTCAGGGAGGGGACATACCTCATTATTTCCAAAGCGGAAGACATGATGATTCGGATCCCAAGCCTCCAAAGCAACAAGAATGAAGTGCACATCAAGCTTTATAAACCGGAAGGAGGCGAGCACCCAAAGATGCATGCCATCGAGCTCCCTTTTCTCCATCTTGCCTAACGAACTAAGCCAAGAGTTCAAGGCATTTTCAAAAGACAAGGCCATTTTCTTTCTTTTCGTGAGGAAGCGAAATACAAAGAAAAGAAGGGACGGATTGATGCAAAACATGGTCCGAAAAGCTGCCTATTTATACAAAAAACCGGCACTCATGATAATACCCTGGCGCCAGACGCCAAGACCTGCGCCAAGCGCAGGTGCCTGCAATAGAGGACGAGGCCACCGTCCCCTTTATGACTCCAAGTACGCACTCTTTAGTGCTTCGGACAGCAGAGTACAACCTCAATTATTCAAGATTCTAAAGCCGCAAACCGCGCAATTTCAAGCAGTCCGAGTCAGCGCCTCGGGTCAATTTCGAGTCAATCTGCCCAAAATTCAAACATTCTTGTCCTAGATCGGCGTCCTAAGTCGAGTCTGCATATGCAATAGCAAAAGTTGAATATACTTTGACTTGTGCTTTTCCTAACCAAAAAACCTCAGTCAAAGTGGGGGCTTATAGTGGGTATGTACACCCGAAAAAATGGGAAAATTTTTCAATTTTGCATGCACACATATAGCTACGAATTTCAAAAGCACACACAACACATACAAAATTTAATTTTCAACCATACAAAAACCAATATTCAGCCATACAAGATCCAAAAATTCCAACCCTTGCAAAATTCAAAGACATACAAATTTCAAATTTCAAATCCATACAAATACAATCTATACAAAAGTCCAACCAAGGCAAGCTGGAACTCCCTACCATGCAGGGTCAGTCCGAGTCATCACCAGCCGTAATGTCAACCACAGGCTCCTTACCCTTGTGTCGGCTCCGGTAACGCTCCAGATCCCGATCTAGCTCTGCCCCAGGGGTACCAGGTTCCTGCTCCGAAATACGAAGAGTACCTGGAAAAGGATAAACTCCCTGCTGAGGGGAAGGGTACTGATAAGGCGGCGGCATCGCCATGAACTGTCACAGTGCTCCAAACATCTGGGCCCGACGCATCCTCTCCATCTCCTGCCAGTAAGTCCAAGCATCTGCACCCCAAGGTTGAGAGCCGCTCCCTCCGAAGTAATAGCCAGGAGGAGGTACAAAAGGCCTCGAACTGCTCGCACCCCCAAAAGAATGCCTGGTAGGATCGGCATATACAAAGGGGACACTTCCCCTATCAGCATCAGAATGCCTCTGATAAGTACTAGCACCGGACCCCTGTCCCAGATCCAAGCTCGGCTCTTCCAGCCCTCTCGAAATGTCCACATGGGGCTCCATGTCAACAGAACCTCTACGACCTCGACAGTGCTCCTATACAAAGGTACAAAATTCAAGAATCAGACATCCAAGTTCGAATTTCAAGAATACAAATTTCCCAGTCGATGAATGTACCTCTCTGTTCCGGCGAGAAAGCTTCTGGGTCAGCTTGGCACAATACCTCTTCAAAGAATCAATCAGAAGCATCCAGGGACGCACTCTCACCTGAGGCTCCTACATACAAAATTCAAGATCAATTTCCAGATATGAGATTACAATCAGTTTCAAGCAAATACAATAATACTCACAGCTGCATAATGCTCAGGTACAGCATCATACGACCTCCGGTGCGGAGGAGAAGCTATAGGGAGGGTCACCTCCACCTGCTCCCCATCCGAGTTCTCATAGCGGATGACCCTATCAGCATAGTGAATGTCCTCGGGGTCGACCTCCTCCTCCTACAAGCATTCGTACAATGATTCAAGAATACAAGAGTACAAGAATACAAGATACAAAATTCAAAAGCTCATCGGCGGTACGAAGCGTACAGGTGGAGCAAGTCTCCTCAAAAGGTCCTCATAATGGCCCCTCCTATCTACAAAGCGCTCCCAAGGGAGACAAACAGGATCACCCCTGGCATTCAAATAGAGCCGGGCGAGTTCATCGTCTGGCGCCAACATGGACTCCGGTGGGTCCTTAGGGATAAGCCTACCCCCCGCACTGTGCTGAAGGGACACTCGCTCCCCCAAGTACCACATATGGAGATACACCCCCGGGAGCAATACCTGCTGCCCAGACAAGAAGAGGGCACGAGTAGCCGAAACAAGTATAGGCGCACCAGCAAAGGGACGCCAAACCACCTACAAAGCAGACAACTTAGGCAACTATGCAAGTACAAATACAAGAGGACAAAACAGTACAAGAGTTTACCTCATCAACGGGTAAAACCTGCAAAACCTATGCGGGAGGCCGCCAGAGGCACCCTCTTGCGCACCGCTCCTATCCAAGAGGCAGCATACGGGTAAGCCGCATCCCTAGTACGAACCAGCGCCAAAGTCAGGAATGCTCGTACATCCAAATCTTTCAAAAATCAAACAAAGCATCAATCAAGTTCAAGATACAAACATATAAGTATAAAATACAAGGAGTCTCGAATACCTCCAGCACACTCCACAAAGCAGCAATACTAGGCTCGCTCTCCGGCGTAGTCCGAGAGGCCCACTTCATCTCGTACAAAAGGTGGGTGTATGCCAGACCACCCCTGTTGAGGCTCGACACAACCCTCAAATCCTGCAAAGCTGTCAGGAAGCCGATGTGCACCCGACTGTTCCTGCTCGGGGCCATCACTCTACTCACCAGAGCCAAGAGGAAGAGCCGAATCCTTTGCTCCGCAGAAATGTCCACGCTGCGTATCGCAGCCATGACTACCGTCACAGAAGCGTGGGTGTCGTCATCTGCCAAGTCAACAACAGGGCCAAGCAAGCCCTTGACACTGCCCGAGTGCCACGTCAGCTCAGAATCGAAAATCATGTTCCTCTCAGAGAAGGGAAGACCCGTGATCATAGCAAACTCAAGAGGGGTGATAGTGATCTCCCCCCATGACATGTGAAAGGTGTTGGTGGTATCCCACCACCGCTCCAGCAAAGCCTATAACCGGGGTTTGATCCCCGTTCTCCTCCGCGTGTCTCCCATAGCACGCCAGAAATCGACCAGGCCCGTCTGCAACCAGATCTCCATGGCCTCCTCGTCAGCACGGACGGCCGGAAAAACATCATGAAGGTCCTTCAACGACCAAAAAGTGCGTAACGATCTCAATCAGCCTATGGATGAGCCAATCAGTTCAAAACCTATACAAGTTCAAAAGACAAAGCATAGTACAAGACTTACCAAACCAGCGCGAGGCCGCTGAGACAAATGAAACTCCGATCGGAATACTAGATCGGAAGGACTCCATCCAGTGTCAACGAAGGCGGGTACTCTTCGGGGAACCATGCCCCCCTCCGACACATTTGTGGCAGCCGCTTCATTATCCGAAGCATCCTCCATGGCAGCTCGAACCACCGAACGCTCGGCAAGCTTTCTCCGAGTGTGACGAGGCATACTAAATCATGCAAAATACGAAATATCAAGATTCTAAATTGGGGGCTATCCTATACTAGCCCGTAAAAAATTCAAAAGTCAAAATTTCAAAAAAAATCCCCAGTGGCAGTACAGACTCAGCCAGGGACTTCTACACCAACGCCTAGGCTTTCCATGCCGAAGCAGGAGTACGACTTCTACACCAACGCCTAGGATATCCATGCCGAAGCAGATATACAAGTTCTACACCAACGCCTAGGCTATCTATGCCGAAGCAGGTATACAAAGTTCAAGAAATTTTCAAAATTCAAACAATTCAAACCTACGAGTTCCAACAGTTCAAGTTCAAGTGGCTATCAAACAATTTTCTACAAGATTCAAGAAGCCTAATATCATGCAATTGTTATTTCAAAGTACAAAAAAAATCTAAGCTACATGCAATCCTAGAGATTCTTTCATAAGCAAAACATGATATACTTGTTAGGTTATGACAAATATAAAACATATATTTCATGCGGAAAAACCATAAAGCTAGGAATCCAAATTAATTGCCACATAACAATTAGCATAATTTAGGATGCATACATCTGTAGCGTGCCCTCCCTAGCTGCTCCCGAACCGAACAAGAAAAAGTTTAGGACTCTAAGTGTAGTCCCTCAATAGATAGTCCATAGCACATTCGGATCCGCCTTAGATTCAATTAACTAGAATTTAGCCTAAGGTTTTATGTTTATTCGATTATAATATGTGGCAAATTATTAACTTTAGTTTTTAGCTTAAAACTATATTAATACTTGAATTGATGTGTTATAAATTGTGATTGCCATCACCTATTCATAGGGTAGGATTATCGGAACTAGAAACCTACTAGGATTTAATTAACCTAATCTTATTAGAATTAGATACCAATTAAATGTATTAAGTTAGTGTTTAATTCAACAACTAACTCTAGTAGTTTTAGGAAAATAATCTTTAATAGAACTAATCCTAAACGCTTAAGGATTCGATGCATGCACGAACTCAACGCACACACACGCACAGCCCACGAAGGGCGCTGGGCGCGCGCGCGCGGAGAGCTCGGCCCAGCAGCACTGCAGCCCACGCTTTGGGCGTGCCTTGCGTGTTGCTTAGCTGGGCCTTGCGGTGCTTGGCGGGCTGCATGATGTGCGCAGGCTTTTCTAGGCGCAGGCCTGGCTTCGTGTTGGGCCTTGCGTCTAGCAAGCTCGTCCGATGTTTATTTCGTACGACGCGCTTCCTATTAAATTTCCGATTCCATAATTCATTTCCGATTCGAATAATATTTAATATTTCCGATTCCGGAATTATTTTCCGATTCCGATAATATTTTCGATTCCGACAATATTTCCGTTTCCGGCAATATTTCCGATTCCGGCAATATTTCCATTTCCTATAATATTTTCCGATACGTACCATGTTTCTGTTTCCGGAAACATCTACGATTTGGATAATATTTATATTTCCGATACGATCCATATTTCCGTTTCTGGCAATATCATCGTTTCCGGAGTATTCATAATTTGCCTTTTGACGATTTCAGCTCCCACTGGAACCGAGATCCGTCGATTCCGAATAACCATAAATGGAGTATTTAATTCACTTAAATACTTGATTCATTCATGTACTGTTTGTGTGACCCTACGGGTTCAGTCAAGAGTAAGCTGTGGATTAATATTATTAATTCCACTTGAACTGAAGAGGCCTCTAGCTAGGCATACAGTTCACTTGATCTCACTGAATTATTAACTTGTATAATTAATTAATACTGAACCGCATTTATTAGACTTAGCATTGAATGTATACTTGGAACAAGGGCATTATTTCCTTCAGTCTCCCACTTGTCCTTAGGGACAAGTGTGCATTGCCTAATTCCTTTGTCGCTTGATGCTTGCTCATGAACGTAAGGTAAGAGTTATCATACTTATTATGTCCAGAGGTATTTCTGGGTTTCAGAGTTCAACTGATCAAATAAACAGATAATCATAGCCTATGATTCATCTGAGCACGACCATGCATTTTACAATTTCTAGCTCTCTTAGTGGCCTTGTACAACTTCAGCATCTCATCCTGATTTATGGGAGGACAATCCCAATCTTGCGATCTTGATATTAGACTTCGTTTGATAGTGATTACCCGAGCGTTGCCGTTATAGCCTCCTTTTACGGTGCGACGGTTGACAACGTCAAAGTAACCAGTTCTCAAACAAGTAATCTCAAATCTCTCAGGTATTGAGGATTAGTGTCTAATAATTTTAATGAAATTTACTTATGAAAGATTTTCATCTCTTACAGTAAAGTTTCATAGGTCTGTCGGATACCAGTCTTCCCAAAGTAAGTATCTATGCAAATGATTGCGACATTTCCATGTCCACATAGTTCAAGAAACAGTACTACTAGTCATCTTGCATTCTAGTCGTCTAGCGTTTTCTATGCGTCCATCTTTATGGAAAACTCCGACCAGGGACCATTTTCAACTTTTGACATTCAAGTTCACTTGATAGAAATTTCTTAGTCACAGGACTAGTCCTGACAGTCTATCTTGAATATATCGTCAAATTAAAGGAACTCATCATTTAATAAACCACATATTAAATGGTAAAATGAATTCTATTCATTTATATGAATGGTTAACCAATAACTTTTTACAAAGTATTAAACTCTAAAACTTTAAAACATTAAATAAGGACATCAAAGCCATTCTCCAACATGCTTGATTCCGATAGCTGCAGTGTGCGAGTTGTGCTTCGCTTGCGGCAGAGGTTTAGTTAATGGATCTGAGATGTTGTCGTTAGTTCCAATCTTACTTATCTCGACTTCTTTTCTTTCAACGAACTCTCGTAGAAGGTGAAATCTACGAAGTACACGCTTGACTCTCTGGTGGTGTCTAGGCTCCTTTGCCTGTGCAATAGCTCCATTATTATCACAATATAGAGCTATTGGTCCTTTAATGGAGGGGACTACACCAAGTTCACTTATGAACTTCCTTAGCCAAATAGTTTCCTTTGCTGCTTCATGTGCAGCAATGTACTCCACTTCAGTTGTAGAATCCGCAATGATTCTTTGCTTAGCACTTTTCCAGCTTACTGCACATCCGTTGAGGCAGAAGATAAAACCCAGACTGTGATCTGTAATCATCCTTGTCGGTTTGAAAACTTGCGTCCGTATAGCCTTTAAGAATTAATTCATCATCTCCACCATAGACTAGGAAATCATCTTTGTGCCTTTTCAGGTACTTCAGAATATTCTTGGCAGCAGTCCAATGTGCCTCTCCTGAATCTGACTGGTATCTGCTCATAGCACTGAGTGCATATGCAACATCCGGGCGTGTACATATCATAGTATACATTATTGAACCAATCAATGATGCATATGGAATCCCACTCATTCGTTTATGCTCATCCAGTGTTTTTAGGCACTGAGTCTTGCTTAGAGTCATTCCATGAGACATGGGTAGGTAGCCTCGCTTGCAGTCTGCCATATTGAACCTTTCAATCACCTTATTGATATAAGTGCTTTGACTGAGTCCAATCATCTTTTTAGATCTATCTCTGTAAATCTTGATGCCCAGTATGTACTGTGCTTCTCCTACATCTTTCATCGAAAAACATTTCCCAAGCCAAATCTTGACAAAGTTCAACATAGGAATGTCATTTCTGATAAGTAATATGTCGTCGACATATAATACTAGAAAAGAAATTTTTCTCCCACTGACCTTCTTGTATACACAAGATTCGTCTGCGTTCTTGATGAAACCAAAGTCACTGACTGCTTCATCAAAACGTATATTCTAGCTCCTTGATGCTTGCTTCAATCCGTAGATTGATTTCTTAAGCTTGCATACCTTTTTAGCATTCTTTGGATCCTCAAAACCCTCAGGCTGTGTCATAAACACAGTTTCTGTTAAAACGTCGTTTAAGAAAGCGATTTTGACATCCATCTGCCATATTTCGTAATTGTAATATGCAACGATTGCTAACATTATCCGAATAGACTTTAGCATTGCAACTGGTGAAAAGGTTTCATCGTAATCCACACCGTGGACTTCCCTATAACCTTTTGCTACCAATCTAGCTTTGAAACTTCTAGTTTCCCATCCTTGTCCTTTTTCAGTTTGAAAACCCATTTGCTTCCTATGGCTTGGTAGCCATCTTGCAAATCGACCAAACCCCAAACTTGGTTTTTAGACATGGAGTTTAATTCAAATTGCATGGCTTCTTGCCACTGCTTGGAGCTAGGGCTCGTTATAGCTTGTTTGTAAGTCGCAGGTTCATCACTTTCAAGTAATAGAACTTCATGGCTCTCGTTCGTTAAAGTACCTAAGTACCTTTCCAGTTGAGACCTATATCTTTGCGATCTACGCGGGGTTACATTTCTAGATGGTTCTTGATTCTCACCAGATACTTCTAAAGATCTCTGAGTTTCATCCTGAATGTCATCTTGAGCATTCTCTAGAGTTTGTTGTTCGACTCGAATTTCTTCAAGGTCTACTTTTCTCCCACTTGTCATTTTGGAAATGTGATCTCTTTCCAAAAAGATACCATCTCGAGCAACAAACACCTTGTTCTCAGATGTATTGTAAAAGTAATACCCCTTTGTTTCCTTTGGATAGCCCACAAGGATACATTTGTCAAATTTTGGTTGAAGTTTGTCTGAAATTAATCGTTTGACGTATACTTCACAACCCCAAATCTTAAAAAAAGACACATTTGGAGGCTTTCCAAACCATAACTTGATGTGGGTAAAAATACCCCGTCTACGTGGCCCAATCGCAGCGCGACACATGGCACAGCCCAATAGACCAAATTGCTTATTTGACAGCCACCTAGGAGTCAGCAAATGATGATGTACGGCTGAGTTTAATGTACAATCCCCTTAAAGGCCCATGGCCCATAGGGAATTTTATGATAATGACACTTGTCATATTATGGTAAGCTATCCAATCATGTGAAACCCTTCTAGGGTTTCCCCCAAAAGGGGGAGACTATAAATACACTCAATTCCCAAGGAATTGACACAAGTTCCTAGATAGAGAAACACCCTTCACTTTCATATAGTTAATGATTTCTTTTCATTAAGTATTTCTTCCTTAAAACCCTAATCTTACTTAAGCATCGGAGGGAATATTCCTCCGGGAATATTCTTGTTTTGTAGGAAAGCCGCCGACGTGGACTAGACTCGACTCTACGTGGAACCGGATACCTCCTCGTCATCAACTATTGGAAAAACTCCCACAACATTTGGCGCCGTCGGTGGGGAGGTAAGGTAACATGGTAGACGTCCAGTACTTCGGAGACGCGCCCATCAATCGAAATGCGGTTGACGAGATAACCCTGAATGGAGACCGTACTCCTCGAGGGAGGGACGAGAGAAGCAGCCATTCTGCGGGGCCGGACGGCCGTCCTGATCCTGATGAGACGGGTCAGCCTGCATTTCCCCCAGGTGGTCATTTGAGGACTGACGCCGACACGGTCATGGAGGAGAACCCAGATCTGCCGGTGTCAGTTGGTCAGCTCAAAGATATTCTGGCCGGATTCAAGCCGCAGATGGACACACTTCAGGATGAGATCAAGACCATCCGCTCTTAGTCTCATGGGACGGGGATGCCATTTTTTAATGGACTCACTCGATCTAATGTCTGGCGCCAAGATCAAGCTCGAAATGACGAGCGTGACAGAAAATTCGACAAGACTAGGACTTCTTTCCAGCCCAGGGCTCCCCGTCGGATTTTAACTACTCGGCCAGAACCCGGACCGTCCAGAAGAGTACCACTCATCCAGCTAGACAAGCCCCAAGAAAATGAGCTGTCAGACACAGGTTCTACCCCTGTCATGGAGGATTCACCCCTTGCTGCTCCCTCGCGCCGTGTCACCAGGACCAATGTCAGTCGCACGGGCAGGGAGCGGCGTAGAACCTTCCAGGGTAGAAGGCAAGATCCAATATGCCATATTCAACAGGGAGTAGCCGGCCTAATCCTTGACTACACCACACCATTTTGTGCGGATATTATGAAGGCTCCCAAGGAGCCTAAGGTGAAGCCACCAGCTATTAACGCCTATGACGGCACCTCTGATCCTGATGTACACCTCTTGGCCTATCGTCACCACATGTATGTCCAAGGGACTACTGATGCAACATGGTGCAAATACTTCCCGTCCACTCTGAAAGGTGTTGCCTCAAAATGGTTTGAGAAGTTGCCTGCTGGAACGATTAACACGTATGCAGAACTGGAAATGTTGTTTTCTTCAAGATTCATGGCTTATAAGGAGGAAAAGAAGACGAGCATTCATCTGGGCCGAATACAGCAAGGAAAAGACGAGTCTTTACGAAGCTATGTGAGACGTTTCAACTTGGAGTCGGGGCAAATTCCGGATCTACCTGATGGGGTAGCCTTTGACAACTTTTTTAGGGGACTTAAGAAGGGTTCTTTTAAGTTCGACTTGGTGAAGAAGAGTGTGAGAACTATGGCAGATGCCCTGGACGAGGCCGAATCCTTTATCCATGCCACAAAAATCTGTTCTGTCCCAAAGGAATCCAAGGGAACTGAGACTGTAGACCACCCTCAGCGCAAAGACAGGGCGGATAAAAAGACTAACTTCCCTAATGGGACGTGGGCTATTGAAAAGAAGGGGTATTAGGCTAACACCTCCTAAGGACAGAAGAGAGGACGACCCTACGATAAAGAGAGATTTGAATATAAAACTGACTTGTACACGATATTGCTGGACGTGAGTGATGGATATGAGATTGATCGTCCGTTCCCTATGAAGTTGCCGGTGGAAACCCGAGATAGCTCCCTTTATTGTAAGTTCCATTGTGATGTAGGGCATGAAACCAAAGATTGCAAGAGTCTGCGCAGAGCTCTCAGTGGATTAGCCGGTAAAGGATTTCTGAAATCATATCTCAGCACGAGCACCGGGGGAAATGGTAAAAAGTTCTATAAGAAAAGTAAGTCACCGTCATATCGGCGTGATAGCAATGACACTGATCCAGAAATCATAGCCGTCATCTCTGGAGGCCTAGCCGCTGGGGGCCCAACCATGAGAGGGCAAAAGGACTATGCAAGCCGGTTGGGGCAGGTAATGTTGTCAGGAAAAGCTCCAATGGACCACTTCCCTAAATTAGAGATTTGTGAAGCCGATAGAGGCAATATAGCCACTCCTCATGACGATCCCTTGGTTATTGAACTGAAGGTAGCGAACCTCAAAGTAAGGCGTATCTTAGTAGACACGGGGAGTTCGTCAGATATTATTAGTACAGCTTGTCTGAATCGTCTCAACCATGATCCTAAGATGATTGAAAAGATACATTATCCCATCATTGGATTTGGAGGCGGCATAATTCATCCCCAAGGGATAATCACTCTGCCCCTACGAGTAGGAGGCCGGCATCAAAGTAGGAACTTGAACGTTCGATTTCTGATTGTGAAGGATCTCACTACTTACAATATCATCTTGGGACGTCCCACTTTGAATCAGGCCAAAGCAGTGGTCGTCACTCATCTTATGCTTATGAAGTATGTCTGTGATAAAGGCCAAGTCGGCACTATTCATGGTGATCAACAACTAGCAAGAGATTGTTATCTCACTACACTAAGTCCTGAGGCTTGGGGAGGCAGCAAGACTGATTAAGTCAGAGCAAGTTCAAAAAGAAAACTAGACGAGATAGAAGATAAAGTCAAGAAAGAAACCTTTACCATTGCCACGGCCCACATGGAGACAAGACGGCCTGAGCCGGTTGGCGGTCATTATGAAATCATCCTTGATGAAGCATGTCCAGATAGGACGGTGCCAGTAGGGGTCTCTCCTGACGATCAGCTTGGGGCACATCTAGTCACCCTCTTGAGAGAGTTCCAGGACATCTTTCCTTTCGTTGTGGAGGAGATGTCGGGCATCGATCCAAGTGTAGCCGTCCACAAGCTCAATGTAGATGAGTCCTTAAAACCTGTTCGTCAGAAGAAGAGAAATCATGGGGACGCTAGAAACAAAGCCGTAGCTGAGGAAGTTCAGAAGTTGTCAGATGCTGGGTTCATTCGGCCAACCAATATCCAGATTGGGTAGAAAATGTAGTGTTGGTGCCGAAGCCCAATAGATCTTGGAGAATGTGTGTGGACTACACGGATCTAAACAAGGCCTGCCCAAAAGACAGCTTCCCTCTGCCCAAGATAGACCGGTTGGTAGACTCGACGGCTGGTCATGCCATGATGTCCTTCATGGTCGCCTATTCTGGCTTTCACCAAATTCCCTTATGGCTAGATGATCAGGAAAAAACGTCGTTTTTTACTGAGCAAGGCTTGTACTGTTACAAAGTGATGCCGTTTGGCTTAAAGAATGTGCCGGCCATATTTCAGCGTCTAGTCAACACCGTCTTCTCTAACCAGTTGGGACGAAACATTGAAGCCTACATTGATGATATGATAGTAAAAAGCAAGCAACGTGAAGAACACCTGGCTGATTTGAGAGAAACTTTTGAGACGCTCCGAAAATACAAGATGAGGTTGAATCCAAAGAAGTGTGTTTTTAGGGTAACGGCTGGGAAGTTCTTGGGATTCCTTATTGATGAAAGGGGAATTGAGGCCAATCCTGACAAAGTACAAGCAGTAATAGATATGACGTCTCCGAAATCTGTAAAGGAAGTCCAACGTCTGAAAGGATGCTTAGCAGCTTTGGGACGGTCTTATCAAGAGCAGGCGATAAGTGTCATTATTTCTTTGGCACAATCAAGAAAAAGAGCAAGTTTGAATGGACCGAATCGGCAGAAATGGCCTTCGTCCGATTAAAGAAACATCTCCACACCTTACCACGACTCGTCATTCCTCTTCAAGGAGAAACTTTGTATGTATACTTGGCCATCTCCGAGTGGTCCCTGAGTGTTGTGCTGTTGACAGAAAGAGAGGGTGTGCAACTCCCCGTCTATTTTGTGAGCTACGTCCTGCAAAATGCCGAATTGAGATACTCTCCAATTGAGAAGTTTGCACTTGCACTGTTTATGGCAAGCAAAAAGCTGTGTCCTTACTTTCTGGCACAAAAACAGGTGGTATACACAGATCAGCCCTTGAAACAGCCGCTTAGCACTAAGTGCATATGCAACATCCGGGCGTGTAATATCATAGCATACATTATTAAACCAATCAATGATGAATATGGAATCCCACTCATTCGTCTATGCTCATCCAGTGTTTTTGGGCACTGAGTCTTGCTTAGAGTCATTCCATGAGACATGGGTAGGTAGCCTCGCTTGGAGTCTTCCATATTAAAACCTTTCAAGCACCTTATTGATATAAGTGCTTTGACTGAGTCCAATCATCTTTTTAGATCTATCTCAGTAAATCTTGATGCCCAGTATGTACTGTGCTTCTCCTACATCTTTCATCGTAAAACATTTCCCAATTCAAATCTTGACAGAGTTCAACATAGGAATGTCATTTCCGATAAGTAATATGTCGTCGACATATAATACTAAAAAAGCAATTTTGCTCGCACTGACCTTCTCGTATACACAAGATTCGTCTACGTTCTTGATGAAACCAAAGTCATTGACTGCTTCATCAAAACGTATATTCCAGCTCCTTGATGCTTTCTTCAATCCGTAGATTGATTTCTTAAGCTTGCATACCTTTTTAGCATTCTTTGGATCCTCAAAACCCTCAGGCTGTGTCATAAACACAGTTTCTGTTAAAACGCCGTTTAAGAAAGCGGTTTTGACATCCATCTGCCATATTTAGTAATCGTAATATGCAGCGATTGCTAACATTATTCGAATAGACTTTAGCATTGCAACTGTTGAAAAGGTTTCATCGTAATCCACACCATGGACTTCCCTATAACCTTTTGCAACCAATCTAGCTTTGAAAACTTCTAGTTTCCCATCCTTGTCCTTTTTCAGTTTGAAAACCCATTTGCTTCCTATGGCTTGGTAGCCATCTGGCAAATCGACCAAACCCCAAACTTGGTTTTTAGACATGGAGTTTAATTCAAATTGCATGGCTTCTTGCTAGCCCTGGTTATTGGACTGGGTTGTCCAATGGGTAGCAGGGTCGGGCCAATATTTAAAGGGTCATGACCCTTTATCTCATTAATGGACAGGGCTGATATAGGGTCTTTGTGTATAGGGCTTTTATAGGGTCTTGTTTATAAGCCCAATAACTTAAAATAAAAAGAAAGGGTCAAACAATGGTAAGGGTCAAACAATGGTAAATAAAAAATATACTTTATTTTTGCTTTCTCTCTCCTCCCCATACGGCCATACCTAATCGTAAAAACAATAGAACGAAAGTTTTCAGTCGCTCATTCTCTCTCCTCATTCTCGTCGATCCACCGACCGAATTACAATTTTTTGACGAAATCGATCGAAATCTTGTCGCATCTCCAATAATCGAACTCAGAATCACTCATTTTTAAGGTAAATCTCCCCCCAAAATTGCATCATCCATATTCAATTGTTTTTCCCCTTTTATGCATTTGACCTAGATTTTCTGTTCCAATCTGTGTTCATTGTTTCACTTTTTGTACAATCTAAGTGGGATGTTGTTAATTGGTATATCGGAAGCATCGTCGGCGTCAGCGGTTGTTAGTGATAATGTCAATCACTCTGCCTCTGTTTCTGCCGTTACTGTTGTTAATGCCACTGTTCCCAACAAACAGGAAATTTGATTTTACATTTGTTTTATAATACCAAGTAATTAATTTATTATTGTAATCCGTATTTGTTTGTTCTCTTAGAGATGTTGGTGTTTTTTTGTGGAATGAAATGCTCAAAAGAGTTGTTAATTTGAGTCACTCGATCGAGTAGTTTGGTGGCCATCATGAGCCACTGGTATACTGGTATATCTTTTCATTTGAATTATTGTACTTCTCCATATCACATTGTTGAATTATTGATCTACAAATATATCCCAATCCAATCTGAAAATTTACGAGTTTTGAACTGTAAATTAATAATTAATTGCTTATGAACTACTTGGTATTGGTATACCTTATAAACTTCTATATTATATCCAAAATACAATTTTTACTAATTAATGGAGTATTTTCAATTTTTAATTCACTATTTTCAATGATCATTCTAAATACTAATTAGTGTCATTCTAAACAAATTGTCTCCACGCGCTTTGATGCATAAAATCGAATTTAGCAGTACTTTCTGTTTAGATAAAATTTGACTTATTTGCTTTGACTTAATTTGGCATGAACCTTTTTTTTCAGTTAAACTGTTTCCTATTCTAGCCTTGACAATTAGTTTTACTTTTTGCAGCTATGGAAAATGATATTGCTCCACGGGATGACGGATTTACAGAGTATGTAATTCCCGGACGTAAGAGGAAGAAACGATCCAAAGTGTGGAAAGAACTTATTGAGGGAAAAAATAATCAAGGTGAGAGAATTGCTAAGTGTATGCATTGTGGTTCATTATTGTCTGCAAATCGTGATTATGGGACTTCTCACTTAAAGCGTTACCTAGATAGATGTGTAGAAAGACCTAATGAACTTAGAAATGATGATGATAGTGATGAAGAGTATGTGTTTGATATGAATGAGCTTCGAAAAGATATTCTAAGCTTCATTGTTGATGGAGCTCATTCATTCACAATAGTTGAAGAAAAAGGATTTAAACGAATGATGGCACATGCTAATCCTAAGTATATACCATTTGGTCGTGCCACTGCTAAAAGAGATACATTGTCCTTGTATGTCTTAGAGAGGGACAGAAAGAAGGATATGTTGTCTAAAGTTTCTGGTCGAATTTGTTTAACAACCGACAATTGGAAATCAAATCATACTAGACAACATTATATTTGTGTCACTGCTCACTTTGTTGATGATACTTGGAAACTCAATAAAAGAATTCTTAGGTTTAAGGCCTTAGCTCCTCCATATGATGGATTAAGTATTGCTAATGAGATAAGTATGTTTCTTAATCAATGGAAGTTGGATGATAAAATTCTTTCTATCACGGTTGATAATGCTTCTTATAACGATGTGATGGTGTCCACCTTGAAGAAACGTCTAGTTCCTAAAGGAGGGCTACTAGATGGTGAGGCTTTGTTTCATGTTCGTTGTTGTGCACATATTATTAATCTTATTGTGCAAAAAGGTTTGTCTTGCATTAGTGAAATATTGGACAAAATTCGTGCATTGACAAAGATGGTCACTAAATCTTCTCATAGGGGTGATGAGTTCTATGATTGTGCGGAGAAGATTTTTCACTTAGATGGAAAAAGGAAATTGAACCTTGATATGCAAGTGCGTTGGAATTCTACTTATAAAATGCTTGGCACTGCTCTTTATTATAAAGATGTTTTTCTTCATTTGAGTTCGGATCATGCACCATTTAAGGCATATACTCCTTCAGAGGATGAGTGGGAAAAAGTTAGTGTGATTCACAACTTTTTGGAGTTATTTTACGAAGTTACTTGTATGTTTTCGGGCGTGAAATATCCTACTGCTAACTTGTATTTCAAAGGTGCATGGATGGTGCATCGTCATTTGTTTGAAGCGGGAAATGGTCTGCATGTGTTTTTAAAGGAGATGGTTCAACCAATGCTTATAAAATTTGACAAGTATTGGTCCGAATACAACTTGTACTTGTCTTGTGCAGCCATTCTTGATCCAAGGTATAAGGTCAAATTTGTTGAATATTGTTTTAGTAAGTTATTTGGTAGTGACGAGGCTTTAAGGCGATTAAATTTGGTGTTAGCGACTATGAACTCCTTGTTTATGGATTACAAATTACAATATGCTAGTAGTTCACCTCAATAGTCTCTCCTTCTCCTGCCACTACTTTAGGAAGTAAGAACTTCTTTGATGATTATGACCATTTTATCGGCACTAGTTCAAGGTCTCGAGTAGGAAAGTCACAACTTGAGATGTACTTAGATGATGATGCTCTTGATCTCAACTCAGAATTGGATGTTCTAGAGTTTTGGCATCAAAGTTCTGTGAGATATCCCGTGGTTTCAATGATGGCACGGGATTTGTTAACTATTCCTGTGAGTACCGTAGCTTCGGAGTCCGCCTTTAGTTTTGGTGGAAAGATCGTTTCGGCATCTCGTAGTTCCTTGAAGTCCAAAACAATTCAAGCTTTAATTTGTTTGCAAGATTGGCATCGTGGAGATTCTGTTGAAGATCAAGAGCAGTTTGATCTTGAGTTTGATGACGAGATAGTCAGAGGAGAAGAAGAAGATGATGATGAAGAAGAGGATGATGATGCAGACCCCTATTTCTAGGTAATGATCTCTTAATTTTAATTTGTTCAAGATTGCATCATTTTCTTCTCTCTCTTCTTTTTCATTGCTTACTACTTTATTTTATGATGTATCTTCTTCATTTAGCATTGGTCCTTGAAAATCTGAGGAGTTAGGTGCCTTGTTTTATTACAAAGGGTTAGCTGTTACTAGTATCTTATGTTTCCTCTGTTGAAAATTGTGTATGAATGGCTTTATATATGGTCACAATGTTTGGTGATAATTATGTCTGTTTGTGCATTTTTCTTTTGGAAATAAATTCGTTGGGTTACAATCTTACCAAAATTCTGATCTCAAAATGATACAGTTCAAAACTAATTTGTTGGGAATTTTGGTCCAACCACTAACTGTCTGGGGTGTTCCTTTTCTATCGTCCGTGCTTGTTGATGTTGTTGTCCTTTCTTTTCTCAAAGTCACTTATATTTATGTGTGTTATTGGTGCGCGTATGTGCTTCCATGTGTGTGTTGGACATCTGCTCACAGCTATCTAGTCATCTTTATGCTGACTCTGGGATAGTCTGTACTGCTCAGCTAACTGGCTCGGTATATCTAATAAGATTGAAGAAATGAAGAGTGTGTGTATCACTGTGTTGGCTTGCGCCAAACCTCCTCCCCTTGTGTTATATAACAATTGAGCTTATTGCTGGTCTTGAAACTGGGTTTATATATAGTTTTGATTTCAGAATATGTTCTTTTTTGAAATTGATGTATAACTTGTACAAACTGTTGGTTGGTATTGCTGTAATCTGGTTTCTGGTATCTGATAATTCCGTTGCATGACTATGTTGTTTTGTGCATAGCAGCTCTCTTACCTTAAACTTTATCATTGAGAAACTTGGGTTTCCCATCTTGCAGATTGCCACAGTGAAGATGAAGTTTGTTGCTTGCCATAGCTAATGCTTCTACCCACTTGCTTCTCGTTTGTCGATTGCCACAGTGAAGATGAAGTTTTTTTGGTATAAATATGAGCAGAAACCTCTATACTTTGAGGGGCAAGCAAAAAGGATCACATTCGACAGCCATGCTTTATCTTTGTTATTGGTTTTATTTTTTACTTTCTCCTGGTTTAAATTTTAATTAATAGGTTATGTTTCTACTTTATGAAAAACGATGTGGTATTTTCATAGTTGATGTATTGGATATTGACATTTAGACCTGGTGTATGTACTAGAGACATGCTCACTTTGGATTAAAGTATTAGATACTCCACAAACAAACTCTCAGTTCCGACTTGTGGAAGTTTTTGTGATGATATTTTATTTACTCGTAGAATTTGCATCTAATCTATAAAATTACAAATGCAAAACGGGTCAGTAGATGAAATTCTGATGTCTACAGCAGTCTTCTGAATTCTTTCATATTCTGATGTCAAGATTGTTTTCAAGTGACCCGCTATTGACCCTATTAGCTTTTGGTTATGACCCTAACCCGACCCTGACCCTTATGACCCTGATCCTGACCCTGACCCGCTTGTATTTTACTATGACCCGCAAATGACCCGCCCCGCAAATGACCCGCCCCGACCCGCCCAATAACCAGGCCTACTTCTTGCCATTGCTTGGAGCTAGGGCTCGTCCTATCTTGTTTGTAAGTCGCAGGTTCATCACTTTCAAGTAATAGAACTTCATGGCTCTCGTTCGTCAAAGTACCTAAGTACCTTTCCGGTTGAGACCTATATCTTTGCTATCTACGCGGGGTTACATTTCTAGATGGTTCTTGATTCTCACCAGATACTTCTAAAGATCTCTGAGTTTCATCATGAATGTCATCTTGAGAATTCTCTAGAGTTTGTTGTTCGACTCGAATTTCTTCGAGGTCTACTTTTCTCCCACTTGTCATTTTGGAAATGTGATCTCTTTCCAAAAAGATACCATCTCGAGCAACAAACACCTTGTTCTCAGATGTAGTGTAGAAGTAATACCCCTTTGTTTCCTTTGGATAGCCCACAAGGATACTTTTGTCAAATTTTGGTTGAAGTTTGTTTGAAATTAATCATTTGACGTATACTTCAAAACCCCAATTCTTAAGAAAAGAAACATTTGGAGGCTTTCCAAACCATAACTCATATGGAGTTTTTTCGACAGCTTTAGACGGAGCTCTATTTATAGTGAGTGCAGCTGTATTTAGTGCACGTCCCCAAAATTCTATTGGAAGTTCGGCCTGACCCATCATTGATCTAACCATGTCTAGCAAGGTTCTATTCCTTCGTTCTGACACACCGTTCCATTGAGGTGTTCCGGGAGGAGTCAATTCTGATAGAATTCCACATTCTTTCATATGGTCATCAAATTCATAGCTCAGATATTCACCGCCTCTATCAGACCGCATTGCTTTATTCTTCATGCCTCATTGATTCTCTACTTCACTCTGAAATTCCTTGAATTTGTCAAAGGATTCAGACTTATGCTTCATTAGGTATACATAACCATATCTATTAAAGTCATCAGTGAAAGTGATAAAGTACCTGAAACCACCTCTAGCATTGTACTCATTGGTCCACATACATCTGTATGAATTAAACCCAATAGTTCAGTTGCTCTTTCTCCAACTTTAGAGAAAGGTTGCTTTGTCATTTTGCCAAGTAAACATGATTCGCACTTACCATAATCCTCTAAGTCAAATGGTTCTAGAATTCCTTCTTTTTGAAGTCTTTCTATGTGCTTTATGTTTATATGGCCTAATCGACAATGCCACAGATAGGTGAGATCCGAATCATTCTTTTTGGCCTTTTTGGTATTTATGTTATAAACTTGTTTGTCGTGATCTAATAAGTAAAGTCCATTGACTAATCTAGCAGATCCATAAAACACCACTTTAAAATAAAACGAGCAACTATTGTCTTTTATTAAAAAGGAAAATCCCTTAGCATCTAAGCAAGAAATAGAAATGATGTTTTTAGTAAGACTTGGAACATGGAAACATTCTTCCAATTCCATAACTAGCCCAGAGGGCAACGACAAATAATAAGTTCCTACAGCTAATGCAGCAATCCGTGCTCCATTTCCCACTCGTAGGTCGACTTCACCCTTGCTTAACCTTCTACTTCTTTTTAGTCCCTGCGAATTGGAACATAAGTGTGAGCCACAACCTGTATCTAATACCAAAGAATTTGAATTAGCAAGTATACAGTCTATAACGAAAATACCTGAAGATGGAACGACTGTTCCGTTCTTTTGATCTTCCTTAAGCTTTGGACATTCTCTCTTGGAATGGCTAATTCCATCACAATAAAGACAGCTTGATGTGGACTTGTCCTGCTTTCTCTTCTTTCTTGAATCAGCATTTCCCTTGGACTTTCCACCTTTCTTGAAGGGTCTCCCTTTAGCCTTGAGTAAATCTTTGGCTTCACAGTCGAGTATTATCTCAGCCTTTTTGACCAAGTGAACAAACTCTACAACTGTTTCTTCTCTTGGTTCACTCAGGTATAGCTGCTTAAAGCAACCTAACCCACTGTGGAGTGATTTGAGCAAGATAGAGACTGCCATCCTTTCACTTATTGGTGTTCCTAGAAAACTTAGGCAATCAAAGTATGAAAGCATAAGGTCTACATGGAACCTTAGTGGAACACCAACCCTTTGTTTAGTGTGAAGGATCTGAACATGTGTTTCTTTGACCTCCATCCTAAAACATCTGTTATAAGAACTAACCTTTAGGCCAGACATTGTTTCTGTTGTGGGCAAAATTACCATGCCTTTGTGTACCAATGAGAATGCGACACATGGCACGTATTACGCCCCCTAAGCAGAAACCATACGAAGACTACTCCACAACATGGGTATCAATCTACGTATCTACAAAGTACATGTATTTGTATTTAAGAATGTATAAATGTATGTAATGTACCTATACCTGAAAAGGGGCCTAAGTAGTAGGTGTCCCAAGTGGTATGAATAAGCACAATGGGCCCAAAAAGCCCACTATTGCCAAAAGGGGCCAGAGAATTGTAAGGAGAAAGGACACATGTCCTCCTCCCATACCCTAGCCAATCATGTAAAGGGAATATTAGGTCATTCCCACAAAAACCTAGTACTATAAATAGTCCCACTTCCCTAGAAAAAGGGGTCACAATCAATACAATCAATACAATCAAGAGCAATTGATGCTCTGCCTTCTCTCTACCTTCTCTCTCTATAAAAATACAATCTTGTGAAATCCTTAGAAGTTACCGGAAAACCTCCAAGGTATCTCACCGGAAAAACCCCACAACATTTGGCGCCGTCTGTGGGGAGGTACGGTAACATGGAAGATCAACGACAGGACAACGATACTGGGCGGCCTACGCGAGTAGAGCGGCCACCCCTCGAAAGAGAAATGCCGACTGAACATCATACGCCGGCCACGAGAATCACTGGAGATGCCGCGCGAATATTTGCGGTCGGGCACACCCCGCGTCACACTGCCGAGGTAGAGGTGCTCAGCGAGGAGGACGACCAGGCCAATCGCACTCCTCCTGGAGGACACCTGGATCCTCGGACGGATACAGTAATAGAGGAGAAGCCTGATATGCTTGTCTCTGTGGGTGCTCTTCGGGCTATTTTGGCTGAGTTCCAAGCTGATATGGGAAAGACAGTTAATGCTGAGGTACAGAAGAGTATGCTGATTTACACCACTGCTGCGGCTGCAAATTATGAGGGACCGGCAAGCAATAGGCCAACACTTTCTTTGCGCCCCCCAAACGTCTGGAGCAGGCGGACAGGCGAGGACCTGAGGAGGCAGCCGCCAGCGAGTCAGCCCAATCAGGCAATGTCTTACCTACCACGCCGACTGCCACAGCGGCTGATCGGAGAAACGTCCCGAGGACGTGAGCAGCCACGCGCAGAGCAATTGCTTGGCTCTGAGTCTGAACTTTCTGACACTGGGTCAACCCCCGTCATGCCGGATAGACCTCTCCCTCATCCAACTTATACGCACCTGAGCCAGGCGCGCCCAGGGGTCACCCGTCCAACCCGTCAAACTCGTGGACGCGAGTCTTCCCAGCGGGTACCCTACTCAAGGCGTCAAGATCCTGTGTATCACATTCAGAAGGGGGTGTCCAACATGGCCCTAGGACACACCACCCCTTTTGCAGACTCCATCATGAGAGCCCCGAGGGAACCCAAAGTCAAGCCGCCCAACATTGATGCTTACGATGGGACCACAGATCCAGACATGCACCTCTTGGTTTACCGGCATCACATGTATGTCCAAGGAACAACTGACTCAACCTGGTGTAAGTATTTTCCGGGCACACTCAAAGGAGTAGCATCTAAGTGGTTCGAGAGACTTCCAGCCGGAACTATTCGCTCTTTTTTGGAGCTCGAGTTATTGTTCTCTACTCGGTTCATGGCTCACAAGGAAGAAAAGAAGACGAGCATGCATCTGAGTAGGATTCAGCAAGGGAAAGACGAGTCTCTGAGGAGCTATGTTAAGAGATCAATCTAGAGGCAGGGCAAATTCCGGATTTGCCAGATGGTGTTGCATTCGATAACTTCATTCGAGGGCTTAAAAAGGGCTCTTTCAAGTTTGATCTGGTAAAGAAAAAGCGTTCGAACAATGCCAGAAGTGCTGGATGAGGCCGAGGCCTTCATCCATGCAACAGAGATTTGCAGCGTCCCGAAAGATCCCAGAGGAGGTTATACCGCCGAGCCGGCGGCAAAAAAGGAGAAATTCGAAAAGAAGAGCCGGCCTAATGGGACGTGGGCTATTGCAAAAGAGTCAGACAGGGCTTCCGGGGCGGCATGCCAGAAACGGTCCAGAACTTATGATCGGGAGCGATTTGAGTATAACACAGACATGTACACAATTCTGATGGACGTCGGGTCCAAATATGATATTGATCGTCCATTTCCCATGAAGTCGCCACCAGAAAGTAGGGACCCCAAGCTGTACTGTCACTTTCACAGTGACATTGGGCATGACACCAAAGAATGTAAGAGCTTGAAAAGGGCATTGGACGGCCTAGCCGCTAAGGGATTCTTAAAGAGTTATATCAGCAGGAACACGGGAGGTTCTGGCAAACCCTTCTACAAGAAGAACACATCCCCTCCCTCGGAGGAAGATGGGAATCGTACTGACCCAGAGTGCGTAGCAGTCATCTCCGGAGGATTGGCCGCCGGCGGGCCGACCATGAGGGGCCAGAAGGATTATGCCAAGCGATTGCGGCAAGTGATGCTGTTCGGCAAGGCCACAGCTGACCCGTTTCCAAAAGTTGAAATCGGCGAGGCCGACCGTGGGAAAATCTCCACCCCGCATGACGATCCTTTGGTAATTGAGTTAAAGGTCGCTAATCTGAGGGTTAGGCGTATTTTGGTCGATACAGGAAGTTCGTCGGACATAATTAGTCTAGAGTGCTTGAACCGGCTGCAACATGATTCCTCAAAGATTGAGAAAATCCACTATCCCATTATAGGCTTCGGAGGTAGTATCATCCATCCAGTCGGCATTATTGCGCTTCCTCTGAGGATGGGAAATAAAAAGGAATCTCGACAAATGGACGTCCGTTTCCTCATAGTGAAAGAACTGACGGCGTATAACATCATCTTGGGGTGTCCTACCTTGAATAAGGCAAAGGCTGTCATTGTGACCCATCTGATGCTTCTTAAGTTTATCTGTGACGATGGGAGTGTCAGCACTATTCATGGTGATCAGCAACAAGCTAGAGATTGCTATCTAACCACCTTGAGTCCAGAAGCATGGGGGACGGGTGAAGAGAAAGAGACATCGGAAAACAAACAAAAATGTGGCGACACACAACCCAAAATCGTCAAAGAAACATTAACTATCACAGCAGGGCACATGGAAGAGAGACGCCCAGAGCCTGTTGGGGCTCATTTCGATGTGGTATTAAACACAGACAAACCTGACAGAGTAGTGCCCATCGGGATTCCTCCTGACGACCCGCTGGCGGCAGAGTTGGTCCACCTACTGAGAGAATTTGAAGATATCTTTGCATTCACAGTGGACGAAATGCCGGGTATTGATCCTGCTGTGGCCGTCCATAAGCTGAATGTGGACCCAAACTTTAAGCCGGTTCGTCAGAAGAAAAAGAACCATGGGGAGGATAGAAACCAGGCGGCAGCAGCGGAAATACAAAAGTTGATGGAGGCAGGGTTCGTCAGGCCTAGTCAGTACCCCGACTGGGTTGCTAGTGTGGTCCTCGTCAAGAAACCCAATGGCACCTGGACAATGTGTGTTGACTACACCAACCTCAATAAGGCATGTCCCAAGGACAGTTTCCCATTACTTAAGATTGGCCGGCTTGTCAACTCTACAGCAGGGCATGCTATGATGAGCTTTATGGATGCATACTCAGGGTTTCATCAGATCCCTTTGTGGCCTGACGACCAGGAAAAAACGTCATTTGTTACTGAACAAGGCCTTTACTGCTACAAAGTGATGCCGTTTGGATTAAAGAATGCGCCGGCCACCTTTCAGCGTCTTATTAACACTGTGTTCATAAAGCAGCTCGGCAGAAATATTGAAGCTTATATTGATGATATGATCGTGAAAAGTAAGCTGCGGGCGGCACATATAACTGATCTTAGGGGGACATTTGAGAGTATTCGAGCTTACAATATGAGATTGAACCCTAAGAAGTGTGTGTTTGGGGTGACGGCAGGCAAATTCTTAGGTTTCTTGATCGATGAAAGGGGAATTGAAGCCAACCCAGACAAAATCCAGGCAATAATTGATATGAGCTCACCAAAGACAGTAAAAGAGGTCCAGCGGCTCACAGGTTGCTTGGCCGCCCTGGGCAGATTCCTTTCTAGGGCTGGAGACAAGTGCCACTACTTTTTTAGGGCAGTCAGAAAGAAGGCCAAGTTTGAATCGTCGGACGAAGCCGAGGCGGCGTTGGTCAGATTAAAGGAACACTTGCATACCTTGCCTCGTCTTGTTAGCCCCTTGCTAGGAGAGACTCTGTACATGTATCTTGCCGTGTCCGAGCACTCGTTGAGTGCCATTCTACTGACAGAGAGGGAGGGAATACAGATACCAGTATACTTTGTCAGTCATGTTCTTCAAAATGCTGAAGTTAGATACCCCACAGTGGAAAAATTTGGCTTAGCCCTGTTCATGGCCAGCAAAAAGCTCCGTCCTTACTTCTTAGCTCACAAAATAGTGGTCTACACAGATCAACCGCTCAAACTGCCCTTTACGAAGCTGGAGGCGTCAGGACGAATGCTAAATTGGGCAATAAAGCTGAACGCCTTTGATATCACCTATGAGCCGAGGAAAGCTGTCAAGGGGCAGGCATGTGCCGACTTTATTGTTGAAATGACGAGGCCAGACTTTGCCAAGAATACAAACACGGTGTGGACAGTGTATGTAGATGGCTCATCCACACAGAATGGATGTGGAGCTAGGATAATCTGTCACTCCCCAGAAGGAGATACTTTTGAGTATGCTATGCGATTTAACTTCCAGGCGTCAAATAATGAAGCCGAATATGAAGCCCTGCTTTGTGGCATTAAAATGTGTAAGGCGGCAGGCGCCGAAGAGATTGTAGCACTATCTGACTCCCAACTGATTGTGAGCCAAGTTAATGGAACCTAAGAAGCTAGGGATCCGACTATGGTCAAATACATGCAGGCCGTCCATCAGGAGGTAGAACCACTGAAATGTTTTGAAGTAAGGCAAGTCCCTCGCTCGGAAAATAACCAAGCTGATGCCCTGTCAAAATTGGCAAGTTCCGCGTCTTGTGATACCCCTCGGCACGTGTTTTGGGAGGTAAAAGAGCACAAAAGTGTTGAGCAAATGGAGGTGGAAACTCTTGAAAGGACGTCCACATGGATGGATGACATAGCAAACTTCAAAATGAATGGAGTCTTGCCAGAAGACTCAAGGGAAGCGGCAAAACTTCAGAAGAAATGCTCTTGGTTTGAAATGTGGAACGGCACCCTCTACAAAAAGGCCTACTCCCGTCCTTTGTTAAGATGTGTAACGCCTGAGAAGGGGCAGGAAATTCTAGAAGATCTTCATCAGGGGTTGTGCAGCTCGCATATTGGTGGAAGGGCTTTGGCTGAAAAAGCACTTCGAACCGGCTATTACTGGCCGACTCTTAAAGAGGACGCAATATCACTGGTCAAGAAGTGTGACAAATGCCAGCGTTTTTCTCACCTAATACACCGACCGGCACGAGTTCTGACGCCCATCACGAGCCCAATTCCGTTTACTAAGTGGGGGATGGATCTTCTAGGCCCATTTACGGCCGCACCAGGAGGAAGGCGTTATGTCATCGTTGATGTAGATTACTTCACCAAATGGGTGGAGGCAGAAGCGCTCAAAAACATAAAAACTGCTGATGTGAGAGCATTCATTTGGAAGAACATCATGACTGGCTTTGGGATTCCACAGGCTATCGTCTTCGATAATGGGCCCCAGTTTGAGACGCCTAAGCTGAAGGAGTGGCTGGCAGATCACGGCATACACACTTGCTTTGCATCAGTCGGACGTCCCCAAGCCAATGGCCAGGTTGAGGCGTTCAACAAAATTATCTCCGAAGGAATGAAAAAGAAGCTCGACGAAGCCAAAGGTCTATGGGCTGATGAGCTGCCAAATGTCTTATGGTCCATCCGCACCACGGCTAAGAATTCAACCGGTGAAACACCCTTCTTGCTAGCCTATGGCGCCGAGGCTGTCCTACCCATAGAAATGTGTGAACCAACATTGAGAGTCATGATGTATGACGAAAATGCTAACTGGGAGACAATGAAAGCAGCCCTGGACTTCCTGCCCGAGGTTAGAGGAAATGCAGCGCTCAGACAACAGCTGTACAAGATAAGAATGGCAAGAGAATACAACAAGAAAGCCTCTAATAGAGTGCTCAAAGTGGGATATTTTGTCCTCAGGAAAATGGAATCCACAGGACGAGCAAACAAACAGGGTAAGCTGACGCCCACCTGGGAGGGACCTTATGAGATCTATGATGAGGTTAGAGATGGAACCTACCGCATTCAAGACATGCAGGGCCGGCCTATTTTGCGCACTTGGAATGCCGACAATCTCAAGAAGTATTTCTTCTAGATATGTGTTAAGCTTTGTCTTACTTACCACGATCCATTGCCCAAGGGGCGGCCTCTAATGGTCATAGTAGGGTAGTAATTACTTTTGTAACCGGCTAAATTCGCCTTGCAAAGTTATAAATAATACTACTCTATTTGTCTCGTAATATTTATTGCTCGCACAATGAATATAAAAATGTACACTCTAATACATAACCAAAGCCTAATTGTATGACGGCCTAAGAAGTGGCCCAGATTAGCAAAAACTCTCAGCAAGACTAATTGTTTGAAGCCTAAGAAGTGGCCCAGATTAGCACCAAGTTGTAGGCTGATCACCTATCCAACTTCCTTCCCAGTATAGCAAGCCGCTGGCCAACCAGTACGGCATGGTAAGTGCCAGCGGCACAAATAACCTTAAATCATAGGTTGTTTGTTCAAAAGCTCAGCGGCACGAACAACTTTGAAACATAGGTTGTTTGCTCAAACGCTCAGCGGCACGAACAACTTTGAAACATAGGTTGTTTGCTCAAACGCTCAGCGGCACGAATAACTTTGAAACATAGGTTGTTTGCTCAAAAGCTCATCGGCACGAATAACATTGAAACATAGGTTGTTTGCTCAAACGCTCAGCGGCACGAACAACTTTGAAACATAGGTTGCTTGCTCAAAAGCTCAGCGGCACGAATAACTTTGAAACAAAGGTTGTTTGCTCAAAAGCTCAGCGGCACGAATAACTTTGAAACAAAGGTTGTTTGCTCAAAAGCTCGGCGACACGAACGTTTGGCCGTCCAGTCCATTTGACGAGCATGTCTAGCGGCAATCATACCTATTGATTGACTTGCGTCAATCAATATCGTTATAGACACGCTCGCCAAAGAAAGCGACGACCACAGTAGTGCCTAGCGCATGCTCAGTTGCCTGCGGCACGAACGTCCTTGGAAAAAGGTTGGTTGTGCAGAATGTTTGGCCGTCCATTCCATTGGACGAGCATGTCTAGCGGCAATCATACCTATTGATTGACTTGCGTCAATCAATATCGTTATAGACACGCTCGCCAAAGAAAACGACGACCACAGTAGTACCTAGCGCATGCTCAGTTGCCTGCGGCACCAACGTGCTTAGTGTATACTCAGTTGCACCTTGGAAATCATACCTATTAATTAAGGGATAATCAAATTACGAAGAACAAATAAATGCGAGATAAAAGAAGCAACAAAAATAACCTATTTACTTATAAAACAACGCCCGTAGAAAGGCGTGCAAAAGTAGCCCAGAATTCAAAAACAAAAAAGAAATTGTTGTGTGCTCAGCAGGCACAATTTTACAGACGCCAGCGGCGCCAAAACTTGACAAAATGATTGTTTTTGCCCTTAGGCATGATAACACTTGAATAAAATTCTGAAAAACTGGGAGGGAAGCAAGTCAGGGAGCAGCCGCATCGTCTTCATCATCAGAAGGTACAAACTCTGGGGGCGGCTGACCGAGACGCTCAGCAGCCAACACATCGGCACTGTGTTCCAATCGCCGCTGGAACCACGCAAGATCATACTCTGGCATGTGGCTTTCCCAGGCATGCTTAACAGCGTCCTTGGCCGCTTGCTCCCCCTGATCATAGGACTCCAGAAGACGCTCGCGCAAGGTGCGAACTTGCGACCTGGCCGTCTCCAGTTCCCCCCGAAGATGCTCGGCTTCCTCAGCCTCCTCTTTGACTTGAGGGTACTCCCGCAACTGGTCCTGAAGCGTCCGTATTTCCGTCGCCGCTGTCTTGGCCTCCTCGACCATCGCCACCATGTCTTTGTCCTGCGCCAAGATCTTCTTAAGCAGCTCGGCCTTGTCAGATCTCAATGAAGCTACCTCCTTTGCTTGAAGGTCTATGGTCGTCTGCATCTGCAGGCGGACCTTTTCAATGGATTTGAACGCATAGTCACCATGGTGGGTGGACTCAGCCACCTGAGCTTTGAGCTCCTCAGCAGTACGGGTCTTCCAACCCTTGCAGAATTCCATGCGGCAGAACAACTGCAAAAGGAGCTACATGTTAGTAAATGACTTGAAAAGAAAAACAAGTACAAGCAAAGTGGGAAATAGACTCACGTCGAGTAGAGTGGCCTAGATTGCACCAAACTGGGCGTCAGTCTTGCGGCCAGGAAGAGAAGCAACATACTCTGCGGGGACGGCCTTAAATACCTTACGGCATATAGCCACCCTATCCTTTGACGAATAGTGAGGAGTAGAGGGTACGTTCTCGTCCTCTGCAACAGCTGCATCCTTCCCTTTGTCTTTAGCTATAGGAAAAACAACGGCCTTAGGATGAAGCGGAGAGTAAGAAGAACTGCCAGAGGAGGCTCGATACGTCTGAACGACGTTCGAATAATACTTACCGCCCGATGACCTAGCTCGGCGGGCCACCTCCGCAGGTATCTGGGAACGGACGTCGGCCGGAATTCCCGAAAGAGGGTCCTCCAACTCGTCAGGATGCCCACCAGACTTTGAGTTGGACACCAAGTGCACAACCAGAGACGGCTTGTCCACGCCAATCTCAATGTCATCAGGGCGACCCCCCTCAGCAACCTTTGACTCGTCCTTCTTCACAAGACGGCGGGGTATAGGTTTGGGCTTTTTGAAGGTACTCGGAGTCTCCGAGCCAGCTGGCACGGCTCTTTTCTTCAATTGGGACAGAGTCGTCCCCTTTTTCTTCCCTGACGCCTTAGCCGCGTCCTTAGCTTGCTAAAAAAGAACGAAAAGGACAGTCAGATATTTGGCCTCGTGATGAATTACAAGTCACTCACTGAATAGTGGCTCATCATTAAAAAGGACGCCCGTCTTGAAAATGACGAGGCGTACCTAATCAATCTCAAGTCACTCACTGAATAGTGGCTCGTCATTAAAAAGGACGCCCGTCTCGAAAATGACGAGGCGTACCTTATCAATCACAAGTCACTCACAAGATAGTGGCTCGTCATTATAAAGGACGCCCGTCTCAAAAACGACGAGGCATACCTTATCAACCACAAGTCACTCACAGAATAGTGGCTCGTCATTAAAAAGGACGCCCGTCTCAAAAATGACGAGGCGTACCCTATCAATCACAAGTCACTTGTGAAAAAATGGCTCGTCACCAAAGGGACGCCCGTCTTAAAAAGTGACGAGGCGCACCTTGGCAACCGCAAGAAAAACACTAACTTAAGGGCACGTCATTTAAAAGTGACGAGGCCTACCTTAGAAAACGAGTCACATGTCAAGATAACGGCTCGTCACTAAAAAAGGCGCCCACTGTAGACACTGGACGGGAAAAGCTTAACTTGCAAAGACAACGACCTAAGAGAATACTCACCTTCTCCTCCAACTCGGCCTTGGCTTTCTGCATCTTGGCCTCATAGATGTCGGCCATCCAATCGGTCATGTCGCCCTTCCCAATATCCGCCGCCGATAACTTGCTCATCCCTTCCTCTGTGAACAAAAAGAAATCCAAAGTTAGAAAAAATGAATAGACCAACGCAGAACGGCACATAATTTGGCATACAACCTCGAGTCATAGAATATCCTAAGCCTACGGCCGCTAGAAAGGCCTCATTCCGAAACTGGCTAATGTACGGCAACCACTCGGCCGGCACATGGAAAGTCTTGTCAGCGGTTAAGTGGTAAGTGTTGGCCTTGAACAGGACCATTATTTGATCCCACTCCTCGGCAGTAAGGGGTGGAAGGGGCTCGTCACGGTCCATATAGTTGGCGTTGCAATTCCAGCGGCTCATCCTCTCATACATCTCCTGGTCGTCCGTGTGAAACACGACCCACCTTTTCCTCCACATATGCCATTTGCTGAGCTTGCCGACCACTGTCTGGTATGTACCACGGCTGCTCAGATTAAACCACCCTTTGGCGGCACTAGGGGAACGAGAGAGGGAGACCAGATGCAGAAAAGCATTGAAAGACGGCTCCACGTCGTTCAGCGCACATTTGGCAATATAGCCAAAGATATCAGCCCACGAGTTGGGGGTCAGCTGGGCCACCCCAAAGTTAAAACCATCTAACACTTCCACAAGGAAGGGGTGTGGAGGGAATCTCATGCCGAGCTTGATGGATGCGGCATACACTAGGAATTCTCCCTCGGCAAGCAGGCTGACGGTCGAGTCCAGACCGGCCGGCACGCGCATCTGGTACCCTTCCCCCACGCAGAGGTCGTCCCTCATCTTGGCCCCATGCCTGTCTAGCCACCGCATCCAGCCTATGTCTGGGTGAATCTCCGACGGAAGCAGTTGGGCCTCCTCCCGTCCTCTGGGTCTAATAGGCTGGGGAGCAGTCGTTTGCTCCTCGGCGGCCGATGGCAATGGAGCGACGCTTGACTCCCCCACTGCCTGGCTCGTTGTACCCCCTGACGAGCTTGCCGTTTGCTCCTCCACCTCGACATATTCGTCGATCTCTTGAAAGAGTTCGGCATATTTCGTCGGCTGCCGGGGCGGTGGAAGAATATCTCTCCCTAGGGGGTGTGAATGTTTCCTCCCGCAAGCGCAGGTGCGTAGGATCTGCCGTTTGCTTGGTTCTAGCCATGCCTTCTGCATAGTGAACGAAGCACGGCTTAGGAGTGACCAACAATGAAGAAAAAGACGCGATTGGACGTCCGCCCCGACAAAAGACGAACGGCGAAAAAATCTCAATTAAAACCTTCAAACCTTTACCTAGTACTAGGAGGCCGGCCGCTAACAAAGGGAAAAATGACGAGGGGATAACAAAAACAAGAAAGAAAGGCGAAAACTAACCTTGAAAGATCTGTGAAGTACTTGGTGAAGAACAAGTTGAGTTTGGTGAAGAACAAGTTGAGTCTCGCGGTGGCCGGAAATCGCCTGCTGGTGGTGGGAGTTCGCCGGAAATTGCCTGTGTATAGCTCTGTGAAAACGAAATGTAATAAATGAATTTTACCCCCCTCTATATATAGGGAGGGGCAAAATGGAGAAAGGTGACACGTGTCACCACCTCAACACCTGTCCCAAAGACGAAGATGCAAATCAAAGGTCAAGAAGCGATACCCGGAAAGTGTTTCCAGAAATGCCCTTCTTGAGGGGCAAATGTTGTGGGAAAAATTACCATGCCTTTGTGTACCAATGAGGATGCGACACATGGCACGTACTACGCCCCCTAAGCAGAAACCATACGAAGACTACTCCACAGCATGGGTATCAATCTACGTATCTACAATGTATATGTATTTGTATTTAAAAATGTATAAATGTATGTAATGTACCTATACCTGAAAAGGGGCCTAAGTAGTAGGTGTCCCAAGGGGTATGAATAAGCACAATGGGCCCAAAAAGCCCACTATTGCCAAAAGGGGCCAGAGAATTGTAAGGAGAAAAGACACATGTCCTCCTCCCATACCCTAGCCAATCATGTAAAAGGAATATTAGGTCATTCCCACAAAAACCTAGTACTATAAATAGTCCCACTTCCCTAGAAAAAGGGGTCACAATCAATACAATCAATAAAATCAAGAGCAATTGCTGCTCTGCCTTCTCTCTACCTTCTCTCTCTATAAAAATACAATCTTGTGAAATCCTTAGAAGTTACCGGAAAACCTCCAAGGTATCTCACCGGAAAAACCCCACAACAGTTTCAATCAATTCATGGACATTTAGGTCCATGTCCTCCGTGTTTCCACGACAGATATCCCTCAGATTCTTGATGAGCATAAAAGGTTCGTAAGCTACAAACCTCCTAGCCCATTCATCAGGGATATTGTTCAGCTTGAGA
This sequence comes from Spinacia oleracea, assembly GCF_020520425.1. Lineage (NCBI taxonomy): Eukaryota > Viridiplantae > Streptophyta > Magnoliopsida > Caryophyllales > Amaranthaceae > Spinacia > Spinacia oleracea. Next base: position 35,372,702 of record NC_079487.1, on the reverse strand, counting down.
CTCATAACCTTTTTAAGATCCGCATCCCAAGCGACATGTCTTTCAGGGGTCATGTCTTTGGCATAGTAGTTTGGCATGGGATGGAATAGTACATACTCAAATCCATTGAGTCTCACTATATCAATCAGCTTAGCTTCTCATTTAAGAAAATTTGTTAGGTTCACCTTGACCATAAGCTCAGAACCCATGATGATGTGTTGATTGTTGTTTGCCATAGTAAAAACTACAATTGAAAAAGAATAAACAAATACATAACCATTCACAGTTTCTCTTAATAAACTTAAATTCTAGCATACATACATAATTTATTATTTATTAAGCATTTTATTCAAGCTATATGTTCCAGCAGGTGTGAATAAAATGATTCCAAGACCCTTAAATCATTGAGGAATTAAGCACCTTATGTATTTAGACTCAATTCTAAAATATTTTAGGTAAGCAAAGCCTTTGCTAATAGTCTAGAAACTACTCTTGGTTGATAGGTACGTCTAAGAACTTATTAGGTAAACCTATCTCATTTGCCACGACATAAAAGGACTCCTTACTCATATCGTTGAGTTTCACCAAAACTAACATGTACTCACAATTATTTGTGTACCTTACCCCTTTAGGATCAATAAGTAACACCTCGCTATGGCGGAAAACTATTACTAAGAATGATGTAAAGGTTATCCAAGTAAGTGTTATTTTGGCATGGCACCTTTTAACTCAATTTTTAAAGTTTGGAACTTAAGGCTCTTACTATGTTGGTTAGATTTTAAGTGAACTAAAATCCTTAATCATGCAACATAATCAAGCCATAATCTCATGCATAATTAAGACATATTTAAAGCAATAAATAACTTAAAGCATGCATAAGATATAATTGTGATCTAGTATGGCCCGACTTCATCTTGAAGCTTCAACTTCAAACTCCGTCTGGAAAATGGATTGGAAACTCCGTCTTGAATTTCACCATGGGAGGCGCCATTTTCTTGAAATAGGATAAGCTATAATTTAAACTAATTACAACTATTTGATGATACGCAGACCATATTTAAATTAAAAACCTTGGTGCATTAGACCACTTTTACATTCAAATTAATGGTACGCATACCATATTTTCTATCCTATTTGGGTCATAGTAGTCACTTTCCATAACCTGCAAAACAGTACATTTACAATATACCATTCACCCATTCATTTTTCAATGAATGGCCCACATAGCTGGTTAGTAGAACATATTATGCATCACATAAATATTTGCAGCAATTAATCAAGGCTTTCAATAATCTACAAATTATTCAATCCTTATTAATTCTAATCGAGTTGTTTTAACCTTAAAGGAATGTAGACCTAATCAAGAGTTTATGACTAAAATGCTCCCACTAAAACCAAGAAATTTACATGCTTTACTAATTTTAAACATAAAATTGTATTTCCTAGTCTAACATGAAACTTACAAAATTAATTAAAATTTAAAGCTCATATAAATTATTATTTAAATCCTTGATTTTATTTTCGTTGAATTAAATTAATTAATTTAAATTTAATCAAGGTTTTAATTTTAGTAAAATACTTAGTATAAAAAAAATTATAATAATTAAATTATTCAAAATTAAATTCCGAGAAAAAATTGAATTACGAATTTTAAATTTAATTAAAATCGTTTTCAACCAAAAAATTAAAATTAAAACGAACCAATCGGGTCAAGACGAGGCCATTGGCTTGCGCCCATGCCCCGTCGAGTCCACGTAGCAGCAACGCCCCACTCGACTAATCGCATAGCAAGGCACGAGCAGCCACGCGTAGATGCAGCAAGACGAGGCAGCCACGCCTACGCGCAGCAGCAACTCGCTCGTTCTGGCGAGGCAGCGCTCGCTGCTGCGGAGCATCGCTCGCTGCCCGCGCGCGCGCAGCTGCTTGCTTGGTGCCTTGCCTCTCGCCCCATCCGCCCACTCGTCGCAGCACTTGACGCAAGGCAGGGCTACTGCCTTATGCTCTCGTGCCACGCGCTTGCTCGCTGCATTCGTACCGCATGGGCGACGAGCTCCATTGCTCGTCGTCGCATGCCCGCACTATACAACACTCCTTAAGAGTAACACTTCGCGTCCATTGCTTTGTGCGTGAAAGATTCGTGAACGGATTTTATAAAAATCGAAACTTTATAATTTAAATTTATAGACGAATTAATAAATCATATTAATTTCATAAATTTAGGGCGAAAAATCGAAAATTTATTATTCAAATAATTAATTTTCGATCAAGTTTATTTTCATGGATTCAAATCTAGGTCATAAAATTTTAAAACTTTTCAATTTTAACAAATTTTATGGTGGTTTTTAATCATGTATTCCTAATTAAATTGCTAATTAATTATGAAAATCAAATCAAATTCTAAATTATTCGAATTTCAACAAATTAATTACAATTACAAATTAGGTTGTATAATTAACAAGCTTCAGCATTAAAATTGTTAAACATATACAGTAGGTCAATCATAGATTTAAGATTTACAAATAAGAATCGCAAATATTTAATTTAACATCTTAAAAATTACAAATTTTGCGTTCAAAAAACTAAAACCTCCGAAAAGTCATAGTTAGGCTTCGAATTTGGGAATTATGGGTTCGGCATTAAATCGTTGATTTTAGTCAAAAATTTTTAAAACACCGATTTTAGTCAAAATTTTAAATCGCTGATTTTACATGCGAAATTCACTATAAAATTATACGATTCCGACCATTATTGACTAAAATGCCGAAAATCCTGCGAACATATAATTAAATAATCGCACGAATTTGCAATTAATTACTAAAATCGAAATTAATCACCCATAACTATAATTTGTTATGGAAATAATTAGAGGCTCGTGATACCATTGTTAGGTTATGATACAAATAAAGAATATATATTTCATGCGGAAAAACCATAAAGCCAGGAATCCAAATTAATTGCCACATAACAATTAGCATAATTTAGGGTTCATACATTTGTAGCGTGCCCTCCCTAGCTGCTCCCGAACCGAACAAGAACAAGTTTAGGACTCCAAGTGTAGTCCCTCCGTACATAGTCCACAGCACGTTCGGATCCGCCTTAGATTCAATTAACTAGAATTTAGCCTGAGGTTTTATGTTTATTCGATTATAATTTGTGGCAAATTATTAACTTTAGTTTTTAGCTTAAAACTATATGAATACTTGAATTGTTGTGTTATAAATTGTGATTGCCACCACCTATTTGTAGGGTAGGGTAGGATTATCGGAACTAGAAACCTACTAGGATTTAATTAACCTAATCTTATTAGAATTAGATACCAATTAAATCTATTAAGTTAGTGTTTAATTCAACAACTAACTCTAGTAGTTTTAGGAAAATATCTTTAATCGAACTAATCCTAAACGCTTAAGGATTCGATGCATGCACGAACTCAACGCACACACACGTATAGCCCACGAAGGGCGCTAGGCGCGCGCGCGCGGAGAGCTCGGCCCAGCAGCGCTGCAGCCCACGCTTTGGGCGTGCCAGCCTGCTGGCCTCGCTGGGCCTGGCCTTGCGTGTTGCTTGGTTGGGCCTTGCGGTGCTTGGCGGGTTGCTTGCTTGCCTTGCTGCACGCGGGCTTTACTAGGGGCAGGCCTGGCTTCGTGCTGGGCCTTGCGTCTAGCAAGCTCGTCCGATGTTTATTTTGTACGACGCGCTTCCGATTAATTTTCCGATTCCGGAATTCATTTTCGATTCGAATAATATTTAATATTTCCGATTCCGGAATTATTTTCCGATTCCGATAATATTTCCTATCCCGACAATATTTCCGTTTCCGGTAATATTTGCAATTCCGGCAATATTTCCATTTCCGGTAATATTTTCCGATACGTACCATGTTTACGTTTCCGGCAACATCTACGACTTGGATAATATTTATATTTCCGATACGATCCATATTTCCGTTTCCAGCAATATCATCGTTTCCGGAGTATTCATAATTTGCCTTTTGACGATTTCAGCTACCACTGGAATCGAGATCCGTCGATTCCGAATAACCATAAATGGAGTATTTAATTCACTTAAATACTTGATCCGTTCACGTACTATTTGTGTGACCCTACGGGTTCAGTCAAGAGTAAGCTGTGGATTAATATTATTAATTCCACTTGAACTGAAGCGGCCTCTAGCTTGGCATACAGTTCACTTGATCTCACTGAATTATTAACTTGTATAATTAATTAATACTAAACCGCATTTATTAGACTTAGCATTGAATGCATACTTGGACCAACGACATTATTTCCTTCAATACTTACACGGACAAGGCAAGAACAAGATAAGGGGAAGAATGTTCGACCTTTGAGAGAAAATAAAGCAAGAGAACAAGTGATTGCTCTTCAAAATGGCACGGCAAGGGGTGCTTTTATAGTACAACCCCGCGCCGAACGCCGAGCTCAGCGCCCAGCGCTGACCTGCTGCATGCGCAGGAATCTTCAGCGCACGGTCCTCCGTGCTGATTGCACGCCCTTTGCTGCTACGGTTTTCTACACCAGGCATTAAACATCAAATCATGCTATCATCCGAAATTACGGGTATATACTTGTATCTCCAAATACAAACATATGAGCATTTCAAGAATACAAAGTCCGAAAAATACAACAATTTAGGCGTTCGACTCCCAACGGACACAAGCTCCAGGAAAGTCAGCCGAAATTTCAAAATCCTAAGGGCCAATAAAAAGTTCTTATCCGCCCCTGTGAAGCACATCCCCAACGGATCAATTCCGGGTATTCAAAATTCAACATTCAAATTTTCGATGCCAAGCTCCGTCTTAAACCAAAGGCGGAAGTGCAGTACAAATACAAGTCAGAGTCGTCATAACCGAGCGGAGGTAGACTCTATCCTTTTTCTAACACCTGTTTTGTGCAGGGACCAGCGTACAAAGAATGGTCTTGATTGCAGAACATCTTGACCGTTCTCCGTCCCGAGTCGAAAACTTTGACTTGCGCTTTCCTAACCGAACGCTCAGTCAAAGTGGGGGCTTCTGTAGACACCTAATTTGTGTCTCCCCTTTGGGATGATGCCGATACCATTATCCTTATTAGGCGGTTGGAGCAACTCCGTGCGAAAATCCCAATTGCTAAGAACATGTCCAAAATCCAAGAGCCAATGTCCAATCCCCGAGGCCGTTCCCATTCCGGAACTCGGTACAAAATACAAATTCCAAAAATCAATTTCAACATCCAAGTACAATCTCACCCAATGGACTATCCCATTGGTTTTACAAGGCCTTTTCCAGTCAAAATGACATTAAGCAACCCCAATTCGGGCGCCGACCCACAAAACCGAGCAAGCCGGGCTTCGTCCCGCAAAACCGAATTCAAAAACCCGGAAACGGCTAGTTTTTAGTCGCAAACTTCCTTAATCATCAAGCAAACACTACGTGCCAACTTTGTACAATTCGTACGAAGGTACACCAATACAAGCCAAAACAAGGACGGCGTCTTTCGTCCTTTTTGGCAGCTTCTGCGCCAAGTCAGCAGTTCCTGGCGCTGGCAGCTGCGCTGGACGGTGGCGTGAGCTGGCGTTTAGCAGCAGCTTCTCCTATTTAAACCCCTAATTCTGAGCATTATGGGGAGGCAAAAATAAAAAACACAACGTCGTAATACAAAAATTGCCACTCAAATCAAAATACAAAAAATCCTCCAAAATCACATACAATTTTCAAGTCTAGAGTCTCGATTCTAGAGTCTCGAATCTTGAGCCGCAATGACATTCATCATCACTAGGGAAAACTTTACTTAATAAATCTTCAAGCTCCCACTTAATCATCTAAACTAACCCACTTTCTCAAGGACTTGTGGTATTTACCACTTATTGACTCTTTTTTTCCTTTTGTAAAATTTAATAGGCTTATTATGCCTTGTGGGCTCATTGGCACCACTTATTGACTCGAACTTGACTCTTAGGCTTTCACCTTGTGGGCTCAAATGCACCACTTATTGGACTCGAAATATTAATCACAATATTTTTGTTCTACAACCCAATTAACTCTTAGCATAGTGTACCAAAGGGAATTAAGGTAGCAAAGAACATCCAAAAGAGAACAAAACAAACTCTTTTCAAACCAAAGCTCACCATTTAGAATTATCGAAATCTTTTTCAAGTTGAGACTCAAGCAACAAAGATTAAGCTATCCCTAATCGCCCTAACTCACACATGCAAATATCTAACGGAAATACATCTACTCAATTATCCAAATGACAAGCAAGGGAATCCACATTAAAAATCATCGAGATTCTTTCTTTGGACAAGCAAATCATTTTAAGTGCTTTTATTCAATCACTTGGGACTTTTTTTTGGATTTTCTAAACTTTTTTTCGATTTTTTTGTGATTATTTAACAAAAATTAAAATAAAAGATAAATATAAAGAAATAAATAAAGAAAATATTTTTGGATTTTGAATTTGATAAAGAAAAAGAAAATAAAGAAACGAAAAGAAACTCCCCCAAGCTAGCTAAAGCTATCCCCCCAAGCTAGAATTAAGCATTGTCCTTAATGCTTGAAACAAAGACTCAAGGGAAGGGAGGGGGGGAAGAAAACACGCATTCAAAAAGATACATAGTTCCGCAAACCACAACATATTAGAGAAAGAGAAATGGAGGCAACCAAATCAACAATTTCAACCATCCAACCTCATGCCTCATCAATTGATATGCCAATCAACCCATGGAGTAACTAAAAAGGGAGAGGAAGGACACTACCGGATAGTAGGTGGGTGTAAATACCCGCATATGATCCAATTTCTCCATTTGAAGTCAACTTTATCCAAATTTGTGCTTTGCTTTCCTTATGCAATCGAGAATGAGCGCTTATTCCACTTAAGTCCCTAAAACAAGATCAAGAATGGAAAAGAAAAATAAGTAAAATTCAAAAGAAATAAGAAAATAAAAGCAATAAAACACGGGTTACTTCCCGAGAAAGGCTTATTTTAGGTCCCAAGCATGACCATTCTAGTAAATAACAATTCAAAGATCGCAATAACTTGTCAAATGCACTAGAACACATTTCACAAGATATTAAGTATGCCATGACAAGATGCAACATATGCGCAAAGTACATTACAACTCTATGCCAATGAGGAGAAGGATGCCTAAAAGAAGAGGGATCAAAAGAAAAAACAACAAAATAAGAAAAAGAAGAATCAAAATAAGGAAGTGAAAAAGAAATAGGCAAACTCTCCTCAAGAAACTCTTTTTGGATGGCAAAATTTCTTTCACCCTCAATTAGAATCGATTTGAGCACTTGAAAACAAAATGGAGCAAAAAGCTCTTCCTCACCATCATCGAGGCACTCACTCAAGGAGGAATGAGTATGAATATAATCCCCAATACTCAATTCCTCAATGCCATGCGTCATAGGTGACAAATTAGTCTCAAAATCATCTCTTTCCCATGAAGCAACTCGAATGGATTCATTTAGAAGGTTAGAGACTTCTCCCATGCGTTTTACAAAACTTTGGGAAGCAACCTCGAAATCTCTAATAAAAGAATCCCTTTTAAGGTTTTCTTCACAATCCAAATGAGTTATGAAAAGGCGAAACTCGGACAAAGAAATGACCGACTCGGATTGCAAAGCATTAAGAAATTCATTGTGGAGAAGCTCATGGTGGAGAGGCGTGAAATCATCAAGTGTACACGATTCATCATTTTGAGGGATAGAGATAGTTGTCGTTTTTTAAGGAATTTTAAAAATAAAACAAACAAAACAAATAACTATGCACAAAGACCAAGACTCATCTAACTAACACAAACTAATGCAAACCGTAGTCCCCGGCAACGGCGCCATTTTGATCGAGGGGAAAACTAGGTCATTTACTAGTCTCTCCTAATAAAAACAAATTACGTAAACTAACCACTAAACACAAGTAAAGCGGTAAGCAAGGGTCGGAATCCACAAGGACTAAGGTGCGCTAATTTATGATAATCGAACAACAAGCTAGGTCGAAACGGGATTTTTGAAATTCACTAATCGAATAAAACTAATAAAACTAAACTAAGAAATCAAAAGTAAACGAGATTAGGGAATGGGTCAAACAACAACAAATCATGGAATGCACATAAAATAATTGAAAACGGGGAAGATTCACAAGCACTACATGATAAGCGTTGAATTCAAAAATAGCTCCAACCATCTCCCGATGTGTGAACAATTTCCCTAAGCATCAAGGATGAACTCCCGTTCTACCCTATCATACCCGGGGTAAATCAAAGTCCTAATTCAACCCAATAGCCAAGCTTAGGTCTTTAATCCCTTTCCAACCCAACTAGACTACTCCAAGCAATCATGAAACACTTAATTGATCAAGTTAAATGCAACATGTATTGGAAATTCTTAAACATATAATAATTTAATCTTGAAAATCCTTAATTTCCAATCACAAATACCCAAACCAATCAATGTTGAGTTTTCACCAACCCTAATAAAAACACTACTCCATAATCATAAAAATTATAAATTTGATGAAATTAACAACTAAAAACATGATTCTAAACAATAATAACAACTAATCTAAACATGAATCGTTAAACTAAGCAAAAATAATTCAACTAAATAAAACAAAATAAATCAAGCAATAAATGAAGAAATAAATGAAGAGAGAGTAAGAAATTGCTCATTGATTAATTGGTTTATCATCAAAACAAAGTTGTAGTCCCTTGTAATTGAAAAGCCCCAAATTTTCATTGATTTTTCCACACTTTTTCTCTCTTGACTAAACTAATCTAAAACCCTAATCTAATTTTCTGTCGTAATTGAATCAAAAAAATCAAGAATATGCATCAAAAATTTAAAACTTTAATCATGATCAAAATTAAGGTATGCAAGGAGCTAACTGATACCACTGTAGGAACATATAGATGCATAAAGCGGAATTTCAGGAAACAATTTCCTAACATCTATCACAGGATCTCATGCATAACAATAGTATAGATCAGATTAAGTCGAAAGAATAATCACCTTTGAAGCGTGTTGTCCCGTTCGTATGCAAGCTTCGAAAATTTTAGAGCCCCACTTGTTGTTCCTCTACTCAGTCCACAAGCACGAATTGAATCCCACGTATGCTAGTACGGAAGAGAACGATCACAATCTGTCTCTTGCTTTGTTTGGGATGTACGGCGTTTAGAGAATGACAGTTAGGGTTTTTGTGTTTTCTTTTTGTGTCAGATATTCAATGAACGTAATTTTTAAATCCCTGACATTATAACCATTATAATGTGAGAGTTTTAGGTTAACACAAAACCAAAGCCCAACATTCTTTCCCTTAATAGACCGTTTGCCATCGGGCCTTTTGGGCCCATTCCAATTAGTGCTTATATGTGTGACCTTATAGGATTAATATATTTTAGTTGTAGGTCCAATCAATAGTGTCCTACTAATCACATTTATTCTCTAGCAAGCAAATAGGATTACTAAAATAATTAACTTATTATCTTCATAATTAATTCCTATTTATATTTAGTAATTGCCGGAAAAGTCTAAGGACATAATTCCTTCAATCTCCCACTTGTCCGAAGACAAGAACGCAATGCTAAATTCCTTAAGTCTCTTAATGCCAAAATTTGATAACACACTGTTATTCTCAAATTCTAGTTTCTTGATCGCCGAGTTCGAGCTGTTCAAATAAAGATTAACATTTTAATCCCATTCCGCATGGCCATGCAATTTTTTCAGTTCTCGCTCATCAAGAGGCCTAGACACCATTCCTATCAAATAGGAGGACTTATTCACTCTTGTATGACCATAACTCCCACTCAATTCTTAGCCCACCTGATCACTGCTTTTATAACCTCCTTTTACGGCGCGGCGTTTAACAGAGTCAAGGTTAAACTAATTGTCTCATGGTTATTAAGACATACTCATGTCTAAGGAATCCACTAAATATAGAATTTTGATTCTACTTTTAGAATCTAGTTAGGTCAAGTCTCAATGCATCAAGTATACATCCATATAATCAATTAGACATCCCTATGTCTCCATAGCCCATGGAACTGCACTATCAATTAATTACATGCTAGTCTTCTCATAAATCACTTATGTCCAATTTAGTGATTCAGACTAGGGACTTAATAAGTTGTGATTTCAGTTCACTTTAAAGGGTTCCATTATCAAAACGTTTTCGATAATCCTATTTGAAAACACAAGTTATTTGGACATTTTATTTAATACTAAACCAAACAATTAAATAAGAATGAACTTTTATTGATAAACATTCAAAGCATAATAAATGTCTTTACAATTGTAAACATAAAGTAAACAAACTAAAGCCATTCTCCCATATGCCTAAGCCCCATAGACCTAGTATGACTCTCATGCTTAGGTTGAGCAAGCGGTTTAGTCAGAGGATCAGCCACGTTATCCTCAGTATGAACCTTGCTTACTTTCACATCCCCTCTTTCAACGATCTCTCGAATAAGATGGAATCTCCTGAGCACATGTTTGGATTTTTGGTGCGATCTGGGTTCCTTGGACTGGGAAATGGCACCATTGTTGTCACAATACAACTCAATGCCATTTTCAATGCTAGGAACTACACCAAGTTCACTAATGAACTTTTTCATCCAAATAGCTTCTTTTGCTGCATCACTTGCTGCAATATACTCAGCCTCTATTGTAGAATCTGCGATGGTACTCTGCTTAGAACTCTTCCAGCTCACAGCCCCTCCATTGAGACAAAATATGAAACCAGATTGTGATCGGAAATCATCTTTGTCACTTTGGAAGCTTGCATCGGTGTATCCAGTGGCAACCAACTCATTATCTCCACCATAGACAAAGAAATCATCCTTAGTCCTTCTTAAGTACTTAAGGATATTCTTTGCTGCCATCCAGTGCGCCTCTCCTGGGTTTGACTGGTATCTGCTGCACATACTCAAAGCATATGCAACATCCGGTCGAGTGCATACCATGACATACATAATGGACCCTACTGCAGAGGCATAAGGAACATTACTCATGCGCTTGACCTCATCAGGTGTCGAAGGACACTGAGTCTTGCCAAGTGAAATGCCATGTTGCATGGGAATGAAACCTCTTTTGGAGTTTTCCAGCTTGAACCTTGCAAGAACCTTATCAATATAAGTCTCTTGGCTAAGTCCCATCAGCCTTTTGGATCTATCTCTATGGATCCTTATTCCCAAGATGTATTCAGCTTCTCCTAGGTCTTTCATGGAAAAACAACTTTTAAGCCATTCCTTGACTGACTCAAGCATGGTCTTGTCGTTTCCTATGAGAAGTATGTCATCCACATACAAGACTAGGAAAGCAATACTACTCCCACTCAACTTCTTGTATATACAAGATTCCTCTTCATTTCTGAGGAAGCCAAAAGATTTGACTGCCTCATCAAATCTGAGGTTCCAACTCCGGGATGCTTGCTTAAGCCCATAAATGGACTTCTTAAGCTTGCAAACTTTTCTTGGACTGTTTGGATCTTCAAAACCTTGTGGTTGTGTCATGTATACATCCTCTTTCAAGAACCCATTCAAGAAAGCGGTTTTGACGTCCATCTGCCAGATCTCATAGTCATGAAAGGCAGCAATCGCAAGAATTATCCTAATGGATTTCAGCATGGCTACTGGTGAGAAGGTTTCATCATAGTCAATACCATGAATTTGTCTAAAACCTTTTGCCACTAGTCTTGCCTTAAAGACATCAATGTTTCCATCTTTGTCCTTTTTCAGTTTGAAAATCCATTTGCAACCTATGGGTTTAACCCCATCAGGCAAAGCAACCAAGTCCCATACTTGATTTTCAAACATCGAATCCATTTCGGATCTCATGGCTTCAAGCCATTTCTCGGAGTCTTGACTCGTCAAAGCATTTGTGTAGCTAGGAGGTTCCTCATGTTCTAAAATCTCTATTTCAGAACTTTCAGTCAAAAGGAAATCAATATATCTCTTTGGCGGAATTACGGTCCTACTAGACCTACGTTGGGGAACAACAGGAGAAGTTTCCACCTCATTAGGTTGAGGGACTTCGCATGGATTATCTCCAAGTGGGACGGTAGAAGGCGCGTGAATGGAATGCACCGCCTCCTGAGCATTTTCATGCTGGGTCGTCTCTGACGAGGTGTGAGCCTCATCCATTTGTTGCTCATCTCGAATTTCTTCGAGATATACATTACTCCCACTTGTTTTTCTGGAAATAAACTCCTTTTCCAGAAAGACACCATCGCGAGCAACAAACACTTTGTTTTCGCTTTGGTTGTAGAAGTAGTATCCCTTAGTCTGTTTTGGGTAACCCACAAAAAGACACTTATCGGACTTGGGTGAAAGCTTATCAGAAAGTAAACGTTTTACATAAACTTCACAACCCCATGTCCTTAGAAAAGACAATTTTGGAACTTTTCCAGTCCACATCTCATATGGCGTCTTTTCTACTGCTTTGGACGGAGCTCTGTTGAGTGTGAATGCTGCTGTTTCAAGCGCAAATCCCCAAAATGAGACAGGAAGGTTAGCAAGACTCATCATGGACCGAACCATATCTAATAAAGTTCGATTCCTTCTTTCGGAAACCCCATTCAACTGTGGTGTCCCTGGTGGAGTCAATTGCGAAAGTATTCCACAATCTTTCAAATGATCACCAAACTCTTGAGATAAATATTCACCACCACGATCGGATCGCAATGCTTTAATTTTCTTTCCAAGTTGGTTTTGTACTTCATTTTGGAATTCCTTGAACTTTTCAAAGGATTCCGACTTATGTAGCATGAGGTAAACATATCCAAATCTGCTCACATCATCAGTAAAAGTAATGAAATACCCGTACCCTCCCCTAGCCAAAGTACTCATAGGTCCGCAAACATCAGTATGTATGAGGGCTAAAAGATCATTGGCCCTTTCACTTGAGCCTGTGAAAGGAGACTTTGTCATTTTCCCCATTAAGCAAAACTCACATACTTCAAATGATTCAAAATCAAATGATTTGAGAATTCCATCCTTATGAAGTTTCTCTATGCGCTTTGAGCTTATGTGGCCTAATCGACAATGCCATAGGTAAGTAGGGTTCAAATCATTTGGTTTGTGTTTCTTGTTTTCTATGTGATAGATATGGTTTTGTAAATCTAGTACATACAAACCATTTGATAATTTAGCAGAGACATAGAACATACCATTCAAATATGCTGAACAACAATTATTCATAATTTGAAATGAAAAACCTTCCGAATCCAAAATCGGAAATAGAAATTATGTTCTTGGTAATAACTGGAACGTAATAACAATTATAAAGTTCTAATATTAAACCAGAAGGCAAGCGTAAACTATAATCTCCTACAGCTAAAGCAGCAACTCTTGCTCCATTGCCTACTCGGAGATCCACTTCGCCTTTGCTCAAGCTCCTACTTCTTTTTAGTCCCTGCACATTACCAATAATGTGAGATCCACAAGCGGTATCAAATACCCAAGAAGCAGTTGTAGCTAAATTAACTTCTATGACATAGATACCTGAAGTTAAAGCACCAGTCTTCTTATCCTCCAGATATTTGGGGCAGTTCCTCTTCCAATGACCAATCTTGTGGCAGTGGTAGCACTCATGTTGAGCAGCTACCTTAGCCTTGGGAGTGGCCTTTGGCTTGGTTGAAGAGTTCTCATTGGCAACTACCTTGCCCTTGTTCTTCTTCATGGGAGCCCCTTTCTTCTTGAACTGCTTACCTTTACTAACCACTAGAACATCCTTATGTTTAGGTTTACTTGGTAAGTTTCTCTCAGCCTGAATTAGTGAACCATGCAACTCTTGCAGGGTAGCCTCCCCTCCTTGCATGTAGAAGTTCAACTTAAAGTTATGAAAATCTTCAGGCAAGGATCTGATGACTATGTCAGTTGCCAGGTCCTTAGGATAAGGGAAGCTCAATTTCTCCATGGTTTGAAAATGTCCAATCAAATCGAACACATGCGGACCAACAGGCTTCCCCTCTTCCAATTTGGAATCCAGAAGTTTGCAGTTTGCTTCAAATCTCTCTAATCTAGCATTTTTCTGAAACAAAGTTTTCAGTTGCTGGATTATGCTGTAGGCATCCAGACCATCAAAACATTTTTGATACTCTGGTTCCATGCAAGCAAGCATCAAGCATGTTACTTGCAGGGAGTTATCCTCTAGAGTTTGTCTAGCTCGCCTTTGAGCTGCAGTAGCATTTTCTGGCAGGGGTTCAGGGAGAGGATTGTCAAGAACACTTTCTTTTCCTTCCGCTCTGAGAACAATTCTCACAGCCATTTGCCATTGTAGGAAGTTGGTAGCATTCAGTTTGTCTTTTTCAATTAGAGGGCGCAAGTTAAAAGTAGAGTTGTTTGCACCAGACATGATAACTACAATAAAAAAAAAATAAAGCACGATTCAATATAATGTTTATCAAAAGTAGCAATTAAACAAATTCAATTCACTACCACCCTTTATTCAAAATTAGAAGTCCCCATTGAATAAAGAATTAACCAAGATCCCCTCCCACTACAATCAAATGGACTTTGGCCCTGCTACTTTAATTTATAGTATTCGAGGTAAGTAAACATTTTACTAATTATAACTAATTATAACTCTTGGTAGACAGGTTAACAACTCTTTTTATTTTCCTATCTCTTAGCTTCAAAACCCAAAACTTTGTCTTTTGATAGTTTTGTTGAGTTAAACCATACATTGACATGTAAGTTTCAAAAACCTACCCTACTATCCCCGGAATTATAAGCAACACCCTGCTTTGGCAGAACCTATTACTCATGATCTAAGGCTTTATAGGTGTTGTATGGAAAAGCACTTAAACTCAATATTATTTTGGGACCTAAGTTTACTATGTTGGTTAATTTAAAAGTGAACACATTGCTTTAAATAACCACATACATAAACTCAATAAGCATTTTAAGGCAATATAAAATGCATAAAAATTAAATGTGATCCTAGTATGGCCCCTAAAAAATAAGCTCAAATCTTCTTGGGTTTCTGTTCATCTTTCTTGGATCTCCATCCTTGAATTTCTGATTGAACCTTCTTACTCCATCGAGCTTATAATACGAACTTTATAATCTAATTTAAACTTTTAAATTAAATTACAACAATACAGAACGATGCGCAGATCGTATTTCAAAGTTTACAAGAATACAAAACGATACGCAGATCGTATTTTCTATCCTATTTTGGGCCATACTAGTAACGTGCCTGTAACAAAATATCATATATTCCATACACGCATATCATATAATATCAAAACATTATCATTCATTCATTTACTTAATTAAAGTAAATGACCCTAATTAACTATTAATCATATTAATAATTATCTTATTTTTAAGTAATTAGCCTAACTTTAATTAATTAAAACAATTATCTTATTATTTTGATTCAACCAACATTTCAACGTGTCTAATGTATATATGGAATTGTTTGGTCAATATGCTTTGTAGTTTGCGGTACTAACGAAGTAAACCAAAACCCAATGGATCATGTATTCACGTGATTTTGAAAACCGAGTCACAGCACCACAAAACCCCAATTCAATTAGGTAGCGCCTACTTCATCAGTTCATCCCCTTCACCATAGAATACAACCACGTCGGAAACCAAGCAACAATTACGAGGTTTCTCCCGCAGCTTCGCTTTTCGGCATCGATCTAGTAGCAGCAACGGCAAAACGAGCCACCGCGCAGCCACCAGCACAGAACAGAGTCACCACGGAGCATCCACGCAACTGTTGCGCGAGCCCACCGATTTTCCCGCTTGTGCAGCCTTGCTCTACAACCCCGAGAACCCAGAAAACCTTGCCCCCGCACAAGCTGCGCACAATCCCCTTTTCTCCCACTAAATTCGTGCAACAATTTGCGTGAATTTGGTAAGATTTCAAGCAACAATTTGATTAAATTTGGGGGGTGTGTAATTTTCATAAAATTAGGGTTCATAGAAGAATTGGGCATAATTTGGGTACGAAATCGAATTAAATAGGCTAAATAATCAAATTATTTACATATAAATTTCGAATTGTTCTTGATAATTTTCAGATTTATATTTACATGAAAATCGAATATTTTCAATGTCTTTATAAATTTGTACAATTAAACGTAATTAGTTGCATAAATTTAAGAAATAAATCAAAACTTTGTTGTGAAGCTCAAGTTTCGGGTATGGCAGATGTGTTTTGACGAGAGTACTTTGTATAAGATCAATATTTTATACAACCCAAACAATTTAAAATCAATATTTTAATTAATACATATATAATTTTCTGTCGTAATTGAATCAAAAAAATAAAGAATATGCATCAAAAATTTAAAACTTTAATCACGATCAAATTTAAGGTATGCAAGGAGCTAACTGATACCACTGTAGGAACATATAGATGCATAAAGCGGAATTTCAGGAAACAATTTCCTAACATCTATCACAGGATCTCATGCATAACAATAGTATAGATCAGATTAAGTCGAAAGAATAATCACCTTTGAAGCGTGTTCTCCCGTTCGTATGCAAGCTTCGAAAATTTTAGAGCCCCACTTGTTGCTCCTCTACTCAGTCCACAAGCACGAATTGAATCCCACGTATGCTAGTACGGAAGAGAACGATCACAATCTGTCTCTTGCTTTGTTTGGGATGTACGGCGTTTAGAGAATGACAGTTAGGGTTTTTGTGTTTTCTTTTTGTGTCAGATATTCAATGAACGTAATTTTTAAATCCCTGACATTATAACTATTATAATGTGAGAGTTTTAGGTTAACACAAAACCAAAGCCCAACATTCTTTCCCTTAATAGACCGATTGCCATCGGGCCTTTTGGGCCCATTCCAATTAGTGCTTATATGTGTGACCTTATAGGATTAATATATTTTAGTTGTAGGTCCAATCAATATTGTCCTACTAATCACATTTATTCTCTAGCAAGCAAATAGGATTACTAAAATAATTAACTTATTATCTTCATAATTAATTCCTATTTATATTTAGTAATTGCCGGAAAAGTCTAAGGACATAATTCCTTCACATCAATCATCTTCACCATCGATCAACATCATCAATCATCCATCACCGTCGATTAACAACTCGTCCTTTAATCGCACGACCTCAATTAGCGCTGCTCATCATCATCAATCGCAGCCGCTCGATTTCATTAATTCCGTACAACCAAACGCGCTCAAATGTTCGGACGAACACAATTGAGGTTCGGACGGACTAAATTCTAGTTTGGGCGAACTCCATGATGTTCGGTCGGACCAAAACACAATCAGGAACTGTAAATATTAGGTTCGGTCGAACTCCGTTACGGGTTCGATCGAACCCGAATTGCTCTGTTTTCTCTGTTCTTTGGAATGCTGTTTTTGGGCTAATTTGTTGCGCTGTTTGAGTTTATAATTTTCATGGGATGATTTTTGGTGTAGATGGTGTAGGGTGGTGTTGGTAGTGTTGGTGGTGGAAGGAAGGTGGCTGCGCTGGTGTAGGGAGTTGGAGTGAGGTTGTTGGGCTGGTTTAGCGTTGATGAAGAAGGGGAAGTGTTGGTATGGGAGAATTGGTGAAAGTATGAGCGGTGTAGGTTAGGGTGTATGAATGGTGCAGGATAAGCAATGGTGTGCACAGTGGTTTTGTTTGTCACTAGAAAGCAGCAGTCAGCCGCTTAAGGCCCATGTGACAAAGCCCAAACTTTATTTCTCTCATTCCTTGACAAAGTAACACAATTTTAGCCCGGCCTTGAACTTGTACTCCGATATTCCATACAACGTGCACCTACAAGATTAAAAACAAAAACGAGAGGAGAATCACGAAATAAAAATGAAAACGAAAATAAATAAGTTAAATAATAATAATAACGTTATGGTCGGCTTAGGGGGTGCAGCAGGGTGATCCCCTTGGTCCTCTGCTCTTTGCCTTGGTTTTACAACCACTGGTTTGTAAAATTAGGGACGCTTTTGATGTATGTCTTCAGGCATGGCATTTGGATGACAGAACTATTATTGGTGACACCTTGGTGGTTGGGAAGGTTCTGCAGTTGATTAAGAAGGACGGGCCTTGTCTCGGGTTGCATCTTAACGTGGAGAAGACTGAGGTTTTCTGGCCGACAGAGGATCCTCGAAGTAGGCTTGTGGGAGTCTTTCCCCTGATATTTCTCGTCCTTTGCATGGTGTTAAGTTGCTAGGTGGTCCCGCTAGTTCCAATCCAATTTTTAGTGGTAAGCTTTTGATGCAAAGGGTGACCAAGACCATTGGGCTTATGGATAAGGTTGCTCAGCTTGATGATCTTCAGTGTGAGCTATTGTTACTTAGGGCGTGTACCGGAGTTTCTAAACTCTACTTTGCTTTGCGTACTTGTCGTCCTGGTATTTTTGAGGCGGCTCAGCGCACTTTTGATGAGGCTCTTCGATCTTCCTTGGAGCGCATTGTAACTGCTTCGGGGCGTGGCTTTGGCGATTGGCAGTGGCGTCTTGTCACCCTACCTTTTTATTTTGGCGGACTTGGTGTTTATTCCGC
Source organism: Spinacia oleracea (assembly GCF_020520425.1). Classification (NCBI taxonomy): domain Eukaryota; kingdom Viridiplantae; phylum Streptophyta; class Magnoliopsida; order Caryophyllales; family Amaranthaceae; genus Spinacia; species Spinacia oleracea. The sequence continues at coordinate 35,354,244 of NC_079487.1, read as the reverse complement.
AGGTGATGTTCGTCATTATGCTTTTCTTGCTTCTCGTTTGCAGTCTTCTGGTTTGCAGACAAAGCTTCTACGGCATGCTGGTATTGTTGGTCCTGGTCGTGTATTTGAGGATGCGTTGAGTCTATTTAGTATGACGGTGGAGTATGACATCCTGAGTAACCCTAGTGAGGTCGCTGCCCCTAAACTCATGAAGAAACCGGCAGATATATACTTCACAAAGGTTACTGCATCTGCAGAATCCACCTTCTCTTTATCTTCTCGACAGTTGGCGTTGTGGAAATCGCAGCAGGGAAATCACACCTCTGCTTGGCTTCGTGCGGTCCCCATATCAGGTTTGGGAAAGACGATGAATGCTAAGGCTTACCGATGTGTGTTGTGTTACCGGTTGGGGGTTCCTTTGTTCTCTGTTACGGCGCCATGTTCTTCTTGTTCCAGGGTCTTTGCGGGAGACATCTTTGGTGATCATGCGGTGTCATGTGCCGGCATCGTGGGTATTAAACATCGGCATAATGTGGTTCGGGATACCCTTGTTGACGTTTGTTATCGCTCAGGGATTTCGGCGCGGAAAGAGGTTGATGTTGGTCAATCTGGAGGGAACGATGGGGCACTCCGACCTGCAGACGTGTTGCTCTAATCTTGGGATCGTGGCTGTGATGTGTGTGTTGACTTGAAGGGATCATCCCCTTTGACACAGTCTGGGTTGGCTGGATTTGTCCCGGGCCGGGTTGTGGCTGATGCGGCTATTCGGAAACGGGCCAAGTACCAAGCACGTTGTAGGGCCATTGGTTATGGCTTTTTTCCGTTCTCTTTCTCTTCTTTGGGGGAGCTGGATAAGGATGATGTAGCGTTGCTTAAGCGGATCCAGAAGTTTTCTAGGACTCAGGACATTGGGGCTCGTGCTGCTGCTCATATTTTCACCAGGATAGGCTTTGCTATAGCCAGAGGAGTGGGGCCCAGATTGTATCTCGGCTTCCCACTAACTATTTGTAAATTATTTGACTTTGTTGGAATTTGATTTATAATAATAATAATAATAATAATAATAATAATAATAATAATAATGATAAAAAGAAATATAAATATAAAATAATTTGAAAATAATAACAAAAACTAAAATAATTAAAATAAAAATCATCGAAACAAAGAAAATAAATAAAGAAAGAAAATAAGACTAAAAACTAATAAGAATTGCTAAATACGCTAAACTAAGCTATAAATAATCGAAATAAGAAAACAAGTAAAATAAAGACTAAAAATGCTAAAAATAGAATAAAACCGACTCAAATAATGCCTAAATTACTACCCTATGAGTGACATAAATGTCACTCATCAGTCTCTTCAAGTTTTTACTTGCATATTTGACCCATTGGCTATGTAAGACCCTTTCTAAAGTATTTGCATTTTTTGCATCTAAAGAGAATAGTCCATACACCAGGGGCGGACCCAGGAATTTATGTATGGGGGTCCAAAAGAATTTATGATTTGTTTTTCCTTTTAGTGAGTTAAAGTTGAAAGGTAAATAGTAAATATTATAAACGTCGTAATAAAGTACGTGAAGAATTTATGAGCTTTAATTTTGGATTTTCATAACAATAGTCCAAATTATAACAATAACTTGGCGCGATTTCAATTTAAAATGGAAAACGAGTTTTTCATACTTGAAGGCGATTTACTTTATTACAATAGATGTTATAAACAAATAGTACATACAAACACTAATAAAAAGAAAAAGGAACATCATTTTCAACGCTTGTGGGGCATTATAAATTTATACACGAAGTAATTAAATAGATCTCTAAAAAGTTCAAGGTAACATGCAACTATAAGTCTATAAAAATGGATTATAAATATACATTACTAGAAACATATTTTATGGAAATTATAAAATATGTTTGAAGAAAAATAAACTACACTTTTTTGTGTTTTTGTAAATCAAATTTAGTTATGGATCATTATAGAAACAACAAATAAAAAATAAAAAGTGATAAGAAAAGATGACTTACAAAGGGAAAAGGAAAAAAACAAAAAATACATGAAGAATTTAGAGGAACAACCAACGACAAGTAAAAGATAAAACAAAATTTTAAAAAAAAACCTCATAATGTCTCTTACAAGGATTCGAACCTAGCAGGCCTAGGTAGAAATTTAGTCCAGCAACCATCATGCCAAAGGTGTTTCATTAAGATTATTGTAAGTTAATTATATATTTTTTAACTAATTTAAGTGCAATTAATCACCTCAAAATCAGTTTAGCAACTTTTTTTTGAAAATAATGGGGATCCCTTTGGACCCCTCCAAGGCTTAATAGGTCCGCCCATGCCATCACTACCCTTTGTGGCATATGAAAAAAATTATCTTCTGTTCAACTGTTCACATCTATTATATGGAATTCAAATGCATGTCGCTTCTTTAGCTCTCTGTTAGTTCCTAGTGGTTAATATTATTTATCTTTGCATATTTCAACGGTGTTTTTTGAAGGTTAACAAGGCTACATTTAACGTGTTTTATCGAGTCGAGCTCTTTGTTACCTTTTGGTATATGTCCTCCTTATACCGTTATTCTTTGCCTCCAGTTAAATTACCACGATTCTCACTAAAGCTCTGTCTTTGTAGGTACCCTAACTTAAAAATGTGAGTGTTGGATAGTTGGGATACTTTTCTTGATTAGATGGAGGTCGGAGTCATCTGTAGTGCCCTAAAAACGGGAAAACATACACATACAAGTTCTTAAGTCACACAAAACAGAGCAAGGTGGCATCCTGGTTCCGCGATCCATCTTCGAAGTTCAGACGGTTATGTCATATTCTAACTGTAGATCTAGCTCCAGCTCTAGCTCCAGCATTACTCCTGGTATAGCTTCATGTTCAGTATTTTTACTCATACTTTGTGCAGTTTGTTAATATTTAATTTATTTTATATATTTTTATGTAAAGATCCTTAAATTTTCAAAATTGTTATATTTTTGTTTTGGTAGTAATCTGCTCACATCTATGTTACTCCGTAAATAGAATTTCTCCTCATTAAATGTGAAGAAGACGTGAAATTCTCGCATGTTTACTTGTGAGTACCAAAAAATTATGGCCTTTGTGGCAAATAAACCCCATAAATTAGGTCTTGTGTGCAATTTAAAGCATGGATCTACTTAAGAGCCATGGAAAGAGAAAGCAACCTAAGTATGGAATTCAAATGATGAAACGTATAATCAATTAAAAGCGAAATTAAAGTCAACAAATCAAACAAACATGTTCTTGGAATATTCCAAGTATGAAGGAAGTCAACAACAATAACAAAAAGAACAAATTTTGAAGAGAAAAATGAAAGAACAAGATTAAGGAGAAAGAAATTTGCTAAAAGCTTCAAAGGATTCTACACTTGGATTTGATCTTGAAAAGCAATAAACCTAAGCTAAGTGTTTCTCTCTCTAAAACTCGGAAAATTAGAACAATCAATGAGATCCCCCAAAATCGGGAAAAAGGGGGATATTTATACCCTTTCCTAAAATTACAAAATAAACTAAAGAAAATACGAAATCTGGACTTCGATGCCGGCGCACCAACTGGGTGCGAGCGCACAAATATGGGTCTTCGAGGGCGCACCATAATCGGGTACGGGCGCACCAATGAGTGAGAGAAACCAAAAACCCCAGAGTTACGATGAAGGTGCGGGCGCTACATAAGGGGTGTGAGAGCACGCCTTTGAGGCGTTGAGGCGCAGTGAGGCTCAATGGTCATTCAAAAAGTCAGCTATGGAGGCCGGTGCAGGCGCACCAAAAGGGGTGCAGGCGCACCGCTCCAGAAAAATCAATTTTTCCACAAACAGAATGCTCTTGAGATGTTGCTACAAAGGGGTCTCCCGGCTTGTACGGGCGCACCCAATATCACTACGGGCGCTCCGCTTTAGAAAGCTAAATTTGAGATATTCAAAAAGTTCCTGCAACTATTTTCAAGACGGGTGTGGGCGCACCGTTCTACAATTGATATATCTTAGAAATCTCCTTATACGAGCCTGTGCGGGCGCTTATGATTAGGTGCGGGGGCACTATAGGCTTGGGTTCCATTTCCCTTCTATAACTCCATCCAAAATCCTACAAAATGAATTAAAACGAAATAAAAACTAAGGGAAAACGAGTTAAACTAAGAGTCACTACGAATTCAATTAAAACTAAAATACAAGTAAAATCATGGAATAAAATAAGAAATAAGAACGAAAACTAGATACATATGACAAAACATAAATCATACGGAAAACCTTAATGCCATGAAACATATTATTTACACATAATCAGTTAGCATAATTTAGGTGCATACACTTTGTAGCGTGCCCTCCCTAGCTGCGCCCGAACTGAACAAAAGAAGTCTTTAGGACTCCAAGTGTCGTCCCTCCGTAGATAGTCCACAGCACGTCCGGATCCGCCTTAAGATTGACCAACTAGAATCTCCCTTAAGGTACTATAATTTTCGGCTAATATGGGCAAGTAATATGACTGATTTTTCTGCTCAAAAATCACTGCTTTAATTGTATGAATACTTGTTGAAAAAATCGCGTATAAATTTATGACCCTAGGCATATATTTATAGAACCACGGAAAGGATTTCGAATCCTGTTAGAATACTAATTAATTAATTAGAATCCTTTTAGAACTCTAAATAATTAATTTAATATTTTAGGATTAGGATTTAATCAATGCACGAATTCGGATAGCTTTAGGATTCGTATAGCACACACACGAGCACCGCACGAGCACCGCACGCCCATGCGCATGCCTCGCGGCCACGCTGAGCGCACGACGCCTTGGCCCATGCTTGCAGCCCATTTGTTTGATCCGTGCGCGCGCGCCAAGCCTTGGCTGGGCCTGGCCTTGCGCTGGGCTTGGTCGAGGCCTTGGCGTATTTGCTTGATGCGTGTGGCTTGCTGGGCGACGGCCTGGCTTCGTGCTGGGCCTTCGTCTAGCAGGCCTCGTCCGATGCTAATTCGTACGATACGCTTCCGATTAAATTCCCGATTCCGGAATTTATTTCCGGTACGAACAATATTTAACATTTCCGATTCCGGAATTAATTTCCGTTTCGAACAAATATTTAACATTTCCGTTTCCGGAATTATTTTCCGATTCCGATAATATTTCCGATTCTGACAATATTTCCGTTTCCGACAATATTTCCGATTCCGACAATATTTCCATTTCCGATAATATTTTCCGATACGTACCATGTTTCCGTTTCCGGCAACATCTACGACTTGGATAATATTTATATTTCCGATACGATCCATATTTCCGTTTCCGGCAATATCATCGTTTCCGGAGTATTCATTTACTTGCCTTTGACGATCTTAGCTCCCACTGAAACCAAGATCCGTCGATTCCGAATATCCATAGATGGATTATTTAATGCCATTAAATACTTGATCCGTTTACGTACTATTTGTGTGACCCTACGGGTTCAGTCAAGAGTAAGCTGTGGATTAATATCATTAATTCCACTTAAACTGAAGCGGCCTCTAGCTAGGCATTCAGCTCACTTGATCTCACTGAATTATGAACTTCTTAATTAATACTGAACCGCATTTATTAGACTTAACATTAAATGTATTCTTGGACGAAGGGCATTATTTCCTTCATATCCCTTCGAAGAGCCTAAAGATCCTAAAAATTTCTTGAAGACAATCGCGGTGAGTTATTAATAATTCTTATGGATCTATCCCTTCTTAGTGTAGTTGTGATGTAAGTGAGTAATCTATATATTATCCTGCATAGAGAATATTGGTTGTGCACAGTTCAGTACTCTATTCCAGATTATGTGCGCGTATCAACAGATTGCAAGCATCTCCTTTCTCGTATGTTACCAATCCCTGAAAGGTAGCACCTTTTTGACAATCTAGTACTCCAATCTAGCCTACTAGATCATCTGGTAGAGCATTGTGCAAATGCACAAAGGATGTGGGTTCAAATCACACGTAGGTTTAATTGTTCGATATGTTGGTCAAACTGCTCTTTTGATAGTATATTGAAATGAAACAAGCAGTGGCTGATTAAAATTTATTTATGAACAAAGAGGGAGATTTTTTGAAATGCCTTCCTTGGCTGAAAACAAAGAGGACGCTTTATTCTTGGCGTCATCCTTGTTTGAGAACAAAGAGGGAAACACATTAGGGTGCCTTATTTGGTTGGATAAAAAGACAGGAAAGTTGAGAGGGCGAAATAATTTGCCTTGCTTGATCTAAGCCAAAGAGGGAAAAAAATTTAAGTTGCCCTTAGAAGATAATACGACGAGTGTAATAGGGCGACGTGAGGGCGAGTCGAAAATTTCCCTCGTAAGCTGATAGGGCGATATATTTAGCAAAGAGAGTGCTTTTTTTTGCCCTTTTTTCTTAAGTGTTGTAGTGATAGTTTGTCAAACTATTGTCTAAATGATGAAATCAAACAATCTTATGCTACTCATTAAATCAACATTAGACCAAAGTGACTAACAATAAAAATAAAAATAAAAGTTGGTTTATGTCAAGTGACAACTCTCTGACTTCCAAGTCAAAGTCAAGTGGCTCGAGATCTCGTCACGCTTAAACACCCAAATCGTGTATGTGACATGGTCTTGAGGGGGCAATTTGTTGACACTAAAATTTTTTAGTGTAGTATTACCATTAAATTAAATAAATTAATTTGGATCGATATCATATCAATAATCCATTTAAATTATTTTAGCCCACATAAATTAAATATCCAAATTACTCAAAGACAATTTGGGTCATATACTTTTGGGGCTAATTCGTATTGTTAGCCCAAAATAAACAAATCAAGTGGACCAGGTTAAGGACTCTTAAGCCAGAAAAATTGCCCCGAGCCCAAACCTATCAAGTCCAGTAAAGGAGTCTCCATCTCCTATGAGTACTTCTCTTCTACTACTTCAGTAATGGGGGGATCAAAAATCATTATTTTTAGGAACTCATACATTTCTCTTGGAATTTTCTCTGAAAAGTAGTCAACAAACACACCAAATTTGTGCCAACTGCTCAAATACATTTAAACGTATTCGAACGATATTCACGCTTTATAAGCTCTCGTTCGAGTGCAGTCAAACAAAACTTTTAACTTCAGGTTGACGTCATCGGACGACCGTTACACTTATATATATATGTCATACACATGTCACCGTCAGCCAGGTAACAGAATCAGAGCACTTAGTTTATTTCTCGTAAACCGTCAAATACAGAGATTGTACCCAAACATTCAAATATCAATAAAATTACTTTGTTATATTATTTTTTTTATCTTATTTACTTAGAGTAGAAAATTCGTGTATACAATTTCTTCTTACAATTCACTGTTTAAAAGGTGATTTCTCACAAATTTCTGCTATTCAAGCATTCTCGAAATTCGAAAATGTAATGCGATTTTATCACGGGGGTAATAAGTAAATTTACCCTTGTTTCTACTATTTTCGGTAATATTGTAAAATTTTAACCTAAGTTTTTATGTTAAAAAAATGTTTTCTATACACGCGATGCGTGCTTATAATTTTAAAAACGCACATACGGGTAAGCAATGTTTTTGTGTTTAATTTGTTTTTATTGTCTGATGTTAATAAAGATTACAATTACTATTTACTCCGCCCCAAACGTTCCTTTATATAACAGAGATAAGTTCATAGGAAAAAGTTTAACCAAATGAAAGTTCTCTTTTCTCGACCACCAGAAAGAAGACAAGGCCCCAACAAATGTCCAAGGTCTGATACAGGACATCACAAACTTAGGAATGAAACTCAATCTTTGTATTATCAAGTACCAATGTAGGGAAGCAATTAAGGAGGCCCATGTTCTTGCTTCACAAGCAAGAATACATGGGCTTCATAGTAGTAGCATAACCTAGTTCTTTTGTTTAGTGCCTGTCAAAAAAAAAAAATTCCGTCCTAACATATATGTACATGAGTACATCATCTTAAAAACTTTTAAGACATAGATTTTGGCTTAAGCTCAAGCTCAAGCCCAAGCCCAAGCCCAAGTCCCGTGTTGTTGGCCCAAAATCAAACTTGTGAATTTTCTTGATTTCTTCGTTGCACAATTCCGCTACTTATCATAGTTATCATTTGTCGTTCTAAGGGTATATACTTTTAATTAAAACCATCTTATTAGTATAAGCATAAAATGTCTATAATCTATACTAATATATTAAAAAGTATTGTAAAAACGTATATGTGTCACGTACTATTCTCCTTTTTACGCTACATCATCCACTCACCAAGTGTTAAGTTAATCAATATTGTGAGGTTTGAACACATGACCTCAAGTGTAGATGATAACTCTCATTACCATCTTAACCAACCACCAATTGTGGTCTATCTCTTCTTATTAATTTATAAATTAATGTTGACGTTAAGTCTAAAAAAACTAAATTTTTATGTGACTTTTATTTTATATATATGGACTTTTTAGATAAATAATAACAATAATTAAAGCATTAGGACAACTATGAAGAAACATGATGTCATAAGTCTCATATTCTCATAAGCATAAACTATAGAAACGCTCTGCATAGCTGCATATATATCTAATTTGGTGTTTATCAATATGAAGCACTAATTAGTTCCATTAGAAAATAAATTACACAAGTTGTACGATGTTCTAATTGAAAAATTACCGTGTAGCTGACGAACCTAATGGATATTTTTCACTCTATGGGATCACTAGTAGAAAAAACCCCTGCTGCAGCCCCCTTGTTGCAGCGTACATGTATTAATACTCTTCAATAACTTGTCGGTCAAAGCGGGTCAAACCTTTTAAAGGGTTGTTGCAGCGTACAAATTAATTGCCCCTTGCAAAAGAGTTTGTTGCAGCGTACATAATAAAAGCCCCCTGCAATAGACCTTCCATTTTGCAGCGTACGGGGCTTTTACATGGTAAAAGCCCCCTGCAATTTATTTTTTTATTTTTTTCGCTGCAAAGGTAGGTAGTTCTATTCAGACCCATTTCGTCTCAAACCTCGAGCAAAATAGAAATCTAAAATCCCGCGCTCACTCCTTCTTCTACCCGAGCATTCTTCTATTTGGATTTTGGAGAGAGAAATCGTTGTTAATTTCATGAAATCAGGGTTCGAATTCGTTTGTTGAAGAGGAGGAAAAAGGAAAATCAATTTTTTTTTAGTTTCGATTTACAAGCCCTAAAAAACCCTAGTTTCGGAAATTAGGGCAAAGGATTTCAAATTTTGCTTGCTGTTTTGCGGCATAGGTTTTGCAATCTAAGGGTTTCGTGTTACGGGGGTGGTGTGTTTTGCTCAGGTGATCTTCTCGACCTTTAATTTTGACCTAATTTTTATTTTTATTTTCGCAAACCCTAGAATGTCATCAAGTTTGGGAAATTAGGGTTAGGGGGAATGAAATTGTGTTCGTTTTGTTTTGATTTTCGACCTACTAGGTCAATTGATGAGTTGGGGGATATTGAAATGTGATTCTGCTTGCATATGCTGCTGAATTTCTGTTGGGATGGTGATGGGGTGCTTTTTTTGGGTTAGTTCTTTAAATTTTGATGCTTTTTAACTGTGGCATTGAGTGCAAATCTTTATTTTGAGCTTTCCCTTGATGCGAAGTGAAACTAGCTATTGCGCAGGTATTACTTTGATCATTAATAGCTTGAAATTTGTACTTCTAGTTAACTTTTCCTGGTGGCATCTGTAGAATTTTGCTTTGAGGTGAATTACGAACCATTTTTTCATTTATATGTTCTGCTGTTAATGTCATTATTGACCTGCTTTCATCTCGTAGTACCTTAGTACTCAGTATAGACCACTTACTACGTTGCCATGATGTTGTTCTATATTGGCTTTATTTGTATGGTACATCTTCAAGTATGTGCTGTCTCTGCACTTTGCAGTGGTTCTGTGCTGTTAGTATTTGTTGGACTTGGCAAATCTTTCTTAGTTATTTTGAATATCAGAGAAATCGTTGTTAATTTCATGAAAAAACCTAGAAGTCATGGGGCTGTTCCTGTGTTTCAATTGCTCAATATTCTGACAAATTGGTTCCAAAGTTAGCAGGTGAAGGAGGTTTCAGAAGATTGGAGTTGGGGTTCCCATCTGCTGCAAAAGAAATGAATTGATTGATTTTGAGGAAAGAACAAGCGCATATAAGGTATAATCTTGTTTGATTTGTTAAATTTATTCAACTATTGAAAACTTTGTTGGATTTGTTGTTTAAATATTATGGTAAATGTGGTTTGTAATTAATTTAATTAGTTGATTTACTGATGCCTATGGTTCATGTAGTTAATTTCTTTGTTTAATTGATTGAAGAATCTAAATTTGAGTTTGAATCTGTATGAAATAATCTGGTGTTCAGAAAACTAGGGTTACTTTGTTCTTGCTTATTTAATTTGATACAAAGTATGAGGTTTTCTAGCTTCATAACTTTGCTATTTATAGGTTTTAATTTATATTCCCTATGCTATTTTCCAAATCTTGCTGAAGTAAATCTTGTCATGTGAATAAGGGTTGCATTTAGGTTTTACAAAACTCTTCTCCATGCATTATGTGATGTGAATAAGGGTTATAGACTTATAGCTGTTCTTACTGTCATGTCTTTTCTGCCAGACCCTTTACAATAGGAGTCTATACAATATTGGTATTCGTTTTATTCCCATAATTATATTATAGCTTCTGCCATGTGAGTATTGGAGGAGTGGATACCTCCACTAACGTTTACATGATAATTTTGTATATGGTTGGCAGGATGTCAACATGACTACATGGTAAAGAATCTAAAGCCCGCCTTACACTCTCTCCCCTTTTTATCAGTATATATGCTTTGAAGGGTCCTTTATGTGAGTCTTTTTTTCCCCCTTTCATCTCTTAACTGGTATGTAATCTACACATATGGTTTATTTATTTGGAATCTCTAATGACACGGTTGATTCTCTATTTCTCTTAGATATGATGCTGTGGATTTCACTTCACAAAAGGCTGTTAAGAGTTTTGTATCTTCGGGATTCCGGTCAATGGTAACTTACGATGAATTGTTTTATTTACTTTTTTAACTTCTGTATTATGTTTCTTAGTTACATGGAATCTGTGACCTATTTGACAAACTAGGGGTGAAATCAGTTGGCTACTTAATTTTTGCTCAGAAATGAGTGTAACTGCAATTAACTGGATCGCTTTGTCTATTACTTTTATTAGTCAATGAATCAAACCCTTGTATTTATGGGGGAGCCACTGAATTGTCTGAGGCCGGGTCATTGTCCTGACAGACTGGTTTTCTGCTACCTTTTAATTATTTTTGTAAAGCCATATTGTGTGCTCCTAGTTTGACTAAACTTATCTCACATTCACATACACTGTACCTTTCTGCATTATGCTTTTTTGATTACCATCAATGTTTGAAGGATTAGTGTTGGCCTCCTTGTGAACAAAGTACCTATTAAGAAGGGTCAACACTAATATTACTCATAATTATTTTCAGATCTAGTTTTGGTTTACAGTCATAGGCTTTACTTGCCGATGAAGTATTATGTTCCCATACAACTTGCATTTTTTCTGCCTATTTTTTTGCACTTAATCTGTCGATTTACAGTGTTTTTATAAAAAAGTAAAAAAAAAACACTTTTGAGTCTACCTTCTCTATGGAGTCATGGTGGCAAGTTTAATCCATGGCAATGCATAACAAGTGGGATAATGTTGAAATAGCTTAATAGAACCTTTGAGCAGTGGGCTAACCTAACTCAAAAGAGTCTTATCTGATCTTCAAAAGAATCTGTGAACTTTTCCACAATAAAGATTCCATATAGCTGGGTTGGGGAGTTATGATATCTGAGCGTAAACCGATTCTTCAATTCCAGGAAGTCAAAGACGGCCTAAGATTTTATGTTACGGTTTGGTGTAGTCTGAATATTTACTTGTGTGATGTCTTATAGTCATGCTTAATACTTTTTCTAGACACGATATCCTGCTACGTTGTTGCAACAATGGCAGTGATAAGATTTTCTGAATTTGGAGTACAGAATTTTGCACTCTGAACCGGGTTTTGAAGGGTAGTGACCGTTGATACCATTTCATATTTCATACTGAACATGGGAGTGAGTCCTGCTAGTTCCTTACCATCTCTGTAATGGAACCTACTGTTTTCTACTTATTAGTAGCAATTTGACAGAATAGACGACTCCATGTCTGGATAAACCTGCAACTTAATCTTCGTCATGGAGGGCAGATTGTTCTAGTTATAAAGAGTTTAAAGTGGCTCTATACTCTGACTAATGAAATCTGAGAGAAATGTGATATGTGCAACTTGGATTTGAATCAAGAACAGAATAGTAGTTGTGTACAGATGCAGGTAGAAAACGTCTATTGCCTAAGCTTTCTCGTTCTTCTTTCTGAGATTCTAGTCTAATCAAAGTGACCCTAAGTGTCATATTACACTCAGGTGTGTGATGGTTAGAACATAGAATTAGACACACTTGTTTGGAATGAAGAGTTTACATAGCTTAGACTGCAATTGTTTACAGCTGATTCAACCAAGCTTTACCTATTCTAATGTCTTGAACTCGTTGAACCGATTCTTTGAATTATCGTTTACTAAAAAGTAGAAACTAGTGGTTTGAAACTTCTAAGAGTGACATTCTGAAGTCATGTTGATTGTGGTTTTTTAATTGTTTTATGTTCTTCTAGTCAGTGCATATTATATTTGATAGTTTCTATAAAACTGTTTAAGGATCATATTTTTTTTTTTTAATGGTTTCCAGGTATGGTGTTATAGCTACTCCTGAGATTACAGGTTGGATGTCTATTGGTGGATTTCCGTCCTTTGTTGAAGATATGAAGGTAGAATTCTTTGTTACAAATAATAATTTAATATGGAAAAGGAGTAAGTAATTTAATTAGGAAGATGCATGCTGTTACAAATTTCAGGTATTCTAGAGGGAAAGGTTGAATGGGCCCTATGGAGTAAGAGCATTTGTGATAAGCAACACAATATCTGCAATGCCATTCCTAATGTTGATAATCTTTCTTTCGGGAACAGTTTGTTATTTCATAGTTCGGTTGCATCCAGGGTTTGAGCACTATATATTCTTTGTGCTATGTCTTTATGCTAGTGTCACTGTTGTTGAGAGCTTAATGATGGCCATCGCCAGCGTTGTCCCCAATTTCCTCATGGGAATTATTACTGGTGCTGGCATACAGGTATATAATTATATATCTAATGAAGAATTAAGGCTTAGGGATTTAATTTGTTTCTGATATGTATATTATGTATAATAATTGTCAGGGAATATTCATGCTTGTTTCGGGCTTCTTCCGGCTCCCCAAGGACATACCAAAGCCAGTATGGCGTTATCCCATGTCTTACATCAGTTTCCATTTCTGGGCTCTTCAGGTACACTTAACTAATTACTCAACTTCCCCTATAAAAGTAATATATATTACTGATGGGTTGGTGGTTGGTTGTACGTACAGGGGCAATACCAAAATGACCTAAAGGGAGTGGTGTTTGACAACAGGACACCAGATCTACCAAAGATACCAGGGGAGTACTCTTCTTGTCTTCTTGATGCTGAGTTATGTTCGTTATAGGTCATATTTAGGCTAAAATGATATTTTCGCTCCCAAATTTGAACTAAAGAACCTAAAGACTTATTTTAAACATTTTACATGATTAATATGCTTAGTTTGAAGTTTCCAAGACTTATTCCAATCTATTTATGCACATTTAAGGTTTGTTTGGTCGTTATTGGACATATTTAGGCTAAAATGAGTATTTTCTCTCCCAAATTTGAAATAAAGAACCTAAGGACTCATTTTAAACTTATTAATGTTTTACATGCTTAGGTATAACTTTCTATGACTCATTCCAATCTATTTATGCACATTTAAGGCTCATTGGGTCGTTATATGTCATATTTAGCCTAAAGTGACATTTTCGCTCCCAACTTTGAACTAAAGAACCTAAGGACTCATTTTAAACTTAGTACATGGTTATTATGTTTATTTTTAAGTTTTCAAGACTTATTCCAATAAACTTATACATATCAAATTTTTGTTTTTGTAAGGTCTATACTCCGAGGACTGCGCCTTATGCTAGTGAGGAAATTGATGTGGTTCGTGAGCAATGGGCGAAGTTTTTTACCAGCAAGTATTTATTATTGACCTGAGGGAGCTTGATCGAGTTGGTTTAGATGTATAGAACAATCTTTTATGTTAAAATGCATGCGTACGTTGAAATTGGAACGTATGTATATTTAAATGTATTAGTACGTGCACTTTGGTTTTGGAATACATACAAAACTACAGTTGTTGTTTATATATTTGTTATACAGGTTGCGATATTCTATTATTGTATGACAAGTTTCTATATTTGGTGCAAAATCCCTAAACAAAATTAGAATTTTTCCGCCAAAAGTGTTTTGTTGTAGTGTACATATATATGTGTACGCTGCAACAAGGGTGTAAATTTTGGCAAATTTTCAGACTTGTTGCAGCGTACAAATAGATGTACCCTGCAACATGTGGAGTTTTTTGCAGCGTACACTTCTTAGTACGCTGCAACAAGTCAATATTTTTTCCAAAATTTTGACACTGGTTGCATGTACGCTGCAAAAAAGTACCTTTTGCATCGAACATTGTACGCTGCAACAAGTTCAGACTTGTTGCAGGCCCCCCAGTTGCAGCATACGATGTACGCTGCAACAGGTGTCTAAAAGCCCGCTGCAATAAGGGTTTTTTCTACTAGTGGATACATGTATTTTTTTCAAACATCAAGCTAAAAAAAATCTAAAATTTTAACTATTCAATATAGCAACCAGGGCATTGCCCGGATTACACACTAGTTTATAATTAGAAAGAAAGGTACAAACTCTTATTGTTTAGTTCATTTATACAAATAGTTATGCTTAGTTAGTAATCTTTTCTAATAAAACAAAACATGTGAATACAATATTCTCGTTTTAACAATTAGATATTAGGTTAATAGTTATGATTTTGTGTTAATAGTTACATATTTCGTATTAACAGTTATGATTTTTGCGTAAATAGTTAGGTTTTTCTTGTTAATAGTTAAGTGATGTCATCGGTCTTAATTAAGTATAATATGGTTATACAAAACGTAGGCCTTGGTTGGCAATTACATGTTAGTTGATTTGACTATTTGTTAGTTTTTTAACTGTTTGTATTAGATGGTTTGACTAACTGGTTGAGTTAGTTGTTTTGTAATGTATTTGATAAATTAGTTACGTTGTTAGTTGTTAGCTGTTAGATTTTTAAAATGTCCATATAAGACATTGGCGTAAAGTGATGTAATATGGTAACGATTGTATTTTTATACAATCTTATATATATATATGGTTAAACTGCTCTTTTGATAGTATAATATGGTTATACAAAACGCAGGCCCTGGTTGGCAAAAGGCCTTGCATGTACAAGTTGTACAATAAATTTATTGTACACCAACATAACTTTTACCCAGTTTTCTCTAACCTTTACCCACTTTTCTTTAACTTTTATATTAAATAAAAATGTTGATAGAAAAATATTTTAAAGGGTTAAAAGATTAATTTTATACATAATTAGTGGTTTTGAAGAAATATTTTGTATTAAAATGAAAAACTTTATCACTAAAAATTAGATAACTTTTACATATATAAGGGTAACTTTTAAGCAATTTACGTTAACTTTAACTTTGATATACAATATTTATCATATAGACATATACCCCATATAAATAAGAATTTGTGTAATTCAATTAAGTGTACTCGATACTTATGTAAACTTTGTATTTATTTTCTTTAAGGTAAAATTGTTTACATACAAAGTACTCAATATAAAAGTATTATTGAGAATGCTATACATGTACGGAGTAACTTTGAATCAATCGTACATTATATGAGTAAGTTTTTCTTGTCATGTCCAAAGTCAATCTGAAGGTATTGGTTTATTAGGGTGCCTTTTTTTTATATAATAAAATGAAAAACAACACAAGTTAGTGGAGTTGGTGGGAAATTCAACTTATGATTTATAGGTCACAAGGTCAAGCCTTATCATCTGCGGAAATCTTTGAAATGGCTCAAACAAAACCTACGTAGTTGCCCGGGCTGACTAACTTGTCATATGTGTTGATTTAGTAGGGTCACTTTTCTCTTACCTAATAAGAAAAAAGTCCAATGTCAATATTAGCTTACCACCTAAATAAATAAATAAAGACAAATCAATTAGAGAACCAATTTTGACTCACAAAACTGTCACATGTTTTTTGTTGTCATTAGAGTATGATCAGCTTCAAGTCTTAAAACTTGATTTTTGCTGACATGGCATGTGACTCGCCTATTCTTAATACCAGATAAGACATTGGTATCATTGAAGTAGGTAATTTTTGGCATAGTTTTAAATCGATTCGAAAAACCCAGACACAACTTACCACTCAAAGTTTGAGTTAAATAAAAAAAAAATATATGATATATTAAATGAGAAGTCATAAATAAGTTTGAGGTGTGAAGAGCTAAAGTTTTCTTAATGTGAAAAAGCCTCAACAATAACTTATTTATAAAATAATAGTGAAAAACTGACATGAAATATAGAATAAGACAAGAGTCCCCATGAACTTGCTCTAGCCACAACATGCTGATAACAAAAAAATGACAACACTTTATAAGTCTCACACTCGAAAATGTTTTGTGTATCATGCTTTCGAAAATAATAAATGCTTTGTAGCTCAAAGAAAAATATGTCAGATCAAAATAAATGAAACACGAATATGCTTTTTTTTTATTTTTCCGGTATTTTCATGAAATAATCCTGAATTTTAGCGAATTCACTAATGCCCCTCGACTTTCAATAATACATAAAATACCTCTATTTCAAAACTTAATGTACGAAGTACCCCATTTAAATACTTAATACACCAAATATCCTTAATGACATCATCAACCCCATAATCAACCAATTAACGTCTAATTAACCCACCTAATACATAATTAACAACCCTAATCAACCCATCCGTTACCAAACCTAATTAACTCATCCATTAACCCATTAATCTACCCATTTCCTTTTCTTTTCTCTCTCCCCTTCCTTCTTCCATTAAATCACCAGAAGAAACCTCTTCCCTGTTTACCTGTTGCCGAAAATCCATCACCATTTTCACCTAATTACACTCACCCCATTTTCATCAACGTCCAAAAAACCAAGAAATTCAATAAACTACTCCTACCATCAACCCCACTCTCTCTCATCATCATCTCTATCCTTGCCTTCTTCGCTTTCTCTATCATCCTACTCCTCAACATCACCATTAACATTCCTCAGAACTCCAACCTCAGCTTCTTTGCTCCCTTGTTACCCCCCTATCGTCGTCTTTGACATTATCATGCGGTCTTCTTGTTTCTCTTTTTTTGGACAACAATGATGGAAATAAGAAGCCAAATTTGTCTCTAAGTGAGATGTTCCCTCTTCCTTCTCATGATAATGTGCACCTTGGTTGTTGCGCTCCCCGCGGGTCAAAAATAGCAAGAGAGTGAAGAACGTATGTAATCGATTAAGCGAAGCATTTAGAATGGTTTAGAAAAATGAAATCCTAACTTGTTCAAGTAAGCAAATAGTAATTACCTAGATTTTAGGGTAATAATAAAGGTTCTCGATCAATCTGATCTTTATTCTGTGCTAAGACCTTTCTAAGAAAGAGAAGAAATTAGTGAAATTCAATACATTAGATTCTTAAGCTTCAGAACGAAGATGGTGAGATGGTCCTGTAGCCGCCTTGTTCTTTGTTATCAATTTTTTTGGCCGAAAATCCCTAACCCTAATTTGTTTTCCAATTTGAAATTGAAATTGGAAATTGGAATTGTGGATTAGAGATTAGAGATGAAGGGGGAGTCTAAGAAGGGAAGGGGTTAATTAATTAGGGAAGGAGGAGAGATGATGTTGTTGTTTTTGCTTGTCGCTGCTGATGTTGTTATTGTTGCTTGGTGGCGGCTGACAAGTCGATGGAGCTGGCGGCAGACAGGGGTGGAAGAGGCGGTTCTAGTGGAGGTAGGAAATCGACAACCATGGAATTGAAGAAACTGGAAGAAAAAAAAGGGTTAATTAGGAGCTTAGTGGATTAGTTGGAAAAAAATGGGTTAATGGGTGGGTTTATTCGATTAATTATGATGTCATAAGAGTACTTCGTGTATTAAGTTTTGAAATAAGGGTATTTTATGTATTATTAAATGTCGAGGGACTGATGAAGAATTACGTCAAAACTCATGGGTATTTCATAAAAAAATCCGTTTTTTCTTCTATTTTCAACAACGTATTCATTTACTTTGAACTATGGCCCTGTTCTTCTGAACTTTGTTTGGCTGAACTGAACTAAATTGAACTGAACTGAATGGAGCTGGACTGAACTGAACCGAATGGAATTGAATGAATAGTAAATAATAAATAATAAATGATAAATGATAAATGATAAATGATAATAGATTATAGAGATAATAAATAATAAATAATAAATAATAAATAATAAATAATAAATAGTTAATAATAAATAACAAATAATAAATAATAAATAGTTAATAATAAATAATAAATAACTAGTTTTTGGGCCCGGGCGATGCCCCGGGTTACTACATTAATGACATTCACATTTACTTATATTTTCTTTTTGCAATGATAACATGAACACATGTAATAGTTTAGTGGTAAAGACTTTAATGTTTAAACTCAAGGTCAAGGGTTCTCAAACCTTATGCAAACCAAGTTTGATATTTTTTTAATGTGTATGAAGATTACATTGAGCAAACCACCCATAAGAAGAGCGCCACGTGTCACATAAACTTTCTTTTAAACGCCTTTTAATATATAGATAATTAATAATTAATAAATAATAAACAATAATAATTTTCCTCGCGCATATGCCAATATTGTAGTAATATCAAGAATAAAAATAACTACAAAGAAATATGAATTCGTTCTTTTGAACAGAACTGAATTGAACTGAATGAACTGAACTGAACTGAACTGAACTAAATGGAACTGAAATAAATTCCAAAAGAACATGACCTATATGAAGTACTCTTAGGCCCTGTTCTTTTTGGCTTAATTTCAGTTTCAGACTTATTTCGCAGTTAAGTTCAGTTCAGTTCAGGAGCATACAGTTTAGTTCAGTTCAGTTCAGTTAAGTTCAACTCAATTCAGTTCAGTTCAGTACAGTTCAACTCTAAAGAAAAAAAGCTTTAATATGTTCTTTTAAGCGTAAAATACGTGTATGTATTCGGCGTGTATAATTTATTTATTTATTTATCTAAAAAACGCAAGAACAATAGATTAAAAAAGAAAATTAAAAGGGTGTTCTGTTCAGAGCACTGAAAAATTGAATTCTACAACTCAGTAGTCAGTATTAAAAATTGGCAACTTTGAAAAATGGAAAAATGTTATCAGAAGAAAATGACGTTTTAGGGAAAGGGATTGGAATGATCTTTCTCGCTCTCTCACACATCATTATTCATTTATTTTATCTCCCTTTTCTCATCAATTCTTTAAGAAAGTCCAAAATTCGAGGTGGGTCTTGTTGAATTTCACACGAATTATTAACCAAAAAAAAAAAAAACAACAACAATAAGAAGATACCCACCAAGTCAAAGTGATCAAAGTTTTGGATCTTTTGCAATAAAGTTTTGTATGTTTATACTATTTCAGGGTCCTTTCTTTTTTTCTGTCAAAGTTAACTTCTGGGCAATCTCCATATTCTCTTTTGAGGTTCAAGTATTAGTTGTTGACTTTTTTTTCTTCTAACTTTTTTTTGTCAAACTTGATGGGTTTTAGGGATTCCCAATTTTGAGCGAAAAGGCTTCTTTGTTGTATAATCAGGGTTTTAGATACTTACCCAGTTTGTTGTAATTTGTAAAAATTAATTAATTTCTTTTCTTGTTCACTTGTTGTATCAGCAAAACTTCCTCTTTGTCTTCTTCAATCTTTCCTGGGTTTGTTTCTGGGTTTTTGAAGTTTGTTGTTAATATTTGGGTATCCGAAGGATAATTTTTTGTGTGTTTTGTATTTTGAGTGAATTATTGAATTGGGCTTTTGAAGGATTTTTTAAAAATTTTGTGTGTATTGCCAACTTCTGGTTGGGAGAAATTTGGGTAGCAGGAAAAGTGAAGTTTGGTGCAAAAGATGGTGCAAGCTTGATATCAGTGATGCCGAGCTTTATTCCCTCCCTCCCTATCTCCAATTCTATGTAAGCTTTCTCTTTTTCATCTTTGTCTTAATTCTCTCTAGTAACAGTTCTAGATATAGAAGTAGTCTGTAACAGACCTCTGTAAGTTGTTCTGCTTATTATTAGGAAGTTATTATGTACTATTGAAATGTATTCTGCTTGTTAGATTCTATGTTACTCGGATTCGGAAGCTCGTATATGACAAGCTATTATGTGATCAAGTGTCCGACTTGGTTTATGCTATTGATATTTGTCCAAATTGAACTGTCAAAGTGTCCATATGCATTTCACCCCATGTTTTCTGAGCTAGGAACTTGAGCAATCCATCTATGTTAGAGATTGTTTCCTTACTTTGGAGAAATCAGAGTTTCCTTTAATCATGATAGGGATTGTATGTTTACATATGAAGGGTTAACTTTGTAGGTTTTTTTTATGAAATCTTCTAATGTTGGTGCCTTAAATTTCTCAGTTTAACAGAGGGTAACAACACAAGTACTTCTCGGATTTCTGAACTTGGTGCTTTTGAGCAATCACTTGATTTTCGTATAGAAGATGATGTCGATCTCAGGAGTGAGTCTTGCTAGATTATAACTTCCATTAACCTGTTATGATTTTTCTACATTTAATACTGTGTTGTTTTCAATCTTTCCATAGTTCTTGACTATTGTTAGTTCTGTACACTTACTAGTTAGAATATTCACTGGCATCATAATAAGTTGAAAGTTTTCAATCTATTATGGTGAAGAAGTACACAATATTAGTAGTGGAGGTTCTAATGGAGAAGATCAATACATTAATGTGGGATCACAAGTTCTATAGGAATGAGAACATATAAACTTTGAGGGTTTGGGCCCACGCTTTAAAAATGGCTGAGAGGCGTAGGATCGGTTTTGTTCAACTTATTTTGTCCGAACTAATCTTAAAAAAACTAATTTTGTCTGAAAAAATCTTGTTTTGTCTAAACTTATCTCTAACTTATTTTGTCGTAAAGCAAGTCAAACTAAGTTGAACTAAACAGGGCCTTTGTCCCATGATAGTACCTCTGAGATCTGTGAGGAATGGGAAAACTTAATGTCTACATTGTCACCAAATGGTGCTGAATTCCTATATTCTTTTGCACAAAAAGGGCTGGGTGTTTTGAAATTTGAAGTAATAATTAGGTTTTTTAGCCGCTTAAAATCATCTTTGTATAGCTTGGTCACTCTTAATTGTCAAGGATCATTGCCAGGGAAATCTTCATCTTTATACCTAATGTTACTGATTTTTAGCATTTCCGTCATGTTACTTTTTTCTTATCATACATGACTGCTGGATTTGGAAGAACAAACTGATTCTTTATTCCCATGCTATGAAGCTCCACTTCTTAGTTGAATACAAGAATTCTCAAGAAATATTTTAGGAGAGGATCCTTAATTCTATGAGAAATAACTGGATTACTAATTTTCAATCAGATACAATTTATGCACGCGGGAGCATAATATAAAAGACTGAAGTTCGGTATGCATACCTATATTAGAGGGAAATCCTAGAGACCTTGTATATGTGATCATCAGTAAGAAATCAGGATGTTTATGAGAATTTACTCAAAGTAAAAACTCGTATACGTGTATTATTCTGATTTCCTTGTCTCCTATCTTTTAAATTTTTGATAACCTCTTTGCTTTGTTTCCATGAAGTAGAAGATGATCGCCCCGTTATAGCTTATGTGTCAATTCAACCTCTGCAATTGCAGGGGTAAGGTTGTGTACGTCCGACCCCTTCTTAGTCCTTACCCCGCTTGTCGCGGGAGCCTCTTTGAAGGCACTGGGGTATTGATATTAATGATGCAGGATGTGTCTGATAGGAAATTCCTAAACCTACCTGGGTTCAGGCTTGGCCTTGTAATCTTTTGTGGTTCACTTGAAAATGTTGGCAAAAGTTTGGCTACATCTTCTATTATCTGGCTGAATGACCAAGTCTAACTAGCACGTGATCCATGATATATTCTAATGGGCATATTTTGATCTTGTGTTTTTAGACCCTGTATTCAGTTCGTTGAAGTCTTCTAGTCTGACTGTAGGCGCTGATCTCCAATTTGGATCTTTCAATAAGGTATAATTTGGCATCATTCACCATGAATGCAAAGCTTGTAAATTTTTACTGCCCGCTTACGGTTTGATGTGTTATGCTTAAAAAATATCTTTCAGCTATCACAGCCCAACTTGGCTTCTGCAAGTGGGAGTCATCGTGAAAATTGGGCAGAATCCAATATGGCTGATGTGAGTCCTAGAAGTGATTCTTCATCAGATGATACTGAGGATAGGAATCTACAGGTACTTTTTCTATGAATTATTTCCCTTGAGCATCTACTCATGTATACACTTCTTTCAGGAAGGGGACAGGTGGTGTTATTTTGGTTTCACATTACCAGGCTTTCTCCCTTTCACCTATCTCTTTTTTTCTCCTTCTCTCTTTTGGTTCAGCTGTATATTTTTCTTCAATAGATTAATTAGTTGAACCTGCATGCAGTTTGAAGCAGGTCAAACCAACACCAGGACTGCTTCTGATTCCAGTGAGAGATCCAAAGAAAAGGTTACGGATCAAAAGGTAATTCAGAATTACTAGTTTCATTTGTAATCTTGCGGTGTGCCGTTCCATGTAAAAACCTGCTAATTCATAGTTCAATGCTTACTCTTTGTAATTTTACAGTCACTCCGACGGCTAGCTCAAAATCGTGAAGCTGCTAGAAAAAGCCGCTTACGGAAAAAGGTAAGTCATACAGTGTCTCTTGAGGCTCCTTTGGGAGTGCAATTCTGTTCAGATTGTTACATATTGTATGAAAATTTAGAAGCTTATGATAAATTAGGAGGTCAAATGTCTCGCTAAACTTAATTTCAACTTGACATTTGCTGTAACATAGTTGGTAATGGTACGTTGTGTATGATTCAGAAGTGTTTCCTTGCACTGAAATTGTTCTCTCTTTTTATTTTTCAGGCATATGTACAACAGCTAGAAAATAGCCGACTGAAGCTGACCCAGCTTGAGCAAGAGCTCCAACGAGCCCGTCAGCAGGTTTTTTTTCCTGCTCCCTCTGTAATTTCAATTTATTCGCTAGTTGCAATTATGGACGAAGGTATTAATGCTTGAATGTCTCTATTTTGCATTGTAGGGAATTTTCATCTCAAACGCTGGTGATCAATCACATGCAATAGGTGGAAATGGTACTTATCTTCTGCACTTCTGTGGTTTATTTGTCGTAAATTATTTCTGATTCCTATTACCAAGATTAACTTGGGACTCCTCAAGTAAGTGTTGATTTTATGGAGCCACTGTTTTGAAATTCTTGTCTGATCACCTTGTAGGTGCCTTGGCTTTTGATGCGGAGTATTCTCGATGGCTAGAAGAACAGAACAAAATGATTAATGAACTGAGGACTGCAGTAAATTCACATGCTAGTGATACTGAACTGCATACAGTTGTTGACAATGTAGCTACACACTTCAATGACATTTTCAGGCTTAAAGGTGTTGCTGCAAAGGCTGATGTCTTTCACATCTTGTCTGGAATGTGGAAGACTCCTGCAGAACGTTGCTTCATGTGGATTGGCGGCTTTCGCCCGTCAGAACTCTTGAAGGTGAGGTCACTTAGGTGCATTCTTTCCTTTTGTATCTGTTGCATTTTTAGAGTTGTGTAGAAACTTTTCTTTATCCTCTCCTAGTCCTCCATACGCATTTCACATGTTCCAGTTCTCCATCCCAAGCAACAACCGATAACAAGCTCACGAGGTTCCGCTGCAGCTGTAGCTTTCATCCTCTCTCTTCTCCCCAAAAACAAAAAGAAAGGAAAAATTTGAGACTAAAGAGATTCTCGTCCTTCCTTTAATGTGGGTATCTTCCAAACCATGGGGTATGGTAAAGCAAGCACACTTGAAATTTCTAATTTTGACTTCAAAGCACTGAGAAATTTAAATCCGCCTTCCTTTCATCCACCCAAAACTAGACAAGGATTCTATATGGCATCTAGTGGCCTTTCGAAGACACCTCCAACACTTCCCTGCAATAATTAGGTCAAGCACCGCAACTGAAGCCAACCTTTTCTATAGGCTTGACCGAGGGCTTTCAAAATGAGTTACCTCAATGATGGCCGCGACAAAGACCTGTGGGGCAAGTTACAACATTCATAAGTTACAGCATCATACAGTTTATTTTTTATCATGGCATTGTCGTGGCATGGACCTGTAAATTCCGGACACTCTATGTTTCAAGTTGGAAGTTTCTTTGTTTTGGGTCATATTAAAGTTGTGTTGAAACTAATTTGGCTTTAGCCTTCTGGTCAGTTTCTGTGTCAGATGGTATCTTCTAAGATCTTATGTCGGAATTTGGGTGATCAAGCTAGTTTTGTTTCGTTTTATTTTTTGGCCATGTAATATTTTGCCCGGTCTATGGGAAATAAGTATTATTCTGTCATTGAACATAGTCTAAATAAGTGCATAGTTTGGTGTTTGCTGTTGCAATTTTTACATCACTACTTTGTTATTGTAATAATCGTATATCCATCTTGATTGCCATACATATGCAGCTTCTGGTGAATCAGTTGGAGCCCTTGACAGAGCAGCAGTTAGTGGGCATCTACAACTTGCAGCAGTCCTCTCAGCAGGCAGAAGAAGCCTTATCGCAAGGAATGGAAGCACTGCAGCAGTCTCTAGCTGAGACATTAGCCAGTGGTACACCAGGCCCTTCTGGCTCATCCGGCAATGTAGCAAACTATATGGGCCAGATGGCAATGGCCATGGGGAAATTAGGAACTCTTGAAGGATTTCTGCGCCAGGTATTTTCTTGACAACTATGGAATTATGTTTGAATAATTTACCAACATCTTACTTGGGATTTATCATTACAACAACTTACTTGAGTGTTTTTTCGATTCAAAGTTGATTTTGTCATATTTTCAGAAAGATCTAGTTTGTAACTATGGGTTCGTTGGCTCATCTAGGAGTTACTCCCTCTGTTCCTGTTTAAGTGTCCACTTTGGAGGAATTCACGGTAATTAAGGAAAATGAAAAGTGTGTAAGAAAAACAATGATTGAGATTGTTTTTTGTTTTTTGGGGGAAAGGATGAAGTAGATAATTGTTTATTGATAAAGTACAAATAAAAGTGGATTTGGGGATGGAAAAGTGGGAAAAATGTAGAATGTGTAAGAAAAAATAATACAGTTTAATGTAGAATGTGAGAAAAGTGTATGGAAAAAACGAAAAAACAAGGAAGAGAAAGTGGAATTAATGAAAGTAAGATAAGAGAAAAATGTGCATATATATATATACGATACCATGTTTAAAAATTTAAACTGTAACCGCAGTTAATAAGTAAGTCGGTCATTCAAAATTAAACTGTATGAAAAAACAATCATGATTTATAGAAAAGTGAGAAAAGTGTATGGAAAAGTGAGAAAAGTGTATGGAAAAGTGACACTTAAATAGGAACGGAGGGAGTATTATTTTTTAGATGGTTTTGAATGTGAGAGAACAATGAGAAGATTATTTATTCATACAGTTTAATTTTGAATGACCAGCTTACTTACTAACTGTGGTTACGGTTTAAATTTTTAAACATGGTATCGTATATATATATATACACACACATTTTTCTCTTATCTTACTTTCATTAATTCCACTTTCTCTTCCTTATTTTTTCGTTTTTTTTCTTTTTCTTTTTTACTTCCCGCTCCTTTCTGGTTTAATTGGTGACAATGACGATCTCCTACGACGATTCATGTTAGCCGACCCAAAATCATTTTGGGACTAAGGCTTTGTTGTTGTTGTTGTTGGTATCGTATAATGCTAATGGATCATTTTGAAATTTACGTCGTGATAATTATTTATTGACGTTGATGATGCAGGCCGATAACCTACGTCAACAAACACTACAGCAGATGCACCATATATTAACAACTCGACAATCTGCACGTGCTGTTCTATCTATACATGACTATTTCTCAAGGCTTAGAGCGCTCAGTTCTTTGTGGCTTGCTAGGCCGCGTGATTGAGTAGTATCTTCAAGTACCTTTTTTCATACAATAAGTAATAAGTTTGCTGTGACTAGTTATACTGTGTGTGGTTAGTGTAGGTAATGAGAACATGTGTTCGTGTTTCCTTGTTCAAGTTGATGTAATTTAAGGTATTGTTAGGTTGATGTTAAAGTAATTAGAGAAGGGTTTTTTTTTTTTTTTTTTGGTATTTTAGGCAGTACCATGATATGTGAAAGTGTAGATTTTCTCTTACGACAAGTAATACTAGTTTTTTTTTTTCTTTTGTGAAGGGGAATTACAGCTATTTGATTAGAATAGAGGTTTTCTGTGCTATAGAATGGATCACTTTGTTACAAGATCTTCTAGTAAAAGAAAAAGAACAACAATCAAAATTGCTTGTCATAGCCAAAATGTTATCAGTATGAACTCCTAAAAGATTAAATTAATTATTTAGAGTTCTAATAGCATTCTAATTAATTAATTAGTATTCTAACAGGATTCGAAATCCTTTCCAAGGTTCTATAAATATATGCCTAGGGTCATAAATTTTCATACGAGTTTTTCAACAAGTATTCATACAATAAAACAGTAATTTTTGAACAGAAAAATCTGTCACATTCTTGCCCATAATTAGCCGAAAATTATAGTACCCTAAGGGCGATTCTAGTTGGTCAATCTTAAGGCGGATCCGGACGTGGTGTTGACTATCTACGGAGGGACGACACTTGGAGTACTAAAGACTTGTTCGGTTCGGGCGCAACTAGGGAGGGCACGCTACAAAGTGTATGCACCTAAATTATGCTAACTGATTATGTGTAAATAATATGTTTCCAGCCATTAAGGTTTTCCGCATGATTTATGTTTTGTCATATGTATCATAACCTAATACCCCATGACGCTAGGTGTAGTTGACGCTCCCTTCGCACTCTATCAATCGGTGTTGCCATATACTTACCCGTAAGGACTCACGAGACTAAGAGTTGAGGGTTACGTTGGATGCGCCAAGATTGTCTATACACCAGTGCTGTATTAAGGTGCTGGATATTCCGAAAGGCTAAACCCCCTTCAATTTTTTGTCTCTCCATAGCTTTCCTACTGGCCCAATAAATCGGCCTTTTATCTAGAGATGAACTCCAGAAAAACCGAGTGAAGAGGCTTGTCATAAGGTTCTTTTTTTGGGAGCATATAGGTGGCTAGAACATGGGAGGAAAGGGCAATGATGATGCTGTTTATGAGCAGAAGCTTTCCCGCTTGAGATAAGTTATTGAATTTCCACGAGGAGGTTTTCTTAACCATTCTCTCATACAAGAAGTCAAACTTCGATGAAGAGCGCCCATCAATGTCCATGGGGCAACCAAGGTAAGTTCCCAATGTTGCTCTATTTTTCACTCCCAGTGGTTTCCTCATGAAGCGAACAAAGGTGGAGGGAGTGTTAGGAAAAAAAATAATAAACGAGTTTTCAAGGCTTACCACCTCACCAGATAATGTAGCAAATTCATCGAGGGCAGTCCGCAACTTCGAGCAAGAGTCCGGTGTTGCTTTGAAGAAAAATAGTGGTCCATCGGCAAAAAACAAGTGATTGATCCGAGGTGCCCTTCTTCCTATTTTCAACCCCTTAATTTCTCCACTGTCTTGCAAAGCGATCATTTTTTTTACAGGACCTCCATACATAGAATGAAGAGATACGGGAGAGGGGGTCTTCTTGACGAAGGCCACAGTTGGGCTTGAAACTTTCTGACGGTTCTCCATTGACCAGGATGGAATAAGTTACTGAAGATGTACACTGCATTATCCATCCTATCCAAAATTTCGGGAATTTGTATGCACGCAGGACCTTTTCAACGAAGTCCCATCTGATCCTATCATACACCTTGTTGAAGTCGATCTTGAGTATGCCCATAAACTCTATTCCTTTCTTTCTTTTTTTCACAAAATTCATCATCTCATGAGCAAGTAGGCAATTATCAACGAGCAATCTTCCCTGGACGAAAGCATTTTGGAAGTCTCCAACTATATCAGACACTATTGTTTTCAGTCTAAGCACCATTGTCTTTGAGATGATCTTGTATAGTGCGTTGCATAGACCAATTGGTCTGAACTGAGCCGTAGATTCTGGTCTGGCAGTTTTCGGGATGAGTGCAATGAAAGTTCTATCGGTCTCCGATAGCATGTAGCCACCTGCAAAAAAACTATGAATCGCATGACAAACATCCTGGTTCGTCTTATCCCACAATGAGTGGAAAAAAGATGGTGGAGTGTCGTTCGGTCCCGGGGATTTCATTCCTTTCATGCTAAAGACCGCCTTCTCTATCTCTTCATTGGAAAACTGTCTGTTCAGCATAGTAACATGGTTTTCTGAAAGCTGCGTGATGAGAGAGAACCACTCGCTATCGTTGATTTCATGCCCCATATTGATGGGAGGAGTGACTGTCGTTGAAGAGGGGTTGTGTGAGGGGGTCGAAAAAGCACGAGGCTAATGCGTGACCTCGTCCCTCGTATGCACCCCTCGATTGGCGATGGGTATCCTTAGTCCAAACTCCCTGAGGGAGCCAAAATTCATTATGCGGTTCTGCCCGTTCACATTAATATGCTGATTTTCAGGTCGTCCCAACTTGATGGGGAAATAAACGCGGGGTAGGATCGTTTCACCCTTCGGCTATTTTGATTACCTACAAGCACGAGTATTTCCTTCACTCTCCCCAGTGGAGTCGCCACTGTGAGGGGGTCGAAAAAGCACGAGGCTAATGCGTGACCTCGTCCCTCGTGGGTGTGACGATTCTTTTTATTCAATCAAGTGTAATTGGATTTCCTGTGAGTTTACACCCAATTGACTAGTAATATAGGAGTCTCCATTCAGTTTTTAACAACAATGAGAAAAACTGACAAAACCCGATTATCGTGACATAAAGGGAGTGCAATTATGTTTGACCACGACGGCCGTAGGTTCCCTTGTGATCCCTGGTATGGGGATCTCTCAACATACACCGCAAGGTAGAGATTGAGGGTTCGGGGGACTGTAACTACCGAGAGGAGTACTCGCTCGTCGATAACTCCAGAGGCAGGATATCCTTACTAGCTCAACATAAATAATTGAAGGGACATGCGTTAACTATTAAACTAATCTGAGTTGATTTTAGCAATATGCAACATATAATACTAGATCGATCGCGATATCTGATTTAAATAGCATTAAGGGACCTAGCATGATAATCCAATTTCCCAAAAATATTATATTTGTTAGGCGTGGTAGAACAATCAGATTTAGTTAGTTTAACAGTTCATAAAAAGGGCGAGGAAAGCAATTAAATCATAGAAAAGGGGCACATTACGACGCACCCTTGAGAGGTGCGTCACGGTTCTCAGAAAACTAACCACTTTGACTTTGCTATTTCTCCTTTTATTTAACGAATCTCAAATTATGGGACAGGATACGTTCTGTTTGATTTATGGATCGATTGCGACAGAACGCGTGATCAGTTTTACAGCCTGAGGCTTAGGCTTAGGGGTTTAGAGTCAATACTCAGAAATATCATTGTGTGTTGTGTTGTTTTCACGTCGAACTTAGGGGGTCTATTTATAGGAAAGAGTGGCGTAGAAAGATAGATTTTCAGGAATTTGAATACGAAACGGATGAGGAAAAGAATCCGTCCCAGGTATTTTCGGCGCCCAGCTCTATCTTTGGCGCCCAGGGCTGGGCGTTGAAAATAGGGTCTGGGCAGAATTCTTTGTCAGATTGGACTCTAGAGTACGGAGTCCATTAAGAGACTTAATCCGAGTTATTTGGTGCGTATTAACCTTGTGACGGGATGCGTCTGGGCCCGTTACGAACTCTAGGCTGGTTAGGATTTTAATTAATACGTGACTCTTATTTTCGAATCATATTAGGAATAGGATTCTCTCGCAATTTCTATCTCATTTAGGATTTATGTTGGAGTGCAACACCTAATTCTGACAGGTTTCTATCTTTTATGACTTACCACTTTTAACAACTACCCATTACGGCAGTTACTATTTTTAGCAGGTTTCTATAAATAGCAGGTTTCTATAAATAGCAGGTTTCGGGTGAAATGAAAAGGGGTAATGAGATTCGTTATTTTATAGGAGATGCGTTGTCAAGTGGAGATTTATGTTTTCATCATCGAACCTTCCCTTTCGGGAATGGGGACAAAAGTAGGTGTCTCTACAGGTTGTCACATTTGTAATTTTCCTTGAAAAACATTTTGATTGTATTCTTGATTTCACCTTGATCCATTGTCCACTCCCCTGTGACATTCTTAATCGCACCAATAAAGTTTTTTGATTTCCTTCCCTTCGTGGCTTTGTAGAAGAAACTTGGAATAAATCCACCCCTCGGCCATATACAACAGCACTCAAAAGTTGGTGCTTCAGGCCCAAATACCTCTCAAAAGCTAAGAAAAAGTGTTCCTCAACACTAGGCATGCAAGGCTCTGTCATAATGGGCCAACCCAATATGGAACTTAACTCTTCAGGGAGGGGACATACCTCGTTGTTACCAAAGAAGAAAACGTGGTGAATCGGGTCCCAAGCCTCCAAAGAAGCATGGATGAAGTGCATATCAAGTTTCACGAACCGGAAGGAGACGAGCACCCCAAGATGCATGTCATCTAGCTCCCTTTTCTCCAGTTTGCCTAGCGAACCAAGCCAAGAGTTCAAGGCATTTTCAAAAGACACAGCCATTTGCTTTCTTTTTGTGAAGATGTAGAAGGTGAAGAAGAGCAGTGAAAGACTGGTGTAAGAAAAGTGATCCGGAATGCTCCCTAATTATACAAAAACCAGCACTTATGGTGGTACTCGAAAGGACCACCTACGGTGGGCCCCAAAACCTACGCTAGGCGCAGGGCCTGCAAGAAGGACTAACCCAACGTCCTACTTTATGACATCAAGTACGCACTCCTCATGGTATTGTACAACCAAATCAGCTCCAATCATATATGCCAAATATTCCAGAAGCCACGAGCCGCGCAATTCCAAGCAGTTCGATTCAGCACCCGGGTCAATTTGTTCAAAATTCAAAAGCATTCTAGTTCTAGATCGGCATCCTATTAGTCAGCATATGCATGAGAAAAAGTTGAATATACTTTGACTTGCGCTTTTTCTAAACCAAAAAACCTCAGTCAAAGTGGGGGCTTATATTGGGTATATACACCCGAAAAAATGGGCAATTTTTTTTTCATTTTGCATCATACATATAGCCACAAATTTCAAATTTCACATACAACGCATATGAAATTCAATTCAAACCTTGCAAAAACACACAGAGCAAAACTCAAACCATACAAATCAAACCATACAATTTCAAACCATACAAAATCCAAGATTCACACCATACAAATCCATATACAAATACAACTACAAATATCCATACAAAAAATCCTCATACAAAATCCCAACCGAGGCAAAGCCTTGTGTGGGCTTGTTGTGCGCGCTGGCCAAGCAGTGATGGCCAACTGCTTGCTATTGTCGTTGCACGTTGGGCCTTACGGCCTGACGTGTTGCGTTGTGCTTGTAGCTGGCTCGTCGAGCAATGGGCCGGCCTTGTGCTGACTTGTCTCTCGTCGTGCTCCCGATTTGTTTTTCGATTCCTGAATAATATTTCCGTTTCCGATAATATTTACGATTACGACAATATTTATGATTTCGACAATATTTCCGAATTTGATAATATTTTCGTTTTCAGCAATATTTATGATTCCGGAAATATTTCTATTTCCGATAATAATTCCGATAGAAACCATATTTTCGTTTCCTACAATATCTTCGACTTCAATAATATTTATATTTCCGTTATGAACCATATTTCCGTTTCAGGTAACATCTTCATTTTTGGCAAATATTCTTTCTTTGCCTTTTGGTGGTTTTTTTAGTTCCCACTAAAAAAAACATCCATCATTTTCAATTATCTATAATTAGAGTATTTACTGAATATAATATTCACCTAAATACTTGATCCGTTCACATACTATTTATGTGACCCTACGGGTTCAGTTAAGAGTAAGTTGTGGCATTATTAATATTAATTCTTTTTGAACTGGAGCGGCCTCTAGCTAGGCCTTAAGATCACTTGATCTATTGAATAATTAACTTGCTTAATTAATACTAAACCACATTTATTAGACTTAGCATTAAATGCAAACTTGGACCAAGGGAATTATCTCCTTCAATCTCCCACTTGTCCTTAGGGACAAGTGTGCATTTTCTAATTCCTTTGTCTCTTGATGCCTTCTCATGAACATAAGGTAATATTGGTTATTCCTCGGTGTCAGAGTTCAACTGATCAAATAAATAGATAATCATAGCCTATGATTCATCTGAGCACAGCCATGCATTTTACAGTTTCTAGCTCTCTGAGTGGCCTTGTACAACTTTTGGCATCTCATCCCAATTTTTGGGAGGACAATCTCGATCTTGCGATTTTGAGGTTAGACTTCGTTTGATAGGTGATTACTCAAGAGTTGCTCTTACATCCTCTTTTTACAGTGCGATGGTTGACGACGTCAATGTCTCAAACATGTAATCTCAAATCACTCAGGTATTGAGGATTAGAGTCTAATTAGGTAATTAAATTTACTTGTAACAAATTTTCATCGCTTAAAGTAAATTTTCATAGGTCTGTCCAATACTAATCTTATCAAGTATCTATGCAAATGATTGCGACATTGTCATGCCCACATAGTTCAAGAAACATAACTACTAGTAATCTTGCATTCTAGTAGTCTAGAGTTTTATATGTGTCCACCTTTATAGTAAACATCTGACCATGGACCATTTTCAACTTTTGACATTCAAGTTCACTTGATAGACATTTCCTGGTCACAAGACTGGTCCTGACAGTCTATCTTGAATATATTGTTAAATTGAAAGGACTCGTCATTTAATACTAAACCAAGATTAAATGGAATATGAAATTACATTTCATACGTGATAAACGTTCTACCAGAATGTTTTACAACCATGGGCCTTTAACCCATAAAGAACTATGTTTTATTGCTTCTTAGCAATAAGTACTTTACTTCAACTGTGTAGGTTGCTAGTGATGCTATATTTGGATTTTGCTTATCCAAGCAGTTCACAGATATGTGGAAGACTTTCCATCTGTATCTTAGAACATATAAATTAATATTTAATTTCCTACGCAACAACTCATTGTATTCAATCCATGTTACCATTTCAAACCACGTCGCATATAGCTCGTCCATGCCAATGGTTAACTCCAAAGGGATCTTGCTTGATCCTTTGCCAGCGTTTATGTGTGTATCATCAAATATTTAGCATATCTTTACATCCTTGATAAAGAACTATTCCTATTTACCTTTTCAAGTACCATAGGGCTCTCTTGATCTCAATCTAGTTGATCACTTTAGCTCAATAGAGATTGGTATCTGTTTGTCATGCCTAAAGCCATACTATACATTTTTGGCGATCCTCATATTATATCATACATGATAATCCCCAATTGAATTTTATCCATGTGACTTTAGCTCATTTGGTTTATGTAGATACTGAATCCAGCTAAACTCTTTGACATATAATATAGGTTAAGATTTCATTTAGACTCTTTGATGTTTAGCTTAGTAAATGTTAATACTGAAGGAAATATGTCCTTCACCCAAGGTGCATTAAGTCTAATACCAAGGTTCAGATTAATTGCGAACAATTAATTCAGTAAGATCAAGTGATCGGAACAGCTAGCTGGAGCATGCTTCCGATCAGTGAGTTCTAATCTATATTAGGCTCACAACTTACTCTTGACTGAACCTATAAGGTCACACCAATGGCATGTAACAGATCACCGGATTAAATGAATCAGAAATTCATTTAATAGCTTTTCGGGAATTAGTTTGGAAAACGTATTATACGATATGACCTTGCGTCGGAATTGTATATCGTATCGCGAATATTCGTAAGCTGAGCGAAACGAATAATCGTATCGTACGACGGTGATTCGTCGTATACGATACGATAAATAATAGCCGTAAGGCGTTCATCGCGAATACGAGCCGCAACGGAGCTGCCGGCGGGTCGAGCCAAGCGCGCAAGCGCGCAAGGCCCCACGTGCCAGCGAGCTCGCAACGAAGCAAGACAACCAGCCCGGGGCGTGGCAACGCGCATCACCGCACAGCAACACAACAACGAGCACGCAAGGCCCACGGCCCATGCTGCTCGGCTGCGCGCGCTGTGGGCTTCAGCCTGCAGTGTGGCTGGGCGCGGGTTGTTGCTTGCGTGTAGGATGTGTCAAGGACTTTTGATCTTGACCGGTTACATCATTAATATAATTTTGTTATTATATTTTTCCCACACAACACACAATCAGTTTTTCCAATCTAACCTAAACCTAATTCCTAAATTACGTTCTTCAGTTTTTCTCTCTGTAAAACTGTTCATCCCGAAAAGCAAAAATCTTGTGCGTTGTCTAAGCTACATTAATCAAGACGGTTCTGAACGTGCCGGTGAACCGAATAGAGGAACGACAAGTGGAGTTCTTTGTTCGTGTTCGTTGATACAATACTCGGGAAAACGCGCTTTGAATGTAAGTTTGCTTAAACTGTGCTTTATACATGTTTCCTGGCTTTGGGGATGTTCCGCACATGTTATGTATGTTTAACTGTATTCCCCTACATATACATAGTTGAAACATCCACATAGATTTTGACACAATGCTGTTGGGTATATTATTTAAATATGGTAAAAATTTCAGCCGTTTTTATCAAGTATAAACCCTAATTTTGCTTTCCCCAAATTCGTAAATTGTAGATCGCTAATTGATTTTTTAAATAATTTGGATCTAGTAATTTGGTTAATTGGGAAAGTGAATATAATTTCATGTTTAGTGGCGGATTTTAAAATTATTGGATTAAAATTTTGAATAGTTTCGTTAATTTTAATCGACACTTAAACCAAATTCGTAAAAATCTGAAATTTAAATGTTTAGAACGATTTAAAGTTTTAGATTTGATTATTTAAAAGTTCAAATTTTCAGTTGAAATTGTTAGTTCTTAAATTTTGAATAATGTTAGCCT
Organism: Spinacia oleracea; assembly: GCF_020520425.1. Lineage (NCBI taxonomy): Eukaryota > Viridiplantae > Streptophyta > Magnoliopsida > Caryophyllales > Amaranthaceae > Spinacia > Spinacia oleracea. The sequence continues at coordinate 35,319,044 of NC_079487.1, read as the reverse complement.
ACATTTAATAATTTTAACGAAATTGGATTGTTGTTAAAAATTAATTAAATCACAAAATCGTAAATTTTCGGAAATAAAATCGTAAATTTTGTGAAAAATAACTTAATGCAAATGTTCGTGAAATTAACTTTTTTTTTAATTAGTTGGTGCGTGGACGTGTGGCTCGTCGAGCCATTCGGGTTTCCACGCCTGTGCCGAGCCGCAGCGACGCGGGCAGCAGCAAGCGTGTTGTGTGCCGCGCATGCGCTGGGCGAGGAAAGGGGCAAGCAAGGCAGGCACGCCTTGGCTTGCGAGCTGCGAGAAAGCAAGGTTGCCATGCCTTGCGCAGTGTCGAGCACAGCAGGCACACAGGGGCAGCGAGAGCTGCGGTACGTGGGGCGTTGGCTGCGGGGGCATGGGCAGCTGCTCGTGTGCCTCGTAGGCCACACAACGTGCATTGCTCGGCTGGGCGCAAGCCTAGCTCGCATCGCACTCGAGCAATTTGTTTTTTGTTTCGTTGGGCTTGACATTTATGTTTGCATTAAAATTGGCTAACGGGATAATTAATAATTATTTTATTTAACTTGGGACGGGCCGTGAGTTTAATTTAATATTTAAATAATTAATTATCCGGAATAATTATTGGTTTGAGTGGGAGCCGCTAAATGAAATAAAAAATGAAATAATTACTTTAATTATTTTCATAGGTCGTATTATTTTAATTAAATTCAATTTTAATTAGAATAAAGTCTAAGGATTAATAATTTGGAAATTGATTAATCTTTTAGGAAGCGTTTATGTGAACGTGAATTTTAATTAATTCACGTAAATACTTGCATAATTAATATGGGCCATTCGTTTTAACATTCGAATGGGTGAATGCATAGAATGTATATTTTATGTAATGCAGGTACTCCAAGTGACTAGTATGGCCAATCTAGGATAGTTAAATACGGTATGCTAACCGTTTTATCTTTGAATGTAATGTTTTAAATATGGACTGCGAACCATTGAAATTTTGATGTAATTTTATTATTTCAAGTATTTTTCTGGTTTAGAACTTTAAGTTAGCATTGAATGAAGATTCAAGACGATGCCAAGCTAACAGGATGGTGAAGAAGATTGGATGCTTCAAGACAAGAGTTTTGGGCCATACTAGTGCACCAATTTATTTTTGCATTATATATATTATGCTTGAATGAATGTATATTATGTATGAATATGTTGTTTGTATGACTCGATTAGATTTAGTTCACTAAATAATCGAACCAACATAGAAACAACTAGGTCCAAAGAAATATTGAGTTCAAAAGTTGCCTTCCAAATCAAGCACTTACAAAAATCTAAGGATCTAACGTAGTAGCTAGGTTTACACCAAAGCGAGGTGCTATATTAGTTGACTTAGATGGTAAGGCGTCCCAAAGGAGCATGTTGATTGTGGTTTCAACTCAAAAAACAATGGCATTATGTTGTGGCAATGGGATAAATTATGGTATTAATTTATTAACCAAGAGTAATTTGTAGATTACTAGCAATAGGTTTTGCTTACCTAGAATCTTAAACTACTTAAGACATGCCAAAACTGCTTAAGGGTTTAGGACTTTTAGGGTCTTGGAATCGTTTCATTCATTTTGGACCATGTTTTTGCTTTTGCATTAATGAAATGTTTAATAACTTTAATGATTGCATGCTAGCATCTATTTTAAAGTTATTAAGTTATGAATGGTTATTTATTGAGAATTCTTTTCAAATGTAGTAATCAAATGGCCGCAAACATAACACCAATCAAATCATAGGAAATTCTGGATGTCGAGTTGAACTTGACTAACTTTCTTGAATGGGAAAGGAAACTTACCGAAGTTTTAAAAGTTAATGACATGCACTATGTCATTGAACAACCTTTTCCTAGATATGATGCGCAGGGTATGACTCCAGAAAGGTACAAAAGTTGGGCACTTCACAAGTACCTTGTCACGGAGTTTATCCTAATGTCTATTCCCGAAAGTTGGAGAGGGAGGTTCATTACTTTTGAGCCTCATGCTCGATCTCCTAAGTTGTCTTGGGGATAAATGTCGTGAGGGGTTTCAACCCAAGGGCCAAACTGATGGCAAAAGGGTTGATGAATTCGCTAATTCAATGAGCAATCTCAAACTCATTACCCCACACAGGTCGTGTCTAGAGAACGAACTTCTAGAGGCACAAAAGCGCATTTACTCAATTAAGACGGACAAAAACACACCAATTCGGTCTCATGTGGATATATATAAATAGATCTTAATACCCGGTATGTACTAAGTTTCTCCTTGGTCCATCATTGATAAATAATTTCAAATCTAAGTCATTAGCAATTGAATGTTATTTCACAATAGAAATATAAGTGTTATACATATAGGACTAGTTGAGTTTTACTTCCACTAAACTTCTTATATATCTATAAGAATCATGTACCTTTTATGAAACTAAAATACTTATTAGCTTCACTAAATACAATTCCAATTTCCAATGGTTTGCTTATATGCATACTTAGATTTTATAAGCTAGCATTCATTTTCAAGCAATATTTGGATCCACAAATCATATGACATGTCATGTACATAGTTCATTCCATCATTTGATTGAGGAATATGTTTTGTCATCCAATTGACATATGTACCAATATGCAATCACTGCTTGATTTATAGACTTAAGCATTTTGATTAAGCACGAGGTTTCAACATAATCAATGCCGTGAATTTTCTTGTAACCTTTAACAACTAATATAGCTTTGTGTGTAAACACAATTCCATGTTTGATGGTTCTGATCCTTAAAACCTATTTGCAAGCAGTAGGTGTTAAACTATTCTTGCAAATCAGCAAAATTTCAATTATGTCATCGTAACACCGAGTCTATTTATGGCCTCTAACCACTTTAGGGAATATGGGTCTCTTCGTAGCTTTCTTATAAGTCACAAACTCATTACTATTCATGATAATAGTTTGACTACAAGTTGTAGGTTTCTTCACTATTTAATAGAAGAATCTCATAGTTTCGGTGACCTGAACTCTATGCCTACATGGGTATAGAACATCAAACAATAGAATATAAATAACCAATTTAAAAGTACTTTGAATATTCTTTTCTCCTTGAAGCACTTGTAAAGCCTTCTAAGAGATGTATTCTTTAAAGCCACTTCTAAAGTCCTAGAGAATAAGTGTTCGGATTTTCTGAAGAACTTTCTAAAAGCCTCCGGAATGTCCGTTTATGTTTGTTGTTCGCCTCGAAGACTTTCGAAGTCTATTTCTCCTACTTGTCATTTTGGAAACGAATCTCCAAAAGGAAACTATTCCGAGCAAAATTTTGGAGATTCATTTCCAAAATGACACTATTTCGAGTAAACAAACATTATGTTCTCAAAATATGTGGTAGAAATAATCCTTATGTCTCATTTGAATAAACCACAATGAAACATATATCTATTGTTGGGCCTTAGTTTGTTGGATAACAAACACTAAGTTCACACTGAGTTTAGAAACTCTTAGATATATAGTTGAAAAGATATTCCGAAATAATTTTTCCTTAGATTTAACGAATTTTGTTTAGTTTGGCGGTAGTTGAGCATTTCGTTAAGAGATTATAGGAAAAATCTTTATGATTCATCATTTATTGCATCAAATACCAATTGACTTCGATCATTCCAATTTAGATATACCATATCTTATGGAGCTCGATCGTAAAATTACAACACACAATCATTGATGATCTTTCTTGATCTAAGTAATTCTCCACATGATCTAACCTATATCAACAGATTCAAACTTACATCAAATTGAGTAATTAAATTTATATTCACTCAAAGACATGTGAAAAAATAAAGTCATAAAATATTTCTTTTAGCTTTGAACTCTATTGTCTAGGTGTTCTAACAATAGTTCATTTCTTCTGTTACTTTCAACAAGTAAGACTAGCTTGTCTTGAATGATCTAGAAATCACTCAACTTTCAAAAAGTTCATCAAAATGGAGCTTTAGAATGTTGACTTGTTGATATGGTCTAAGCAACAATGCCAAAAATTAGCGGAACTCAAATCAAGAGATTGATTTGAGCCTAGTAATGTTTTTATTGTTAAAGAGTTATTTTTTTTAATCAAACATACATCACTCAACCTGTAAATTACCATTTCATTCAAATAAATAATTTTTTATACCTTGAATATATGTGAGTCTTTTGTGTTTGAAACAGAAATGTAGGTATGCCGATTATGGAACAAAATAATCATTAAGTTCCAGCCTTAGAAGGACTTAAAACATACTAGATGACCCTACAATTAATGTAGAAATGCATGCTTTCATTTCCCACTTGTAGTTCATTAGTGTAGCCTAGCTTCCATTGTGTAAGTTATTACCGAAGTAAGAACCTCAAGCGGTATATGATACCAAGGAAGCTTGATTGCTAGGTTACTTTTCTTTAAACATAAACTTATAGGTAGAAACAGAATTGTAAATTCATTTCACGTGTTCTTTGTTTTCCTATTTCTTGTCCCTTTTCTTATAGCCTTAAGATCGACTTCTCAAGTATTGACTTTTATACTTTGTTTATACATGTCCAATATCATTTGAACAAAGTTCTTACGATTTCATTCATGTTAAAAAATTGCTTCTATTAGATGATCTCACAAGAAGCTTCTAAAGTTCTCCGAGGATCGATCTATTCAAATGTCTAGTAACTAAACTCATTCGAGAATTTAAATGGACAAAGATATTTGGTTGTTAACCATTGGTAAGATTGAGTGTTCAACTCAATTCTTTATGATTTCAAAACTACATTGTATTTTGAATTCACAAGTACCCAATTGGTTTGACATTCGATTCTAATCGAAACAACCATAAAAGTCGCTATAAGAAACATATATTATAAATTTCTTATTTTCTCTCATTTATGTGAATCATTCTCGGATTCACTACCAATCGAGGAAATTTACTGTTACCTTTCTAAAAGGATTTATTATAAAGAAAGATATTTAATTATAAACAATAATTAAAACATACATTAAAGCATGCAAAGTCTAAACATTTATCACGCGTAATAACATGAAAATAAAACATGCAACTTAAACAAGTCACTGAGCATTTTATTGGAAATATTTAGTTCCGACAGGTATGAATAAAATGAATCCAAGACCCTTAAAATCATTAAAGAATTAAGCATGTTGTGGCTTGCTTAATCCTAAAACATTTCAGGTAAGAAAATCCTTTCCTAATAGTTTAGAAACAACTCTTGGTTGATAGTACGTCTAAGAACTTATTAGGAAAACCTATCCCATTTTCCACGACATAAAAGGACTCCTTACTAATATTGTTGAGTTCACCAAAATTAACTTGTACTCAACACATATTGTGTACCTCAACTTTTTACCATCAAGAAGTGAAATCTCGCTTTGGCGGAAAGCTATCACTAATTGACCTAAAAATATAATCACAATTAATGGTGTACCTTACCCCTTTAAAATCAAGAAGTGACACCTCGCTTTGGTGGAAAACTATCACTAACTTGAAATAAAGGTTCTATAAAGTAAGTGTTATTTTGGAATGAGACCTTTTAACTCAATTTTAAAGTTTGGAACTTAAGGCTTTTTACTATGTCAGTTAGATTTTAAGAGAACTAAATCCTTAATCATGCAACATAAACAAGCCACAATCTCATGCATAATATCAAGACATTTAAAATAATAAATATCTTAAAGCATGCATAGATTAATTGTGATCTAGTATGACCCGACTTCATCTTGAAGCTTCAACTTCAAACTCCGTCTTGAAAATGGATTGGAAACTCCATTCTTGAATTTCACCACGGGGTGCGCCATTTTCACCAAATAGGATTTTCAATAATTAAACTAATTACAACAAATTAATGGTACGCAAACCATATTTAAATAAAAACCATGGTGCTTTAGACCATATTTTACATTCAAATTTAATGGTACGCAGACCATATTTTCTATCCTATATGGGTCATACTAGTCACTTTCTGCAACTTGCAAAACAATATGTTTACAATATACCATTCACCCATTCATTGATCAATGAATGGCCCACTTAGCAAGTTAGCAGAAAATATGCATCACATAATATTTGCATCAACTAATTATGGCTCAAGAATTTACCAATTATTTGACCTAATCAGTTCAAATCGAGTTGTTAATCCTAAAGGAATAAGGAACTAATCAAGAGTTTAACCAAAATATGAATAAAATCTCCCACTCAAACCGAAAGTCATATGCTTACTAATTTCTAAACATAAAAAGATTTTTCAGAGTCCAATTGGAAACCACATATTTAATTAAAAATTTAAAGCTCATATAATATTTATTCTAAATCCCTTTAAACGATTTTTAGTTGATTAAAATAAATATAATTTATTCAAGGTTATAATTTATTAAATAATTAGTATAAAATTAATTATAATAAATTAAACTAATAAAAATTAAATTCCGAGAAAAAATTATAAGCTTGAAATTAAAATTAATTAAATTCGTCACTCAACGGAAAATCAAAATGCACAAACGTGAAAAATTCCCCAAAGCCATTGCACGCTTGAGCTATGACCAAGGCAAGGCCCACGAGCGCAAGGCCGATGCCTCGCTAAGGCGCTGCAGCAGCAGCAGCGGTTGCGTGCACGCATGGACAAGGCTGTTGGGCCTTGCCATTGTGCAGCGCGCCTATGCGCTTGCCTCGCCTAGTTTGTCGCCAGCGTTGGCTAGGCGGGGATGCTTGGCCCAACGCACGCGAGTTCCCTTGCTCAGCTTGCTGCTCGCCTACACCCCTACCTTGCTCGATGCTCTCTCACCCTCGCTTTACTCACACCGCACACACAACACAGGTCGTAGCGCGCGTCCTTGCTCGTTGTAGGAGTACCGCATGGGAGACGAGCTCCCTTGCTCGTCGTCGCATGTCCATAACATTGCAACACCCCTTAAGGGTAACACTAGGCTTTCCATTACTTCGTGCGTGCAAGTTTGTGAACGATAAAATCAAAATTTATAGTTTTTCAAAATATTATGACAAATTAATAAATCAGACTCCCTCCATCCCAAATTACTCGTTACACTTACCTTTGCACAAACTTTTAGGTGATAAGTTGTTGTTTGGTTATCAATTGTTATTTTATTGAAGAAATAGATGTGATAGGATTTAGTGGAGTGTTTTTTTTAATTGAATGAGAGAGGGTATGGGGACGAAAAAAATTAGTGGGAAGAGAGAGACAATATAATAATAGTGGATCATTCATAATTTATAAGTGTAACAACTAATATAGGACGGAGGAAAAAGGAAAGTGTAACAACTAAGCTGGGAAGGAGGGAGTATTAATTTCATAAATATTTAGGCGATTAATCAAAAAATAATTAATCATAACAATTTCGATTACATAAACATTAGGGGTTAAAATTAGTGTTCATAAAATTTTAAAGATTCAAACGTTAACAAATTTTATGTGGTCTTTCAATCATGAGATCCCAATTAAATTATCAAATTAATTATGAAAAATCACAAATTCTAAATTATTTGGAAATTCAACGAATTAATTATAATTAAAAATAATGTAGTATAATTAACGATTTTAAATCTTGAAATTGGTAGTCATATGCAGTAGGTTATTTATTAATTCAGGAATATTAAACAAGATTCACAAATATTAATTTTAACATCATTAAAAATTATAATTATGCATTCGAATAACTAAAACCTCTGAAAAGTCATAGTTAGGCTTCAAATTTGGGAATTCTGGGTTCGGCCGAAAAAGAGTGTTTTTGTCAAAATTTTAAACCGTTATTTACATGCGGAATTCACTATAAAATCATAAGATTCAGATCAATATTGACAAAACTGCCGAAAATTCTGCGAACATATAATTAGATAATAGCATGAATTCGTTATTAATTACATTAAATTAATTCATCCCTTTAATTATTTGCAAATTTATAAAAATTTAATCGATGTTAATGTAATTGATTAAAAAATTAATTAGAGGCTCTGATACCACTGTTAGTTTATGAACAATCCAATCCAATTGAACAAACCATAATTTCTATAATTCAAATTAATTGCACATAATCAATTAGCATAATTTAGTATACATACTTTGTGATGTGTGCCTGTAGGGGTTTACAGTTAAATACATATTAACATAGCGGAGTAACCCCAAATACAGGAATCATGTATAAAGTACAGATCAAGCTGACTTACGTTTGTAGCGTGTTTTCCCTAGATTCAACGTATCACAAAGACAAACAAGAGCTCCAGATGTCGTTCCTCTACTTGGTTCACCGACACGTTCAGATCCGTCTTGAGATCAATGGCTTAGAAGTCACTCAAGATATTTGCTTTTGGGAAGAACAGTTTTCTAACGGAGGCACAAAGAGAGTTTAGGGTTTTCTCTTTTCTTTAGGTCAAAACTGATTAGGCAAAAGTGTGTGAAAAACATAAGGGGTGGTTTGGTGTTATAACCCTAAAGTTATAACACCAACCGACCAAGGCACTTAGGCCAAGAGCCAGCCAGCATGCCCGCACAAGCCCACGAGCACACAGCCACACGAGTTGGGCCGTGGGCCTTGTCGTGTGCGATGTTGCTGCTGCTTGTCCCCGCACATGCCCAGCCGAGGGCATGAGCCTTGCTTGGCGCTGGAACACTGATGCGCCTCGATGGGCCTTGCGTGCTTGCGCGCTTGGCTCGTTGGGCCGGCAGTGTGCCTTCTTGTATTTGCGTCTAATGCCTTTCGGCGATTATTTATCGCATAGTGCTTTGACGATCCAATGTCGTGCATATACGATTATTCGTTTTGCCTAGCTTATGAATATAAGCAATACGATATACGATTCCGATCCAACGTCATATCGTATATTTGTGTTTTTCCGAACTAATTCCCGAAAAGCTATTAAATGATTTTCCGATTCATTTCATTCGGTGATCTGTTACATGCCAATGGTGTGACCTTATAGTTTCAATCAAGAGTAAGCCGTGATCCTAATATGGATTAGAACTCACTGATCGGAAGCATTGCTCCAGCCAGTTGTTCCGATCACTTGATCTCACTGAATTAATTGTTCGTAACTAATTTGAACCTTGGTATTAGACTAATGCACCTTGGCTGAAGGACATAATTCCTTAAGTGCCATCCCTAGATGCTCCTGAACCGAACAAGAACAAGTTAGAACGCCAAAAAGCGTCCCTTAGTAGAAAGTCCACATCACGTTCGAATCTGCATTAGGTCGTACAAACTAGGATATAAACTAAGTTTTACGATTTTTGGATCTCACTTTCTGTGATAGGCAAAGCATGAAAAACTCGTGCCTATATTTGTAGACGCCTACATTTCTTCCTAAGCCCGAAGCGGTGAGTTCGATGATGAAACCAAACATTTCTTGTCTACGCTTTCCTAACTATGCGACGAACAACCTATAACTGACTAACGCAATCCCAAAACCCATATTTCTATTTCTAGTTACCTCTATTTATAGTACGTCCATGCTTAACTGCTACCCAGAATAGTAACCACATAACGTAGATTTTCAAGTGATTGTGTCGCATTACGATTAATCCTTAGGGATAAGAGTTGCACTCCAACTGGTATCCTTGAAGAGTTGAACCGTGTATGAGATAGAAATTCGGAATAAAACCGAAAAATCACCCTGGGAAAGCAAATACTATTTGATTCTCAGCCAGTCACGACATTGATAGATTTTGTGATGAGCATTCAATGGTCAGCATAAACAAGTATGGCGCATCTCAGCTTAGTGCTATAATATTCTAGAGCACAACAGGCAAGCGCCACTCTTTTCTTGCTCTGCCATTTGATTTTCACAAAAACTCAAATTCTTCAGATGTTTATCTTATTTCGTCCAGTTACACTATAAATACGACCATCTAAAATCTGGAAACGATCACCAATTACCATCAAGTTACCACTAAACACCATAAAAAGCTTGAATATTACCCGAAGCTACACTCTGCCCCGTATTCGCAACCGTCTGCCGTATTAACACACGGTTAAGCAGATTATGATCCCTATAATCGCTCAGCCCAGCCTGAATCCTGCCGAAGTTCTAACCGAATCCCAAGCCTAAACTAAGGAATTCAAAGGAAGGTCTGGAGGAACCTCACCAAACAGTCAGTCATTTGTCAGGAAGTTCGAAGCAAAAAAGGAAGGCTAGTAGAGACAAGTGGTTAATGTTCATGAGAACCGCAGTATAGCATACGTTATACTGTAACCTGAAATCCACGTTTTAACGCTTTCATCACCTTTATAAATATGTTCATTCAAATGTGCTATATTACTCACGCCTAATAAGATAATTATTTGACAAATATGATTATGGTTAAGCACATTAAATCAATCTAAATCACTCTTTTGACGTTATTTAGTTAAATTATCTGTGCATTAAATTAACTCAGATTAGTAATGTAGTCTAACGCATGTCCCTTTCGTCGTCCTGTCGAACTAGTAAGGACCGCCGCGTGGGCTAATGCCGGGCACTCCTCGCATTAGTAAACGTCCCCGGGACTCTCAATCTCTACTCCGATGGATGTACGTTGAGCGATCTCCATATCAGGTATCACAAGGGAACTTGTGGCCGTTGCGAGTCAAATATGCTCTCCCTTTGGGCATATCACGATAACCATCTCGAGTAAATTATCGTTTATCTCCTAGGTCCATTCTCAGTATGTGCCACTCCAGCTTACACCGGATAGGCCTTGAAAAAAATCGTTCATGAACCCGACTACTTCGACCGGAGCCTGTTGTGGAATTGACGATAGGTTTGGTACACTTTTCACACCCAACCTATCATACTTTAGAGACTCACCATAAAACTAAATGCGCATCCATATCTGCATCCATGATTACAGTTAGTTTTGTTAGGTTATGATACATATGACAATTCATAAATCATGCGGAAAAACCATAAAGCCAGGAAAGCATATTATTTACACATAATCATTTAGCATAGTTTAGATGCATACACTTTGTTGCGTGCCTTCCCTAGCTGCGCCCGAACCGAACAAGAGCAAGTCTTTAGGACTCCAAATGTCGTCCCTCCGTAGATAGTCCACAGCACGTCCGGATCCGCCTTAATCTTGACCAACTAGAATCGCCCTTAAGGTAGTTAGAATTTTCGGCTAATGTAGGCAATTATATGACTGAATTTTTGCTCTCAAAAATCACTTTGAATACTTGAATCGTGTATATAAATAATGACCCTAGGCCCTTATTTATAGAGGTATGGAAAAGGAATTGTAATCCTACTAGGATGTGGATTTGTTAATTAGAACTTTATTAGGACTCTAAATAACAAAGCAAATCTAATAGGATTAGGATTTTAATCTTCGCATGAATCCTAATAGGATTAGGATTTCCCGCACACGCATCGCACAAGCCGTGCACCCGCGCAGGCCTTGCGGCCCACGACAAGCGCACAGCCCATGTGCGGTGCTGCGCGAGCGCGCGCCCTTGGCTGGGCCTGGCCTTGCGCTAGGCCTGGTCGAGGCGTGCGTTGCTGCGTGCGGCTCGCTGGGCGATGGCCTGGCTTCGTGCTGGGCCTTCGTCTAGCGGGCCTCGTCCGATGCTAATTCGTACGATACGCTTCCGATTAAATTCCCGATTCCGGAATTCATTTCCGATACGAACAACATTTAATATTTCCGATTCCGGAATTAATTTCCGTTTCGAACAAATATTTAATATTTCCGTTTCCGGAATTATTTTCCGATTCCGATAATATTTCCGATTCTGACAATATTTCCGTTTCCGGCAATATTCCGATTCTGGCAATATTTCCATTTCCGATAATATTTTCCGATACGTACCATGTTTCCGTTTCCGGCAACATCTACGACTTGGATAATATTTATATTTCCGATACGATCCATATTTCTGTTTCCGGCAATATCATCGTTTCCGGAGTATTCATTTCTTGCCTGTGACGATCTCAGCTCCCACTGAAACCAAGATCCGTCGATTCCGAATATCCATAGATGGAGTATTTAATGCCATTAAATACTTGATCCGTTTACGTACTATTTGTGTGACCCTACGGGTTCAGTCAAGAGTAAGCTGTGGATTAATATCATTAATTTCACTTGAACTGAAGCGGCCTCTAGCTAGGCATTCAGCTCACTTGATCTCACTAAATTATTAACTTGTTAATTAATACTGAACCGCATTTATTAGACTTAACATAGAATGCATACTTGGACCAAGGGCATTATTTCCTTCAAGTTTGTGTAAAAATTCTATGTGCTATGTGACCCAGACACGTAGTTTAGGGTCAACAACAATACTAAAGTCAACAAAAACAATTAAAACGTCAAAAACCGAATAAAAGGTTACGAATCAAATAATCAGAATTATATATTCTACAGCCTTGGAGAATGCGTAGAAAATTTCAGCGCTCACCTTGGCTGCGCTATAAAATTCCAGCGCACTCCAAAAGAGCGCAAGAAATATGTAGCGCGCATTGCAGAAAAAAATATAAAAACAGAAAACAGAGTTTAAGCGCCAGAAATTAGCAGCGCAAGACCTGCTTGCGCCATAAAATAGTAACGCCACCTTCAGCAGCGCTATAAATTTCCAGCGCTATTCTGTTTTTTTCGTGCAATCAAGTAAGTAGTTAGAAGTTCAAAAAAATCAAGTTGGATATTCGTGCGATTGATTCAAAAGACTGAAATATACATCTGCCTTAAAGCATTACGTAAGTCTGGCTTGAAAATACCCACCTTAAAACGCGCATATTCAAAATTGTGCCGAAGCTATTTTCACGGAATTAAGATCAATCGAGTATAGTCACGATAAACTAACCCAAACTAGCATTTACAAATCCACCCCTAAAGGGTGGTACGCACAATTACATCCCTTTCGTGCCAGAACGCTGAATATTTGAGTGCACAGACGCTCAAACAAAGGGCCTAGATTAGTAAAATTAAAGCTACGGGAAAGTCCGACTGACTAAAAACCAACTGCACGAACAAGCCACAAAAGGACCTGAAAGCGTTGGAAATTTCCAGCGTGCAATAGGCCCGAGCTATAAAAAACTGACGCTGCTCATTATAGCGTTAGACTATTTTAGCGCTCCCTGGTTCAGTTCTTGGCAATGACTTCTAAACGTACATGACTAAAAAGATCGATTCGTAAAGTAGTTATTAGTCTTCTAATAATACTAATGTCCGGCATAATACAGTTCATGCTATAATAACATTTGACGTTCACTAGAAGAAAAAGTTTCCAATAAGTGAAAAAATTATGTTTTCAAAAATCAGTTAAAAAATGGATTTACACCAAATCACTCGTTATAATTGCTTAATACTATTCGAGGCAAAGCACGAGTCAAGTAGAGTCAAAAATCCTAGCCGAGTTTGTCCCCCTTAATGTGAGTCGTCCCTTGAGTCCATCATGTCTTTTAAAGCCTAAGTTCACCTAGCCTAAGTCCACCAACAGTCTTAACCAAAATTGTTTCCTAAAAATATAAACCAAGTTAAAATCAATCGAATCATCATTCTCCTAGACTTACATCCTAGAGAGTCTTCACACGCTTAGAGTCTTTCCCCTAGAGTCCACTTACATCTAGGATAATTCCCTTAATCCTCATTCCGTAACTAAAGTGAAACCCGTATAGCTAAACGTAAAAACACTAAAACGGTCATAAAATAAGTTTATCTAAGAACTGTGAGGCCCATAGCCTATCATTCTGTAGGTCTAGCCTTATTCCATCATCCAGAGTCAGTTTCAACTTAAAACACTTAGCAGATTGATAGTTATAGCTGTTGTAGTCCAGCAGTTTCATAAAAATCCGTTTTTGTGTTATGAGTCAAACCCATGTTCAACCTTTGAATCCGAGTCTTCTGTAATAGCGTGCTAACATATGCCAAAAAATTAGTGCGTTGTTATAGATATCATTCACCATCTAAAAGGATTATTGAGTCAATCCATCGCTCGAAATTTATAAATAAATATTCTAAATTTATAAGCAATTATTACATTCCGTTCAAATTGCCTAGATCTTAAAAGTATACAAAAGTAAACGCTAGACCATGGAGCACTATAAATTTCACTTGACTAATAGACACAGAATTATTCCCCAAAATGCAAACTTGACATTCACTCAATTTGTTATTTTAATCAAATCTTAAGACGGTCATGACAGTCTAATTTCTAATCGTCCAGATTTTAGAGCATCATATTTCTCGAGTCTAATACTTAATCAAGGACACGAAAGCTACCTTTAAATTGGCAACCCAAACCTCCAAGTACTCAGTTTGCCACTCAGATTTATCAAGCATTCCTTATCATCTGAACTTTCTGGTAGTGTTAATCAAGTCTAGCCACCGAATGGACTAATACATCATTTTTTACTCGTTAACACCTCTTAGTCTGTCAACATTAATCAAGAACTAGGTGATCATACCAACTTTCAAAAAAAAAAATCAGTTTTACTTTTCAAAAACTATTCAACAATTCCTCCCTTAGAGTCGTAACTTAGTTGAGCGTAATTCAAGGAACGGTCGCTCGTCAACATAAAGTCCAATCGTTCGAGAAAGTCTTCATCAAATTCACCCTCTTCAAGCTTCTAGTCCAAACATGAGTAGCATTCAAGAGCAGGTCCATCTAATAACGATTACTCTTGTAGAGCTCACTTCTCTCCTCATCTCCTTAGAAGAAAAACACAAGAAAATCCATCAATTTGAGCATGGTCCAAGTGATCATCTCAATTGCCTAATCCGTCGAATAGGTTACAACACTTCGGAACACCCTACTCTTGAAACAGTTGACCATCAAAGGATAAATGAACTAACCTCTCTAATGAAAAAGAGTTCCCTCTTCCAAAAACAGAAGACAGTTAATGACTGAAAAGGGTTAACATGTGGATTAGAGACAGAAAATTCACCCCAGCAGGTAAGTCGTATAGCAAAATTCTTCCTAAACTCACAACTCGAGGAATATTGTGTCCAATAGGTCCCACCCCAGACCCCCGCGTTAAAAATAAGCATTGGAACCCCAACTTATATTGTGAGTATCATCAGGGAAAAGGCCATCTCACCCAACAGTGTTGGCACCTAAATAATGTAATACAAGATCTAATCGAGGACGAGGTCTTGACCCTTCCTATGTAAGATATTAAGTTGAGAGAATTATACTCCAATTAAGATTAAACATTCACCTGCAGTGTTTAAACCTTAATTGACTTCTCATAGCATTCCTTTAGCACCAAACAACATTTGGGACAACTATGGCATACTTACCGTCTACCATATCGGACATTCCACCACTAGAATGTTCATAATGACAGACTCATAAGCAAATCTCTCCTTCACTGGAAACGCGAAGCTATAAACTAGGTTGTTGGATGCACTGAAGAATAAAGATTATCTAAAGCTCGAAGATGCAAACTAAAAGTTCAAAGAAGCTTAGGCTTAAAATCTAGCACTACAAACTAATTCTATGTCATTCTCCCTTCCATTCTGTTCCTAAAATAGAATAAGAGGCTAAATTGTTGTCAAGTCTTCTTATCATATACTTTTATCCAAGATTAATAAAATTTCTTTTTAAAGTACATCCTTGATTGTCTTACCCTAATAGTTTTAAAAGCAATGAACAAACAAAAAGAGGCAAATTATTCGATGCACGAAACAAATGGAAAAACTTATTTTGCACTTTACATAAAAGAGCTCACAAATAATCACTCACCTGGGCCCAACATAGCCCATTAACTTCAAAGAAAAAATTTCATTTTTGGACCAACAACTGGGGGCTCGCACAGTCTACCTTAACGATTACGGAAAGATATAATACACCAACACAAGAGGTAACTTGCAACCTTTAAAAATATCCTTTCCCTTGACCATGAAACGATAATCCACTTTATTGTTAGCCATGTTGAATCTCGTCTGAAGGAGCCTCTTATTCAACCTGCACTAATCCGAACTTGGGGATGGGAATGCACTATGACAATAATATGGGCTAGAAAAAGGAACTAATCAAGTAAAAGAGGATTACACAATAAGGACCATTCCGGAAAGAAATAATCCAAGAATACAGTGAAGTAATCGGTCAAGTATAAAGTCCTAAATCTAAAACGTGGAGAATCAACAACGATGATATTCTACCAAGGTCAAACAGGATTAAACATTAAGTCCAGTTGTCAAACTAACTAAGGGTATAATTGGAAATTTTAAGCCTTAACCGTTTTCCACCCTAAGCTTAACCACGTTACAACCAAGGAAATTCCCTCCTTGAGGTGAAGCAATAAACATAAGTCTTTCTTAAATCGCAAAAAAAAAAGAAAAGAAATCCCCACTCGGGAATACCAGAAAACCTAGCACGAATCACTTGGCAGTAAGAAGTTAATCAGCTTTGCAAAATTATTTAGAAAACGAAACGTGAAAATGAATCGAATCCTGTGAAAACCGCGCATACCAACCACCTGGCGCTAGAATTTACTAGCGCTTTCCATGTGAGCACTAGAAAATTATAGCGTAGGCAAGCTGCACGCTGTATTTTTCCAAAGCATATGCTTAAGTGTTTGGAAATTTTCCTGCACTTTTACAGAAAAATTTGAACACTTGGGGGGTAAATCCGTGCACAATCCGATTATTTTTATGCAATTTTGCGCAAATCAAGGTGAATTTATAAAAAAAATGACTCATAATCAAAAAATAAAACTACGTAAGGCTTGATTCCAACCTGGATACGTATACAACCCCTAAAGGTGCGACTACTTTATTCCAAATTCCTCTTGGACATCTATTCGGAACAAAACGAACTCCGCTCACTCTGGCTAAAAGTGACTAAAACAAGGACCTATAACATTCAACCTTGTTAGGTTATGATACATATGACAATTCATAAATCATGCGGAAAAAACCATAAAGCCAGGAAAACATATTATTTACACATAATCATTTAGCATAGTTTAGATGCATACTCTTTGTTGCGTGCCTTCCCTAGCTGCGCCCGAACCGAACAAGAACAAGTCTTTAGGACTCCAAGTGTCGTCCCTCCGTAGATAGTCCATAGCACGTTCGGATCCGCCTTAAGATTGACCAACTAGGATCGCCCTTAAGGTACTACTTATTTTCGGCTAAATGGGCAAGAGTTATGGCTGATTTTTCTGCTTAAAAATCCTAGCTTTGAATACTTGAAAACTTGTGTATAAATTTATGACCCTAGGCATATATTTATAGAACCTTGGAAAGGATTTCGAATCCTGTTAGAATACTAATTAATTAATTAGAATCCTATTAGAACTCTAAATAATTAATTTAATATTTTAGGATTAGGATTTAATCTATGCACGAATTCTGATAGCTTTAGGATTCGTATAGCACGTACAGACGCACCGCACGAGCATCGCACGCCCATGCGCAAGCCTTGCGGCCCACGCTGTGCGCACGGCGCACAGGCCCACTGCCCGCAACCCATTTGTGCGCGCGCGCCAGCCTTGGCTGGGACTGGCCTTGCGCTGGGCCTGGTCGAGACATTGGCGTGTTGTTGGATGCGTGTGGCTTGCTGGGCGATGGCCTGGCTTCGTGCTGGGCCCTCGTCCGGCAGGCCTCGTCCGATGCTTATTCGTACGATACGCTTCCGATTAAATTCCCGGTTCCGGAATTCATTTCCGATACGAACAATATTTAATATTTCCGATTCCGGAATTAATTTCCGTTTCGAACAAATATTTAATATTTCCGTTTCCGGAATTATTTTCCGATTCCGATAATATTTCCGATTCTGACAATATTTCCGTTTCCGGCAATATTTCCGATTCCGGCAATATTTCCATTTCCGATAATATTTTCCGATACGTACCATGTTTCCGTTTCCGGCAACATCTACGACTTGGATAATATTTATATTTCTGATACGATCCATATTTCCGTTTCCGGCAATATCATCGTTTCCGGAGTATTCATTTCTTGCTTGTGACGATCTCAGCTCCCACTGAAACCAAGATCCGTCGATTCCGAATATCCATAGATGGAGTATTTAATGCTATTAAATACTTGATCCGTTTACGTACTATTTGTGTGACCCTACGGGTTCAGTCAAGAGTAAGCTTTGGATTAATATCATTAATTCCACTTGAACTGAAGCGGCCTCTAGCTAGGCATTCAGCTCACTTGATCTCACTGAATTATTAACTTGTTAATTAATACTGAACCGCATTTATTAGACTTAACATAGAATGCATACTTGGACCAAGGGCATTATTTCCTTCAGTCTCCCACTTGTCCTTAGGGACAAGTGTGCATTTCCTAATTCCTTTGTCGCTCGATGCTTGCTCTTGAACATAAGGTAAGAGTTGTCATCCTTATTATGTCCAGAGGTGTTTCTCGGTTTCAGAGTTCAACTGATCAAATAAACAGATAATCATAGCCTATGATTCATCCGAGCACGGCCATGCATTTCACAGTTTCTAGCTCTCCGAGTGGCCTTGTACAACTTTTAAGCATCTCATCCCGATTTATGGGAGGACAATCCCAATCTTGCGATCTTGAGATTAGACTTCGTTTGATAGGTGATTACCTGAGCGTTGCCTTTATAGCCTCCTTTTACGGTGCGACGGTTGGTCAACGTCAAAGCAACCAGTTCTCAAACAAGTAATCTCAAATCACTCAGGTATTGAGGATTTAGTGTCTAATAATTTTAATGAAATTTACTTATGACAGATTTTCATCTCTTACAGTAAAGTTTCATAGGTCTTGTCCGATACTAGTCTTCCCAAAGTAAGTATCTATGCAAATGATTATGACATTGCCATGTCCACATAGTTCAAGAAACAGAACTACTAGTCATCTTGCATTCTAATCATCTAACGTTTTCTATGCGTCCAATTTTATAGAAAACTCCGACTAGGGACCATTTTCAACCTTTGACATTCAAGTTCACTTGATAGACATTTCTTAGTCACAAGACGGGTCCTGACAGTCTATCTTGAATATATCGTCAAATTGAAGGGACTCATCATTTAATAAACCACAAATTAAATGGAAAAATGAATTCTTTTCATTTATTGTGAATGATTAACCAATAATGTTTTACAAAGATTTAAACTCTAAAACTTTAAAACATTAAACAGGGATATCAAAGCCATTCTCCAATATGCTTGATTCCCATAGCTGCAGTGTGCGAGTTGTGCTTCGCCTGCGGCAGAGGTTTAGTCAATGGATCTGATATGTTGTCATCAGTTCCAATCTTGTTTATCTCGACTTCTTTTCTTTCAACGAACTCTCGTAGAAGGTGAAATCTACGAAGTACATGCTTGACTTTCTGGTGGTGTCTAGGCTCCTTTGCCTGTGCAATAGCTCCGTTATTATCACAATACAGAGCTATTGGTCCTTTAATGGAGGGGACTACACCAAGTTCACCTATGAACTTCCTTAGCCATATAGCTTCCTTTGCTGCTTCATGTGCAGCAATGTACTCCGCTTCAGTTGTAGAATCCGCAATGGTGCTTTGCTTAGCACTTTTCCAGCTTACTGCACCCCCGTTGAGGCAGAAGACAAACCCAGACTGTGATCTGAAATCATCTTTGTCGGTTTGGAAACTTGCGTCCGTATAGCCTTTAACAATTAATTCATCATTTCCACCATAGACCAGGAAGTCATCTTTGTGCCTTTTTAGGTACTTCAGAATATTCTTGGCAGCAGTCCAATGCGCCTCTCCTGGGTCTGACTGGTATCTGCTCGTAGCACTGAGTGCGTACGCAACATCCGGGCGTGTACATATCATAGCATACATTATTGAACCAATCAATGATGCATATGGAATCCCATTCATTCGTCTACGCTCATCAAGTGTTTTTGGGCACTGAGTCTTGCTTAGAGTTTTTCCATGAGACATGGGTAGGTAGCCTCGCTTGGAGTCCGCCATCTTGAACCTATCAAGCACCTTATTGATATAAGTGCTTTGACTAAGTCCAATCATCTTTTTAGATCTATCTCTGTAAATCTTGATGCCCAATATGTACTGTGCTTCTCCTAGATCTTTCATCGAAAAACATTTCCCAAGCCAAATCTTGACAGAGTTCAACATAGGAATGTCATTTCCGATAAGTAATATGTCGTCGACGTATAATACTAGGAAAGAAATTTTGCTCCCATTGACCTTCTTGTATACACAAGATTCGTCTGCGTTCTTGATGAAACCAAAGTCACTGACTGCTTCATCAAAACGTATATTCCAGCTCCTGGATGCCTGCTTCAATCCGTAGATTGACTTCTTTAGCTTGCATACCTTTTTAGCATTCTTTGGATCCTCAAAACCTTCAGGTTTTGTCATAAACACAGTTTCTGTTAAAACGCCGTTTAAGAAAGCAGTTTTGACATCCATCTGCCATATTTCGTAATCGTAATATGCAGCGATTGCTAACATTATCCGAATAGACTTTAGCATTGCAACTGGTGAAAAGGTTTCATCGTAATCCACACCGTGGACTTGCCTGTAACCTTTTGCAACCAATCTAGCTTTGAAAACTTCAAGTTTCCCATCCTTGTCCTTTTTCAGTTTGAAAACCCATTTGCTTCCAATGGCTTGGTAGCCATCTGGCAAATCGACCAAATCCCATAGTTGGTTTTCAGACATGGAGTCTAATTCAGATTGCATGGCTTCTTGCCATTGCTTGGAGCTAGGGCTCGTCATAGCTTATTTGTAAGTCGCAGGTTCATCACTTTCAAGTAATAGAACGTCATAGCTCTCGTTCGTCAAAATACCTAAGTACCTTTCCGGTTGAGATCTATATCTTTGCGATCTACGCGGGGTAACATTTCTAGATTGACCATGATTCTCACCAGATTCTTCTAAAGGTCTCTGAGTTTCATCCTGAATGTCATCTTGAGCATTCTCTAGAGTTTGTTGTTCGACTCGAATTTCTTCGAGGTCTACTTTTCTCCCACTTGTCATTTTGGAAATGTGATCTTTCTCCAAAAAGACACCATCTCGAGCAACAAACACCTTGTTCTCAGATGTATTGTAGAAGTAATACCCCTTTGTTTCCTTTGGGTAGCCCACAAGGATACATTTGTCAGATTTTGGATGAAGTTTGTCTGAAATTAATCGTTTGACGTATACTTCACATCCCCAAATCTTAAGAAAAGACACATTTGGAGGCTTTCCAAACCATAATTCATATGGAGTCTTTTCGACAGCTTTAGACGGAGCTCAATTTATAGTGAGTGCAGCTGTATTTAGTGCATGTCCCCAAAATTCTAATGGAAGTTTGGCCTGACCCATCATTGACCTGACCATGTCTAGCAAGGTTCTGTTCCTCCGTTCCGACACACCGTTCCACTGTGGTGTTCCAGGAGGAGTCAATTCTGATAGAATTCCACATTCTTTCAGATGGTCATCAAATTCATAGCTCAGATATTCACCGCCTCTATCAGACCGCAGTGCCTTAATCTTCTTGCCTAATTGATTCTCTACTTCACTCTGAAATTCCTTGAATTTGTCAAAGGATCCAGACTTATGCTTCATTAGGTAGACATAACCATATCTACTGAAGTCATCAGTGAAAGTGATAAAGTAGCTGAAACCACCTCTAGCATTTGTACTCATTGGTCCACATACATCTGTATGGATTAAACCCAATAGTTCATTTTCTCTTTCTCCAACTTTAGAGAAAGGTTGCTTTGTCATTTTGCCAAGTAAACATGATTCGCATTTACCCTAATCCTCTAGGTCAAATGGTTCTAGAATTCCTTCCTTTTGAAGTCTTTCTAAGCGTTTCAAGTTATATGGCCTAATCGACAATGCCACAGGTAGGTGAGATCTGAATCATCCTTTTTGGCCTTTTTGGTATTTATGTTATAAACTTGTTTGTCGTGATCTAATAAATAAAGTCCATTGACTAATCTAGCAGATCCATAAAACATCTCTTTAAAATAAAACGAACAACTATTGTCTTTTATTAAAAAAGGAAAATCCCTTAGCATCTAAGCAAGAAACTGAAATGATGTTTTTAGTAAGACTTGGAACATGGAAACATTCTTCCAGTTCCAAAACTAGCCCGGAGGGCAACGACAAATAATAAGTTCCTACAGCTAATGCAGCAATCCGTGCTCCATTTCCCACTCGTAGGTCGACTTCACCCTTGCTTAACTTTCTACTTCTTCTTAGTCCCTGTGGATTGGAACATAAGTGTGAGCCACAACCTGTATCTAATACCCAAGAAGTTGAATTAGCAAGTATACAGTCTATAACGAAAATACCTGAAGATGGAACGACTGTTCCGTTCTTCTGATCTTCCTTTAGCTTCAAGCAATCTCTCTTCCAATGCCCCTTCTTCTTGCAGTAGAAGCATTCGGATTCAGAAGTGGGTTGACTGACCTTCCTCTTTACAGATTTGGCGCCAGTTTGCTTAGTTGGGCTGGCCTTGTTGCCACCTTTCTTAGCATTCCTCTTCTTTCCAGATTTCTTGAACTTGCCCCCACGCACCATAAGCACATCCTGCTTATCACTTTTGAGCGTCTTTTCAGCGGTCTTCAGCATACCGTGAAGCTCAGTGAGTGTTTTGTCCAGACTATTCATACTATAGTTCAGTTTGAACTGATCATACCCGCTATGAAGAGAATGGAGGATGGTGTCTATAGCCATTTCCTGAGAAAATTGCTGATCCAGCCGACTCATATTCTCAATGAGTCCAATCATTTTGAGAACATGTGGACTTACGGGCTCGCCTTTCTTAAGCTTGGTCTCAAGAATTTGCCTATGAGTCTCGAATCTTTGGACTCGAGCCAGATCTTGGAACATGTTCTTCAACTCACTGATGATTGTGAAAGCATCTGAGTTGATGAACGTTTTCTACAGATCTGCACTCATGGTGGCGAGGATTAGACATTTCACATCCTTGTTGGCATCAATCCAACGATTGAGGGCTGCCTGAGTGACCCTGCCGCCTGCGGCTTCGGGCATCGCCTCTTCTAGGACATACTCCTTTTCTTCCTGCATAAGAACTATTTGCAAGTTCCTTTGCCAGTCAAGGAAGTTTTTCCCGTTCAACTTCTCCTTTTCGAGAATTGATCGAATGTTGAATGAATTGTTGTTTGCCATATTTAAAACTACAATTGAAAAGAATAAACAAATAAATAACCATTCACAGTTTCTCTTAATAAACTTAAATTCTAGCATACATGCATAATTCAATGTTCATTAATCATTTTATTCAAGTTATGTGTTCCGGCAGGTGTGAATAAAATGATTCCAAGATCCTAAAATCATTGAAGAACTAAGCACAGTTTGTCGACTTAATCCTAAAACATCTTAGGTAAGCAAAAGCCTTTTGCTAATAGTCTAGGAACTATTCTTGGTTGATAGGTGCGTCTAAGAATTTATTAGGTAAACCTATCGATTTTGCCACGACATAAAAGGACTCCTTACTTATATCGTTGAGTTTCACCAAAACTAACATGTACTCACAATTATTTGTGTACCTTGCCCCTTTAGGACCAATAAGTAACACCTCGCTGAGCGAAAACTATCACTAGATTGATGTAAAGGATATCCAAGCAAGTGTATATTTTGGCATGGCACCTTTTAACTCAATTTTTAAGTTTGGAACTTAAGGCTCTTACTATGTTGGTTAGATTTTAAGTGAACTAAAATCCTTTATCATGCAACATAATCAAGCTTTGATCTCATGCATTTTAAGACATATAAAAGCAATAAATAACTTAAAACATGCATAAGATAAATGTGATCTAGTATGGCCCGACTTCATCTTGAAGCTTTAACTTCAAAGTCCGTCTTGAAAATCTCCGTGGGAGGCACCATTTTCTTCAAATAGGATAAGCTATAATTAAAACTAATTACAACTATTTGATGGTACGCAGACCATATTTGAATTGAAAAACAACTTTGGTACTTTAGACCAATTACATTCAAATTAATGGTACGCAGACCATATTTTCTATCCTATTTGGGCCATACTAGTCACTTCATAACCTGCAAAACAGTACATATACAATATATACCATTCACCCATTCATTATCATGAATGGTCCACATAGCTGGTTAGTAAAACACATTATGCATCACATAAACATTTGCAGCAATTAATCAAGGGCACCAATAATCTACAAATTATTCAGTCCTTATTAATTCTTATCAAGTTGTTTTAACCTTAAGGATTTGTAAACCTAATCAAGAGTTCATGACTAAAAGGGCTCCCACTTAAACCAATAAATTCATATGCTTTACTAATTTTAAACATAAAAATGTATTTCTAGTATAACCGGAAACATACAAATTAATTAAAATTTAAAGCTCATATAAATTTATAATTGAATCCAAAAAGTTTAATTTAATTTCAGTCGTATTTAAATTAATTCATGATTTTAATTTTAGTAAAATAATTAGAATAAATAAAATTTATTATAATTACAATATTCAAAATCAAAATCCAAGAAAATAATTTAAATTATTAATTTTAAAATTAATTAAAATTACGTAAACTGAAAATTTCAAATTAAAATTTCAAAACGATCTAATCTTAACGCAACAATCCCACGCATCGCCCGCCCATGGGCCACACGCACACAGCCATCGCTGGCCATGTGCGCGCAGCCCATGCGCTGTGTCGCATCGCTGCTGCTCACCATCGCAAGGCATCACGCGAGCTGGTGCTCGCTGCGCGCGCCAGCGCTCGATGCACGCGAGCCATCGCTCGCTGCGCTCGCTCGCCAGCGCTCGATCCATGCGAGCCATCGCTCGCTGCGCGCCTGCCTTTCTCGCACGCGAGCTTGCGCTCATTGCACGAGGCAGCAGTATGCGAGCTGGCACTCGCTGCGCGCGAGGCATCGACGCTGGGCGTAGCACTCGTGGCACGCGAGCTTGCTCTCGCTGCGCGCGAGGCTCCGCACGCTTGCGCGAGGCAGTTTGCGCTGTGGCACAGCACGCTTGCTGCCCACACACGACTGCTGTGCCTTGCTTTCGCCCTCGCCCATTCGCCCATTGCACACAGCCCACGACACAAGGCAGGGCTGCTGCCTTGTGCTCGTGCACCATGGCCTTGCTCATTGCATTCGTGCCGCATGGGCGACGAGCTCCCTTGCTCGTCGTCACACGCCCGCACTATACAACACCCCTTAAGGGTAACACGTAGCGTCCATTGCTTTGTGCGTGCAAGTTATATGAGAGAATCGCATAAAAATTTAAAATTTATATTCAAAATTAATGACAAATTAATAAATAATATTAATTTCATAATTTTAGGGCGAAAAATCGAAAATTTATTATTCAATTGATTTCTGATTAACATGGATTCAAGTCTAGGTCATAAAAATTTAAAATTTAACATAAATTTACAATTTTTATGGTGGTTTTTAACCATAGGTATCTAATTAAATTATAACTAATTATGAAAATCAAATTAATTCTAAATTATTCCAATTTTCAACAAATTAATCATAATTACAAATTAGATTGCATAATTAACAAGGCTAGGCATTCAAACTTGTTAAACATATACAGTAGGTCAATCAAAAAGTCAAGATTTATCAACAAGAATCGCAAATATTTAATTTAACATCTTAAATTTACGAAATTTTGCATTCGAAAAACTAAAACCTTCGAAAAGTCATAGTTAGGCTTCGTATTTGAGAATTCTGGGTTCGGCCGATAATTTTAGAATGCCTTTTACATGCGGAATTGACACAAATATCACTCGATTTGGATGAGTAACGAAGAAACTGCCGAAAAACTGCGTACGTATAATTAAATAAACACAATTTGCAATTAATTAACAATTACGAAAATTAATCACCCCTTTTAATTCTTGCAAATTTGTAATATTTAACCATGTTCATGCAATTTAGATTATGAAAATAATAAGAGGCTCTGATACCACTGTTAGGTTATGATACATATGACAATTTATAAATCATGCGGAAAAAACCATAAAACCAGGAAAACATATTATTTACACATAATCATTTAGCATAGTTTAGATGCATACTCTTTGTTGCGTGCCTTCCCTAGCTGCGCCCGAACCGAACAAGAACAAGTCTTTAGGACTCCAAGTGTCGTCCCTCCGTAGATAGTCCACAGCACGTCCGGATCCGCCTTAAGATTGACCAACTAGGATCGCCATTAAGGTACTACTTATTTTCGGCTAAATGGGCAAGAGTTATGGCGGATTTTTCTGCTTAAAAATCCTAGCTTTGAATACTTGAAAACTTGTGTATAAATTTATGACCCTAGGCATATATTTATAGAACCTTGGAAAGGATTTCGAATCCTGTTAGAATACTAATTAATTAATTAGAATCCTATTAGAACTCTAAATAATTAATTTAATCTTTTAGGATTAGGATTTAATCTATGCACGAATTCTGATAGCTTTAGGATTCGTATAGCACGTACACACGCACCGCACGAGCATCGCACGCCCATGCGCAAGCCTTGCGGCCCACGCTGTGCGCACGGCGCACAGGCCCACTGCCTGCAGCCCATTTGTGCGCGCGCGCCAGCCTTGGCTGGGACTGGCGTTGCGCTGGGCCTGGTCGAGGCATTGGCGTGTTGTTGGATGCGTGTGGCTTGCTGGGCGATGGCCTGGCTTCGTGCTGGGCCCTCGTCCGGCAGGCCTCGTCCGATGCTTATTCGTACGATACGCTTCCGATTAAATTCCCGGTTCCAGAATTCATTTCCGATACGAACAATATTTAATATTTCCGATTCCGGAATTAATTTCCGTTTCGAACAAATATTTAATATTTCCGTTTCCGGAATTATTTTCCGATTCAGATAATATTTCCGATTATGACAATATTTCCGTTTCCGGCAATATTTCCGATTCCGGCAATATTTCCGATTCCGGCAATATTTCCATTTCCGATAATATTTTCCGATACGTACCATGTTTCCGTTTCCGGCAACATGTACGACTTGGATAATATTTATATTTCCGATACGATCCATATTTCCGTTTCCGGCAATATCATCGTTTCCGGAGTATTCATTTCTTGCCTGTGACAATCTCAGCTCCCACTGAAACCAAGATCCGTCGATTCCGAATATCCATAGATGGAGTATTTAATGCCATTAAATACTTGATCCGTTTACGTACTATTTGTGTGACCCTACGGGTTCAGTCAAGAGTAAGCTGTGGATTAATATCATTAATTCCACTTGAACTGAAGCGGCCTCTAGCTAGGCATTCAGCTCACTTGATCTCACTGAATTATTAACTTGTTAATTAATACTGAACCGCATTTATTAAACTTAACATAGAATGCATACTTGGACCAAGGGCATTATTTCCTTCAAACCTAAGTCATTAAATGAAAATGTGCTAAAAGTTTTATTGATTAGGCATACGATTATATCATCAACCTAATTACTTTCCCAAGAAAATAAAAGCAACTTGCCTCTTTAGGCATAACTTCCAAAGAAAGCATTCACTTTCTGAAATAACTTGTTTTCTGCCATTCGAATACATAAATAATTTCCTTAAATAAGGATGCATCTACTGAAAAATAAAACGTCTTCTTAAACATTGCTAAAAACTAAGTAAGACAATCAAGCATTCTTTATAAACATCAAAGGGTAGCACTTACTATCCTTACCATCCCTTGACCTCTCTTCATGCAAGAATGTCTTTCACCTTCTTGAACAGTGAGAATCTAAACTTCATCCTGAATCGAGCAACCAGTATTTCGTATAAGTAATTTGCAAGTACTATAGCCAGTAACCCAAGTGAAGCTTCCATAAAAAAAAGGGAGACGGTTTGATCTTAGGCTCTACTGAACCATGTGACCGCATTGTCAAATGACTTCCTTGAACATTCTCGAATGCGCTTCTAAATAAGTACCCTACTTCTTCCTTATGTTTTCAAAATATTTTCAAAAACTAGTTGGATATATCTTCTATCTTAGTCAATCCGTTCATTTCCTTGTTAAGCAATATATGAAGTCTGGATGCACCTTCCCCTATCGAATTCAAAAGAGGCAAAACCTTTGATCTGCTTTATACTAGGGGCTAATTTTGAACAAGCTTAAAATTACCCAAAGATAATATGTTCGTTCTTCTTCTTAACAACTGATTTGAACATACCAAACTTTTCCATCGCGAGTAATATATCTGGAATTAAATCTGCAAGTTTTAACTGATATCTTTCTACAGACTTAAGCTCCATAAATTTGCAAACAAAATGACGTTATTAACCCTAAACATGAAGCATACACACTTTTGTTTTAGCCTATTTCTATGCGTACATGTCGGAATTCCTCACTCTGACTAAAAATGAGTCACCTGAACCTTGGTCCAAGAAAACTTCAACTTATTGACCACCTTGACCATGGCTCTGTCACCCAACACGACACCTACAAAGAAAAGCGACAAGTAGAAATTACTACTCATTCTTCGAACATACCTTGCACACTATTCATGAACTATCATAGCCAGATTATTCCTGTTTATCCTAGACATCATGAATATGCAAAACATATGGCAAGCATTATAGCATGAAGCCAATCCCGTAGCCATGCTTAGGGGCTTGAGGAAAGCCTTTCAAAAGCTTCTCACTACATCGACTTTATCGCAAATTCTCGATGCTAATGCTATACATATGTCATAGGGAGAAAATCTGAGTGTATAGTCGCCTAAAACAAACCTTGATTTGCTAATCCCTCATCTCAGCTCTAAGCAAGGTTAATAACTTAGAACTTGAAATTTTCCACAAACTAATAGGGAAATAAAACATCACGAGTTTGTGAGAACTCCGATCATCCAGCTGCAACTAACATGCATGATAATCACTCTGCATATATCCGTTCGTACAGTCCAACCATTGCTTAAGAGGACTATAGAAAGTTATAAGAAAAATTTCTACCGCAAGAAAAGAAAGAAAAGGTAAACAGTCGGGGGCTGAAACCCCAAGTTCTTCTAAAAGAACGAGGCACACGCGACCATTTCTTTTCGCAAACCTCAAGTACCCATTGAAGGAAATAATGCCCTTGGTCCAAGTATGTATTCAATGCTAAGTCTAATAAATGCGGTTCAGTATTAATTAAACAAGTTAATATTTCAGTGAGCTCAAGTGAGCTGAATGCCTAGCTAGAGGTCGCTTCAGCTCAAGTGGAATAAATAATATTAATCCACCACTTACTCTTGACTGAACCCGTAGGGTCACACAAATAGTACGTGAACGGATCAAGTATTTAAGTGAATATATTATTCATTAAATACTCTATTTATGAACATTCGGAAACGACGGATCTCGGTTCCAGTGGGAGCTGATATCGTCAAAAGGCAAAATATAGAATGCACCTGAAATGATGATATTGCCGGAAACAGAAATATGGATCATGACGGAAATATAAATATTATCCAAGTCGTAGATGTTTCCGGAAACGAAAAAATGGTGTGTATCGGAATATATTATCGGAAATAGAAATATTGCCGGAATCGGAAATATTGTCGGAATCGGAAATAAATTCCGAAATCGGAAATATTAAATATTTGTTCGAATAGGAAATGAATTCCGGAATTGGAAAACAAATCAGAAGCGCGACGTGCGAACGAACGAGCTTGCGAGATGCAAGGCCCAACGCAAGCGCCAAGCCCAACACCAAGCAAGCTCGCGCACGGAGCAGCGAGCAAAAGGCCGAGCCGCAACACCCAACAAGTGGGTCGCATGCTGCTTGCTGCAAAAGCCTAGCGCACATGGGTCGAGCAAAGCAGCAGCGCCCACTCGTGGGCTGCGGGCTGCGTGCTACACGACCAAAGCAACGTGGGCTCAAGGCCACACGTGCAAAGCCTTGGCCGGATAGGATTGCTTTCTTGTCAAGTAATCATGTTTTCCTAATTCTACTGAAATTAGATGTTTTAGTTAAATCTAAAATACTTAGTCTTTTGATTAAACCTAAAATTCTAATGTTATTAATTAACTAGAATCCTAATGGATTTAGTTAATCGTTTCCTAGTAGAATTCAAACTCCTTTATTTCCACCCTATAAATATGTGGTTCATGATCACAATTTATAATGCAATTCAATATACTATTCTAACACATTAAATTCAAGAGAGAATTTAATACTTGCCTATCACTATTATGAGTTTCCCGAGTGCACATAAAACCTTAGAGAATATTCTAGTTGGTTGAATCTAAGGCGGATCTGAACGTGCTGTGGACTATCTACGGAGGGGCGACATTTGGAGTCTTATACTTGTTCTTGTTCGGTTCGAGAGCAGCTAGGGAAGGCACGCATCACATTGTATGTATACTAATTATGTTAATCTTGGCTTTATGGCTTTTCCGCATGAATTATATTGTTTATATTATTCCTAACCCTACAGTGTTATCACGAGCCTCTAATTAATTCGATAATCAATTATAGTTAACATGGATTAAATTTTATAAATTTGCAATGAATTAAAGGGGTGATTAATTTCGTGAATGTAATTAATTGCAAATTTGTGCGATTATTTGATTATATGTTCGCATGATTTTTCGGCAGTTTTGTCAATAATGGTCGGAATCTTATGTTTTTATAGTGAATTTCGCATGTAAACGACGTTTTAAAATTTTTACAAAACTTAAAGATTTGACGCCGAACTCAGAATTCTCAAATTCGAAGCCTAACTATGACTTTTCGGAGGTTTTAGTTTTTCGAATGCAAAATTTGTAATTTTTACAATGTTAAATTAAATATTTGCGAATCTTGTATGTAAATCTTGAATCTATGATTGACCTACTGTATATGTTTAACAATTTTACAGCCTAATCTTGTTAATTATACAACCTAATTTGTAATTGTAATTAATTTGTTGAATTTCAAATAAATTAGAATTTGTTTTGAATTTCATAATTAATTAACAATTTAATTAGGATCCTATTATTAAAAACCACCATAAGTTTGTGAAAATTGTAAAGTTTTAAAATTTTATGACCTAGATTTTAATCCCTAAAACAAATGTAATCGGAAATTAATTTGAATAATAAATTTTTGAGTTTTCGCCCAAATTTAGTGAAATTAATATGATTTATAATTTGTCTTTAAATTTAAAATATAAAAATTATTAATTTTTATAAAACTGATCACCAATCTTGCACTCACGAAGCAATGGAAGCTAAGTGTTACCCTTAAGGGGTGTTGCATAGTGCGGGCATGCGACGACGAGCAAGGGAGCTCGTCGCCCATGCGATACGAAGCAATGAGCAAGCACGAGCATACGGGGAAGGCTAGGCCCTATGTCGTGTGTGCGGTGCGGTTGATCGACAAAATGGGCGACCACTAGTGGAAAAAATACCTGTTGAGGGGGGAATTTTGGGCTTATTGAGGCGAACAAGGCCCGCTTCGACAGACGTGGCTTCAACAGCTCACATAGCTGTTGAGGCGGGCTTTGTTCGCCTCAACAGGTGGTCTGTTGTGGGGGGCTTTCAAAAGCCCGCCTCAACAGCCCAAAACCAAAGCGAAAAATAAGGACCTGTTGTGGGGGGCTTTACAAAAGCCCGCCTCAACAGACACCTCTGTTGAGGCTCACTTCTTAAATGCCCCCCTCAACAAACCTGTATTTTTGCGCTAATACCTGTACATTGGCGCCATAAATTCATATGTTGTCGAGTCGTACATTAAAATCCCCCTTCAACAACATTTTTTTTTTCCAAATTCTTTTAAAATATAAAATAGGTGGCAATAACTAAATCTATATATATATACACCATTGAGTATTGAAACCTGTACACGCACCAATCAACACCAGAATAGCAAAGGTATGAATCTGCTTATTTTTTATTAATAAATCATTAAATTAACTTCATTTATATTAACCCAATAGAGAAAAGCGTATAGTACGTACATTTACAATTTTTAAACACCTAGCTAGCTAGTCTAACAAATTAAAACTAATATTAACAAATAAAGACAAAAGGCTAGAGAGCTAGTCTAACAAATTTCTCTAATCCGGCCACTTAGCTCCCTTTAGATCATGCATTACAAACCTTAATTAAGGCCGTGTTTACTTTCTAATTCCAATCGACTCGATCCCTGCAAGATGGAAGGAAAATATATGAGCTATAGAGTACAAAGTTCACACTCACGATATTATCTTTACATTCCATTGAAGCATAAAAAGCTATAGTTGCAGACTATAGAGATAATTAAGTTGTTAAAAATATGACCTATAACGACCTAATGAGCCTTAAATGTGCATAAATAGATTCGAATGAGTTTTAGAAAGTTAAAACTATGTATATTAATCATGTAATAAGAATCAAATGATTCCTTAGGTTCTTTAGTTCAAAGTTGGGAGCGGAAATGTGATTTTAGCTCTAAATATGACCTATAACGACCCAATGAGCCTTAAATGTGCATACGTAGATTGGAATGAGTTTTAGAAAGTTAAAACTATGCATATTAATCATGTAATAAGAATCAAATGAGTCCTTAGGTTCTTTAGTTCAAAGTTGGGAGCGGAAATGTCATTTTAGCTCTAACCATGACCTATAACGACCTAATGAGCCTTAAATGTGCATAAATAGATTCGAATGAGTTTTAGAAAGTTAAAACTATGTATATTAGTCATGTAATAAAAATCAAATGAGTCCTTAGGTTCTTTAGTTCAAAGTTGGGAGCGGAAATGTCATTTTAGCTCTAAATATGACCTATAACGACCCAATGAGACTTAAATGTGCATACGTAGATTGGAATGAGTTTTAGAAAGTTAAAACTATGCATATTAATCATGTAATAAGAATCAAATGAGTCCTTAGGTTCTTTAGTTTAAAGTTGGGAGCGGAAATGTCCTTTTAGCTCTAAACATGACCTATAACGACCTAATGAGCCTTAAATGTGCATAAATAGATTCTATTGAGTTTTAGAAAGTTAAAAATATGTATATTAGTCATGTAATAAGAATCAAATGAGTCCTTAGGTTCTTTAGTTCAAAGTTGGGAGCGGAAATGTCATTTTAGCTCTAAACATGACCTATAACGACCTAATGAGCCTTAAATGTGCATAAATAGATTCGAATGAGTTTTAGAAAGTTAAAACTATGTATATTAGTCATGTAATAAGAATCAAATGAGTCCTTAGGTTCTTTAGTTCAAAGTTGGGAGCGGAAATGTCATTTTAGCTCTAAACATGACCTATAACGACCTAATGAGCCTTAAATGTGCATAAATAGATTCGAATGAGTTTTAGAAAGTTAAAACTATGTATATTAGTCATGTAATAAGAATCAAATGAGTCCTTAGGTTCTTTAGTTCAAAGTTGGGAGCGGAAATGTCATTTTAGCTCTAAACATGACCTATAACGACCTAATGAGCCTTAAATGTGCATAAATAGATTCGAATGAGTTTTAGAAAGTTAACACTATGTATGTTAGTCATGTGATAAAAATCAAATGAGTCCTTAGGTTCTTTAGTTCAAAGTTGGGAGCGGAAATGTCATTTTAGCTCTAAACATGACCTATAACGACCTAATGAGCCTTAAATGTGCATAAATAGATTCGAATGAGTTTTAGAAAGTTAACACTATGTATGTTAGTCATGTAATAAAAATCAAATGAGTCCTTAGGTTCTTTAGTTCAAAGTTGGGAGCGGAAATGTCATTTTAGCTCTAAACATGACCTATAATGACCTAATGAGCCTTAAATGTGCATACGTAGATTGGAATGAGTTTTAGAAAGTTAAAACTATGTATATTAATCATGTAATAAGAATCAAATGAGTCCTTAGGTTCTTTAGTTCAAAGTTGGGAGTGGAAATGTTATTTTAGCTTTAAATATGACCTATAACGATCCAATGAGCCTTAAATATGCATACGTAGATTGGAAAGAGTTTTAGAAAGTTAAAAGTAGAGGTGAAATTTTACTCAAGTAAAAGTAGAGTTTCTCGGATGATGGAGAAGATCTTGTTAATAAATTTGGAGGGTGGGCTTGAACCTTAAAAGATGACCAGTTTTTCATTAAAGAAAGGTTTTAATTGCTGCTAGGTCTTTTTCAGAGAGAGGAATGGAGAAGAATTGTGTGTAATAACCAGGATTCTATTTAGAACTTATTCGTCACTTGTTCCCTGATGCATCAGAGATTGCTAACAGCTTACAAGCTCATTAGTTGGAATGTGGACTGCGATCCTTTTGGTTCTTTGTGTGGATCTGGGGATGAAAGTTTACACATTCATAATTCTTTGCCCTTTTGGCTCTAGAATGTGGACTTCTATACTGCAGATGACTGAATTTCCTGGACCTATACGGACAAGTGACTACTGAAATTGGGGGAGGAGGTCAAGATTTCTAGAAAAAGAAATACAAATAAAAACACCACTCATTATATACTTTATGGTATGCTATTTTCTAAATTCATTTATGGGATCTGTCTGAGAAGGCATGAATTGCAGTTTTCTGCTCAGTGGAAGAATTGGCATGCTATTCATACACATTGTAGTCAGATTTCAGAACAGCTTCTAGATGCTCAGTAGAACAGATGCAGGCTCTGAGTAACCTATGCATATTTTGTAGTTTGTGGCCTATTTGTTGTCATTTTAGTT
This sequence comes from Spinacia oleracea, assembly GCF_020520425.1. Lineage (NCBI taxonomy): Eukaryota > Viridiplantae > Streptophyta > Magnoliopsida > Caryophyllales > Amaranthaceae > Spinacia > Spinacia oleracea. Next base: position 35,284,563 of record NC_079487.1, on the reverse strand, counting down.
CAGCTTGTATTCCTCTTGTATATGAAGAGTCTCTTACACAAGCCTTCTTAGCAATGTAATTGACAAACTGAAGCCAGGTTGTTGTACGCCTGGAGTATGCAGGGGATTTGATTCCACTGTTAACTTTAGTTTCCAAAAAACATAGCATATAGTAAAAGGTGTGACAATGTCATGTATAAAAAATCAAATACGACTACACCTAAGTATTCAGTAGCAAGACGAGCAGATCAGTATTCACAGCAGTATTCACAGCAGCAGCAAGACCAGCAGATTAGTATTCAAAGCAATAAATTAGCAAATCCAGCAGACTTGTAATTATGGAAAAATTAAAGAACTTTACCAAATCCATGAAGATATAAACGCTTCCATCTTTGTGTCTAAACAACCTAAGTAAATAAATACTCGGTTGTAAAAAACTTAGCCCATAGGTCACGAACCACATCTATTTCCTCATCGGTATAAGGCGCATTTCTTGGAGTGTAAGCCTGAAATAAGTAACATGATAAGTAATGCTACTTGTAAATTAAGAATTCTACTACGTACAAGTACTAGTATTAGTAGTTCAACTAACATATGGTAAAAGAACGAACATTATCTAACCGCTCATCAGAGTTATGGTGTAACGTGACTATTTCATGCATAAACTTCATAATGTAATAGCCACACTCGCGGGCGCCGACTTGTTGAGCACACTGATTTGGAAACAAATCATAAATTATATATCCAAGTAGTTACCCAAAAAAAAGTAAAGCTAATTAGTAAGCATGATACCTTTACAGGGAAGCCTTTCAACCCCTGCGTAGTCGCTCTATTCGGACAAATCCCATCATTAAACTTGTACAGTTGGTATGCCCTGGAAGTTGAGTAAAACTTCATGAATCTGATTCGGCACGAAAAGAAATAACTTAAAAAGAAATGAAAGTAACTTACAAACACAAGATTCCATATTTTGACAGTATGCTGCACAAAAGTAATCATTGTTACACATGTTGAAAACTAATTTTTCAATTAAAAAAAAACTAAGATTTGGTTTTAAGTCCAAACCTTGGTCTGATGGCTGATTCTTCTATTGCAAAATGAGGAATAGATGGATATAAGGAAGACAGGGTTGAATAGCTTGGTCTGAAGTTCCTCGAGAACTGGCACCAAGAAGCATAAAACATAACATCTACACAGTCCTGATTGAGGCTGTACACCAAATGCAGCGCTTTTTGCAATGATGCTTCATCTCCCTTGAAAATTAGAAGTAAGCAAATGCTATTAGATTTAGTTGAAAAGTAACAGAAAGGAAAAACCTCCACATAAAATAACATAGCTATAGAATCTCCTAATTTGGTTATCAAAGTCCTTTCTTAAGTTAAATATCAAACCACAGTTTGTTTCCATGCAACAGGATGGATAACTGAATGAGCCCCTATGCATGCAACTATGCAAGGGTTAAGCTACAAGCACCTGGCACTACTCATACTCAGCCATAGTCAAAAGCCTTGTAAGTAGAACTAGTTAATATGAGACTGGTCCTCGGCAAAGGAAGAGGCACGGAGGTTGGCTGCGGACTGTGCATACATTTTCAAATTTTGACAGGTGCTCGACGACCTGGCTTGATTAAATTTTTAACCAAGAAACAAAAAAAGACTAAAAAAATCTCTAGGGGGACAGACTAGTTTTTTTTCACACCGTTAACATAATACTTGCAATAAAGAAGTGTTTACAATCTGCGTTATTATCAGATACTGTAGCAGGCTATATCAGGTACACCAGCTGGTTGCATCAGGTACACCAGCTGGTTGAGCTGCTGCGAGCCCAAACCACAGACCGATAAATCCAACCTTGACCGAAAATGCCATAACAACTAGTACAGGCAATGCAACCAAGTAGAAGGTGACAAAGTTTATTGTTGCACCTATTTTAGTCCTTGTTGAACCTGTCAAAGCCCCACAGGCAGCTGTCTATGGACAGTTTCCGATCTCACAAAACCCCAGAATAGGAACTCAACAACAGCAAGAGTAATATTGTAGCATAATAAAAATGGAACTAAAAGAACTTGAAAATCAAAGCAGCAGCAAAAACAGTCTCCACTGTCATACATCAGAATATTGTAGATATATCACAAGCGTGTACAAAAAACATCACAATATACTATAGTGAATACATCAAGCTATGGTAAGTTTAGAGCCTATAAAGCTACAATCCAATATCAACGATTAGTTTACATCATTAATAAAATATCAATATTACAATGAACACATGAGTCTATTTTATGCAGACATATTTTCAACAGATTCATATCGATTCGCTCCACTTAAAAGTTCAAACACTTCATTTCATCTGCATACTTTGGATCGAGCTACTCACATAGCTTACATAAACCATCACCAAAAAAGAGGCCTTCATCATTTAGACACAAAACCCATATCACTAACTTCTATTTTGTAACTGAACTAGAAAAATTTAACCTAACTTCTATTTTGTAACTGAACTAGAAAAACCACAAATATCAAACCCTAATTTGTAAATTCATCCAATATTGAAACATTAGCCTAAATTCTCTGCATAATCAACTCATTATGCTCAACTAATTGAAGAGAAACTGAATTTTAAGACCAAGCAAAACAAGAATCAATTATAACCTAACCTTGATATATTGCGGCACTGTGTGAAACAGAGTCAACCGAGATAGGGAAGACGACGGTCGGCGGCGACCGTTATGGAAGAGGAGGCGAGGAAGGTGGTGGTGGTGGTGGTGGTGGTGGAGCCGCACGGTGAGGAGCGGCGACTGTTCTTGCTTTGTTCGAATAGAGACTTGGGGATTAATTGCCCAGTACATGTTATCTGTTTGGCGGTGAGAGAGGTGTGTTTTAATTGATTTAAATTTTGTGAATATCTATTGAAGCGAACAACAAGAAGCCCGCCTTTTTAGAATACTACCTATTGAGGCGGGCAAACTAAAGCCCCCTTCAACAGGATCTGTAGAAGCGAACCTAACAAAAGCCCGCCCCAACCACATGCTTAAACTTTTGACCCGCGTTGACTAAGGGGTTATTGAGGCTCACTTATATATGCCCCCCTCAACAAGGGGGCTACAACAGGGGTTTTTTCCACTAGTGGACGATGCATCGTTGCGCAAGGCACGAGGCAAGGCAGCAGCAAACGAGCAAGGTAGCTCGCGTGGCGCTGCTCAAGGCCCTGCCCAGCGGGCAAGCAACAAGCAGCAAGTAGCAGGCACAACACGAGGCTAGTGCGCTGCGGTGGTGCATCACTCAGCCAACAGCTATGCAGGCCCTGGGCGCTGCCTTGTGCACGCAACCCATGGGCGCTGCAGCGTTGGTGCTTGGGCGAGGCATGGGCTTCGGCCTATGGCCTTGCCTTGGCACGTTTGGGTCGTTTTTTTTTATGTTTCGGTTGAAAACGATTTTATTTAAATTTAATTTCGTAATTTAATTTTTTCTCGGAATTTGATTTTGATTAATTTAATTATTATAAATTATTTTATACTAATTATTTTACTAAAATTTAAACCTTGATAAAATTTAAATTAATTAATTTTAATCAACTGAAAATATAATTAAGGGATTTAAATATTATTTTATATGAGCTTTAAATTTTAATTAAATTCGTAAGTTTCCGGTTAGACTAAGAAATACAATTTTATGTCTAACATTTGTAAAGCATGCAAGTTCTTGGTTTTAGTGGGAGCTTTTAGTCATTAAACTCTTGATTAGGTCTACATTCCTTTAAGGTTAAAACAACTCGATTAGAACTAATAAGGTTGAATAATTTGTAGATTGTTGGAACCTTTAATTAGTTGTTGCAAATGTTTATGTGATGCATGATTTTTCTACTAACTTGCTATGTGGGCCATTCATTGATAAATGAATGGGTGAATGGTATATTGTAAATGTACTGTTTTGCAGGTTATGAAAAGTGACTAGTATGGCCCAAATAGGATAGAAAACATGGTCTGCGTAAAATCAAATAGTTGTAATTAGTTTTAATTATAGCATATCCTATTTGATGAAAATGGCGGCTCCCATGGTGAAATTCAAGACGAAGTTTCCAATCCATTTTCAAAGACGGAGTTTGAAGTTGAAGCTTCTAGATGAAGTCGATCGGGTCATACTAGATTACATTTAAATCTTATGCATGCTTTAAGTTATTTATTGCTTTAAATATGTCTTAATTATGCATGAGATTATGGCTTGATTATGTTGCATGATTAAGGATTTTAGTTCACTTAAAATCTAACCAACATAGTAAGAGCCTTAAGTTCCAAACTTTAAAAATTGAGTTAAAAGGTGCCATGCCAAAATAACACTTACTTGGATAACCTTTAAGTCCATCTAAGTAATAGTTTTCCGCCATAACGAGGTGTTACTTGTTGATCCTAAAGGGGTAAGGTACACAAATAATTGTGAGTACATTTTAGTGATGTGGGCTTGAATATCTCCACAATAAGGCCAAAAGGGGCTGAAAGGTGAGTGCAGCCCACATCCAGGTGATTCATGGGTCCAAGGCCTAGAAGATGTGTAATACCTCGTATTTTTCTATAATTATAATTATAAATATATTTTATTATATTTATAAAGAATTTCGTTGTATTTATAAAGTATTTTTATAAATTGATTCCATTTAATGGGAATTAAATGCATTTTATTTTTAATTAATTTAATTATTAATTAATTCGAAAACCGTATTTTATTAAATAGATTCAATGAATTTATTTAATCGGGATTTGTTGGGTCGTATTTCGAAAATGAATTTAATTTAATTAAAGCCCAGTCGTTTTTCCATGATCAAACCCAACAAAGATTGCAAGGAGTAAACTTAAATGAGCCCGGTAATAAGCCCAACTCAAACTACCTTAACCTATCCCACATGGGAAAGAAAAACTATAAATAGACGTCACATTAAACCCTTGCGGCACACCCACACCCCACACTCTCCTTCGCCCGTCTTTGCTTGCAGCCCAAGGCACGCTGTCGTGCGTGTGTTGCTCACCCAGCCTCACGCCATCCCCGTGCGCTCCCAGCCTCGCAGCCGCAGCGTAGCACACAAGGTGCCTGCGTGCCTTCTCCTAGCTGCCCCTCTCCATGCCTCGTCCCGCATCGCAGCGCAACACACCCTCGCTGTGTGTCGCGTGTGTGTCTCGCCCGCCCCGCAGCACTCGCCCACTCGTCCCCTTGCTCGCGCGCGCTGTTGTCTTGCGGTGCGTGCTGTGCTGCGTTGCTTGTTGTTGTTGCCGCGTTGTTTTGATCGGCGCACACACACACAACACAATTACTTGTTGTGTGTGTGTGTGTGTTGTTGAATTGGGTCAATCAAATTATATTTTCAAAAACATTAATTTTCAGTTTTAAATTTTTTTTAATTGTTGTGATTATTTTATATATTTGGGTTATTTAAATTGATTAGAACGGTTATGAACACCGTATTGGGTTAGTGTTGTATTTTAATTAAAGAGATTGATTTTGATGATTGAAATTATTATTTTCAGATTTAATGAGTTTATAAAGTGTTGATTTTTGAAGTCAAAATATGTTTTTATGATAAACTATTATTAGGGTTTTGATTTCCATTGATTAAGCGATTGATTCACATAATTTAATGACAATTTAAATTATGGGAATCAACTTAAATTTTCATATTGTTTATAAGCTTTAAAAAGTTGGTTTTTAATGGTGTTAAAGCTAAAAAGTCAATGTTTTTATGTTAGGACTTGAGTTGACTATTTGAGACTATTAATGAATGCTTTCTAATTAAACTAAGAGTTTTAGAATCTTAAATAGTTGCTGGAAATTTAGTAAACATGGATAATAATTTAGTTCTCCTTTTGTGTTTATAGGAGTTGATTTCTAGTGAGTCGTGATTCGCACAGTGGCCCCCGTACTTAGGTATTCCAGGTACGTACAAGACTAGGGTGACCACCCATCTCTTGAGGACTTTATGAAGTATATTGAATGGGAATTATGTGAACTTATATGTTGTTGTGAATTCATGATTGATGATTGGGAATGAATATGTTATTATGATTCCTGTGTTTTAAGTCGGAAAATGTTTTAAAAAAAGCAAGGAATTATTAGGTTGTTACAAGATGGTTCAAGCCTACATACTTAAACAATAAAAGAACAATGACTTTATCAAAGCCCACCTTTGTTGGTGGCCAGGCCCAAATTGCAAAGGGTCCATCAACTTTTTCCCAAGGATACGTGTCCTAAATCCCCAGTAGGCAACACATCCTGCATCTATGGTTGTGGGATCAAATCCCAAGAAACCCTAGCCCTATAAATAGCTCAGATCCCAAGGTAAAAGGGGCATTCAATTCATTTCCACCAACCAAAAAACTATCTTAGCTCTGCCTTCTCTCTACAAATTACTTCTCTCTCTGGCTTATACTTACTTAAGCAACGGAGGGAATATTCCTACGGGAATATTCTTGTTTTGCAGGTTGCCAGAGGATCGTGCCAGCTCATACTTGATACGTCCGAGGAACACGTGACACGTCATCACCGTAAAAGATCCCACAACATTTGGCGCCGTTTGTGGGGAGGTATAATATCATGGCCGAACAGTAATCTGAGGAAAGCGCGGAAGGAACACGGTCTGCTATCAACGAAGGGCAGCCCCCTGTTAAAGGCAAGACTAGCAAGCATTGTGACGCCTCAACTAGTCGTCCGGCTTCCGCGAGGCCTCTGCGGTACCTGTTGAATGGTCTCCATCAGAACATCACGAATGAATGGCAAGAAGGATTTCAGCACGTCGTCCAAGAAGAAATCACCAGATCCTTCAACGAAGCCAGCCCATTGAAGGGAAGCGGTAGAGTGGTGGAGCCAGTAGCAGATGGCCGCGGCCCACCCAGGGAAATACGGCTTCTGAAGGAAGAAAGTCAACATGTAAGAAAAGAGCGTCCGGGATGGCGGACGAGCCTACCATCACGACGGCCAGCTTGCAAACCTCAGGATAGTCACTTCACAAAAAGGCCCTCCACAGGACCTTCGGTTCTCTATCCATCCATACCATAGCTTCTAGAACGCGGCATGTGAACCTCACACAGAAAGAAATTGGCCGAAGCAATGAAGTAAGAAGGAAACGAAAGAAGCAGTCAGAAAATCTGTTTATATACAACACGGCTCTTGATGATATCCTCCTAGCTGAGGGACGGAACCTTGGAATAGGACAGTGGTCCCCCAAACGGCCGACTGCATCAAAACAGAAGGCCCTGTTTTGTGCTTTTCACAAAGAGGAGGGGCAGATACCCAAAACTGTCGGATGCTGAGAAAGATATTGGATGGCTACGCGACTAAAGGATACCTATGTCAGTACCTCTGTTTGACAGATGCAAATAAAGCCAATAAGAGAACAAGGGAGGAGGCGGGTGCATCCCCCATCTCTGACAACAACAGCCGTTATTCAGACGAAGGATTCGTAGCAGTGATATCATGAGTGATTGCGGCAGGAGCACCGTCAAGAGAAGGACGACAATCAAGTTCGTCTCATCTCTGCCCTAAGCAAATGGATTTACCTCCTGTGGAAATTTCCAAAGATGATTACGGCGAGACGACAACACCATATGATGATGATCCTTTGGTCTTGGAAATTAGGGTGGCCAACCTCAGGGTGAAAAGAGTGTTGGTAGACACGGGGAGCTCGTCTGACATAATCAGTTCGCAATGCCTACAGAAATTGAAGCATGACCCTGGAACGATAGAAAAAGTGTTCAGGCCCCTTGTAGGTTTTGGGGGAAGTGTTGTCCGCCCCATTGGCTCCATCTTGCTTCCCGTCTCCATTGGCACCCCTCCAGTGACTAAAGAAGGTGCCGTTCGATTTACAATTGTAGCAAGCCTCACCTCTATCAATATCATACTTGGCCGTCTAGCACTCAATGACCTAAAAGCAGTAATTTTCCCCCATTTATTGCTAGTTAAATTTGTGGGAAGCAATGGTCGCATTGGAGCTCTCTACGGAAGCCAACAACTGACCAGAGATTGCTACCTATCCACGTTGGAACCGGCAGCCTGGGGAGCTTTTCTGAAGAAGAGCTAATAGTTGAAACCATTGAAAAGCAAGCGAAAGCTCAAAGAAACACCTACGGCTCATAGTGCGGACAGACGTCCTGAGCAAGTGGGAGCACACTATGATATAATCCTGGACCTAAAGGATCCGTCACGAACTGTTTCTATTGGAATCCCGCCCGACGATCCCATGGCAGTAGCACTGGTACAACTGCTAAGAGAATAGAAAGAGATATTCGCCTTCACAGTAGAAAAAATGACAGGCATTGATCCGGAAGTAGCCGTGCACAAATTGAATGTAGATAGTGCCATGAAACCAGTACGACAGGAGAAAAGGAATATGGGGAGGCAAGAAATTTAGCTGTCGCCGCCGAGGTGCAAAAATTTATGGACGCAGGGTTTATACGCCCATGTCAGTACCCAGACTGGGTGGCCAATGTAGTACTAGTGCCCAAGCCCAATGGGACGTGGAGAATGTGTGTCGATTACACAGATTTAAACAAAGCCTGCCCCAAAGACAGCTTTCCATTACCAAAGATAGATCGCCTCGTCGATTCGACAGCAGGGCATGCTATGATGAGCTTTATGGACGCCTACTCTAGATTCCATCAGATTCCATTATGGCCTGAAGACCAGGAGAAGACATCGTTTGTCACAGAGCAGGGTCTTTACTGTTACAAGGTGATGTCGTTCGGCCTAAAAAATGCACCAGCCACCTTCCAACGCTTAGTGAACACAGTTTTTGCAAAGCAGCTTGGAAGGAACATAGAGGCTTATATTGATGACATGATTGTAAAAAGCAGACAAAGGACAGATCACCTCTGCGACTTGCGGGAGACCTTCGAGACCCTTAGGGCATACCAAATGAGGCTCAATCCAAATAAATGACTTTTCGGAGTCACCTCTGGCAAGTTTCTCGGTTTTATAATTGACGAAAAGGGCATTGAAGCCAATCCTGACAAAGTACAAGCAGTCATCACTATGACGTCCCCAAAGACAGTTAAAGATGCGCAACGCCTGACTGGTTGTCTTGCCGCCTTAGGACGATTTTTGTCCAGAGCTGGAGATAAGTGTCATTACTTCTTCAGCACCATCAAAAAGGGGACCCAGTTCGAATGGACGCCGCGGGCATAAGCTGCTTTCCTTCGTTTGAAGGAGCATCTGCACACTCTGCCGCGCCTAGTCAGCCCTCTCCAAGGGGAGGTTCTATGCCTCTATCTTGCCATCTCAGACTACGCTCTAAGCGCCGTCTTACTTATACAGAGGGATGAAGTACATCTACCCGTCTACTTCATCAGCCATATGCTACAGAACGCCGAGCTTAAGTACCCTACTATTGAAAAATTCGGCTTTGCCCTATTCTTGGCTAGTAAGAAGCTTCGCCTTTACTTCTTGGCCCACAGTCTGATAGTATACACAGATCAACCTCTGAAACAGCCATTTACCAATCTGGAAGGGTCCGGGAGAATGCTCAATTGGGCAATTGAACTCAATGCATTCGTTATTTCATATGAGCCGCGGAAGGCAATAAAGGGGCAGGCCTTTGCTGACTTTATTGTGGAAATGACTAGGCCAGCCCACTTGAAAAATGACAAGACACAATGGGTAGTCCGTGTGGATGGGTCCGCTACCCAAAATGGGTGTGGAGCCGGCATCATCTACGAATCGCCAGAGGGGGACGTCTATGAGTATGCAATGCGCTTCAACTTTCAGGCGTCAAACAATGAAGCTGAGTATGAGGCTTTAATATGTGGAATTCAAATGAGCAAAGCAGCCGGAGCAGCAGAGGTCTTGGTCTTATCTGACTGATAGCTAATTGTCAGCAAAGTAAAGGGAGATTACGAGGCAAAAGACGACACCATGATAAGATACTTGGAAAAAGTCCGTCAAGAAGTACAACAGCTGACTAGCTTCGAAATACAACATATACCGCGGTCTGAAAACAGCAAGGCAGACGCCTTATCCAAGTTTGCCAGCTCTGCGTCTTGCGACACACTGCGTCATGTATTTTGGGAGGTAAAGCAGACCAGGAGCATTGATGTCTTGACAACGACCATCCTAGACCCGATGGCCACCTGGATGGACGATATAGTCAATTTCAAAATGAATGGGGTACTCCCTGAAGATCCCAAGCAGGCAGAAAGGTTGCAAAAGAAATGCACCTGGTTCGAGATACGGAATGGGACTTTATACAAAAAAGCCTTCTCACAGCCTCTTCTCCGCTGCATAACCCCAGAAAAGGGGCAAGAAGTACTAGAAGATCTGCATCATGGACTATGCAGCTCTCACATAGGGGGGAGGGCCTTGGCAGAAAAAGCTCTAAGAATTGGATATTATTGGCCCACTCTCAAAAAAGACGCCCTTGACTTGGTTAAGCGATGTGATAAATGTCAACGGTTTGCTCATCTAATTCGACGACCGGCTCAGAAACTAACACCCATCACAAGCCCCATACAATTTGCCAAATGGGGGATGGACATACTAGGTCCTTATACGACGGCCCCAGGGGAACTGCGCTATGTGATAGTTGTTGTCGATTATTTCACCAAATGGGTAGAAGCCGAAGTCTTGGAAAACACCAAGGCATAGGACGTGAGAGCCTTCATCTGGAAAAACATCATTACAAGATTTGGTGTGCCTCAGTTTATTGTCTTTGATAATGGGCCACAATTCAAGACACTCAAGTTAGAAAGCTGGTTAGCTGATCATGGCGTCACGGCATGCTTTGCATCAGTTAGCCGCCCTCAAGCAAACGGACAGGTGGATGCATTCAACAAAATCATATCTGAAGGGATGAAAAAGAAGCTTGATGAAGCAAAAGGATTGTGGGCCGACGAGTTACCCAACGTCTTATGGTCTATACGGACAACGGCAAAAAACTCCACAGGAGAAACACCATTCTTATTAGCATATGGAGCTGAAGCCGTCCTACCAATTGAAATGTGTGAACCAACTCTGCGCGTCATGTTATTTGATGAAAATGCCAATTGGGAAATGATGAAGGCGGGCTTGGATTTCCTACCAGAAACCAGAGGGAACGCGGCTCTACGCCAGCAACTATACAAACTCCGAATGACTAGAGAGTACAACCAAAGGGTCTCTAGAAGAATCTTAAAGGTTGGAGATTTTGTGCTAAGGAAGATGGAAGCCGTTGGACGCGCTAACGAACAAGGGAAACTCACCCCTACCTGGGAAGGTCCATACGAGATCTATGAGGAAGTTCGAGACGGAACCTACCGGATCCAAGACATGCAGGGGCGTCTGAGTTTACGTACCTGGAATGCGGACAACCTGAAGAATTTTTTTTTCTAAAATTGGCATCTATGTTATCTTGATTAATGAATGAACAATTTGTGAGAATGAAGACGTCCACACTATAGACGCACCATGTAGCACGGCTTAATGAATTTTAAATGAAAAATCTCCCTGCAAGCCGGCCTTGCTAGGGAATCTTTATTTGTGTCAAACATATTATCCAATCTCCTCAAGAGGCCCAGACAATAACATTCTCTTAAGAATTAAAGACTAGTCGTTTAAAGGCCTAAGAAGTGGCCCAGATTAGTACCCTCACTAGGCTGATCACCTAGAACACTGGGGATACACATTTCTCAGCAGCTATATGAAGTAGGTATATAAAGACCTTGGCAATAAAGACCAAGGCAATAATTCCCGTCCCTATTTAGGGGCGTCAGCTATAAATGTTGAACTAAATAACATCATAAATAATAAGCAGGAACGTCAAATAAGATAAAACAAAGAACAAAAACGTTCAAAATACACCTAGTCATTCCAAAAAGTCAGTCATAATTATAAATTATGCACGTAGCACCATTAAGCGAGGCGTCGCAAAAACAAAAATCCCAAAATAAATACAAAACCCCTAGAATGCCTAATTCATCATCGTCGCCGGGAACAAATTCAGGAGGAGGACGTCCTTCTTTGAGGGCTTTCTCCACCTCCACCTGATAATCTATGAACTTCTCGAACCAGCTGAAGGGGCGCATACTGGCGAACTCCGAATTCCAAGCCAGTTCAATGCCCCCTCGGATCGACCTCTTACCCAGCACGACAGACTGGCTACGCACTTCCTTGGACTTAGCCACTTCCTTACGGGCCGCTTCCAGCTGTGACTCCAATCCCGTAAACTTGGTGTCAAGACGAGAAAGCTCAGCCTCTTTCTCCTTTGTCTTCTCAGATAGATCCTTCATCTCTTGCAAGTTCTGATCAATCTGTTCAAGACGCTGCTTGTTTTTGGCACGTTGAGAAGCCAGGGACCTGGTCAGCGCGTCAATCTCCTCCTTCCTGTTGAGACGAAGCTCCTCTAGCCTAGCAAAATGTTGATCGCCGCACTGACTAGCAAGAAGGCGGTGCCTAGCCTCTTCATGCACCAGGGAAGTGCGCCACTTCTTCAGCGAATACAGCAGAATAAACATCTGCAAAGAGGCAAGTATAAATTTCGAAACAAAAACATTTTTCTAAAGAAGGAAAACAAATCTTACATCCAGCACAGAGGACTGCATGGCAGCAAGCTGAGTCCCGGCCGCCTCGGGAAGAGTCGCAGCGTACTCCGGAGGAATAGCACTGCGCATTTAGTTCATTATCTTGACGCGGTCCCGATAAGTAAATCGGCCTGAAGAAGAGATCTAATCCAACTCAGCATCAATGGATTTCTGAGGGTGGGTTTTTCTATTGGAAAAACAACAGCCTTGGAATCTCTAGGAGAGACTATAGAACTTCCAGACGAAGAACGGAAAGTGGTTGCGATGTTGGAGTAAAACTTACCACCCGAATTCCTAGCCCTCTCCGCCGTCTTCGGAGGAATGTTCCGGCGGACGTCTTCCGGAATTCCCCCAAGCGGATAAATCCCCTCCTTAGCTTTCTGGGAACTAGGAGAGGAAAACTCCCCAGCCCTGGGAGTATCATGGGCAAACACCCTTTGACACGCTGGAGACGCCTTCGGAACTGCCGACTTGAAGGAAGGCTTTCCTGTGCCACCAGCTTTGCGCTTGGAGGACGGCACCGCAGTCGTGGCAGCCTTCCTCGAACCTTGGGAAGATAAAGAAACGTCAGTCGCAAACACCGAAGGAGATCACATATTTTAGAAGGCATAAGTAATACCTTCTTTTCCTCCGCGCGAGGATCAGGCTGCTGGACGGCCTGCTCTGGGTCGGCCTGCTCGGCGGCCTTCTGGCGTTGCAGTGCCTGGAAGGTACTTGCACTAAGCACCTCAACCAGCCAGGACGACATGTCCACTCGGCCCTTGGCTGCGTCGTCCAGCTTCTCCATGGCCTCGTCTGAAATAAGGGGGAAGGCGTCAAGAAAACATTTTAAAAAAAAAGGACAAGACAACGAAAGACTCAGGTTACAAAGTATTACCCCTCGGCATATACGGACACAAGCCCAAAGCCGAGAGGAAGATAGGATCGTCTAACTGATCCAAATGAGGAAACCACCCCTCAGGTATATAGGCCGTCTTGGTTCCCACTGTGAGCGGCTTGGCCTTGAAAAGCGACAAAATCCGTTTCCAAAGGGCGGCAGAAACCGGAGGAAAGGAACCATTTCTTCCAACAAAGTTGGGTTGAAGCGTCCACCGCCTCATTCGGCTACACATCTCCAGATTATTAGTCCTAATAACAACCCACTTCTTTCGCCAGTGGTGCCATTTGGACGCCTTGCCCATGACCGTCCTGTATGCTCCCTTATAACTAAGGGCTAGCCAACCCTCGGCGGCCTGAGGAACTTTGGACATTGAAGCTATTCTGAGAAATGCTGGGAAAGAAGGGGTGATTCCCTCAAGTTCACACCTGGCAATATATCCAAACACACCGGCCCAGGAGTTAAGAGACATCGGGTTCAACCCTATGTAGTAACCGTCCAGTACCTCCACCACAAAAGGGTGAGGAGGAAACCTCGTGCCGAGTTTTAAAAAGGAGCTGTACACGGGAAACTCCCCTTCCACCAAACCAAAGCTAGTGCAATCCATGCCGGCTGGCATGCAGAACTTGTATTCAGAGCCCAAGTTCAAAGACGCCCCATAATCAGCTCCCTGCTCGATTAAATAATGCAGCCACGTCTGAAGGGGGAAAATGTCGCAAGGATGAAGGTGACCTTCTTCACTCTTGGACGGGCCCGCTGGCGCACCCTCGGCACGCTCATTTATAGGAGCATCCTCCTCCATGGGAGAAGAAGATTCCCCCTCGAAACATGTATCTTCCTCTATTTGCACCATGATATCCTGCACAGGCTGAAGAATGGGCTCAAGACGGGGTGCATAACTTGAGAAATGAAGACGTCAAAATAACAGGTCGACGTCCCCAGTTTTTTACCAGATCAACATATCATAGACAGGAGAAGGGGACAAAAAATAACAAAAATCGACAAACACGTTTCCTCAAAAGAAAAATTACCTGTTGGATTAAAGAGAAGACTTCCAAGGAAATTCAATTCCCATGAAATGAAGAACTTCAAGAACAAGGGTTCGAAGACTACGGTGGTGCTACAGTGCCTCCTGGTGGTTGCTGGACGCCGGAAATCGCCTTCCCTTGTGTCTCTCAAATGATTTTTAGAAATGAGGGGGAAAATCACTCAAAGCAGTCACTTATTTATAGAGGGGTAAGAAATGATTACCTCTGTCACGCGTCATTACCATACCGGATAACCCAAGAGAAGTAAAAACAAACGTCCGTTTTCACTCCTCATGAGGGGCAAATGATGTGGGCTTGAATATCTCCACAATAAGGCCCAAAGGGGCTGAAAGGTGAGTGCAGCCCACCTCCAGGTGATTCATGGGTCCAAGGCCTGGAAGATGGCTCAAGCCTACATAGTTAAACAATAAAAGAACAATGACTTTATCAAAAGCTCACATTTGTTGGTGGCCAGGCCCAAATTGCAAAGGGTCCATCAACTTTTGCCTAAGGACACGTGTCCTAAATCCCCAGTAGGCAACACATCCTGCAGCTATGGTTGTGGGATCAAATCCCAAGAAACCCTAGCCCTATAAATAGCTCAGATCCCAAGGTAAAAGGGGCATTCAATTCATTTCCACCAACCAAAAACCTATCTTAGCTCTGCCTTCTCTCTACAAATTACTTCTCTCTCTAGCTTATACTTACTTAAGCATCGGAGGGAATATTCCTACGGGAATATTCTTATTTTGCATGTTGCCAGAGGATCGTGCCAGCTCATACTTGATACCTCCGAGGAACGCGTGACATGTCATCACCGTAAAAGATCCCACAACAGTTAGTTCTGGTGAAACTCAACGATATAGGTAAGGAGTCCTTTTATGTCGTGGAAAATGAGATAGGTTTACCTAATAAGTTCTTAGACGTACCCATCAACCAAGAGTAGTTTCTAGACTATTAGCAAAAGATTTGCTTACCTAAAATATTTTAGAATTGAGTCTAAATACATAATGTGCTTAATTCTTCAATGATTTTAAGGATCTTGGATTCATTTTATTCACACCTGCCGGAACAATAAATTCGAATAAAATGCCAATGACTTGTTTAAATTGCATGATTGCTTTAATTTTCAAGTTATTACTCATGATAAATATTTAGACTTTGCATGCTTCAATGTATGTTTTAATTATTGTTTATAATTAAATATCCTCGGTCCTCATTACCATGGCTTCTCATGTTCTTTCATCTATGGAAGTTCCTAATTCCATTGCTTCGAAAGTGAATTCTATTCTAGCTAAATTCTTCTAGGCCAACAAAGGGAATTCAGGTTTACATTGGATTAACAGGAAAATAATTCAGCTTCCAAAAGGTTTGGGAGGTTTAGGAATTTGAGGAATGGCTTCTTTGAACAAGGCCCTTCTTATGAAACAAGCTTGGAGGCTTTTCAATAACCCGCAATGTATGTTAGCAGGAATTTGTAATAGGAAATTTCCGGCTCCTTTGCATACATGTATTCAAGCTAAGATAGTAGGGAAAGGGTTCTCTTGGGGAATGAGGGGTCTTTGTCGGGCTAGTAACCTACTACTAAGAGGTTGTGACTGGAAAATTGGCAATGGGCAACCTGTTGTGGCAGGAAAAGATAGATGGGTTTTAGGGAAAGCTCCAATTTTTAAATCGGATGTCTGCCTTCGTAATGGTAGAGACTGGAAGGTTTCTCATTTCATCTCCCATTCAAGTACAAGTTGGAATCATGATAAAGTGAATTCAAGTTTTGAGTTTGAGGACGCTCGTCGAATAGTAGGTTTGGAGCTTCCTTCTTCGAACCAAGATGATTTTCTATTGGAGATATGATAGATTAGGTAAGTTTACTGTAAAATCTGCATCTGCAATGTTGGCTATGGAAGACCTTGCTTTAAGCTACAATAGAGCTCCGTTAGATTTTTGCAAAAATCTGTGGTCTCTAAAGATTCCTCCAAAATGGAAGCTCTTTATGTGGAAACTTCTCCACAATGGAATTGCAACAAAGCTCAATCTTCACTTTAGAGGAATTCAGGTGGATATTGAATGCGATTTCTGTGCGAATGGGAAAGAAGATATTCAGCACATTTTCAGGTTTTGTTCAGTAGCTCAACAAGTTTGGAGGGATGGGTTGCTTGCAATTCATTCAGAAATCAATGAAACTACATCCTTTGTGGATTAATTGGTTTTTGTTCTATATCCGGCTATTTCTATGCCAGGATGGGAAAAGTAGTACTCGAAGTATTTACTTCATTAGTACTCTATGGGCACTGTGGTTATCAAGGAACAAACGCGTTTTTAGGAATGAAATCACTACCATGGCTTCAGTTTTTTTTTTATTGAGAAGGGTCTGCATCAGCATGCAATTTTTAGTAGGAAACTTCTTGACCTGCTTCAGTTTTTTCATCCTCCAGATAATGACCCCCTGGTGCCTCCTGGTTTTTTCAGGGCTATCATTGGCGATACAAACATTGAGGGAATGACTGAAATGATTCTGGTGGATGGGTCTTGGCATAAGAATCATCGCAATGCATGTATGGGTTGGGTATGGGAGAGTCACCAAAGAATAGATAACAGAGTTATAGGAGGATCTTCTTCGGGAACTACGGAAAGTGCCCTACAAGCGGAAGCTTTGGCTAGCCTTGCTGGTATGAAGTGGGCGAAGCAGGCTAGGATGGAGAACGTCACTCTTCTTACTGATTCTCAACAGCTGGTACATCTGCTTTTGGATGGCGTTTTTCTGGAACTGCATATAAGATGGACTATTAACGAAATCAAGGACGTAGGTAAGCAATTCTCTTGGTGCAATGCTCAAAAGGTTGAGCGACAACGAGTGACTCAAGCTCACGATCTGGCAAATGCGGCTTTTTCTTTTGTATGCTTCCGTAATGTTGTTTTAGTTAGCTTATGTCAGAATATATATATATATATATATATATATATATATATATATATATATATATATATATATATATATATATATATATATATATATATATATATAAATATCTTGTACAGCAGGAAATCCTTTTAGAAAGGTAACAGTAAATTTCCTTGATTGGTAGTGAATCCAAGAACGATTCACGGAAATGAGTGAAAGTGAGCAATTTAAAATGTACGTTTCTTTTAGCGACTTTTATGGTTGTTTTCGAGTATCAAAGTCGAATGGAAAACCGATTGGTGCTTGTTGGAGTGACATTGAACATGTCTAACAAAGTTTAAATGTCAACACTAAAAAATTCAATTCTTAAGACTATAAGAAAGGGTACAAGAAATAGGAAAACAAGGAACAAATGAAAGGAATTTACAATTCCGTTTCTACCAATAAGTTTACGTTTAAAGATAAGTGACCTAGCAATCAAAATTCCTTGGTACCATATACCGCTTGAGGTTCTTACTTCAGTAATAACTTAAATGATGGAAGCTAGGATACACTAATGACCTACAAGTGGGAAATGAAGCATGTCATTGCTACATTAGTTGTAGGCTCATCTAGTTTGTTTTAAGTCCTTTCAAGGCTGGAACTTAATGGCTATTTTGTTCCATAATCAGCATGCCTAAATTTCTGCTTCAAACACAGAAAGACTCACATTCAAGAAAAACAAAAATAATATTTGTTTGTTTATTTGAATAAAATGGTCATTTACGGATTGAGTCAGGTATACTTGATTAAAACAAACAACTCTTTAACAATAAAAACTTTCCTAGGTTCAAATCAATCTCTTGATTTGAGTTCCACAAATCTTTGGCATTGTTACTTAGACCATATCAACAAGTTAACGTTCTAAAGCTCTATTTTGATGGACTATTGAAAGTTGATTGATTTCTAGATCAATTCAAGACAAGCTAGTCTTACTTGTTGAAAGTAACAAAAGATATGAACTATTGTTAGAACACCTAGACAATAGAGTTCAAATATAAAGAAAGATTTTATGACTTTCACCTAGATTTGAGTGAATATTGGCTTATTTACACAATGTGATATAAGTTTGAATATGTTTGGCTAGTTCAAAGATTCATAGAAAAGTTTAAAATCACCACTTGGCAAGAAATCATAAAGATCTAGGTTAGATCGTGTTGATGATTACGTATACCAAGAATGATCATCAATGATTGTGTGTTGTAATTTCACAATCTAGCTCCATAAGATATGGTTTATCTAAATTGGAACGATCGAAGTCAATTAGTATTTGATTCGATCAATGATGAATCATAAAGATTTTTCCTATAATTTCTAAACAAATTGCTCAACTACCACCAAACTAAACCAAATTCGTCAAAGCTATTTGAAAAGTTATTTCATAATATCTTTTCCATAATATATATATCTAAACAGTTGCTAAACTCAGTGGGAGCTTAGTGTTTGTTATTCGACAAACTAAGGCCCAAGTATAGATATATGTTTCATTGTGATTTATTAAAATGAGACACAAGGGTAATCTTTCTACCACGAATTTTGTGAGAACATTATGTTTGTTTGCTCGAAATAGTGTCCTTTTGGAGATTCGTTTCCGAAATGACAAGTGGGAGAAAATAGACCTCAAAAGTCTTCGAGGCGAACAAAAAACATAAAACGGATGTTCCGGAGGCTTTTCGAAGTTCTTCAGAAAATCCGAACACTTATTCTTTAAGGACTTTAGAAGTGGCTTTAAAGAATAGACATCTCTTAGAAGACTTTACAACTGCTTCAAGAAGAACAGAATATTCAAAGGACTTTCAAGTGTCAGTTGATATTCTATTGTTTCATGTTCTATACCCAAGTAGGCACAGAGTTCAGGTCACTGAAGCTATGAGATTCTTCTATTAGATAGTGAAGAAACCTACAACTTGCAGCCAAACTATTATCATGTAGATTAATGAGTTTGTGACTTGTAAGAAAGCTATGACAAAACCTAGATTCCCTAAAATGGTTAGAGGCCATATATAGACTCAAATGTTTTAAATGGTTAAAGGCCATAAAAATGAATCAATGTTTTGATGACAAAATTAGAGAGCCCACAGCCGCAAACAGACAACACTAAATAGGGCTGGAAAGAACAATCTACAGATTAGCATTCTGAAAAGTAGAGAGGCATCATACCTCAATCCAGCAAATAGCACATACTATTTCTAAGTTCCAAGTATTCAAATTCATAACAAGTTTATCTTATTTGGTGTAGTCAAACAATTTTGTTCCCTGAGTACGAACATGCTACTAATTAAGTTCAAATTGGTAGTAAACCCGTGCATGAAAAATTGAGCAAAACAACTCCGAATACAAATTCGTGCATTTTCTATCACTCATTAACCATGTAAAATGCAGACAACAAGCCAAGAACATCTACGTTGTGTCCCAACATCAATTCGTAGGCACACTTGGGGGAAAATTTTGAGCGAGCTCAAAATCACCCATAATCAATATACTTGCAGAAATTAACATGATATAACACTTATACATGTTATAAACATCACATGCAAGCAATCAATTGCAAGAAATTGGGCCAACATCGAAAAGCCCCAAATCAATTTGAGCATAAATTTCTATACGAATTTGCTCAAAATTAAACCAAAAACTCAAGAAAAATCCAAAACTACTTACATATTAATGATTTAGGATGACTTGGGAACGATTTTAGTGTAGAAAACAACAAGAATAGCTGAGAACGGTGAAAGAAGGGCGAAGAAGAAGAAGCATCAACAGCGCAGAAATGGCGAAAATTCACCATGGACCCCGTATTTAAAGACAGTTGCGCTAGAAACTTCTAGCACATAAGGCACATGCGCTAGAAAATTCTAGCGCCTAGATCTCACGTGCCAGGTATTTCTGGCACACATTTATTCCTCTGCAGAAACTGTCGGGCCAGTTCACCCTTCGTATACCGCGAATAACTGTTAGCTTTTACTCCATTTCCTTCCTACCGAAAGAGTAACGGTTTTTCAAATTATTATTTTTCAAAATAATAAGTTATTTCGTTGGTCCACTTACAGATCACGACATTCCGGGAAATAACCGTAACCCATTCAGGTAACAACTCTTAAAATATATATTTTTCTAATATTTATTTTTTGAATTTTCAAAATAAAAATTATTCCAAATCACATTTTCCGTTTACCCCAAAAGTTTAAACTCCGCTTTCCGAAAAATAAAAATTTTCATTTTTACTCTGCCATTCCGTATTCCGTATTGTATATCCCGTATTCTAAATTCCTTTAGTTCGTATTCTATATTTCGTTATTCCGTATTTCGTACTCTGTATTCCATATTCCGTTTCGAGGTTTATTCATTCCTCGTTAATAAAAACGTCACTATTCCGTATCCCATATTTCGTATCCATATCCGTTATTCTGTATTCTGAATTCCGTATTGTGTATTCGTATTCCGTATTCTGTATTCCCTATATATTATGTATTCCATATTCCATATTCTGTATTCTATATTATGTGTGTTGTATTTTGTATTCCGTATTCCGTCTTTATGTATTCCGTATCCTATATTCGGTATTCCGAGGATCCGTATTCTGTATTCTAAAAATTATTTTGTATTCAAAATAATAAAAAATTTGTATTCCGTCACTGTTCCGTATTTTGTCTCTCGAAATTCTAAAGTCTAAAAACAGTTTTGGCTTTGAGGTTTGTACATTCCTCTTTAATAAAATGCCTCCATCCTTGTTTAAAAATTAAGTTAAAATATCTGTTTTTGAAAAAACTCTATTTGCAATCTAGACATCTTCAATGACTCTGTGAGAAGTATCAGTTCAGGTTAATAGATTCCCGATTACTCGTGAGGAAGCTAGTGATATTCCTAGCTAGTGATTACCCTTAAGTCAAATGTTTTCACTCGCGGACTCGCGAGACCCTCGCCGAAATTTGATCTCATTCAGACTAAGTTCTTGGACGCACTCCGTCTACCAATACTTTGATTATAGTCTTAAAATACACTCAATCAAAGTGGGGGCTAGTTATAGATGCCTACATTTTTCCCTAGGCCCGAAGCGGTGAGTTTGATGATGAAACCAAACACTACTTGTCGATCTACACTTTCCTAAGTATGCGACGAACGACCTGTTACTGACTAAGGCAACCCCAACCCATATTTCTATTTTTAGTAACAGCTATTTAGAGTAACTTCTCTACTACTACCCAGAATAGTAACCACATAAGATAGATTTTCAAGTGATTATGTCGCATTACGATTAATCCTTGAGGAAAAGATAAGAGTTGTACTCCAACTGGTATCTTTGAAGAGTTGAAACCATGTATGAGATAGAAATTCAGAATAAAACCGGAAAATCTGGAACCCCGGGGAAAGCAAACACCAACGCTAGAAAATTCTAGCGCTTGGCATTCACGCGCCTCAATTTGTAGGGGTTTACAGTTAAATACATAACATGATATCGGAATAACCCCAAAGCCAGGAAGCATGTATAAAGTATAGATTAATCATAACTTACATGTGAAGCGTGTTTTCCCCTTTAGCTCAACGAACACGAACAAGAACTCCAAATGTCGTTCCTTTACTTGGTTCATCGACACGTTCAGATCCGTCTTGATATTGATGGCTTAGATCTTCTTCAAGATTGTTTAACTTTTGGGATGAAAACTCTAATGGAGGCACAAAGAGAATTAGGGTTTTCTCTTTCCTTAGGTTAGAATATGATATTAGGTTAGACTGGAAAACATGTAGGATAGGTTATTAAAATAAACTTTTGAGCAACAAGCCAACCGACCAAGGCAATAGGCTTCGACCAACAAGCTAGCCCACGACCACACGCACATATACAACACAGCAAGCAGTTGGACCGTTGTGAAGGAAATAATGCCCTTGGTCCAAGTATGCATTCAATGATAAGTCTAATAAATGCGGTTCAGTATTAATTAACAAGTTAATAATTCAGTGAGATCAAGTGAGCTGAATGCCTAGTTAGAGGCCGCTTCAGTTCAAGTGGAATTAATGATATTAATCCACAGCTTACTCTTGACTGAACCCGTAGGGTCACACAAATAGTACGTAAACGGATCAAGTATTTAATGGCATTAAATACTCCATCTATGGATATTCGGAATCGACGGATCTTGGTTTCAGTGGGAGCTGAGATCGTCACAGGCAAGAAATGAATACTCCGGAAACGATGATATTGCCGAAAACGGAAATATGGATCGTATCGGAAATATAAATATTATCCAAGTCGTAGATGTTGCCGGAAACGGAAACATGGTACGTATCAGAAAATATTATCGGAAATAGAAATATTGCCGGAATCGGAAATATTGCCGGAAACGGAAATATTGTCTGAATTGGAAATATTATCGGAATCGGAAAATAATTCCGGAAACGGAAATATTAAATATTTGTTCGAAACGGAAATTAATTCCGGAATCGGAAATGTTAAATATTGTTCGTATCGGAAATGAATTCCGGAATCGGAAAATTAATCGGAAGCGCGTCGTACGAATTAGCATCGGACGAGCTTGCTGGACGAAGGCCCAGCACGAAGCCAGGCCCACGTCCAGCAAGGGAAACACGCGCCACAACACGCCAGCCCAAGGCTGCGCCAGGCCCACCGCAAGGCAGGCCCAGCGCGCGCCCAAGGCTGCGGCAGTCGTGGGCTGCGTTGCTCGGGCTGTGCGCGCGCGCGCATGGCGCACCTCGTGGGCTGCTGTGCGTGCGTGTGTGTTTGTGTTCACATACGAAACCTAAAACGTACAGGATTCGTTTAATGATTAAATTCCTAATTCTATTTGATAAATTAATTAAATAAGAGTTTCATTAGGATTATAATTTAATTAATTCGTATCCTAATAGGATTCCAATTCTCTTTCCATACCCCTATAAATATGTGGCCTGGGTTCACAATTTATAACGAGTTTTCAAGTATTCAAAGTGAGTTTTTGAGAGAAAAATTCAGACACATTCCTTGCCTAAAAGTGCCGAAATTATTAGTACCTTAAGGGCGATTCTAGTTGGTCAATCTTAAGGCGGATCCGGACGTGCTGTGGACTATCTACGAAGGGACGACACTTGGAGTCCTAAAGACTTGTTCTTGTTCGGTTCGGGCGCAGCTAGGGAGGGCACGCAACAAAGAGTATGCATCTAAACTATGCTATATGATTATGTGTAAATAATATGTATTCCTGGCTAAATGGTTTTTCCGCATGATTTATGAATTGTCATATGTATCATAACCTAACAGTGGTATCACGAGCCTCTTATTATTTTCATAATCTAAAATTGCATGAACATGGTTAAATATTACAAATTTGCAAGAATTAAAAGGGGTGATTAATTTTCGTAATTGTTAATTAATTGCAAATTGCGTTTATTTAATTATACGTACGCAGTTTTTCGGCAGTTTCTTCGTTACTCATCCAAATCGAGTGATTTTTGTGTCAATTCCGCAAGTAAAAGGCATTCTAAAATTTTGACAAAAAGATTATTTTTCTGCCGAACGCAGAATTCTCAAATACGAAGCCTAACTATGACTTTTCGAAGGTTTTAGTTTTTCGAATGCAAAATTTCGTAAATTTAAGATGTTAAATTAAATATTTGCAATTCTTGTTGGTAAATCTTGAATTTTTGATTGACCTACTGTATATGTTTAACAAGTTTGAATGCCTAGCCTTGTTAATTATGCAATCTAATTTGTAATTATGATTAATTTGTTGAAAATTAGAATAATTTAGAATGAATTTGATTTTCATAATTAATTATAATTTAATTAGATAGCTATGATTAAAAACCACCATAAAAATTGTAAATTTATGATAAATTTTGAATTTTTATGACCTAGACTTGAATCCATGTTAATCGGAAATCAATGGAATAATAAATTTTTGATTTTTCGCCCTAAAATTATGAAATTAATATTAATTTATTAATTTGTCATTAATTTTAAATATAAATTTTTTAAATTTTATGAGATTCGTTCATATAACTTGCACGCACAAAGCAATGGACGTACGTGTTACCCTTAAGGGGTGTTGTATAGTGCGGGCATGCGACGACGAGCAAGGGAGCTCGTCGCCCATGCGGCAGGAATGCAATGAGCAAGGGCATGGTGCACGAGCACAAGGCAGCAGCCCTGCCTTGTGTCGTGGGCTATGAGCAATGGACGAATGGGCATGGGCGAAGGCAAGGCACGGCAGTCGCATGTGGGCAGCAAGCGAGCTGCGCCACAACGCGCACTGCCTCGAGTGCCTCGAGTGCCACGAGTGCTGCGCCCAGCGTCGATGCCTCGCGCAGCGAGCGCTGGCTCGCACAAGCGAGCGCTGGCGAGCGCGCGCAGCGAGCACTGGCTCGCATCAAGCGAGCGCGCATAGCGAGCGCGCACAGCGAGCGCTGGCGAGCGTGCACATCGAGCGCTGGCGAGCGCGCACAGCAAGCGATGGCTCGCGTGCGTCGAGCGCTGGCGCGCGCGCAGCGAGCACCAACTCGCGCGATTTCTTGCGAAGGGTAGAAGCAGCAGCTATGCGACGCAGCGCATGGGCTGCGCGCACATGGCCAGCGATGGCTGTGTGCGTGTGGCCCATGGGCGTGCGATGCGTAGGGTGTTTGCGTTGCGATTAGATCGTTTTGAATGTTTAATTTGAAATTTTCAGTTTACGTAATTTTAATTAATTTTAAAATTAATAATTTAAATTATTTTCTTGGATTTTAATTTTGAATATTGTAATTATAATAAATTTATTTATTCTAATTATTTTAATAAAATTAAAATCATGAATTAATTTAAATACGACTGAAATTAAATTAAACTTTTTGGTTTCAATTATAAATTTATATGAGCTTTAAATTTTAATTAAATTTGTATGTTTCCGGTTAGACTAGAAATACATTTTTATGTTTAAAATTAGTAAAGCATATGAATTTATTGGTTTAAGTGGGAGCGCTTTTAGTCATAAACTCTTGATTAGGTCTACAAAACCTTAAGGCTAAAACAACTTGATTAGAATTAATAAGCAATGAATAATTGGTAGATTATTGGTGCCCTTGATTAATTGCTGCAAATGTTTACGTGATACATAATGTGTTTTACTAACCAGCTTGTGGGCCATTCATGATAATGAATGGGTGAATGGTATATATTGTATATGTACTGTTTTGCAGGTTATGAAGTGACTAGTATGGCCCAAATAGGATAGAAAATATGGTCTGCGTACCATTAATTTGAATGTAATTGGTCTAAAGTACCAAAGTTGTTTTTCAATTCAAATATGGTCTGCGTACCATCAAATAGTTGTAATTAGTTTTAATTATAGCTTATCCTATTTGAAGAAAATGGTGCCTCCCACGGAGATTTTGAAGACGGACTTTGAAGTTAAAGCTTCAAGATGAAGTCGGGCCATACTAGATCACATTTATCTTATGCATGCTTTAA
Source organism: Spinacia oleracea (assembly GCF_020520425.1). NCBI lineage: Eukaryota > Viridiplantae > Streptophyta > Magnoliopsida > Caryophyllales > Amaranthaceae > Spinacia > Spinacia oleracea. The sequence continues at coordinate 35,258,778 of NC_079487.1, read as the reverse complement.
GTTATTTATTGCTTTAAATATGTCTTAATTATGCATGAGATTGTGGCTTGATTATGTTGCATGATTAAGGATTTTAGTTCACTTAAAATCTAACCAACATAGTAAGAGCCTTAAGTTCCAAACTTAAAAATTGAGTTAAAAGGTGCCATGCCAAAATATACACTTGCTTGGATATCCTTTACATCAATCTAGTAATAGTTTTCGCTCAGCGAGGTGTTACTTATTGGTCCTAAAGGGGCAAGGTACACAAATAATTGTGAGTACATGTTAGTTTTGGTGAAACTCAACGATATAAGTAAAGAGTCCTTTTATGTCGTGGCAAAATCGATAGGTTTACCTAATAAGTTCTTAGACGTACCTATCAACCAAGAATAGTTTCTAGACTATTAGCAAAAGGCTTTTTCTTACCTAAGATGTTTTAGGATTAAGTCGACAAACTGTGCTTAATTCTTCAATGATTTTAGGATCTTGGAATCATTTTATTCACACCTGCCGGAACACATAATTCGAATAAAATGCTAATGACTTGTTTAAATTGCATGATTGCTTTAATTTTCAAGTTATTACTCATGATAAATGTTTAGACTTTGCATGCTTCAATGTATGTTTTAATTATTGTTTGTAATTAAATATCTTGCACTGCAATAAATCCTTTTGGAAAGGTAACAGTAAATTTCCTCGATTGGTAGTGAATTCAAGAACGATTCTCGGGAATGAGAGAAAATAAGCGATTTAAAATGTACGTTTCTTTTAGCGACTTTTATGGTTGTTTTCGAGTATCAAAGTCGAATGGCAAACCGATTGGTGCTTGTGAATTCAAAATACAATGTAGTTTTGAGATCATAAAGCATTGAGTTTAAACACTCAGCTTTACCAATGGTTAACAACCTAATATCTTTGTCCATTTAATTCTCGAATGAGTCTAGTCCCTAGACATTCGAATAGATTGATGCTTAGAGAACTTTAGAAGCTTCTGGTAAGATCATCTAGTTGAAACAGATTATTCAACATAAATAAAATGGTAAGAACCTTGTTGGGGAGACATTGGACATGTCTAACAAAGTATAAAAGTCAACACTAAAGAATTCAATTCTTAAGACTATAAGAAAGGGTACAAGAAATAGGAAAACAAAGGAACAAATGAAAGGAATTTACGATTCCGTTTCTACCTATAAGTTTATGTTTAAAGAGAAGTGACCTAGCAATCAAACTTCCTTGGTATCATATACCGCTTGAGGTTCTTACTTCGGTAATAACTCAAACAATGGAAGCTAGGATACACTAATGACCTGCAAGTGGGAAATGAAGCATGGCATTGCTACATTAATTGTAGGGTTATCTAGTTTGTTTTAAGTCCTTTCAAAGGCTGGAACTTAATGGCTATTTTGTTCCATAATCAACATACCTAAATTTCTGTTTTCAAACACAGAAAGAATCACATTCAAGAAAAACAAAAACAATGTTTGTTTGTTAATTTGAAAGAAATGGTCAATTACAGGTTGAGTCAATATGCTTGATTAAAACAAACAACTCTTTAATAAAACTTTACTAGGTTCAAATCAACCCCTTGATTTGAGTTCCACTAATATTTGGCATTGTTGCTTAGACCATATCAACAAGTTAACATTCAAAAGCTCTATTTTGATGGACTTTTGAAAGTTGATTGATTTCTAGATCATTTTAAGACAACAAGTCTTACTTGTTGAAAGTAACAAAAGATATGAACTATTGTTAGAACACCTAGACAATAGAGTTCAAAGCTAAAGAAAGATTTTATGACTTTATTATTTCACATGGATTTGAGTGAATATAGGTTTATTTACTCAAATGTGATATAAGTTGAATCTATTTGGCTAGTTCAAAGATTCAGAAGTATAAAATCCACTTGGCAAGAAATCATAAAGATCTAGGTTAGATCATGTTGATGATTACTTGAGACCAAATATGATCATCAATGATTGTGTGTTGTAATTTCACAATCTAGGTCCATAAGATATGGCATATCTTAGTTGGAACAATCGAAGTCAATTAGTACTTGATTCGATCAATGATGAATCATAAAGACTTTTCCTATAATTTCTAAAACAAAATGCTCAACTACCACCAGACTAAACCAAATTCGTCAAAGCTATTGAAAAGTAATTTCAGGATATCTTTTTAATTATATATATCTAAAAAGTTGCTAAACTCAGTGGGAGCTTAGTGTTTGTTATTCAACAAACTAAGGCCCAAGTCTAGATATATGTTTCATTGTGATTTATTCAAATGAGACACAAGGGTATTGTTTCTACCACGAATTTTTGAGAACATAATGTTTGTTTGCTCGAAATAATGTCCTTTTGGAGATTCGTTTCCAAAATGACAAGTGGGAGAAAATAGACCTCGAAAGTTTTCGAGGCGAACAACAAACATAAACGGACAATCCGGAGGCTTTTCGAAGTGCTTCAGAAAATCCGAACTTATTCTTTAAGGACTTTAGAAGTGGCTTTAAAGAATAGACATCTCTTAGAAGACTTTACAAGTGCTTCAAAGAGAATAGAATATTCAAAGGACTCTCAAAGTGCCTATTGATATTCTATTGTTTGATGTTCTATACCCAAGTAGGCATAGAATTCAAGTCACTGAAACTATGAGATTCTTCTATTAGATAGTGAAGAAACATAGAGATCAGGTCAATGAAACTATGAGATTCTTCTATTAAATAGTGAAGAAACCTACAACTTGCAGTCAAACTACTATCATATAGATTAATGAGTTTGTGACTTGTAAGAAAGCTATGACGAAATATAGATTCCCTAAAATGGTTAGAGGCCATATATAGACTATATGTTTAATTGGTTAAAGGCCATAAAACATACTCAATGTTTTGATGACAAAATTGAAATTTTGTTGATTTGCAAGAATAGTTTCACACCTATTGGTTGCAAGTTTGTTTTAAGGATAAAAACCATCAAACATGGAATTGTGTTCACACACAAAGCTAGATTAGTTGCTAAAGGTTACAAGCAAATTCATGGTGTGAATTGTGTTGAAACCTCATGCATAATCGTAATACTCAAGTCTATAATTCAAGCAATGATTGCATATTGGTACATATAGCAATTGGATGACAAAACGTATTCCTCAATCAAATGTTGGAATAAAATATGTACATGGTATGTCATAGAATTTGTGGATCCAAATAAATGCTTGAAAAGGAAAGCTAGCTTATAAAATCTAAGTACAGATTTAAGCAAGCAATTGGGAATTGGAATTGTATTATAAGTGAAGCTAATAAGCATTTTAGTTTCATAAAATATGCATGATTCTTATAGATATATAAGAAGTTTAGTGGGAGTACATAAAAACTTGATTGGTCCTGTGTGTATCACACACATACCTCTCTATTATGAAATAACATTCAAATGCTAATGACTTAGATTTGAAATTATTCATCAATGATGGACCAAGGCGAAACTTAGTACATACTGGGTATTAAGATCTATTTACAAAGATCTTATGATATTGTTTTGGATTAAGTAATGGCATTTACTAAATCAAACACGAAAGTCTCCATTGGAGATATTTGACCCATGTAAATAAATCTAAGTAAAGGATATTTGAACTATGTATAAGCATTTACTAAGTTAAACATCAAAGAGTCTAAATGAGATTCTTAACCCATATTATATGTCAAAGAATTTAGCTGAATTTAGTATCTACTGAAACTAGATAAGCTAAAGTTACATGAATAGAATTCAATTGGGAATTATTCTGCAAAAGAATTTATCATGTATGATATAATATGAGGATCGCCAAATATGTATCGTATGACTTTAGGCATGACGAACATATACCAATCTCTATTGATCTAAGTAAAGATCAACTAGATTGAGATCAAGAAAAACTTATGGTACTTAAAAAGGTACATAGGAATAGTTCTTGATTCAAGGAAATAAAGATATGCTAAATATTGATGCTACACGCATAAACACTGGCAAAGGATCAAGCAAGATTCCCTTGGAGTTAACCATTGATAAGGACGAGCTATAGAGCATCGTGTTTTGAAATGGCAACATGGGTTGGAGACCATGAGTTGTTGCGTGGGAAATTAAAATATTAATTTCTATGTTCTAAGATACAGCTGAAAAGTCTTCCACATGTCTGTGAACTGCTTGGATAAGTAAATCCAAACAAAGCATCACTAGCAACCTAAACAGTTGAAGTAAAAGTACTTATTGCCTAAGAAGCAATAAAACAGAGTTGTTTATATTAATGAGTTCTTCATTGAACTTTGGTGGATCACATGTCTGCTAACTTGATGGCTCTTCATTGCAAAATGCGTAGAACCACTATCGAAGTAAGAAAGACTAGATCACATAATAAACAAACTCAAAAGATCTTATCATCCTATCTCGAATATCATTCGATGAAAAAGATATTAAGATTGGCAAAGCATGATAACTAAACCTATGCAACAAGTGAGAAAGCAACACTCACATTGTAGCACTGGAAATCAAGCATAGCTTTGAATTCCATGAAATGTTTTAAAGATGGGTTCGAGGCCCATGATTGTAAAACATTAGGGTTGAACATTTATCATATGTGAAATGTATTTTCATATTCCATTTAATCTTGGTTTAGTATTAAATGATGAGTCCCTTCAATTTGACGATATATTCAAGATAGACTGTCAGGACCAGTCCTGTGACTAAGAAATGTCTATCAAGTGAACTTGAATGTCAAAGGTTGAAAATGGTCCCTAGTCGGAGTTTTCTATAAAATTGGACGCATAGAAAATGTTAGACGACTAGAATGCAAGATGACTAGTAGTTCTGTTTCTTGAACTATGTGGACATGGCAATGTCATAATCATTTGCATAGATACTTACTTTGGGAAGACTAGTATCGGACAAGACCTATGAAACTTTACTGTAAGAGATGAAAATATGTCATAAGTAAATTTCATTAAAATTATTAGACACTAAATCCTCAATACCTGAGTGATTTGAGATTACTTGTTTGAGAACTGGTTGCTTTGACGTTGACCAACCGTCGCACCGTAAAAGGAGGCTATAAAGGCAACGCTCAGGTAATCACCTATCAAACGAAGTCTAATCTCAAGATCGCAAGATTGGGATTGTCCTCCCATAAATCGGGATGAGATGCTTAAAAGTTGTACAAGGCCACTCGGAGAGCTAGAAACTATGAAATGCATGGCCGTGCTCAGATGAATCACAGGCTATGATTATCTGCTTATTTGATCAGTTGAACTCTGAAACCGAGAAACACCTCTGGACATAGTAAGGATGACAACTCTTACCTTATGTTCAAGAGCAAGCATCGAGCGACAAAGGAATTAGGAAATGCACACTTGTCCCTAAGGACAAGTGGGAGACTGAAGGAAATAATGCCCTTGGTCCAAGTATGCATTCAATGATAAGTCTAATAAATGCGGTTCAGTATTAATTAACAAGTTAATAATTCAGTGAGATCAAGTGAGCTGAATGCCTAGCTAGAGGCCGCTTCAGTTCAAGTGGAATTAATGATATTAATCCACAGCTTACTCTTGACTGAACCCGTAGGGTCACACAAATAGTACGTAAACGGATCAAGTATTTAATGGCATTAAATACTCCATCTATGGATATTCGGAATCGACGGATCTTGGTTTCAGTGGGAGCTGAGATCGTCACAGGCAAGAAATGAATACTCCGGAAACGATGATATTGCCGGAAACGGAAATATGGATCGTATCGGAAATATAAATATTATCCAAGTCGTAGATGTTGCCGGAAACGGAAACATGGTACGTATCGGAAAATATTATCGGAAATAGAAATATTGCCGGAATCGGAAATATTGCCGGAAACGGAAATATTGTCTGAATCGGAAATATTATCGGAATCGGAAAATAATTCCGGAAACGGAAATATTAAATATTTGTTCGAAACGGAAATTAATTCCGGAATCGGAAATGTTAAATATTGTTTGTATCGGAAATGAATTCCGGAATCGAAAAATTAATCGGAAGCGCGTCGTACGAATTAGCATCGGACGAGCTTGCTAGACGAAGGCCCAGCACGAAGCCAGGCCCACGTCAGCAAGGGAAACGCGCGCCACAACACGCCAGCCCAAGGCTGCGCCAGGCCCACCGCAAGGCAGGCCCAGCGCGCGCCCAAGGCTGCGGCAGTCGTGGGCTGCGTTGCTCGGGCTGTGCGCGCGCGCGCATGGCGCACCTCGTGGGCTGCTGTGCGTGCGTGTGTGTTTGTGTTCACATACGAAACCTAAAACATACAGGATTCGTTTAATGATTAAATTCCTAATTCTATTTGATAAATTAATTAAATAAGAGTTTCATTAGGATTCTAATTTAATTAATTCGTATCCTAATAGGATTCCAATTCTCTTTCCATACCCCTATAAATATGTGGCCTGGGTTTACAATTTATAACGAGTTTTCAAGTATTCAAAGTGAGTTTTTGAGAGAAAAATTCAGACACATTCCTTGCCTAAAAGTGCCAAAATTATTAGTACCTTAAGGGCGATTCTAGTTGGTCAATCTTAAGGCGGATCCGGACGTGCTGTGGACTATCTACGGAGGGACGACACTTGGAGTCCTAAAGACTTGTTCTTGTTCGGTTCGGGCGCAGCTAGGGAGGGCACGCAACAAAGAGTATGCATCTAAACTATGCTATATGATTATGTGTAAATAATATGTATTCCTGGCTAAATGATTTTTCCGCATGATTTATGAATTGTCATATGTATCATAACCTAACACGTTGGCCGTAGCTACTGCTGCTGCTGCTCTTCCTTGCGCGCACGCCAAGGCAGCCAAAGCGCTGGCCCATGGGAATTGCGCCTCGTGTGCTTGGCTCGTAGGTTTGCTTTTGTGTTTGCTAATAAATTTTTATTCAAAAATTTATTTATAGTTTCGTAATTAACGATTTATTGTCACGATACAATTATTCTTTTCTCCTAGCTTACGAATATATGCAACACGATATATGATTTTACGATCCAATGTTAAATTGTATAATTATGTTTTCCGAACTAATATCCTGAAAAGCTATTAAATCAATTTCCTATTCATTTAATCCGAGGATTTGTTACATGCCAATGGTGTGACCTTATAGATTCAATCAAGAGTAAGATGAGAGCCTAATTAGGATTAGAACTTATTGACCGAAAGCATTGCTCCAGCCAGATGTTCCAATCACTTGATCTCACTGAATTAATTGTTTGTAACTAATCTGAACCTTTGGTATTAGACTAATGCACCTTAGGTGAAGGAAATATTTCCTTCAGTCTCCCACTTTCCCTTTAGACAAGTGTACATTTGTATTCCTTTATCACTTAGTGTTACTTGCTGAACATAAGGTAAGATCCAAGACATCCTTAGGTCCAGATGTGTTTCTCGAATTACTGAGTTTGAATGTTAAACTTTTACAGAAGGTTAATCCTTAACCATTCTGAGCACGGCCATGCATTTTCACAGTATCTAACTCTTCGAGAGGCCATGTTACACAACAACAACATATCCTATCAAAGATAGGAGGACAATCCAGTCTTGTAATTTATGAATACTCACTTTGATTCATAGTATGCCCAATACCTGCTTTCATAGTCTCCGTTTACGGTGCAACTTTTAGCGAGCATCAAAGCGAACTAATCTTCAAACGAGCAATCATAATTACTCATATTTTTAGGAATGGTTCTAATCACCATTAATAAGAACTACTTATGACATGAATTTAATCTCTTAAAGTGTTCTCATGGTCAATCTGATACAAGATCCAATAAGTATCTATGCAAAATATTTATGACATATAATATCCATCTAGTTCAAGAAACTAAACTACAAATCTACTTGCCATCTAATCTTCATTAGTCATTATTCGTCCAGCCTTTCAATGACCTGGATTAGGGACCCTTTTGTGACTTTAATATTTAAGTTCACTTATGGGAGTTTCTTTGTCAAATGATCCATCTTGACGTCCCATTTGAATGTTTTGAATCACTTAGACTTTATCATTTAATACTAAAGCAAAATTAAATGATTATGAAATGAAAAAAATTCATAAAAATGAAATGGTTAAACCAATTGTTTTAACACAGATCTAACAAATGTTCTAAACCAAAACTTAGAAAATCAAAGCCATTCTCCAATATGCTTGATTCCCATGCTTGCTACATGTGCGTTGTGCTTCGCTTGTGGAAAAGGTTTAGTCAATCCGCGACATTGTCGTCAGTTCCAACCTTGCAAATCTCGATTTATTTCCGTTCAACAATATCTTGAAGTATGTGAAATCGCCAAAGTACGTGCTTGGACTTCTGGTGGCTCCTAGGCTCCTTTTCCTTGGCAATAGCTCCACTATTATCAAAATATAAAGCTACTAGCCCCTCTATGGAGGGGACAACCCCAAGTTCTTCAATGAACTTCTGAATCCAAACAGCTTCCTTTGCTGCTTCTGAGGCAGCAATGTAATCGACTTCAGTTGTAGAATCTGCAATAGTGTTATGCTTAGCACTTGTCTGGCTTACTGCTCCACCATTAAGGCATAACAAAAAACCAGATTGTGATCTGAAATCATTTTTGTCAGTTTGAAAGCTTGAGTTCGTATAGCCCTTAACAATCAACTCATCTGTACCACCATAAACCAGAAATTGATCCTTTGTCCTGTTCAGGTACATTAGGATATTCTTGGCAGCAGTCCAATGCGCCTCTCCTGGGTCTGACTGGTACCTGCTCGTTGCACTTAGTGCGAATGAAACATCCGACCTTGTATAAATCATAGCATACATGATAGATCCAATAGCCGAAGCATATGGAATTCCACTCATCTTTCTACGCTCATCAGATGCCTTGGGACATTGAGTCTTGCTCATATATATTCCATGTGACATGGGTAGGTGGCCTCTTTTCTTTCCATCATACTGAACCTAGCTAGCACTTTGTCAATGTAACTGCTTTGGCTTAGTCCAATAATCCTCTTAGATATATCCCTATAGATCTTGATGCCCAATATGTAGTGTTCCTCTCCTAAGTCTTTCATTGAGAAACACTTTCCAAGCCAAGTCTTTACAAAATCAAACATAGGAATGTCGTTTCCAATAAGGAATATATTGTCAACATACAAGACTAGGAATGAAATTTTACTCCCACTAACTTTCTTGTATACACAAGATTGTCCTGATTCTTGATGAAGCCAAATTCATTAACTGCTTCATCAAATCGTATATTCCAACTCCTTGATGCTTGCTTCAATCCATAAATGGATTTCTTAATCTTGCACACCTTTCCTTGCTTCATCAAGTCATGAAATGCGGCAATCGCAAGGATTATCCAAATAGACTTAAGCATTGCAACTGGAGAAAAGGTTTCATCGTAGTCAACGTCGTGAACTTATTTGTAACCTTTTGCTACCAATCAAGATTTGTATAAGTATACAATTCCATATTTTTCTTACTTCAGTTTTAGGACCCATTTGCTTCCGGTAGGTGTAAACCCATCCGGCAAATCAACAAGATCCCAGACTTCGTTTTCATACATGGAGTCTATTTGAAATTTCATGGCCTCTAACCATTTTGTGGAGCTTGGGATTGTTATTGCGTGCTTGTAGTACATAGTGTAATACCTCGTATTTTTCTATTATTATAAATATATTTTATTATATTTATAAAACATTTCGTTGTATTTTTACAAATTAATTTGAATTAATGAGAATTAAATGCGCTTTTATTTTAATTAATTTAAATATTAATTATTTTAGAAACCGGATTTTTTTAAATAAATTAAAGGAATTTATTTAGTCGGGAATTGTTGGGTCGTATTTCAAAAACGAATTTAATAAACTTAAAGCCCGGTCGTTTTGTTTAAATTAAACCCAACAAAGCTTGCAAGGGATTTAATGAATTGAGCCCGGTAATAAGCCCAACTCAAACTACCATAACCTAGCCCACATGGGAGAGAAGAACTATAAATAGACCCTCTCATTAAACCCTCACAAACTTTACACTCCCTCTCCTTGAAGGAAATAATGCCCTTGGTCCAAGTATGCATTCAATGTTAAGTCTAATAAATGCAGTTCAGTATTAATTAACAAGTTAATAATTCAGTGAGATCAAGTGAGCTGAATGCCTAGCTAGAGGCCGCTTCAGTTCAAGTGGAATTAATGATATTAATCCACAGCTTACTCTTGACTGAACCCGTAGGGTCACACAAATAGTACGTAAACGGATCAAGTATTTAATGGCATTAAATACTCTATCTATGGATATTCGGAATCGACGGATCTTGGTTTCAGTGGGAGCTGAGATCGTCACAAGCAAGAAATGAATACTCCGGAAACGATGATATTGCCGGAAACGGAAATATGGATCGTATCGGAAATATAAATATTATCCAAGTCGTAGATGTTGCCGGAAACGGAAACATGGTACGTATCGGAAAATATTATCGGAAATGGAAATATTGTCGGAATCGGAAATATTGCCGGAAACGGAAATATTGTCAGAATTGGAAATATTATCGGAATCGGAAAATAGTTCCGGAAACGGAAATATTAAATATTTGTTCGAAACGGAAATTAATTCCGGAACCGGAAATATTAAATATTGTTCGTATCGGAATTGAATTCCGGAACCGGGAATTTAATCGGAAGCGTATCGTACGAATAAACATCGGACGAGGCCTGCCGGACGAAGGCCCAACACGAAGCCAGGCCATCGCCCAGCAAGCAAAGACGCGCGCCAACGTCCAGCCCAAGGCAGCGCCAGGCCCACCGCAAGGCAGGCCCAGCGTGGGCTGCGTGGCCGAGCGCACGCGTGCGGGCGCCCTCGTGGCTCCGTGCGTGTGTGTTTGTGTCCATGCACAATTCCTAAATCTATTAGGATTTGGTGTATGATTAAATTCCTATTCCTATTAGGATTATTTAATTAATTATAGTCCTTGTAGGATTCTAAGTTTAATTAAATCGTATCCTACTAGGATTCCAATTCCCTTTCCAAACCTCTATAAATAAGGGCCTAGGGTCATAATTTATAAGGACGATTGAAGTATTCAAAAGGGTAAGTTTTGAAAGAAAATTCAGCCACACTCTTGCACAATAATAGCCGAAAATTCCTAAGCACCTTAAGGGCGATTCTAGTTGGTCAATCTTGAGGCGGATCCGGACGTACTGTGGACTATCTACGGAGGGACGACACTTGGAGTCCTAAAGACTTGTTCTTGTTCGGTTCGGGCGCAGCTAGGGAAGGCACGCTACAAAGTATATGCATCTATACTATGCTAAATGATTATGTGTAAATAATATGCTTTTCTGGCTTTATAGTTTTTCCGCATGATTTATGTATTGTCATATGTATCATAACCTAACAGTGGTATCAGGAGCCTCTTATTATTTTCATAATCTAAATTGCATAAACATGGTTAAATATTACAAATTTGCAAGAATTAAAAGGGGTGATTAATTTTCGTAATTGTTAATTAATTGCAAATTGCGTTTATTTAATTATACGTACGCAGTTTTTCGGCAGTTTCTTCATTACGCATCCGAATCGAGTGATTTTTGTGTCAATTACGCATGTAAAAGGCATTCTAAATTTTTGACAAAAATAATAATTTTCGGCCGAACCCAGAATTCTCAAATTCGAAGCCTAACTATGACTTTTCGGAGGTTTTAGTTTTTCGAACGCAAAATTTCGTAAATTTAAGATGTTAAATTAAATATTTGCGATTCTTGTTGATAAATCTTAAATTTTTGATTGACCTACTGTATATGTTTAACAAGTTTGAATGCCTAGCCTTGTTAATTATGCAATCTAATTTGTAATTATGATTAATTTGTTGAAAATTGGAATAATTTAGAATTAATTTGATTTTCATAATTAGTTAATAATTTAATTAGATACCTATGATTAAAAACCACCATAAAAATTGTAAATTTGTGTTAAATTTTAAATTTTTATGACCTAGACTTGAATCCATGTTAATCGGAAATCAATTAATTAATAAATTTTCGATTTTTCGCCCTAAAATTATGAAATTAATATGATTTATTAATTTGTCATTAATTTTGAAAATAAAAATTTTAATTTTTTATGCGATTCGCTCATATAACTTGCACGCACAAAGCAATGGACGCTACGTGTTACCCTTAAGGGGTGTTGTATAGTGCGGGCGTGCGACGACGAGCAAGGGAGCTCGTCGCCCACGCGGTACGAATGCAGCGAGCAAGGCGATGGCGCGCGAGCACAAGGCAGCAGCCCTGCCTTGTGTCGAGCGCTGTGCGCGATGGGCGATGGGCGAAGCCATGGCACGCTGTGGGCGCGCGAGCGAGCGAGAGCTGGTCGCCCAGCGATCGCTGCTCTGCGCACCATAACGCGTGGCCTCGAGCGAGCGATCGAGCGAGGAGCATCGTAGCTGCTGCGATGCTATGGGTAGGCAGGCTGCACGCAAGCGTGGCTTGTCTTGCTGCCTTGCGCGTGGCTGCTGCGACGTTGTGCCATGGACATCGATGGGTCGTGCACTCGACGGGGCTTGGGCGCAAGCCCAAGTGCTCGTCATGTCACAATTGTCGAGTTTTAAAATTTTAATTTGAAATTTTCAGCTTACGTAATTTTAATTAATTTTAAAATTAATAATTTAAATTGTTTTCTTGGATTTTAATTTTGAATATTATAATTATAATAAATTTCAATTATTATAATTATTTTACTAAAATAAAAATCATGAATTAATTTAAATACGACTGAAAAATAAATTAAATAAGCGGATTCAATTATAAATTTATATGAGCTTTAAATTTTAATTAAATTTGTATGTTTCCGGTTAGACTAGAAATACATTTTTGTGTTTAAAATTAGTAAAGCGTATGAATTTATTGGTTTAAGTGGGAGCCCTTTTAGTCATAAACTCTTGATTAGGTCTACAAATCCTTAAGGTTAAAACAACTTGATTAGAATTAATAAGGACTGAATAATTTGTAGATTATTGGTGCCCTTGATTAATTGCTGCAAATATTTATATGATCCATAACGTGTTTTACTAACCAGCTATGTGGGCCATTCATGATAATGAATGGGTGAATGGTATATATTGTATATATACTGTTTTGCAGGTTATGAAGTGACTAGTATGGCCCAAATAGGATAGAAAATATGGTCTGCGTACCATTAATTTGAATGTAATTGGTCTAAAGTACCAAAATTGTTTTTCAATTCAAATATGGTCTGCGTACCATCAAATAGTTGTAATTAGTTTAACTATAGCTTATCCTATTTGAAGAAAATGGTGCCTCCCACGGAGATTTTCGAGACGGACTTTGAAGTTGAAGCTTCAAGATGAAGTCGGGCCATACTAGATCACATTTATCTTATGCATGCTTTAAGTTATTTATTGCTTTAAATATGTCTTAATTATGCATGAGATTGTGGCTTGATTATGTTGCATGATTAAGGATTTTAGTTCACTTAAAATCTAACCAACATAGTAAGAGCCTTAAGTTCCAAACTTAAAAATTGAGTTAAAAGGTGCCATGCCAAAATATACACTTGCTTGGATATCCTTTACATCAATCTAGTAATAGTTTTCGCTCAGCGAGGTGTTACTTATTGGTCCTAAAGGGGCAAGGTACACAAATAATTGTGAGTATATGTTAGTTTTGGTGAAACTCAACGATATAAGTAAGAAGTCCTTTTATGTCGTGGCAAAATCGATAGGTTTTCTGAATAAGTTCTTAGACGTGCCTATCAACCAAGAATAGTTTCTAGACTATTAGCAAAAGGCTTTTGCTTACCTAAAATGTTTTAGAATTGAGTCGACAAACCGTGCTTAATTCTTCGATGGTTTTAGGATCTTGGAATCATTTTATTCACACCTGCCGGAACAATAAATTCGAATAAAATGCTAATAACTTGTTGAAATTTCATGATTGCTTTAATTTTTAAGTTATTACTCATGATAAATGTTTAGACTTTGCATGCTTCAATGAATGTTTTGATTATTGTTTATAATTAAATATCTTTCACTGCAATAAATCCTTTTAGAAAGGTAACAGTAAATTTCCTCGATTGGTAGTGAATCCAAGAACGATTCACGGAAATGAGAGAAAATGAGAAATTTAAAATGTACGTTTCTTTTAGCGACTTTTATGGTTGTTTTCGAATATCAAAGTCGAATGGCAAACCGATTGGTGCTTGTGAATTCAAAATACAATGTAGTTTTGATATCATAAAGCATTGAGTTTAAACACTCAGCTTTACCAATGGTTAACAACCTAATATCTTTGTCCATTTAATTCTCGAATGAGTCTAGTCCTTAGACATTCGAATAGATCGATGCTTAGAGAACTTTAGAAGCTTCTGGTAAGATCATCTAGTTGAAACAGAATATTCAACATAAATGGTAAGAACCTTGTTGGAGTGACATTGGACATGTCTAACAAAGTATAAAAGACAACACTAAAGAATTCAATTCTTAAGACTATAAGAAAGGGTACAAGAAATAGGAAAACAAAGGAACAAATGAAAGAATTTACGATTCCGTTTCTACCTATAAGTTTATATTTAAAGAGAAGTGACCTAGCAATCAAAATTCCTTGGTATCATATACCGCTTAAGGTTCTTACTTCGGTAATAACTCAAACAATGGAAGCTAGGCTACACTAATGGCCTACAAGTGGGAAATGAAGCATGGAAATGCTACATTAGTTGTAGGGTCATCTAGTTTGTTTTAAGTCCTTTCAAAGGCTGGAACTTAATGGCTATTTTGTTCCATAATCAGCATACCTAAATTTCTGTTTTCAAACACAGAAAGATTCACATTCAAGAAAAACAAAAACAATGTTTGTTTGTTTATTTAAGTGAAATGGTCAATTACGGGTTGAGTCAATATGCTTGATTAAAACAAACAACTCTTTAACAATAAAAACTTTACTAGGTTCAAATTAACCCCTTGATTTGAGTTCCACTAATCTTTGGCACTGTTGCTTAGACCATATCAACAAGTTAACATTCAAAAGCTCTATTTTGATGGACTTTTGAAAGTTGATTGATTTCTAGATCAATTTAAGACAACTAGTCTTACTTGTTGAAAGAAACAAAAGATATGAACTATTGTTAGAACGCCTAGACAATAGAGTTCAAAGCTAAAGAAAGATTTTATGACTTTATTATTTCACATGGATTTGAGTGAATATAGGTTTATTTACTCAAATGTGATATAAGTTGAATCTGTTTGGCTAGTTCAAAGATTCAGAAGTATAAAATCCACTTGGCAAGTAATCATAAAGATCTAGGTTAGATCATGTTGTTGATTACTTATACCAAGAATGATCATCAATGATTGTGTGTTGTAATTTCACGATCTAGCTCCATAAGATATGGTATATCTAAGTTGGAATGATCGAAGTGGATTAGTACTTGATTCGACCAATGATGGATTTTAAAGACTTTTCCTATAATTTATAAACAAAATGCTCAACTACCACCAAACTAAACCAAATTCGTGAAAGCTATTGAAAAGTAATTTCAGGATATCTTTTCAATTATATATATCTAAAGAGTTTCTAAACTCAGTGGGAGCTTAGTGTTTGTTATTCAACAAACTAAAGCCCAAGTCTAGGTATATGTTTCATTGTGATTTATTCAAATGAGACACAAGGGTATTGTTTCTTCCACGAATTTTTGAGAACATAATGTTTGTTTGCTCGAAATAATGTCCTTTTGGAGATTCGTTTCCAAAATGACAAGTGGGAGAAAATAGACCTCGAAAGTTTTCGAGGCGAACAACAAACATAAACGGACATTCCGGAGGCTTTTTGAAGTGCTTCAAAAAATCCGAACTTATTCTTTAAGGACTTTAGAAGTGGCTTTAAAGAATAGACATCTCTTAGAAGACTTTACAAGTGCTTCAAGGAGAATAGAATATTCAAAGGACTTTTAAGTGGCTATTGATATTCTATTGTTTGATGTTCTATACCCAAGTAGGCATAGAGTTCAAGTCACTGAAACTATGCGATTCTTCTATTAGATAGTGAAGAAACCTACAACTTGCAGTCAAACTATTATCATATAGATTAATGAGTTTGTGACTTATTAGAAAGCTATGACGAAATATAGATTCCCTAAAATGGTTAGAGGCCATATATAGACTCAATGTTTTAGACAGTTAAAGGCCATAAAACATACTAAACGTTTTGATGACAAAATTGAAATTTTGTTGATTTGCAAGAATAGTTTCACACCTATTGGTTGCAAGGATAAAACCATCAAACATGGAATTGTGTTCACACACAAAGCTAGATTAGTTGCTAAAGGTTACAAGCAAATTCACGGCGTGGATTGTGTTGAAGCCTCATGCAAAATCATAATGCTTAAGTCTATAATTCAAGCAATGATTGCATATTGGTACATATAACAATTGGATGACAAAACGTATTCCTCAATCAAATGTTGGAATAAACTATGTACATGGTATGTCATAGGATTTGTGGATCCAAATAATGCTTGAAATGAATGCTAACTTATGAAATCTAAGTATGGATTTAAGCAAGCAACTGGGAAATTGAAAATGTATTTTAGTGAAGCTAATAAGTATTTTAGTTTCATAAAATGTACATGATTCTTATAGATATATAAGAAGTTTAGTGGGAGTATGTAAAACTTAATTGATCCTATGTGTATCACACATATCTCTCTATTGTGAAATAACATTCAAATGCTAATGACTTAGATTTGAAATTATTCATCAATGATGGACCATGGCGAAACTTAGTACATACTGGGTATTAAGATCTATTTACAAAGATCTTATGATATTGTTTAGGATTAAGTAATGGCATTTACTAAATCAAACACGAAAGACTCCATTGGAGATATTCGACCCATATAAAAAAATCTAAGTAAAGGATGTTTGAACTATGTATAAGCATTTACTAAGTTAAACATCAAAGAATCTAAGTAAGATTCTTAACCTATATTATATGTCAAAGAATTTAGCTTGATTTAGTATCTACTGAAACTAGATGAGCTAAAGTTACATGAATAGAGTTCAATTGGGAATTATTCTGCAAACGAATTTATCATGTATGATATAATCTGAGAATCGCCAAAACGTATCGTATGGCTTTAGGCATGACGAACATATACCAATCTCTATTGATCTAAGTGAAGATCAACTAGATTGAGATCAAGAATACTTATGGTACTTGAAAAGGTACATAGGAATAGTTCTTGATTCAAGGAAATAAAGATATGCTAAATATTGATGCTACACGCATAAACACTGGCAAAGGATCAAGCAAGACCCTTTGGAGTTAACCATTGATAAGGACGAGCAATAGAGCATCGTGTTTTGAAATGGCAACATGGATTGGAGACCATGAGTTGTTGCGTGGGATATTAAAATATTAATTTCTATGTTCTAAGATACAGTTGGAAAGTATTCCACATATCTGTGAACTGCTTGGATAAGTAATTCCAAGCAAAGCATCACTAGCAACCTATAAAGTTGAAGTAAAAGTACTTATTGCCTAAGAAGCAATCAAACAGGGTTGTTTATGTTAAAACGTTCTTCACTGAAGTTGGGTAGATCACATGTCTGCTGGCTTGATGGTTCTTCATTGAAAAATTCGTAGAACCACTCTTGAAGCAAGAAAAGACTAGATCACAAAGTAAACATACTCAAAAGATCTTATCATCTATCTCGAAGAACATTCGATGAAAAGGATATTAAGATTGGCAAAGCATGATAACTAAACCTATGCAACAAGTGAAAAGCAACACTCACGTTCTAGCACTGGAAATCAAGCATAGCTTTGAATTCCATGAACTGTTTTAAAGATGGGTTTGAGGCCCATGGTTGTAAAACAATGGGGTTGAACATTTATCATATATGAAATGTATTTTCATATTCCATTTAATCTTGGTTTAGTATTAAATGATGATTCCCTTCAATTTGACGATATATTCAAGATAGACTGTCAGGATCAGTTCTGTGACTAAGAAATGTCTATCAAGTGAACTTGAATGTCAAAAGTTGAAAATGGTCCCTGGTCGGAGTTTTCTATAAAATTGGACGCATAGAAAACGTTAGACGACTAGAATGCAAGATGACTAGTAGTTCTGTTTCTTGAACTATGTGGACATGGCAATGTCATAATCATTTGCATAGATACTTACTTTGGGAAGACTAGTATCGGACAGACCTATGAAACTTTACTGTAAGAGATGAAAATCTGTCATAAGTAAATTTCATTAAAATTATTAGACACTAAATCCTCAATACCTGAGTGATTTGAGATTACTTGTTTGAGAACTGGTTGCTTTGACGTTGACCAACCGTCGCACCGTAAAAGGAGGCTATAAAGGCAACGCTCAGGTAATCACCTATCAAACGAAGTCTAATCTCAAGATCGCAAGATTGGGATTGTCCTCCCATAAATCGGGATGAGATGCTTAAAAGTTGTACAAGGCCACTCGGAGAGCTAGAAACTATGAAATGCATGGCCGTGCTCAGATGAATCACAGGCTATGATTATCTGCTTATTTGATCAGTTGAACTCTGAAACCGAGAAACACCTCTGGACATAATAAGGATGACAGCTCTTACCTTATGTTCAAGAGCAAGCATCGAGCGACAAAGGAATTAGGAAATGCACACTTATCCTTAAGGACAAGTGGGAGACTGAAGGAAATAATGCCCTTGGTCCAAGTATGCATTCAATGTTAAGTCTAATAAATGCGGTTCAGTATTAATTAACAAGTTAATAATTCAGTGAGATCAAGTGAGCTGAATGCCTAGCTAGAGGCCGCTTCAGTTCAAGTGGAATTAATGATATTAATCCACAGCTTACTCTTGACTGAACCCGTAGGGTCACACAAATAGTACGTAAACGGATCAAGTATTTAATGGCATTAAATACTCTATCTATGGATATTCGGAATCGACGGATCTTGGTTTCAGTGGGAGCTGAGATCGTCACAAGCAAGAAATGAATACTCCGGAAACGATGATATTGCCGGAAACGGAAATATGGATCGTATCGGAAATATAAATATTATCCAAGTCGTAGATGTTGCCGGAAACGGAAACATGGTACGTATCGGAAAATATTATCGGAAATGGAAATATTGCCGGAATCGGAAATATTGCCGGAAACGGAAATATTGTCAGAATCGGAAATATTATCGGAATCGGAAAATAGTTCCGGAAACGGAAATATTAAATATTTGTTCGAAACGGAAATTAATTCTGGAACAGGAAATATTAAATATTGTTCGTATCGGAAATGAATTCCGGAACCGGGAATTTAATCGGAAGCGTATCGTACGAATAAGCATCGGACGAGGCCTGCCGGACGAAGGCCCAGCACGAAGCCAGGCAGTCGCCCAGCAAGCAAAGACGCGCGCCAACGCCCAGCCCAAGGTAGCGCCAGGCCCACCGCAAGGCAGGCCCAGCGCGCCAAGGCAAGGCTGCCCAGAGTGGGCTGCGTGGGTCGAGCGCACGCGTGCGGGCGCCCTCGTGGCTCCGTGCGTGTGTGTTTGTGTCCATGCATAATTCCTAAATCTATTAGGATTTGGTGTATGATTAAATTCCTATTCCTATTAGGATTATTTAATTAATTAGAGTCCTTGTAGGATTCTAAGTTTAATTAAATCGTATCCTACTAGGATTCCAATTCCCTTTCCAAACCTCTATAAATAAGGGCCTAGGGTCATAATTTATAAGGAAGATTGAAGTATTCAAAAGGGTAAGTTTTGAAAGAAAATTCAGCCACACTCTTGCACAATAATAGCCGAAAATTCCTAAGCACCTTAAGGGCGATTCTAGTTGGTCAATCTTGAGGCGGATCCGGACGTACTGTGGACTATCTACGGAGGGACGACACTTGGGGTCCTAAAGACTTGTTCTTGTTCGGTTCGGGCGCAACTAGGGAAGGCACGCTACAAAGTGTATGCATCTATACTATGCTAAATGATTATGTGTAAATAATATGCTTTCCTGGCTTTATAGTTTTTCCGCATGATTTATGTATTGTCATATGTATCATAACCTAACACTCCTCTCCCTCTTTCTTGCGGCACACCCCACACCTCTTCTCTCTCTCTTTTTCGACCGGCTTCCTTGCAGCCCCAGGCACGAGTGTGCCGTGTGTGTGGTGCCCAGCCCTCGCGTCGGTCGTGCGTGCCCAGCCTCGCAGCTGCAGCGTAGCACACCAAGTGCCTGCGTGCTCGCGCCCTTGCTGCCCCTCTCCTCGAGCCTCGCCCCACAGCTCAGCCCCATAGTTGTTGTTGTGCGCGTGTGCCGTGTCCCGCACCCCGCAGCCCCGCGTCCCGTCGTGCGCTAAGCCTCGTGCTCGTGTGTGCGATGTGCCCTGCTGTGCGCTGTGCCTTGCTCGCCTACCCTGTTTCTCGCGCGCGCGCGCGCCTTGCTGGTGCGTTGCATGCGCAGTTGTGTTATTGTTGTCGATTGCGGTCGTGTGTGTTGATCGGCACACACACACGATTTAATTAATCATTGTGTGTGTGTGTCGATCAATGATTTAATAAAAATATGTTTTCAAAAATATTAATTTTCAGTTTTAAATTTATTTAAGTATTGTGATTAAATTTAATTATTGGATTGTATGGAATAATTAAAACGGTTATGAACACCGTATTGGGTTAGTATCATGTTTTAATTAAAGAAATTGGTTTTGATGATTTAAATTATAATTTTCAGATTATATATGTTTATAAAGTGTGGATTTTTGAAGTCAAAACATGTTTTCGGATTAAACTATTAGTATGGTTTTGGTTTCAAATTGATTAAGCAATTGATTTACACAATTTAATGGCAATTTAAATTACGGGAATTAATCAAAATTTTCAGAATGTTTATAAGCTTTAAAAGGTTGGTTTTAAGGGTTTTAAAGCTAAAAAGTCAATGTTTTTGTGCTAGGACTTGAGTTGACTATTTGAGACTACTAAATTAACAATTAATGATTGAATTCTAATTAAACTAAGGGTTTTAGTTTCTTGAATAGTTGTTGGAAATTTAGTAAACATGGATAATAATTTAGTTCTCTTATTTTGTTTTATAGGAGTTGATTTCTAGTGAGTCGTGATTCGCATAGTGGCCCCCGTACTTAGGTAATCCAGGTACGTACAACACTAGGGTGACCACCCATCCCTTGAGGACTTTGTGAAGTGTATTGAATGCGAGTCATTTGAACTTATATGCTATGAATTCATGTTTGATGATTGGAAATGATTATGTTATTATGAATTCATGTTTAATGTTGAGAACGAGCATGTTATTATTATTGTTGAATCTATGTGAACGAGCATGTTATAAATTGAATTATGCTTTGTAGATTCTATTTAACTATCATGTTATGGACTTTTATAATGGTTGAATTATGTCAAGCATGTTGTTCAAAGTTGGTTTGCATGTATGAGTAGTGCGCATGCAAGTTATTATTATTATGCTATAGTACAGGATGTCTAGCATAATTATTGAGCTAGTCGAATATTGCCAGTGAGCAATATATATTCTACCAAAGGGGTAGAATATGTTAGAGAGTCTATGTGAATTGAATTAAGGACAATTCGTGCTAAGGGCACACCCCGCTTGTTAATAGGCAATGTCGGGTTATCTCAAACAGTGTTTTGGAGAAGGAATAATGGGAGTAATTTCACTTGAGTCTTGTTTGATCACAAGTCCTAAAGAAGTAAAATATTAAAGAGTCATTGTTGAATTGTTTAATTGTTCAATTGTTTGTATGTTGTGTTTTGAGTAGAGTCTTGAGTCGCCTTGAACATAATGTACTAATTAACGTAAAGTGTAACCCAAAGAGCTTCAAAATCTTGGAACGTATATACCTTGAGTATGAACAATGGGGGGGGAGTCTTGCCGGAAAACTTGTACTCCTAGAATGATACAAGACGTTGTTTCATTCTCTTTTATGCCGTTGTGCATTGGAATTCCTGTCGGTATGGCCCGACTGTCGGTAGTAGCCCGACTTATCTTGGTGTATGGTTGGCTCCCATCACCCTTTCTTTCCTTTTGAGGATACTTTACCTTACCCGTTCGAAGCTACTTTTTATTAATCTATGAGTCAAGAGTCGTGTCATGTGTCGAGTCTTGTCTCCATGTTTGTTTGTTTATTACATGGCTTTTGCATGTTGATTATTTAATTGTCGAGTGAAGCATGTTAGGATAGAATGTTATTCTAGCTTGTTCGTACTTAGCTTTTTGTTGACTTCGTGCTTCATGTCTTCTGATCATGGCCTTTGCCTTAATGACCCTATGATGATCCATCAATTACATTTGCGTTGTTGGGCAGTAGATTTTCAATAAAGCAGGTTTGTAGAGATAACTTGCGGGAGAAGTTATCATGGGATTCGAGTTGAGAGTTTTATGCTTCCGTATTTTATAAACTCTATTTATTTCTATTTATAGTCATGACTAATACTACTATTTCAGTTAATGGATTTCAAATGGTTTGTTTTAGTTTGGGCCTCAACGGTTCCAACTTGTTTTAATAACCATTAACTATGTATTTAATATGTTTGAAAGTTAGTTAATTCCGCTGCGTAATTCTGGTAAATAGCCTTAGCCGTTATCACGGTGGCGGTAATATCTTGGTAATTCCTGTGTTTTAAGTTGGAAAAATATTTTATAAACAGCAAGGAATTATTAGGGTGTTACAAAGTGGTATTTGCAGAGCTCTAGTTTGAGAGCTGGTTTGCATTAATTAATAGTGCAAAGTGGTAACTCCTTAAACTACGATTGCGGAACTTTAGGATTTTCGAAAACTATTTTCCTAAAGTCAAAACGTTATTTATGAGTACTCAAAATTTTGAAAAGCCAAATACCAATTATTTCTAGTGTTGGAAAATTATTTTAAATTTCGAATTATTTTTCGAATTTCAGAAATATTTTCGGATTTTTCAAAAAAAAAAAAAAATTAAATGAATTTTATTTTCGGATTTTCCGAATTTTCGAAAAAAAAAACAAAAAAAACAATAATATATTCTTTCGAAAATTCCGAATTAATTATTTAATTATTTATTTAATTCTTTTAAATTATTTTTGAAAATAATCAAATTAATTAAATTATTCGAGTAATTATTTTAAATTTTTGATTTTAATTTCTAATAATTTCGCGTATATTAGAAGTTATTTATTTAAATTAATTTCGAAATTTTTTAATTCTTTTCTAAGTGAGGAATGGGTAGAATAAGAAGGGTTAATTAGTCTAAGTATGTGTTGTATAAGTATGCCTTTCTAATCAAGTGTTTATGTGATTATGCCTTGATGTTGTGATCTTTTAATTAAAGTTTGATCATGTTTTGTTTGCTTTATGTGATTAATTGCATCACGATTCATGATTATGCATGTACTTGTGCATTGAAATTGTATGGCTCAACGAACTTACTTTGTTTTGGAACACTTTTAGTAAGACTTTGTAGTTGTTAACTTTCAGGATTAAGATGTTGATTTCAAAGTACGCAAATCTAGGAAACCTAGAGAAGCTAGACTGTGAGACCCCACACATTTATGTCAAGAAGATTGAGTTTGCCTGCAATTACTTTGCTTCAGTGAAGAACCTACCTGAATTGAGAAAGAAGGATGTTATGGCAGAGATGGTTATTCATTGCTTACCTTCCAAGAACCCATAAATAGAGCTTAAGAATCGATTTCGGGATATGCATATGGAAAATGGTATTCCTAATTACTACAAGTATGGTACTCCATATGGTAGATGGAGATATGATTTGGAGATTATGACTACGATTATAGAGCTCGCAGAGGAATGTTTTGATGATGGTAAGACGGTAGAGAACATCAACCTTACAAGATTAGATCATGATATAGAGACTCAGATGGATGAGGACAGTGATGATGATGTTGTTGAGATTGAGAACCCTAACCCTATCATTCCTGAACCCACTATTGAGATCTCCAGTGACACAGAAATTGAGCCTGAAGTCGACAACGATGAGGTAAACAGTGTGTTACAGCAAAACAATGAGGATATGGAGTATGAGTCTGATCCAGAGGAAGACTTTGATGATTTTGAAGACCATGAGCCCTCTTCACCTGTTTGTAAGGGTGGCTGGATAGTTGAGTAGCATTTTAATCTTTGTAATAGCTAGTGCCTAGATTTAGTGAAGCAATAAAGTAGTACACTACTATTTATGGTTTTAGTAGTTCAGTTTTGTGGTTTTCCGAATAAAGTACGATCCAAAGGATGTATCATCTTTTCCCATTGAAGTAATAAAATCTATAATTCCTTCTTATATCCTTAATTCTAAGACTATACTATCTTTGAGCGACTATCGCGAAAGGAATTTTATGCATTTCTTCAATGAAATTGTACTTGCAAGGTGGTTCAATCTTTCACAACTTGAACTTTGTGATGCGGACTAAGGGGAAAAGCGGCCCATAAACAGGCGCCTATCCGGCTTAGCGTCCGAATTTTTTTGTGTATGTACACCAATTGAATGACTAGCTAGTGCAATGTGTTAGTAAGGCAGTGTCCAACCTCAGTTGTTAAGGTTAGTCTTTTGTTTTATTCAGGAGAAGGGAAATGACTACCCAAGGAATTGCTGACGTGGTCAGGCAACTGGCTGAGGTAGTGCAGAACTTAGCACAAAATAGGAATAACCAGGGAGTTGAACCACCTGGTGAGATGTTTAAGAAGGTGGCCCAAAGTAAGCCTCCTTTGTACCAAGGGGAGATAGACCCGACTGTGCTTGAGAACTGGCTAAGGGAGTTCGATAAGCTTATCGTAGCTGTCAATTGTCCAGAGAACCTTAGGGTTAATAGTGTTGTTTATTACCTTAGGGTAGAAGCCGATCTATGGTGGCAAAGATGTTAGAATGCTTTGAGAGCTACACCTGGATTTGGATGGGAATCATTCAAGGTAGCCTTAAGAAACAAGTTTTACCCACCATATCTGAAGAAGCAGAAAGCTCAAGAGTTCATCGAGTTAAAAATGGATGGCATGTCTGTAATAGAGTATTATTCGAAGTTCATCGAGTTGTCTAGGTTTGCACCGGAAGTGGTGGCAACAGAAGAGCTTAGAGCCTAGAGATTTGAGAGTGGATTGACTATGGACTTGCAACTAATGCTTGCTGGAGAGACCTTTACATCTCTTGACACCGTATATGGAAAGGTTGCCCATCTGTATGGCTTGCAGCAAAGAAAGAATGGGATTGGTGAAAAGAGGAAGGATGTTGGCAACCAAAACCAAGGTGGTGGTCAGCAGAATCAAGGGAATTTTAAGAAGAACAAGGGAAACAACCATTTTCAGTTCAAGGGAAACCAGGGTGGAAATAAGAATAACTTCCACAGTAACAATGGAGATAAGAATCAGTCTGCAAGGAATGGAACGAGAATCTATGAGTGTAGACGTTGTCATACTAATCACCCAGGTCAAGACTGTAATGGAAACCAAGTTGTCTGTAGGTTTTGTGAGAAGCTAGGCCATAGGGAATTTGAGTGTTGGGCCAAGAATGGGAAACCCAACCAAGGTAACCAAGGCAACCGCCAGAACAACAACCGGAATAACCAAAACCGGAATGGAGGAAGTAATGGTGGAAACCAAAGGGGTAACCAGAATGGTAACAATGGCAATAGTGGCCAGGGTAATGGAAAGCCCGGAGGGAACTATCAGCAAAATGGGAACCGAAATGCCAACAGAAGTGGCTATAACAAGAGAGTTGTCCAAGTAAAGTTGAATCTGATCACTAGGCAGGAAGCCGAAAACTCGTCTGACGTCATAGCTGGTACTTTTTCTATTAACTCCGTTTCAGTTAAAGTACTATTTGATTCTGGTGCGACTTACTTGTTTATATCAAAGGGTATGTTAGGGAAGTTAGAACTGAAAGAACCCGAAGAAATAGAAGTACACATAGTGATACCAACCGGTGAGATCGTGAAATACACTAAGATCCATAGGAATGTACCTTTAACCATAGCCAAGACCATATTCTTGTCTAGCCTAATTGAGTTTGAGTTAGGAGATTTAGATGTGATTTTGGGAATGGACTGGTTGGCCATGTTTAAAGCTAAAATTGACTGTGAGAAGCAGAAGATTCACTTGAAGTCTAGTCTAGGAAAGGTGGTATCGTATCGCCGTTTTGGGAAGCCTAGGAGTGTAGGAATCCTCACGGCAATGGAGCTCGTGAAGTTAGTACAAAAAGGGAACCCTGTCTTCTTATGCAATGTGAGAGACCTAGACCAAGTAATGAAAGAGCAACCAGGGGATATTGCAGTGGTGAGTGAATTCTTGGACGTGTTTTCGGAAGAGATCCCGGGAATGCCGCCCAGTCGACCAATTGATTTTACCATAGATTTAGCACCCGGAACTGCACCTATCTCGATAGCCCCATACCGAATGGCTCCAGGCGAAATGAGTGAATTGAAAGTTCAACTTGAGGAATTGCTAGAGAAAGGTTATATTAGACCAAGTGCATCGCCTTCAGGAGCGCCAATCTTGTTTGTGAAGAAGAAGGACGGTAGTATGAGACTCTGTATAAACTACAGGGAGCTCAATAAGGTCACAATCAAGAATAAGTATCCTTTGCCTAGGATAGATGATCTATTTGACCAGTTGAAAGGAGCGGGAATGTTTTCAAAGATCGACTTGAGGTCAGGTTATCATCAGTTGAGAATCGCAGATCACGATATACCAATGACTGAATTTAGGACTAGATACGGTCATTATGAGTTCACTGTTATGCCTTTTGGGTTAACCAATGCACCTGCGATCTTTATGGACTTAATGAACCGAGTATTCCATGCATTCTTGGACAAGTTTGTAGTGGTTTTCATAGATGATATTCTGGTCTACTCTAAGAATGAGGAGGATCATGCGGAACACTTAAGGTCAGTGTTGAGTACCCTTAGAGACAATCAGTTGTATGCCAAATTCTCGATGTGTGAATTCTGGCTAGAAAGAGTTACGTTCTTAGGACATTTTGTGTCTAAGGAAGGAGTTGCAGTGGACCCTGCAAAGATAAAAGCTGTCAGTGAATGGCCTACACCTAAGAGTGTCACCGATATTCGAAGTTTTCTTGGTTTAGCGGGTTATTATAGACGCTTTGTGCAAGACTTTTCTAGAATCGCCAAACCAATGACAACCTTGATGAAGAAAGAAGCGAAGTTTGAATGGAATGACTAGTGTGAGGAAGCGTTCCAAGCCTTAAAGACGCGATTGACGACCGCGCCAGCGTTTACTTTGCCAGATGAGAGCGGTACTTATGATGTGTATAGTGATGCCTCTAAGAATGGTTTAGGGTGTGTGTTGATGCAGAACGGGAAAGTGATTGCGTATGCATCGAGGCAGTTGAAGCCATATGAATCCAATTACCCTACCCATGATTTAGAGTTAGCCTCCATAGTGTTTGCATTGAAGATATGGAGACACTATCTGTATGGTGTGAAATGTAGGATATTTACGGATCATAAGAGCTAAAATTACATTTTCACACAAAAAGACTTAAATATGCGCCAACGAAGGTGGTTGGAATTGATCAAGGACTATGACATAGATATTCAATACCATGGGGGAAAAGCCAATGTAGTTGCAGATGCCTTGAGTAGGAAATCAAGTCATGGTGTGAATGCGTTAGTAGTTGCTAACGAGCTGTGTAAGGACATACAGCGACTGAATCTAGAAATAGTGAGTGGAGAATTCCTCGAGAGTAAGATGAATGCCTTAACCATCCAGTCGTCAGTATTTGATGAAATCAGGGAGAATCAGGCTGGTGATGTTAAGCTAGAGCGGATCAGGGAGAAGATTTCGCAAGGAAAGGAGGTAGCAAAGTGCGTAGCACTCGAACTAAGGATGTTAAGATCGTAAAAGTGTTGTAGTCCAACCAAGAGTCTAAGGAAGCTACCTGGGAAGCGGAGGTGGAAATGAGAAAGAAATATCCCGAGCTTTTTCCCGAGGTCAGTTGAGTTACGGGGCCGTAACTCGTTTTCTTTAAGGGGGGTAGAGTGCGGTAGAATTTCGAGCTTTTTACCTTATTTACCCAATTTACCCTTAAGGATATGCTTGAATTGTTGTATCCAGTGAAGTTTCACTATTTATTGTCATGGTGAATTACTTAAAGAGTACAACAACTAGAACTTTTGCAAAGAAAACGCACTAAAGTCTCAAAATAGTCTCAAGTGTAGTTTTAAAATTGTGATTTCCATGCCCAAGTTTCGGGACGAAACTTCTTTTAAGGAGGGTAGACTGTAATACCTCGTGTTTTTCTATTATTATAAATATATTTTATTATATTTATAAAATATTTCGTTGTATTTTTACAAATTAATTTCATTTAATGAGAATTAAATGCGCTTTTATTTTAATTAATTTAAATATTAATTATTTTGGAAACCAGATTTTTTTAAATAAATTCAAGGAATTTATTTACTCAGGAATTGTTGGGTCGTATTTAAAAAACGAATTTAATAAACTTAAAGCCCGTTCGTTTTGTTTTAATTAAACCCAACAAAGCATGCAAGGGATTTAATGAATTGAGCCCGGTAATAAGCCCAACTCAAACTACCATAACCAAGCCTACATGGGAGAGAAAAACTATAAATAGACCCTCTCATTAAACCCTCACAAACTTCACACTCCCTCTCCTCTCCCTCTTTCTTGCGGCACACCCCACACCTCTTCTCTCTCTCTTTTTCGACCGGCTTCCTTGCAGCCCAAGGCACGAGTGTGCCGTGTGTGTGGTGCCCAGCCCTCGCGTCGGTCGTGCGTGCCCAGCCTCGCAGCCGCAGCGTGGAAATGACACCAAGTGCCTGCGTGCTCGCGCCCTTGCTGCCCCTCTCCTCGTGCCTCGCCCCACTGCGCAGCCCCATAGCTGCTGTTGTACGCGTGTGCCGTGTCCCCCAGCCCGCAGCCTCGCGTCCCGTCGTGCGCTGAGCCTTGTGCTCGTGTGTGCGATGTGCCCTGCTGTGCGCTGTGCCTTGCTTGCCTACCCTGTCCCTCGCGCGCGTGCGCGCCTTGCTGGTGCGTTGCGTGCGCTGCTGTGTTGTTGTTGTTGATTGCGGTCGTGTGTGTTGATCGGCACACACACACGATTTAATTAATCGTTGTGTGTGTGTGTGTCGATCAATGATTTAATAAAAATATGTTTTCAAAAATATTAATTTTCAGCTTTAAATTTATTTAAGTATTGTGATTAAATTTAATTATTGGATTGTTTGGATTAATTAAAACGGTTATGAACACCGTATTGGGTTAGTATCATGTTTTAATTAAAGATATTGGTTTTGATGATTTAAATTATAATTTTCAGATTATATATGTTTATAAAGTGTGGATTTTTGAAGTCAAAACATGTTTTCGGATTAAACTATTAGTAGGGTTTTGGTTTCAAATTGATTAAGCAATTGATTTACATAATTTAATGGCAATTTAAATTATGGGAATCAATCAAAATTTTCAGAAAGTTTATAAGCTTTAAAAGGTTGGTTTTTAAGGGTTTTAAAGCTTAAAAAGTCAATGTTTTTGTGCTAGGACTTGAGTTGACTATTTGAGACTACTAAATTAACAATTAATGATTGAATTCTAATTAAACTAAGGGTTTTAGTTTCTTAAATAGTTGCTGGAAATTTAGTAAACATGGATAATAATTTAGTTCTCTTATTTTGTTTTATAGGAGTTGATTTCTAGTGAGTCGTGATTCGCACAGTGGCCCCCGTACTTAGGTATTCCAGGTACGTACAAGACTAGGGTGACCACCCATCCCTTGAGGACTTTGTGAAGTGTATTGAATGCGAATCATGTGAACTTATATGCTATGAATTCATGTTTGATGATTGGGAATGATTATGTTATTATGAATTCATGTTTAATGTTGAGAACGAGCATGTTATTATTATTGTTGAATCTACGTGAACGAGCATGTTATGAATTGAATTATGCTTTGTAGATTCTATTGAACTATCATGTTATTCACTTTTATAATCGTTGAATTATGTCAAGCATGTTGTTCAAAGTTGGTTTGCATGTATGAGTAGTGCGCATGCAAGTTATTATTATTATGCTATAGTACAGGATTTCTAGCATAATTATTGAGCCATTTGAATATTTCCAGTGAGCAATATATATTCTACCAAAGGGGTAGAATATGTTAGAGAGTCTATGTGAATTGAATTAAGGACAATTCGTGCTAAGGGCACACCCCGCTTGTTAATAGGCAATGTCGGGTTATCTCAAACAGTGTTTTTGAGAAGGAATAATGGGAGTAATTTCACTTGAGTCTTGTTTGATCACAAGTCCTAAAGAAGTAAAATATTA
The DNA here is from genome assembly GCF_020520425.1 of Spinacia oleracea. Classification (NCBI taxonomy): domain Eukaryota; kingdom Viridiplantae; phylum Streptophyta; class Magnoliopsida; order Caryophyllales; family Amaranthaceae; genus Spinacia; species Spinacia oleracea. The sequence goes on along the minus strand of NC_079487.1, from coordinate 35,228,491 downwards.
AAGAGTCATTGTTGAATTGTTTAATTGTTCAATTGTTTGTATGTTGTGTTTTGAGTAGAGTCTTGAGTCGCCTTGAACATAATGTACTAATTAACGTAAAGTGTAACCCAAAGAGCTTCAAAATCTTGGAACGTATATACCTTGAGTATGAACAATGGGGGGAGTCTTGCCGGAAAACTTGTACTCCTAGAATGATACAAGACGTTGTTTCATTCTCTTTTATGCCATTGTGCATTTGAAAACTTGTGTTTCATTAAGTAAATATAGAAATATCTACTGAAATCGTCCGTAAACTTTATGAAATAGTTGAAATCACCTCTAGCTTTTGTACTCATAGGCCCACATACATCTGTATGTATTAGCCCTAGTAGTGCGCTTGCTCTTTCTCCCACTTTTGAGAATGGTCACTTTGTCATTTTTCCAAGTAAACAAGATTCGCATGGATCATTTTTCTCTAAGTCGAATGATTCTAAAAAGCCTTTCTTTTGAAGTCTTTCCATGCGTTTTGTGTTTATATAGCCTAATCGACAATGCCACGGATATGTGAGATTCAAATCACCAGTTTTAGCCTTTTTGGTATTTATTTTATAAGTTTGTTTGCTTGTACCTAGCACATATAGACCATTTTTTTGTTATGTTGAACCATAAAATATTCCATTTAAAAAAAAGAACAACTATTGTCTTTAAATTGAAAACTAAATCTTTAGAATCCAAACTTGAAATCGAAATGGTGTTTCTGGTGAGACTAGGAACATAGTAACAATTTTCTAGTTCCAAAATAAAACCGCTAGGCAAAGATATAAAATAAGATCCTACGGCTAATGCAGCAATCCGTGCTCCATTTTCCACGCATAGATCCATCTCGCCTTTATCAACCTTTCTACTTCTCCTTGGTCCCTGTGAATTGGAACATAAGTGTGAGCCACAACCAGTATCTAATACCCAAGAAGTAGAATTTACAAGATTACAATGTATAACTTACATACCTGAAGGAGAAGCAACGTTTCCGTCCTTCTCATCTTCCTTTATCTTAGGGTAATTTCTTTTGTAATGACCACTTTCATTACAATAAAAGCAGTGCGCCATAGAAGAAGAATGATCCCTCTTCATTTGCCTCTTGGAAGGCTTCACTTTCCCTCCTCAAGTAGATGAAGATGCACCCTTACTTTGGATCTTTCCCGGAATTCTTTTCTTGATTTTCTTACTCTTTACTTTTAATGACACTTGCTTATCATTTACAAAGTCCAATTCATATTGATGAATAATATTGATTACTTTACTAAGAGTGTTATCCCTTCTTTTAGAGTAATAGAGTACTTTGAATTTCTTGTAACCAGGGTGAAGAGAATTCAACTGTATTCCCGCAGCTGTAAAATCTGGGAATGGATCACCAAGTAACTCAAGGTGATTGAACAATCCAACCATCTTCTTCGTATGAGCCTTAATTGACGTTCCATCAGTCATTTCGACATCAGTGACTTTTTCCCTTGCCTTTTGTCTTTCGACCTCAAAGCAACAACCCAGTGGAGCATTAAGCTTAAGATCCCTAAATGAATGTACCAACTCAAAGACATTTTGGTCAACGTGTTGACCATTATGTTGGGATCTTCCACGACATATATCCCTATGATTCCTTAAGAGTGCCCAATGTTCATATGAAATAAACCTAGCACTCCAATCTCTGGGTATTGAGCCAAGAGTAAGATCCATCACTAGAAACATGTGGTTCGCACACGCACAATGCTTTTTAGGAGTCATATCCTTTGAGTAATAGCTGGGGATGGGACTATCAACAACATATCAAGTTATTCCACCTGAGGACTTGTCGAAGTTTCCTCTCCCAATCAAGAAAAATATGATAAGTTCAACTTGACATCCAGAATTTCAGATGCTTTGAATGTTATTTTAGACATTATACAATTGGAAAGAATTTGGAATAAATAACCATTCATAATTCTTTAGTAACTTTGAAATAACAGAAAGCGTGCAATCATTAAATCTATTAAACATTTCATTCATGCAAAATAAAACATGGTCCATAATAAATGAAACGATTCCAAGACCATAAAAGTCTCTAAGTCTTAAGCATGCTTTGGCTTGTCTTAAGTCTTTTAAGATTCTAGGTAAGCAAAACCAATTGCTAGTAAATTCCAAACTACTTTTGGTTAATAAATTAATGCCATAATTTATTCCATTGCCACAACATATACCAATATTGTTTGATTTAAAACCATAATCAACGTGTTCCTTTGGGATACCTTACCATCTAAGAATTCTAAAATAGCACCTCACTTTGGCTGAAACCTACTATCTTAGGTTCTAAGATTGTTGTAAGTGCTTGATTTGGACGGCAATTTTTAAACTCAATATTACTTGGGCCTAGTTGTTTCTATGTTGGTTTGATTATTTAGTGAACTAAATCCTTAATCAAACATACAAACAACGCATTCATGCATAATATATATTCGTCAATATATTATAGCATAAATAATTTTGGTGAACTAGTATGGCCCAAAACTTGGTCTTGAAGCATCCAATCTTCCCTTCACCTTTTTAGCTTGGCAACGTCTTGAACTCCATTCAAAAGCTAATTTAAAATTTAAAATAATCTATAAGAACTTGAACCTAATAATCTAATTATTACATCATAACTTCAATGGTACGTAGACCAAATTTAAAACTATACATTCATAGATAAAACAGTACGCAGGCCGTATTTAACTATCCTAGATTTGTCATACTAGTCACCTTCAATACCTGCAATACATAATAATAATATCTATGCATTCATCCATTTGTGTCCTAAAACAAATGGCCCAAGTAAAATATGCAAGTATTTACATGATTAATTAAAATCACGTTCATGTAAATGCGTCCTAAAAGATTAATCAATTCCAAATTATTAATCCTTAGAATTATGCTAATCAAAAATTAATTTAATTAAAATAAGGAGTTTTTTGAAAAATAAATAATTAATTATTTAAAATAATTTCATTTAAATGGCTACCACTTATATTTAATTTGGACCTTTTAATTTCAAATATTTAAACTCGCGGCCTAGCCCAAGTCAAAAGAAATAAAATAATGAATAGTCCATCGTTAGCCCCTTCGTGCAAAAATAAGCCCAAAGCCCAAAATTTAGGCCTTGAAATAAAACAAAGTAAAATACACATTTTGATGCAACGTGGACTAGGCAAGCGCAAAGCCCAAAATGAAGCGATGTGCATCGGATTAACGCCAACGTGCAGGCCGCAAGGCCCACATCGTTACGCAAGACCCTCGAAGCATCGCACAAGGCGCGCTGCCACGAGCATAAGCGCTCGTCGCTCCTGCCCCATCATTGCGCTTGGCCATCGCGCGCTCGCACGCCAAATCGCTCGTTGGTGCAGCGTCGCTTGCCGATGCGTGTCGCGTTCCTCGAGCTCGCCCAAAGGCTTCGCCCAGCTCTCTGCATTGCCACACGCCCATCGCTTGCTGCACGGACAGTAGCCCCTCGCCTTGTGCGAGACGCTTGCTCGTCCGATTATTTTAAATATCAATTTTAATGTTCGAAACGAAAATTGCACGAATTATATTTTTCATAATATTAACAATTCCAATCGTTTTAATTACAAAAAATAATAAAGTGGGTGATTTTATTAAATTTCAAACAATCTAATTCATGAAATTTATAAATCTAGGCTAACAAATATTCAAATTTAACAAACGATCAATATCAACAATATTTTAAATAACTTTGATAATCCAATCTAAATATTTAAATCGTTCTAAACATTTAAATTTCAGATTTTTATCAAATTTGATTTAGGTGAACGATTAAAATTAACGATTTCAATCAAAATTTTAATCCAATAGTTTTTAAATATTCCATTTAAACATGAAATCATATTCCCCTTCTCACCTAAATAAATTTTCAGATATAACCAATTAATAAAAATTATTTTTCGATCTAAAATCTATTAATCTAGGTAAATTAGGATTAGGGTTTTTAATCAATATTCATGAACCAAAAAAGTACCATATGTTCATAATATTATTTATGACAGTAGGAAAAAATTTCAATTAATTACGAGTTGATTTGGTCGACTAATTAATTGAAAAACATACCAAAAATAATGTTTTACTTCATTAATTAACAAATAACGCCCAAAAAATCATACTTCGGGGCCTGTTTTTGAGATTCTGTTCCCATTAGATGATTTTAAACGTTTTCAATTAGATTAGGGTCAGAAAAGTTGAATTTTCCACACTTAAAGAATTCAAACTTACTTTCTACTACTTATCCAATAATCCAGAAACAATTCAAAAATTCACGAAAAATTCAGAATAAATTCGACAATAATACAAACATGTAAACATGCTAATAAATACTTTAAATACATGAAGCTCATGATACCACTGTAGGGGTTTACAGTTAAATACATAACATGATAGCGCAATAACCCCAAATCCAGAAAGCATGTAAAAAGTCCAGATTAAGCATAACTTACATGTGAAGCGTGTTTTCCCCTTTAACTCAACGAACAAGAACAAGATACCCAAATGTCGTTCCTCTACTTGATTCACCAACACGTTCAGATCCATCTTGAGATTGATGGCTAAGATCTCCTTCAAGATTGTTTAGCTTTTGGGATGAACACTCTAATGCAGGCACAGAGAGAATTAGGGTTTTCTCATAACTTAGGTTAGAATATGATATTAGGTTAGATTGGAAAATATGTAGATTAGGTTATTAAAATAATATTTTGAGCAACAATCCAACCGGCCAAAGCAATAGGCTTCGACCGGCCAGCTGGCCCACGGCCACACGCACACACACATCACAGCGATCAGTTGGGTTGTGGGCCGTAGATGCTGTTGTTGCTGCTCTTCCTTGCGCGCACGCCAAGGAAGCCAAGGCCATGGGCCAGCGCTGCGCCCATGGGCCTTGCGCCTATTGTGCTTGGCTCGTGGGTTTTCTTTCGTGTTTGCTATTAATTATCATTCGATAATTTATTTATCATTTCGTACTTGACGATCTATTGCTGTGCAATACAATTACTCGTTTTGCCTAGCTGACGAATATGCGCAACACGATATACGATTTTACGATCCAATGTGAAATCGTATAATTATGTTTTCCGAACTATTATCCCGAAAAGCTATTAAATGAATTTCCTATTCATTTAATCTGATGATCTGTTACATGCCAATGGTGTGACCTTATAGGTTCAGTCAAGAGTAAGTTGTTAGCCTAATTAGGCTTAGAACTCGCTGATCGGAAGCATTGCTCTAGCCAGCTGTTCCGATCACTTGATCTCACTGAATTAATTGTTCGTAATTAATCTGAACCTTTGGTATTAGACTAATGCACCTGAGGTGAAGGACATATTTCCTTTAGAATTATCCAATGCACCAAACAACAGCGGAGAAAATTATGGCGCTACAGTTTGATTCTAAGCCAGTTACGGCATGGATTGATTTTGTGATGAGTTGTCAATGAGTCAGCATAAACAAATCTGTGCATCACATCTCAGCGCTATAATATTCTAGCGTACAACAGGCAAGCGCCACTTTCTTCTGGCTCTGCCATTTAATTTTCACAAAAACTCGAATTCTTTAGATGTTTATCTTATATCGTCCGATTACACTATAAATACGACCCTCTTAAATCCGGAAACGATCACTAATTACCATCAAGTTACCACTAAACACCCTAAAAAGCTTGAGTATTATTCGAAGTTGCACTCTGCCCGTATTGCAACCGTCTGACGTATTAACACACTGATAAGTAGATTTTGTCCGCATAATTGCTTAGCCCAGCCTGAATCCTGCCGAAGTTCTGACCGAATCCCAAGCCTAAACTAAGGAATTCAAAGGAAACTTTAGAGGAACCTCACCAAACATTCAGTCAGCTGCCAAGAAGTTCAAAGCAGAAAAGGAAGGCTAGTACAGACAAGTGGTTAATGTTCCTAAGAACCGCAGTATAGCCTACGCTATACTATAACCTGAAATTTACGTTTTATCTCCGTAACCTTTACAGATCTGTTCATTCAAATCTGCTATATTACTCACGCCTAATAAGATAATTCTTGGACAAATCTGATTATTGTTAAGCACCTTAAATCAATCTAAATCACTTTTGTTGTTGGATCTTTTACGGTGATGACGTGTCACGCGTTCCTCGGAGGTATCAAGTATGAGCTGGCACGAACCTCTGGCAACCTGCAAAACTAGAATATTCCAGTAGGAATATTCCCTGCGATGCTTAAGTAAGTATAAGCTAGAGAGAGAAGTAATTTAGAGAGAAGGCAGAGTAAAGATAATTTCTAGGTTGGTGAGAATGAATTGATTGTCCTTGTACCTAGGGATCTGCACTATTTATAGTTCTAGGGTTTCTTGGGAATTGGTCCCTCGTAGCTGCATAATTGCATACTTTGCATGATCGGGACACATGTCCGCTATATTGGAGACTTGGTTTAGGCCAGGTGGGCCTCTTGAGCGTTTGGGCTTTTTAGGGTATAACGGATCAGGATCTTCCTGAGAAAATGGGTCTCATGACCTACTGATGGGTCTTGGACCTGGAGGTGTATGTAAGTTTATGAGACGATTCGTGGTGGGCCTTTGGGCCTTCTTTCTGGGCTATCATAATTCAGCCAGGTGGCGCTCTCTAGGCCACATCATTTTCTTCTCAAGGAGGGTGCCCCTCGTCCACGTGGGGTAGGCTGCTTGACATAGTGGAGTGCCACGTGTGGTTGTTTTTCAGAGTTTAATTTCCCCTTTAAAACCTTCAGAAATCTCTCATTTTTCTTTTGTTATTTCAAAGTGATTTTGTAGGGAGAGAAAGCGAATTCTTTGTCAAAAATTTGTTGTGCTTGCATTTGGTGTTCTTCGATTCTTCATTCAGTGTTCTTGGAGCTTGGACGATTTTGTTCAGTCTTTCTGTCAGTTTGATCACTCTTTGGTAAGCATTTTATCGACTTCTTGTTTCTGCATGTTTATGGAATTTCCTTTTTTGATGTTTACGATTTTTTGGGGAGGCGTCCTGTTAGTTGCGGCGCTCTTTTTTCTTCCTTTTTGCTAAAGTCAGATGTCCTGTTCCTTATGCAGGACGGCATGGCTCGAATTAGGCAAACAGCCAATGTGGGTGCATGGGCAGCGCCACGAGAGAGGGACAACAGGGTTCCTTTTTCGAGCCCGTTCCAGGGAAATAAGGGTGGATTTAGCTCTCATTTGGGAGACGGGGCTGTAAGAGCGGCACGTTCCTCAAGGAGAAGAAAGAGCATGGATCGTCGTCCTCGTGTTCCTCGTGAGGATTTTTAGGATGACTCCTCTAGTTCTTTTGACGAGGAGTTCGCAAAAAACCTTCCTCCTATGGTTCAGGGAAAAGAAGATGTAGATTTGCTTCCTTCTGACATCTTCCCCAGCATGAAATGGTTGAGGTATCTGAGGGAGCAGGGGCGTGACTTTGAGCGCTTCTTACTCTTGCCTCGAGGTTTTAGTTTTAGATGCCCTCGTCCTCATCATTCTGTAGACCAACTCTCTCTAGGTGAGGTTGCTGTCTACACATCTGCTTTTAGATTGGGTCTTAGGTTTCCTCTACATCCCTTTGTGATGGACGTCTTGGAGGGGTATGACATTGGTCTTGCTTAGCTGACCCCTAACTCTTGGGCGAACATATTTGGGTTCATCGCCAAGTGTGCATTGAGTAGCGTCACTCCTTCTTTTCCTGCTTTCATTAGGCTTGTAGATATTGCCCCCTCCTCTCGTTCTCCCCAGGGGTGGTTCACCCTATATAGCCGGCGGGGATATAAAATGGTGGTGGGTAAGACCTCTAGCTGGGTTTGGTGGAGGAAGAAGTGGTCTGTTATCCGAATGGAGGACCACTCCCGTTCAGGGTGTCTTTCCCGTTGGAATTGTCGTCCCCGTTATTTGTCTAGAGGTCACGCTTACCCTCGTGTTTTGTCAAGGGATTGGAGGATCATAAAGCCTTTATTTCAGGCCGAAATGTATCGGCTGTCTTCGAAGAGTCACGCGTGGGTTCCCAATACTTGGCTTCCTCATGTGGGTCAATTTACCAAAATGGTTTTTCTCGCGGCCGTCGGTCTCTGTCCTTATTTGAGTAGAGGTAGTTTTTATAGACTTTTTACCAAAACCTTGTTTTCTTTTCTTTCACTAACCTTCTTAGTTCTGTGTAGATTCCGCCATGGATCGTCTGTCCCGTGAAGACAAGGGTTTGGTAGACGTGCCTACCTGGTTGTCCCAGGTGTATGCAGATAATATTCTCAAGGACGTGGAGGCTAAGAAGAAGGACTCCTCGAAGAAGTCCGACGAGGGTGCCTCTGGTGACGCTGCCAAGGTATGTTCTGTTTATTCTTTGATATACTTCTGCATTTTTCTAAGGCCTATGTTCGGTTGTTCACCTGTTGCATTTTATAGGAGCCCACTTCGTCGACCACGAAGAAACTTCCTGCTTTTTCAAGAAACTGGGCACCGCTTATGTTGCGGCGAAGCCGTCACTGGTGAAGCCGTCCGCCCCATTGGTTGGGAAAGAAGGAGTCCCTCTTCCTCAGACGTCCAGCCTTCCCCTTGAGCACAAAGAAGCGTCTCCCCATGTGGCCGCTGAGGAAGATTCCGCGGTCAAAGTGGCTGTGGACGAGGAGGTCGCCGACCAGGTTGCCGCTTCCGGTGCTACTACTTCGTCAAGGGAGGAAAAGGGCAAGGAAGCCGAAGGTCCTTCTGCGGGAGACGCTCCTATGCCTCCACCAGCTCCATCGAGTGGTTAGTGTCTTAGTACTTTAGGTCGTCATGACAACTTGGTGCTTTGGCATGATTTTTGACATTTTGATATTGATTCTGTTGATATGTTCAAACGGATGCGGCGTGCTGAAGTGGCGAACATCCCCCCATCAGGCGGTTTCAGTTTAGAGGAAAAGGATAAGATCCTTTCGGACGTCTATGCTGTCATTCCTGAGGAATATGTGAGTTCGCTTCCCGGGATTGATCTGGGGTACTTTGGGGATATGTAGTCCCTCGTACTTGATGTAAGATATACTTCATTTATTAAATTTTTTTTTTTTTTTTTACTCAGTCTCTTTGGTCACGACAGCTCTTCATCCGTTGTGCCGAGGGTAGGCACTACCGCTTTGACATGCATAAAGAGATGCTAAAGCATAAAGACCAGATTGAGAATCATGTGTCGTATGCTGAGAAGAAAGCCAGGTTGATCAACGTGGATGCGGACAAGAAGATTAAGTCCGAGATAGACGCTCTGAAACAGGCTGAGGAGGACGCCCAGAACTATGAGAAGAAGTTGCTGGAGCATGAGGAGAGGCTAGCCATGCTGAGAAAGGAGTATTCCTCGGTCTCGGAGCGAGTGACCAATTTCTCCTCCAAAGTGGAAGCCTTGGAGAATAAGCTCAAGGCTACCCAGGATGAGATTGAGGCCGTGCGTGGGGAAGCCGCTAGCTCTTTCAAGCTTGGAGAAGAATCCATTCTGGAGAATGCTCGGCGTGCATGGGATCAGTCTATGGATGGGAAAGACTTCTCCTGGTTTAAGCGTCGTATCTCCCACCAGATGGTCGTCTCGACAGCTATACGCCTTGGCCTGGATCCCCCTGAGTTTTTTAGCGAGGGGGAAGATGATGACGTGGAGGAGGAGGAAGTGAATTCCCCTGAAGACCAGGATGTTCAAGACGGGAGCTCCACCGCCCCTCATCCATAGATGGTCTTTGTTTAATTAATTTGGATGGCGCCGTGAGCGCTTGTAATAACTTTGATGCCTCTTGGCATTTATTTATTTTGGGTTTGTTGCGCCTTGTGCGCATGTATGAATATTTTGTGCCTCCTGTGCACTTGTTTTTTATTCCATTTCAGTTTATTACCGATTTCTTAGGAACTCTCTTTTTGGTCCATTGGTGGACGGTTACCCCAGTGTTTTAGGTGATCAGCCTAATTTGCGGCGCTAATCTAGGACACTTCTCAGGCCGTCAACCGATTAGTTTTTTTGAGACGCCTTCCAAGGAGTAGGTGTCATATTAAGTGTGTGCTCTTTTTGAGTCTTACTTTGCGCTTTTTACGTCTTTGTTAGTACAGGCCACTTTTCAGGCCGTCATTCATTTAGTCACTAGTGACGCCGCAACTTAGGGCTTGTTTAATGTGGGGGTTCTTCACCCTTTAGCGTCTTGATTGGCTTTATGTATTCATCAGATAAGGAAATATTGTCTTTACTATTTTACGAAGCAGCAAAACTAAATTCGCCGCTTTGTAGGCAGGCATTTACAGGCCGTTTTGTGGGCTCTAGCACGATTGTTAGGTCGTTTAGTAGGCTCAAATTACATAAATTATCCTAATGACATTCTATTTTTAGCCACTTTTTTCTATCTTGACTGGTTCTTTCTTGGCTGGTTTATTCTCATTGGTGGCAGGCAGTTCTCCCTCATGCTTTCTCTTGCTTCTGGCTTTGGCCAAATCTTTCTTCTATGCTGACGGGTTGAGGGTTGTGAGGTAACAGTCTCTTGCTTGTTGTTGGTCTCCATGTATAGTTCCTATCGCCCCATCATCACCTACAAACTTCAAGAGCATAAGATGGGTGATGACTACTGCTTTAATCTTGTTCAGGGTGGGTCGTCCCAAGATGACATTGTATGCTGTCAAGTCCTTGACAATTAAGAAGTTCACTTCCATCTTCCGTCCATCTTTTCTATCCCCAATCCGAACCGACAAGGTGATGACGCCTACGGGATGTATAATGCTTCCTCCGAAACCAATGATGGGATAGTGTATGCTCTCTATGGTTTTGGGGTCGTGTGCTAGGCGGCTGAGGCATTCCATGCTCATTATATCAGACGAGCTCCCAGTGTCTATCAGAATGCGCTTCACCCTCATATTGGAGATTTTGAACTCGACCACAACAGGATCATCATGCGGAGTGGCCACTCGTCCACTATCCGACTCACATATCTCGATTCGTGGGAATGGGTCCACAAGTGACCTTCCTGACAGCATTACCTGCCCTAACCGACGAGCATAGTCTTTCTGCCCCCTCATGGTGGGTCCTCCAGCAGCCGGTCCCCCAGATATGACGGCTACAAATCCCCCTTTGCTGTGGTTTCCCTCTGTAGGTGAGACGGGTGACTTGTTCTTTTTGTACTGGTTCTTTCCAGAGCCGTGAGCATTTCTCTGTAAGTAGTTCTTGAGGTGTCCTTTGGAGGATCCGTCTAGCGGTCTCTTCAAGCTTCTACAGTTCTTGGTATCATGCCCTATATCTTCATGGAACTAGCAATATAGCTTAGGGTCTCGACTCTCAGCAGGAGACTTCATTGGAAAAGGCCGTTCAAGGTCAAATCTGGTTCCGACGTCTTTCAGTATCGTGAGGAGATCTGTGTTGTACTCGAAATATTCTCTTTCTTGTGGACGTTCTCTCTTATGTCCAGGAGAGTTGGTATCATTCTCTTTTGAAAGAGCCCAAGTACCATTTATTCGTGGGGTTTTTCGGTCTATTTTGTCTTTCTTCCCTGAGGAATCTGTTGCTTCTCCAGTCCTTCCATCTTTTGACGTGCTGCATATTTCTGTTGCATGGATAAATGCTTCAGCCTCGTCCAAAACTTCGGCCATAGTCCGCACACTTTTCTTGAACAGGTCAAACTTGAAAGATCCTTTCTTCAATCCCCTGATAAAATTATCGAAGGAGACACCATCGGGTAAGTCTGGGATCTGCCGGCCTCTAGGTTGAAACGTTTCACATAGCTCCTTAGTGATTCATCTTTCCCTTGTTGAATTCGTCCCAAGTGCATACTTGTTTTCCTTTCTTCCTTGTGTGCCATGAACCTGGTGGAGAACAGGGTTTCCAGCTCGTTGAAAGAGGCAATTGACCCGGGGGGTAGTCGCTCAAACCATTTGGACGCTACCCCTTTAAGGGTGGTAGGGAAGTATTTGCACCAAGTGGCTTCATTGGTTCCTTGAACATACATGTGGTGACGGTATGCAACTAGGTGCATATATCTGGATCGGTGGTACCGTCATAGGCTTCAATGGTAGGAGTTTTACCTTGGGCTCTTTCGGGGCGTTCATGATATCCTCTGAGAAAGGAGTACTCATGTGCCTTAGCGTCAGATTATTAAACCCTTGTTGGATGTGGTAAGTTGGTTCACGGCGGCTGGAGAGCAGGCGGGGACGCAGGCTTACCCAATTAGGTGTCATCTGGGTCTGTCCCCGAGTAGAGGGGTAAAATGGCGGATCTTCCATTACGGGGGTGGACCCGGTGTCTGATAGTTCAGATTCAGCTTCATAGTATTCTTGACGCCTCGAGGAGGGCCGTAAGATGGCCGGTGGGTTTCCCCTAGATGGTGGTCGCATGGCTTGGTCCCTTCGAGGCAGAGAAGCTTGAAGGTCGCGGTCAATCTCCGAGCGCTCAGGCACAGGGCTGATTCCAAGGCTAGCCTGTCGACGGGAGCTTTCTCCGGCTCTCCATACATTGGATCTAAGTGGAATTCTGTTTATCCGATTGACGCCTAGACTGAGGGGCCTTTGTGGAGCCGTCCTTTCAGTGCTATAGATTAGCATGTTTTTCCGAATTTCATCCTGCAATGTGGTACTCATCTGCTGTCAAAAGGTTTGATTCATTTTCTGTTGAAATCCTGCTAAGATCTCGCGCAGCGACCCCACTGAAACTGGCAAGTCCAAATTCTCATCTAGCGCGGCATCTCGGACGCTGGGGCTTAGATGGCCACCCGGCGGAGATGCTTCTAGGATTGGTTCTTCCTCTATGACTACTTCTGCTTCCTGCACCCGACGTGGTGTGTTTTCTGCATTTGCGATTCGATTGGCTTCTTCTATATGACGCTGACTCCTTTCGCGAGGTCGTCTCTCTTCTTCCTCATCAGTATACTCTTTGTCAGAGTGCGGTTCGGCCATGATACTATGCCTCCCCACAGACGGCGCCAAATGTTGTGGGATCTTTTACGGTGATGACGTGTCAAGCGTTCTTCAGAGGTATCAAGTATGAGCAGGCACGAACCTCTAGCAACCTGCAAAACCAGAATATTCCCGTAGGAATATTCCCTCCAATGCTTAAGTAAGTATAAGCTAGAGAGAGAAGTAATTTAGAGAGAAGGCAGAGTAAAGATAGTTTCTAGGTTAGTGAGAATGAATTGATTGCCCTTCTACCTAGGGATCTACACTATTTATAGTGCTAGGGTTTCTTGGGAATTGGTCCCTCATAGCTGCATGATTGGATGCTTTGCAAGATCGGGACACGTGTCCGCTATATTGGAGACTTGGTTTAGGCCTGGTGGGCCTCTTGAGCGTTTGGGCTTTTTAGGGTATAGCGGATTAGGATCTTCCTGAGCAAATGGGTCTCATGACCTACTGATGGGTCTTGGACCTAGAGGTGTATCTGAGTTTATGAGACGATTCGTGGTGGGCCTTTGGGCCTTCTTTCTGGGCTATCATAGTTCAGCCAGGTGGCGCTCTCTAGGCCACATCAACTTTTTTGAAGTTTTTTAGTTATTTATCTGTGCATTAAAATCAACTCAGATTAGTAATGTAGTCTAATGCATGTCCCTTTCGTCGTCGCGTTGAACTATTGAGGACCGCCGCGTGGGATAATGTTGGGTACTCCCCGCATTAGTAAACGTCCCCCTGAACTCTCAATCTCTAAGCCGTTGGATGTACGTTGAGCGATCTCCATAACAGTGATCACAAGGGAACATATGGCCGTTGTGAATCAAATATGCTCGCCCTTCGGGCATATCACGATAACCGGGTTTTGTCAGTTTTTTTCATTGTAGTTGTAAAACTGAATGACGACTCCTAAAGACTAGTAAAAAGAGGCTAACGCCCACAGTTAGTTCCGATTTTACTTAATATGATTGCCACATCCCGAGGGGAAAGTCCTTCGAGCCATTTTCTTCGGAAGAGTACGCCCGTCCTATTTTTCGACCCCTCACAATTACTATCATATACCACATATATATAGGAAATAGGAAAACCCTAAATTTCCAAAATCCTAATTAATTAGGTTCAGGAAAGTTCGACTTTAGGGAACATGCACAAAACCTTAGAAGTAATTTTAGGCAGTTTTGGGAAAATACCAAAACCCTAAATCCCAAAACTCTAGGTGGCCGGCCAGCTTGGTGCACAAGCAAAGCCTTGTGTGGGCTTGTTGTGCGTGTGCCCCAACAGTGTTGGCCAGCTGTTTGCTGTTGCCGATGCACATTGGGCCTTGCGGCCTGGCGTGCTACGTTGTGGTTGTGGCTAGCTTGTCGAGCGATGGACCGGCCTTGCGCTGGCTTGTCGCTCGCCGTGCTTCTGATTTGTTTTCCGATTCCATAATTATTTCCGACTCGGATAATATTTTCGTTTCCGATAATATTTCTAATTCCGACAATATTTCCGATTTCGACAATATTTCTGATTCCGATAATATTTCTTTTTCCGACAGTATTTCTTATTCTGTCAATATTTCTATTTCCGATAATATTTCCGATACGAACCATATTTCCGTTTCTGATAATATCTTCGACTTCGATAATATTTATATGTCCTTTATAAACCATATTTTCGTTTCCAGTAATTCTTCATTTCCGGAAAATATTCTTTATTTTCATTTTGATGGTTTGTTTAGCTCCCACTGAAACCAACATCCATCATTTCCTAATATCCATAATTAGAGTATTTACTGAATATAATATTTACCTAAATATTTGATCTGTGCACGTACTATTTGTGTGACCCTACGGATTCATTTAAGAGTAAGTTGTGACATTAATAATACTAATTCCACTTGAACTAAAGCGACCTTTAGATAGGCATTCATATCACTTGATCTCACTGAACAATTAACATGCTTAATTAATACTGGACCGCATTTATTAGACTTAGCATTAAATGCAAATTTGGACCAAGGGCAGTATTTCCTTCATGTTCCTCTAAGTCTTCATGTAAGAACGCATTATGGACATCCATCTGGTGAACCTCCTAATTCTTAACAGTTGCAACTGCTAAGAAAGTACGAACGGTTTCCATTTTTCCACAGGAGAGAAATTGTCATTCTAATCCAACACCTCCTCCTGATGATTTCCCAAACTAACCTTGCCTTTAGACGCAATAAATTCCCATCTTCGACATGCTTCGAAGTGTAAATCCATTTTTTCCATGTGCTTTCTTTCTTGCTGGCAAGTTCTCTAATGTTCAGGTGCCCTGCTCCTCAAGAGCATTAATCTTAGCAGCCATTGCTTGTCGCCAACCCTCATGTTGCATTGTCTGTTTAAATGTTTTAGGTGCCTTTTCTTTCTTCAATGTTGCAATAAAATTTATGTGTTTGGGCAAAAAAACGTTCATAATTAACAAAATATGTGATAGGATAAGGAGTACCTGAGGAAGATGATGTCGTAGGTAACTCTTCAGAAGTACTGTATTTTTTCCTTATTGTATGCATCACATAATCTCGCAACTTCGTCAATGGAAATTTCTCATGCTTCCTTCTTCCTAACTTCGTATCCTCCACATATTGCTCATTCGCACTTGTGCCCGCAGCACTCGATGAGCCGACATGTTGCCCACTCGCTCTCTCTTGAACTCCTTCATTCGTTGCAGTGTGCTTCTTCCCATAACCATGCACAGACGAGCCATCTTTCTCTCCCTCGATGTTCATCCCTTGTTGCTCATAGTGTTTCTCCCTCGTTGGCTCGACAACTATCTCTCGCTGCCCACATGTGCCATCCCTTGCTCCCTCAATTTCCATCCGTCACTACTCATACGAGGCATCCCTCGCGGCTCGTTGGCCATCCTTTGTTGTCCATACGAGGCATCCCTCGTTGGCTAGACAACCATCTATTGCTGCCCATACGAGGCATCCCTCGTTGGATCGGCATCCATCCCTCGCTACCCATACAAGGCATCCCTTGTTGCCTCGACATCCATCCCTCGCTGCCCTATCAATCCCTCATTTGTTTCATTCACCTTCGTACACTCTGCAGCCATTTCCTCTTCGACCATATTACTCTCATGTACCTCCAAGTGCCAATGATCAATATCATCGTCACCTCCACACACATCTTCGCCCATACCTAGACTGTTATGCGACAATAACGACTCACTTGACACATCTGCATACAGAAACACCTTTTCATGGAATTTCAAATCACGAGAAACAAAAAATTCTTGTGTCACTAAGTCATACAATTTCCAGCCTTTTCCCCAAATGGATAACACAGAAACACACATTTTACCAAACTCAAACTTGTGCACATTTACTTAGTTGATTATGCGTGTAGCACAAACAACTAAAAACACGAATAGGCACATATGATGGATGTTAAAATAACACCTCATAGGGTGTCCTAGTAGCAAGAAGTGGTGTAGGTGTACGATTAATGAAATAGCATGCGGTAAGAAGACAGTCTCCCCAAAATTTCTTAGGCAAATTTCCTTGAAACCGTAATGCTCTACCCACATTCAGTATATGTTGATGTTTTCTCTCCACTCTCCCATTTTGTTGAGGGGTCCCAACACACGGCGATTCAAACAATATGACATGTTTTAAAAATTAGCCTTGCAAGCAATTAAACTTCGTACCGTTATCACTTCTAACAACTTTGATGATTTGATTAAACTCACATTTGATCATAACAAAAAAGTTTAAGAAACATCAACTCAACCTTTGTTTTATAGCTAAGTAAATAAATCCACTCACCTCCTGAAAACTCATCAACAGTTGTAAAAAAATATTTTGCTCCACAAGACGAAGGTGTTTTGTAAGGACCCCATAAATCAATATGAACTAATTCAAAAATTCGACTAGCTTGACTATCAGAATTTGCAAATTTCTCTCTACATTGCTTTGCACGCGGACAAACATCACAAATGTTACTATTTTTCCGAATAGTATTACTCACAGAAGAGAATAACTTCAACACTTTTTCCGATGGATTTCCCATAAGTTGATTCCACAAATCGACCATACAATCCATTACGATCACCCTCACTTGCCAAATTCCATGGAAAAAATATAGTCCTTCCTATCGATCACCCACGCCAATCACCGTCCTCGTCAAGTGGTCTTGACTAACACACATTTTGTTAATAAATTGAGCGAAACAATTTAATTCGTCACTTTATTGAGTTACAAAAATTAAATTGTAGTTTCATCTAGGCACAAACAGAACATTATCCAGGACTAATCCACCCTCCAACATGACAGAACCATATTGATTTGAATTGGCTGTTTGACCATCCGAAAACACAACCGGATAATTTTCGGACGTCTTGATATTTCTCAAAATCGTCAGATCGCCCGTCACATGATTAGAAGCTCGTGTATCAACAATCTATCGTAAGTCTATGTTACCCTGTAGTTTAACTTGAGGCTTATTGAGGATTTCAATAATTTGTTGGACTTGACTTTCATAAACTCCAGCAAGGCCTTGCATATTTGCATACCACACTGCCTGCGACGAACCATTGTTGATGCCTGTGCCGACTGCATTGGTACGAGTTGTTGCTGCCCTCATCTCAGTAGCACGACCTCCTCTTCCACCACACGTATTTGTAGTTCTAACAAGTGAAATCACCACCCCAGAGCCACCCCTCGGGCCTAGGTTATTCTCTCCATTATTGCCCATGATTAGATGAACAAATCTGTACTCTAAATCTCAATTCTCATTGACTGCGAAAAATTAAAATTTTAGGCTTTTAACCTAAGCTCATGATACTGTAGGGGGGTTTTTTTATGATCTTTTTTTCCGTTTCCTACAATGGGGGGTTTGGCACGCGGCGGTTCGTTTTGAGAACCGTTGAATTATTTTTGCACCTCGAAGGAGTCGCCACCAAACTTATTTTAGGTCTTGTTTGGGAAGACCGCAAAATAACTCTATTTTTGGATAAGGCCTTGAATCCTTGAAACATATGGGTGAGATCCGGGCTCGGGAACGAAAATGCTTATTCGGCGAGCTTTAGAAATATTCAAGTACATTGGCACAACATTGTTTCGAAAATAAACCCTAAGATTAGACTATCTGGGTTTGAAAATTAGAACAAAATAGAATTTCTAATTGTACGGTGGTCACTTTCCTTTAAAGATTGATTTAAGGAACCTAAGGCCGGTTTGTCCAAAAATATCTTCGTTAAGCGTGATGTAACCTTTGTATTTTGTTGTATTTAGCATGTTGGTGATGAAAGCAATAAAGCACATAAAGCAACATCACAATACTAAATAAAGTGCGGAATTAGTAAATACAAGACCCCCTAGAAAAGGACTAGGGAGTAGGTCCACATTGCCTAGAAATGGACTAGGCAAGTAAAGGTGCGGAATTGAAAGTGCGATATTGAAATTGCGATGTTGAAATTGCGGTATTGAAATTGCGGTATTGAAAGTGCGATATTGAAAGTGCGATATTGAAAGTGCGATATTGAAATTGCGATATTGAAAGGTGCATAATTGAAATTTGTACTTGGGCACATGAGAATCGAACGCCAAGCGGCTCCTTAAAAATAAGTGCGCCCGACACGAATTCAAAGCCAAAAATCTCAACTTGGGAGAGGTTGCTCAACCCAAATGTCCTAGCTTTTTCATATTGAACTTGAAATTGAGAGCTTGGATATTGAAAGGTTTGAACTTGAAAAGATTGAAACTTGAACTTGAAATGATTGAAATTTGAACTTGAAATGATCCTAGTTTAGAAAGGTAGTTATGAACAACCCTAAACATGGTGGGATCTTTGAAATTTGAAAACTTGAACTTGTATATTGAAAAATGGAGTCTTGAATCTCAAAAGACTAAACCTTTAAATGCTAAAAGGTGTCATCTTTGATTACTCCACACTTAAAGGTGATTCTAGTTCAAAGAGATGAATGCAAACAACTTTGAACATCCTTGAATCTTGAAAATTTGTATTTTGTATTTTGAAAAAGTTTGAATTTTTGAAAAAGCATGTATGATTGTTGCAAGTGGTGTTTTTTATGGCAAAAAACACCAACTTGGTAATCATTTGAAATCAAAATAGCATGATTGATTGAAATGGGATTCGGATTTACCTAGTTAAGCTTAGGCACGAGCTCCCAATTGCTCTTGAATTTTGGAATTTTTGTATGTGTATTTGAAGAGTTTGGAGGTTTGTATTGTGAGGAGTAATGTCAAAATTACGACGTTGTATGTGTTGTGCTCCCCCTTTTTCGATGGAAATGAGGGGTATTTATAGGAGGGAATGGTGCAAAACGCCAGCGCCTGGCGCCAGGCCAGCGCTGTGCGCTGCTGACGTGGCTTGAATGCCGCCAAAGCAAGGACGGGTGATATTCTAGTAGGAACACTTGACAAGAGGGTGGGGGTGAATTGTTTTCGTGAACTTAGGTTGTTCCTTTACGGAATTTAGAAATTAAAGGAACAACTATCAAATTAATACGAAGATTGTGAAAACTGAGGAAACTTCTTGATCCTTATCAAGAAGCAAAAACCTCAAACTCTTTTATATATTGTAATCGCTCGAATACAACACACTCAATAACTCGAGTTCCACTTGAACACGAGTTCCCCACTGCAATCCCCTTTGATTACAGTGCCTTGTTCCTTTCACACTCTTTTACTGACTTGACTCTAAGTCACTTTAGGATCACTCAACCCTTGTACCCCAAATTACAACTAGATGTATTTGAAACTTCTAGTAATCAATAAAGCTTATGAATAATACAGAAACACTAGGAACACGCTCTTTTGTAAACTGACTTTTGATAAAACTCTTAAGCTCTTTAGAAATATTGTGCGTTGTCAGTTGTGATTTGAGAAATGAAAAACCTTTTCCTTTTATAGAAGAACTTTCTTGGTCAGTTTCCCATGTTCCCCTCAACGGCCACTAACAGTTACTGGGAGCAGTAACGTGCACGTTGATTGAGAGAAACAGGGAGACTTCTTCAAACCACTTTTAACACGTTCAATTTTAGAGAAAATAGTGGGAGTAGTTTTAGGAACAAGTAGAAACCTTTTCTTGGAAAACAAGGAATTCTAAATCAGAATCCAATGTTGATTTTCTCAAAATCGTTTTATTTATTTTCCAAAAGATTTTCCTTTATAAAACTTTATTTTATTTACAAAAACTATTTTCTCAAACATATTAAAACACACGTGTTCCTTTTGTTCCATATTATGCATAAACGTTATTAAAATACTTACATAAAATCTAAACATAAACTCATATGTTGTAGCTTCTATGTTGGCACCTTTTGAAGCATCACTTGAATGCTTCATGCATTGTTCCTTCTCCGGAACTTTGATGATCTTCATATTATATGAGGAGCACCCTTAATAACTTGCCTAGGATCAGTCGTTGAGGATCAGCCTGCTTTAGGAGCAACCGTTTTTGGGAACAGCCGTCTTGGGAACAGCCATCTTAGGAACAGCCGTCGTGGGAACAGCCGTCGTGGGAACAGCCGTCTTAGGAACAGCTGTTCCCGCTGTCTTGGGAACAGCTGTTCCCGCTGTCTTGGGAACAGCTGTTCCCGCTGTCTTGGGAACAGCTGTTCCCGCTGTCTTGGGAACAGCTGTTCCCGCTGTCTTGGGAACAGCTGTTCCTGCTGTCTTGGGAACAACTGTCTTGGGAACAACCTTCATATGCAGACTTGATCGATTCTTTAGGAATTCCATGCATTGCTTAGTGTTTGTTCCACATGCTTAGTTTGTCCTACTCAGGCACTCCCTAACTTAGCATTCCAAAAACACACTTAAACAACGATTAGGAAGTTTGCGTTGTCATCATCAAAACTCAGAATCAACAATATTCCCCCTTTTTGGTGATGACAACATAAGCAAACTTTTACCAAAAAAATCGAACTTATTTGCAATCCTAAACAAGTTTTTTAAAACACAAAAATGGAAATGAAAAAATTTACGGAAAAAAAAATTAAAAGAAAAACAAATTGAAACCTTAAGACAAAAACTTACAGCAGCGAGAAGTGAGGTAATGAGGGACATGGAGATAGGTAAGATCAAGTTAAAACAAAGTTTGCATTCTTTTCCCCCTGTTGGCATTAACAAAAAGAGAAAATACAAGGCAATAATATGATATTCATAGCGCCCCACGATCAACGTTTGGCAAACTAAGTTAGCCTCAAAGTCAAGTCTCAACATGCATAATTAATTGTAAGCTTAATATAGAACAAAAGAATTCAACCAATTTTTAGAGATGCAAGGTTTAGGTTCCACAGTGTCTAAAAAGATGATTCACCCAAACTGAGGATCACATAAAAAATAAAAAAATAAACAATATTGTTCCAAACAAATAAAAAAAAACAATGTAACAATCAAATAGCGGATCAGGTTTAGGGGTAAAGGATTTATTTTTCAAGCTTTTGTAGAATAGTGGACGAGCTCGTAGTCACTTGAGCATTGAGTTGATGCAGACCGGATCCCATCTCCTTAATCACTGAAACTAAGGCACCCACCTGTGACTGCAATTCACTGATCCTGGCATCTGTACCTTCCTGGACAGCTAACATTCTAGCCACCCTTTCCTGAAGTTGACTGACCTGCTCCTTGAGTTCCGAAAACGAGGGATCCTTCTGTGATCCCAAAGAATTAGAGGAGCTAACAAATGAGCTAAAACCACCAAAACCAGAAAAACCAAGAGGAACAGCTGTGGGTGGAGGAACAAGTGCTACATTAGGCTTAGGAACAACATCTATAGGTTTGGATGCCTGTTCCTTTTCCTGTATAATTATATCCTCCTCACCTTGTTCCCCCTCATCATCCTCATCATCACCAGAAATTTCAACATAAGCAGGAGGACGAATTAAAGTTGGTCCTTTGGTAGCAATTCTTGTACTCTTTCTCACACTCGGAGGTGGTTTTGAAGCACCCTTGACTACCTTCTTCTCTTTTACCTGCCTCACCACCTTTCTCATCTTTTTAACTACCCCTGACTCTTCTCCTTCCTCATCACTATCCGACATTCTCCAGTTTAATTTACCGTCCGCAACCTCCAATTTTAAGTAAAATAACAAATCATGCTGTAAAATTTGTTCTGACTTTACTTTTACTTCAACATATTCACTGAGGTCAACAGAAAAGCTTTTAAACACCTCAGTCATTAAAGATCCATAACCCAGCTTACAGTTAGTTTCAATACAGTGGGTCATGTGTTTAATCATTAGGGCAGGGAAGTTGATTGGAATTTTGTGGGCTAGACAATACATTAGGGAGGCATCATACAAACTGGCTAAGGTTCTTTTGTGTAGTCTAGGAACAATGCCTCTCCTAACAATATTAAACAGGAGTTTTTGGGTTGGGGAAAGGAACAAGTCTTGATGAGTAATAGAACTTATCTTATAATCACCTCCAATCAATTCAACAAATATATAATTAGTAATCACCCCAATTTGAATTGTATCCGATTTTCCTTTCACATACTGGTCATATCCTTCATTAGGAGCAAGAAATAATTTTGCAAGGTATTCAGCATTAAACGATATGGTTGTTCCATTCACAACACTTTTGCAAACTCCGTCCTCAAACCCAAAATTATTTCTAAATTCACACATCGCCATAGGAAAAATAGGATTTTTTGCAACAACACAGAATAAATTCATCCAATCTTGTTGCTCTAATAAATCAATTAAATCAGTAAACTGTGAGTCACACCATACCTTGTTAATCGCAAATCCCTCAACCAAATCTGCTTCCTTTACTGAAATTATTTTCCCCCTAAGATTTCGGCCACCGGACACCACTTTCGGCGACCGACCGCCGGTGTCTTCCCCCTGAGTCGAGACACTGCCCTCATCATCCTCAACCACCAAGCCGGAGGTTGAACGCCGCCTCCCAACCCGAGTGGTCGCAGCAGCGCCGCGGGTAAGCTGTTGCTGCCGCCGACCGAGGTCCGGTTCGGAATCCTCATCTGAACCGTGCGAACCAGATCTGGTGGTTCCCTCAGCGCCGTCCTCGAACAAGGATTTGTCGGCGTTTAGGGTCCGTGGTTTGCGGCGAGTGGTTGTTGTTTGTCCACGCACAGCACCGGTTCCCTCAGATCTGGAACCACCGTGCACAGCACCGGTTTTCTCCCCTATCCCCGACCGTTTTCCGGCACACCCGGTGTCGAACCCGGAGGTAGCGACGCGGGTCGCGGGTTTTGAGATTCGCCGTTTCTTTGGGCGTGGTGCGACCACCGCGAAAGGATTGTGGTTGGGTTTTTCGTGGGTTGATTTCATTGCAAAGGGGTTAGTGTTAGGGTGTTCGAGGGTTGTCGTCGGCGAGGAGATCGGCCGGTTTGTGGCCGGAGTTAACCGACTCCTCGTCGGCATATGGGTGGTTAGGTTTCCGAACGGGTTGCTGTTTGGTGGTGAGTGTGGTTTCTCAGGGGTTTGGAGAGGAGAGGTTTCCATGGGAATTGGAGAATTGGGGTTTCCTTTTCTTTTGGTTGACAGATTGGTATTGTTACTGGTTTTCACCATTGTTTCTGAAGGGGTATGGATGGGTGGAGAATAAATTATTATTGAATTACCGGGAGGTGGGAATAATCGTGTATTTGTTGGTGTGGGGGATGAGTAGTTGAGATCCATTGGGATTGTTTCCATTGTTTTCTTAGATATTGGGAACAGGAAGAATTTGAGGATTAAGAAAATTTATGAGGTTTATGTATGTGGAAAAAAAAATCGGAAAAAGAAAAAAAATTCGGAAAAAGAAAAAAAAAATTCGGAGAAAGGAAAAAAATTTCGAAAGGAAAAATAAAGAGAAAAAAAAGAAGAAAAAAAAAATTGATAACTGAAAAATAGGAGAGAATACAGGAAATATCATAACGGTGAATCTAGTTGTGGAACAACTTAATTTTGCATCTCGTATTATTGATTCATTCATTTCATCATGTATTATGCACTTTCATTATGTAGGTTGATCTCTAACGATGGTAAACTTCAGCTATGCTTTCGCACGTAAAATTATGAATATCTATTAAAGCCAGGCATTTAATATTTAAGTTTATACCTTTAGAGGATCTTCCTGCTTCCTTATCTTAGCTTGATCATTCCCAGTTCCAGTCTCATTTTCTCGTGCTTCTCTCTGCTTAAAGGTTTAGTCAAGATATCTGCAATTTGATTTTCTGTTTGACAAAAATCCAACTTAATTAAACCTTTTTCTACATTATCCTTAAGAAAGTGGTGTCTAATGTGTATGTGCTTGACCCTGGAATGGTGAACTGGATCTTTAGATATACATATTGCACTAGTATTATCACAATAAATCGGAACACAGTCATATATGATACCAAAATCCCTTAGCTGTTGCTTTATCCAAAGGATTTGAGAGCAACATGCAGCAGCAGCTACGTACTCAGCTTCAGCTGTGGATAAAGCAACAGTGTTTTGTTTCTTGGAACCCCAAGAAACCATGCAGGGACCTAAGAATTGAACCATACCTGATGTGCTTTTACGATTTACCAGATCACCAGCATAGTCAGCATCAGCATATCCTCTTAAGTCGAATGTTCCACTTCTTGGATAGAATAAACATAGATCGTCTGTTCCTTTGAGGTATATGAGAATCCTCTTTACAGCAGTCGTGTGAGACTCCTTTGGGTTTGACTGGAACCTTGCGCACAAGCCTACAATGAATGAGATGTCAGGTCTACTTGCAGTTAGGTAGAGCAGGGATCCAATCATCCCTCTGTATCTTGTTTGATTCACACTTGTTCCTCTGGGATCTTCGTCTAATCTTGTGGTTGTTCCCATTGGTGTGTGATTCACTTTGGCAGTTTCCATTTCGTACTTTTTGAGGAGTTCTTTCACGTATTTCTGTTGGTCGATCATGATTCCTTCTTTGGTTTGTTTGATTTGCAAACCGAGGAAGAAATTTAGTTCCCCCGTCATACTCATTTCAAATTCGCTGCTCATTAAATTTGCAAATTCCTTGCATAAAATTTCGTTAGTTGCACCAAATAATATATCATCAACGTAAATTTGTACAACTAACAAGTCTGCTCCTTTTGATTTTAGAAATAAAGTTTTGTCAATTCTGCCTCGTTTAAAATCATTTTGCAAAAGGAATTTAGATAATCTATCATACCACGATCTAGGCGCTTGCTTCAATCCATAAAGAGCTTTATCAAGCTTATAGATGTGGTTGGGAAATTCAGGATTTTCGAAACCAGGAGGTTGTTCCACATAGACATCTTCTTCTAGAAAACCATTTAAAAAAGCACATTTGACGTCCATTTGGTACAGTTTAAAACCCATAAAAGCAGCAAAGGCAATCAAGATTCTTATAGCTTCTAATCTAGCAACAGGAGCAAAAGTTTCTTCGAAATCAATACATTCCTGTTGATTGTAGCCTTTGACCACTAACCTTATATGTATGAGTTGATAACCTGTGGTTCTTTGAATTTTCTTTGCAAAGGCAACAAACTCGTCAAAGGTTTCATCCTTGCTTGTTAGAAAAATAACCCAAGTGAAACGTGAGTAATCATCAACTATAACTAAGACATATCTTTTCCCACTTCTGCTTTGTATTCTCATAGGTCCGCACAAGTTCCAATGGTTTTGTTGTGCTTACTATGTTTTTAGGCTTAAAAGAACTTCTGACATGTTTTCCTTTGGCACAGGCTTCACAAACTTTATCTTTAAGGAACTTGATAGAAGGTAGCCCTCTTACTAGTTCCTTTGATCTTAGTTTGTCAAGCAGTGAAAAGCTGGCATGTCCGAATCTTTTATGCCACAAAAGGGGATCTTCTTCAATGACACTTAGACAAGTTAAGTTGTTCCTTGGAACTTTGTTTAGATCCACAGTATATGTGTTCCCTTTTCGAGTTCCTTCCAAAATAACTTTCTTGCTGTCATTGTTTATAATTCGACAATTTTCTGAAGTAAAGCTTACCGAGTTTCCTTTATCACAAAATTGTGAGATGCTTAACAGACTATGCATCAATCCTTCTACAAGGAACACGTTGTCAATTGAATGGGAACTTGACCTTCCGACTTTTCCAATGGAAATGATTTCGCCCTTCTTGTTATCCCCGAAAGTCACAGTTCCTCCATCATAGGCCTCTAGTGAGAGAAATTTAGATTTGTCTCCTGTCATGTGTTTGGAACACCCGCTATCCAGATACCACGAGTTGTTCCCCCTCACTAGGACCTGCAAGAAAACTAATGATTAGTTACAGGAACTCGGGTTTCCTCGAGTTCCTTTTCAACTACAAGATCAGCCTTTCTAACCCACATTTTCTTGACATAGTTTTCATTTTTTCGAGCTTGTTCCTCTTTCTTGGTACATTCAGTTACAACGTGATCACCATTGCCGCAAAAGGAACAAGCCTTTACACTGGGTAGATCAACATAGTTTTTCTTCTTACTGTTGTTTTTAGAGTAAAAGCCCAGACCTTCAGTTCTTTTGGATTTGGCAGTCTCAATCCACTTAGGTGTTATTTTAGGAGATTGTTTCCAAGCGTTGACTAGAGCTAGTTCCTTTATCAATTTCTCCTTTTGTTCTTTCACAGTGATTAGCTCACTGTTTAATCTTTCTAGATCAACATTAAACACACCCATATTTATTTCAGTGGATCTAGTAGGGTCTAGACTTAAATTAAACAACTTGTATTGACTGAGTTCTACATTAAGAAGAATATTCTCATTTTTTACTCTTTCATAAGAGTCTTTAAGCGAGGTGTTCCTATCAAGCAACTCAAAGAACTTGCCCTGTATATCTGATCTGACATTAGTTAGGTAGGTCATATGTCCTTTACTGAGTTCTAAAGCTTTATCACTTTGTTCTTTTATTATACTAAGCTTCTTAAAATCATCTAGAGTTTCTATTAGTAATTCAATCAACCTATTCTTGGACAGAGTTTGAAGAGTTTTGGAGGTTACCTCATTTGAAGGATCTTTCCCTGTTCCTTCGATCTTTGCCATGAGGCACAGGTTGGCAGTTTCCTCCTCTGGTTGTTCCTCTTCATCCTCCGAGTCTGAGACTTCTCCCCAAGCTGCAATCATCGCCTTCTTGAGGTTTGGTTTTGAAAAGGTAGATCTGTTGAATCTTTCCTTAGGCTGTTCCTTCCCTTTGCCTTTTCCCTTTTCATTTTCCCACTGGGGGCATTCCCGGATTAGATGGTTAGGATCACCACACTTGAAGCATCCTTGATCAGATTTGGAACCATTTATTTTTCTTCCAGAATTTCTGCCTTTCTGATTTCCAGGTTTGAAGTTCCTGTAGAATCGTCTCATCCTTCTGACTAGCATGGCAGCTTCTTCTTCATCAGGTTCCGAATCCTCTTCATCCTCAGCCTTAAGAGCCAGGCCTCGGTTTTTGGAATTCTCGGGAACAGCTGCTCCCAGATGCAATTCATGGGTCATTGAGGATCCTGCCAACTGCTCAATGTTAAATTTTGTGAAATCCTTGGTTTCGAACAATGCAGTGACTTTGGTCCTCCATCGATCATCTTGAGGCATGCTTCTCAGAATTTTCCTAACCTGTTCATCTGAGGGAATAATTCTACCAAGAGAGACAAGTTCATTTGTGATGTTAGTGAAACGAGTGAACATTTCTTGAATTGTTTCTTTTGGTTGCATTTCAAAGCGTTCATATTTAGACATCAGTAAGTCAATTTTGGAACGTTTGACCTCATTTGTTCCTTCATGAGTTATTTGAAGGAGATCCCAGATTTGCTTTGCAGTCTTGCACCCCATGACTCTATTGTGTTCATGAGGTCCAAGGCCGCAATGCAAAATCTTAACTGCCATAGCATTGATTTCGTATTTCTCAAAATCTTCTTTCGTAAATTCAGAAATAGGTTTAGGAACTACCTCATTTTCAGCATTGGTTTTTGTTACCTCGAAGTTACCGACTTCTATGACTCTCCAGACTTGATAGTTCTCAGCTTTGATGTAGATCTCCATCCTGTTCTTCCAATAAGTATAGAATTTCCCGTTGAACATTGGAGGTCTCTGAGTTGAATAACCTTCTTCGAGTTTCTCGTAAGTGTTCATGTTTGCCAGGAGCTTTTTCTCGACAGGGTTTCCTGTGTTTTTGTGAGAACCTGCTCTGATACCAACTGATATTCTAGTAGGAACACTTGACAAGAGGGGGGGGGTGAATTGTTTTCGTGAACTTAGGTTGTTCCTTTACGGAATTTAGAAATTAAAGGAACAGCTATCAAATTAATACGAAGATAGTGAAAACTGAGGAAACTTCTTGATCCTTATCAAGAAGCAAAAACCTCAAACTCTTTTATATATTGTAATCGCTCGAATACAACACACTCAATAACTCGAGTTCCACTTGAACACGAGTTCCCCACTGCAATCCCCTTTGATTACAGTGCCTTGTTCCTTTCACACTCTTTTACTGACTTGACTCTAAGTCACTTTAGGATCACTCAAACCTTGTACCCCAAATTACAACTCGATGTATTTGAAACTTCTAGTAATCAATAAAGCTTATGAATAATACAGAAACTCTAGGAACACGCTCTTTTGTAAACTGACTTTTGATAAAACTCTTAAGCTCTTTAGAAATATTGTGCGTTGTCAGTTGTGATTTGAGAAATGAAAAACCTTTTCCTTTTATAGAAGAACTTTCTTGGTCAGTTTCCCATGTTCCCCTCAACGGCCACTAACAGTTACTGGGAGCAGTAACGTGCACGTTGATTGAGAGAAACAGGGAGACTTCTTCAAACCACTTTTAACACGTTCAATTTTAGAGAAAATAGTGGGAGTAGTTTTAGGAACAAGTAGAAACCTTTTCTTGGAAAACAAGGAATTCTAAATCAGAATCCAATGTTGATTTTCTCAAAATCGTTTTATTTATTTTCCAAAAGATTTTCCTTTATAAAACTTTATTTTATTTACAAAAACTATTTTCTCAAACATATTAAAACACACGTGTTCCTTTTGTTCCATATTATGCATAAACGTTATTAAAATACTTACATAAAATCTAAACATAAACTCATATGTTGTAGCTTCTATGTTGGCACCTTTTGAAGCATCACTTGAATGCTTCATGCATTGTTCCTTCTCCGGAACTTTGATGATCTTCATATTATATGAGGAGCACCCTTAATAACTTGCCTAGGATCAGTCGTTGAGGATCAGCCTGCTTTAGGAGCAACCGTTTTTGGGAACAACCGTCTTGGGAACAG
The DNA here is from genome assembly GCF_020520425.1 of Spinacia oleracea. NCBI lineage: Eukaryota > Viridiplantae > Streptophyta > Magnoliopsida > Caryophyllales > Amaranthaceae > Spinacia > Spinacia oleracea. Next base: position 35,199,404 of record NC_079487.1, on the reverse strand, counting down.
CCATCTTAGGAACAGCCGTCGTGGGAACAGCCGTCGTGGGAACAGCCGTCGTGGGAACAGCCGTCTTAGGAACAGCTGTTCCCGCTGTCTTGGGAACAGCTGTTCCCGCTGTCTTGGGAACAGATGTTCCCGCTGTCTTGGGAACAGCTGTTCCTGCTGTCTTGGGAACAACTGTCTTGGGAACAACCTTCATATGCAGACTTGATCGATTCTTTAGGAATTCCATGCATTGCTTAGTGTTTGTTTCACATGCTTAGTTTGTCCTACTCAGGCACTCCCTAACTTAGCATTCCAAAAACACACTTAAACAACGATTAGGAAGTTTGCGTTGTCATCATCAAAACTCAGAATCAACAATATTCCCCCTTTTTGGTGATGACAACATAAGCAAACTTTTACCAAAAAAATCGAACTTATTTGCAATCCTAAACAAGTTTTTTAAAACACAAAAATGGAAATGAAAAAATTTACGGAAAAAAAAAATAAAAGAAAAACAAATTGAAACCTTAAGACAAAAACTTACAGCAGCGAGAAGTGAGGTAATGAGGGACATGGAGATAGGTAAGATCAAGTTAAAACAAAGTTTGCATTCTTTTCCCCCTGTTGGCATTAACAAAAAGAGAAAATACAAGGCAATAATATGATATTCATAGCGCCCCACGATCAACGTTTGGCAAACTAAGTTAGCCTCAAAGTCAAGTCTCAACATGCATAATTAATTGTAAGCTTAATATAGAACAAAAGAATTCAACCAATTTTTAGAGATGCAAGGTTTAGGTTCCACAGTGTCTAAAAAGATGATTCACCCAAACTGAGGATCACATAAAAAATAAAAAAATAAACAATATTGTTCCAAACAAATAAAAAAAAACAATGTAACAATCAAATAGCGGATCAGGTTTAGGGGTAAAGGATTTATTTTTCAAGCTTTTGTAGAATAGTGGACGAGCTCGTAGTCACTTGAGCATTGAGTTGATGCAGACCGGATCCCATCTCCTTAATCACTGAAACTAAGGCACCCACCTGTGACTGCAATTCACTGATCCTGGCATCTGTACCTTCCTGGACAGCTAACATTCTAGCCACCCTTTCCTGAAGTTGACTGACCTGCTCCTTGAGTTCCGAAATCGAGGGATCCTTCTGTGATCCCAAAGAATTAGAGGAGCTAACAAATGAGCTAAAACCACCAAAACCAGAAAAACCAAGAGGAACAGCTGTGGGTGGAGGAACAAGTGCTACATTAGGCTTAGGAACAACATCTATAGGTTTGGATGCCTGTTCCTTTTCCTGTATAATTATATCCTCCTCAACTTGTTCCCCCTCATCATCCTCATCATCACCAGAAATTTCAACATAAGCAGGAGGACGAATTAAAGTTGGTCCTTTGGTAGCAATTCTTGTACTCTTTCTCACACTCGGAGGTGGTTTTGAAGCACCCTTGACTACCTTCTTCTCTTTTACCTGCCTCACCACCTTTCTCATCTTTTTAACTACCCCTGACTCTTCTCCTTCCTCATCACTATCCGACATTCTCCAGTTTAATTTACCGTCAGCAACCTCCAATTTTAAGTAAAATAACAAATCATGCTGTAAAATTTGTTCTGACTTTACTTTTACTTCAACATATTCACTGAGGTCAACAGAAAAGCTTTTAAACACCTCAGTCATTAAAGATCCATAACCCAGCTTACAGTTAGTTTCAATACAGTGGGTCATGTGTTTAATCATTAGGGCAGGGAAGTTGATTGGAATTTTGTGGGCTAGACAATACATTAGGGAGTCATCATACAAACTGGCTAAGGTTCTTTTGTGTAGTCTAGGAACAATGCCTCTCCTAACAATATTAAACAGGAGTTTTTGGGTTGGGGAAAGGAACAAGTCTTGATGAGTAATAGAACTTATCTTATAATCACCTCCAATCAATTCAACAAATATATCATTAGTAATCACCCCAATTTGAATTGTATCCGATTTTCCTTTCACATACTGGTCATATCCTTCATTAGGAGCAAGAAATAATTTTGCAAGGTATTCAGCATTAAACGATATGGTTGTTCCATTCACAACACTTTTGCAAACTCCGTCCTCAAACCCAAAATTATTTCTAAATTCACACATCGCCATAGGAAAAATAGGATTTTTTGCAACAACACAGAATAAATTCATCCAATCTTGTTGCTCTAATAAATCAATTAAATCAGTAAACTGTGAGTCACACCATACCTTGTTAATCGCAAATCCCTCAACCAAATCTGCTTCCTTTACTGAAATTATTTTCCCCCTAAGATTTCGGCCACCGGACACCACTTCCGGCGACCGACCGCCGGTGTCTTCCCCCTGAGTCGAGACACTGCCCTCATCATCCTCAACCACCAAGCCGGAGGTTGAACGCCGCCTCCCAACCCGAGTGGTCGCAGCAGCGCCGCGGGTAAGCTGTTGCTGCCGCCGACCGAGGTCCGGTTCGGAATCCTCATCTGAACCGTGCGAACCAGATCTGGTGGTTCCCTCAGCGCCGTCCTCGAACAAGGATTTGTCGGCGTTTAGGGTCCGTGGTTTGCGGCGAGTGGTTGTTGTTTGTCCACGCACAGCACCGGTTCCCTCAGATCTGGAACCATCGTGCACAGCACCGGTTTTCTCCCCTATCCCCGACCGTTTTCCGGCACACCCGGTGTCGAACCCGGAGGTAGCGACGCGGGTCGCGGGTTTTGAGATTCGCCGTTTCTTTGGGCGTGGTGCGACCACCGCGAAAGGATTGTGGCTGGGTTTTTCGTGGGTTGATTTCATTGCAAAGGGGTTAGTGTTAGGGTGTTCGAGGGTTGTCGCCGGCGAGGAGATCGGCCGGTTTGTGGCCGGAGTTAACCGACTCCTCGTCGGTATATGGGTGGTTAGGTTTCCGAACGGGTTGCTGTTTGGTGGTGAGTGTGGTTTCTCAGGGGTTTGGAGAGGAGAGGTTTCCATGGGAATTGGAGAATTGGGGTTTCCTTTTCTTTTGGTTGACAGATTGGTATTGTTACTGGTTTTCACCATTGTTTCTGAAGTGGTATGTATGGGTGGAGAATAAATTATTATTGAATTACCGGGAGGTGGGAATAATCGTGTATTTGTTGGTGTGGGGGATGAGTAGTTGAGATCCATTGGGATTGTTTCCATTGTTTTCTTAGATATTGGGAACAGGAAGAATTTGAGGATTAAGAAAATTTATGAGGTTTATGTATGTGGAAAAAAAAATCGGAAAAAGAAAAAAAATTCGGAAAAAGAAAAAAAAAATTCCGAGAAAGGAAAAAAATTTCGAAAGGAAAAATAAAGAGAAAAAAAATTTGATAACTGAAAAATAGGAGAGAATACAGGAAATATCATAACGGTGAATCTAGTTGTGGAACAACTTAATTTTGCATCTCGTATTATTGATTCATTCATTTCATCATGTATTATGTACTTTCATTATGTAGGTTGATCTCTAACGATGGTAAACTTCAGCTATGCTTTCGCACGTAAAATTATGAATATCTATTAAAGCCAGGCATTTAATATTAAAGTTTATACCTTTAGAGGATCTTCCTGCTTCCTTATCTTAGCTTGATCATTCCCAGTTCCAGTCTTATTTTCTCGTGCTTCTCTCTGCTTAAAGGTTTAGTCAAGATATCTGCAATTTGATTTTCTGTTTGACAAAAATCCAACTTAATTAAACCTTTTTCTACATTATCCTTAAGAAAGTGGTGTCTAATGTGTATGTGCTTGACCCTGGAATGGTGAACTGGATCTTTAGATATACATATTGCACTAGTATTATCACAATAAATCGGAACACAGTCATATATGATACCAAAATCCCTTAGCTGTTGCTTTATCCAAAGGATTTGAGAGCAACATGCAGCAGCAGCTACGTACTCAGCTTCAGCTGTGGATAAAGCAACAGTGTTTTGTTTCTTGTAACCCCAAGAAACCATGCAGGGACCTAAGAATTGAACCATACCTGATGTGCTTTTACGATTTACCAGATCACCAGCATAGTCAGCATCAGCATATCCTCTTAAGTCGAATGTTCCACTTCTTGGATAGAATAAACATAGATCGTCTGTTCCTTTGAGGTATCTGAGAATCCTCTTTACAGCAGTCATGTGAGACTCCTTTGGGTTTGACTGGAACCTTGCGCACAAGCCTACACTGAATGAGATGTCAGGTCTACTTGCAGTTAGGTAGAGCAGGGATCCAATCATCCTTCTGTATCTTGTTTGATTCACACTTGTTCCTCTGGGATCTTCGTCTAATCTTGTGGTTGTTCCCATTGGTGTGTGATTCACTTTGGCAGTTTCCATTTCGTACTTTTTGAGGAGTTCTTTCACGTATTTCTGTTGGTCGATCATGATTCCTTCTTTGGTTTGTTTGATTTGCAAACCGAGGAAGAAATTTAGTTCCCCCATCATACTCATTTCAAATTCGCTGCTCATTAAATTTGCAAATTCCTTGCATAAAATTTCGTTAGTTGCACCAAATAATATATCATCAACGTAAATTTGTACAACTAACAAGTCTGCTCCTTTTGATTTTAGAAATAAAGTTTTGTCAATTCTGCCTCGTTTAAAATCATTTTGCAAAAGGAATTTAGATAATCTATCATACCACGATCTAGGCGCTTGCTTCAATCCATAAAGAGCTTTATCAAGCTTATAGATGTGGTTGGGAAATTCAGGATTTTCGAAACCAGGAGGTTGTTCCACATAGATATCTTCTTCTAGAAAACCATTTAAAAAAGCACATTTGACGTCCATTTGGTACAGTTTAAAACCCATAAAAGCAGCAAAGGCAATCAAGATTCTTATAGCTTCTAATCTAGCAACAGGAGAAAAAGTTTCTTCGAAATCAATACATTCCTGTTGATTGTAGCCTTTGACCACTAACCTTATATGTATGAGTTGATAACCTGTGGTTCTTTGAATTTTCTTTGCAAAGGCAACAAACTCGTCAAAGGTTTCATCCTTGCTTGTTAGAAAAATAACCCAAGTGAAACGTGAGTAATCATCAACTATAACTAAGACATATCTTTTCCCACTTCTGCTTTGTATTCTCATAGGTCCGCACAAGTCCATATGGATGAGTTCCAATGGTTTTGTTGTGCTTACTATGTTTTTAGGCTTAAAAGAACTTCTGACATGTTTTCCTTTGGCACAGGCTTCACAAACTTTATCTTTAAGGAACTTGATAGAAGGTAGCCCTCTTACTAGTTCCTTTGATCTTAGTTTGTCAAGCAGTGAAAAGCTGGCATGTCCGAATCTTTTATGCCACAAAAGGGGATCTTCTTCAATGACACTTAGACAAGTTAAGTTGTTCCTTGGAACTTTGTTTAGATCCACAGTATATGTGTTCCCTTTTCGAGTTCCTTCCAAAATAACTTTCTTGCTGTCATTGTTTATAATTCGACAATTTTCTGAAGTAAAGCTTACCGAGTTTCCTTTATCACAAAATTGTGAGATGCTTAACAGACTATGCATCAATCCTTCTACAAGGAACACGTTGTCAATTGAATGGGAACTTGACCTTCCGACTTTTCCAATGGAAATGATTTCGCCCTTCTTGTTATCCCCGAAAGTCACAGTTCCTCCATCATAGGCCTCTAGTGAGAGAAATTTAGATTTGTCTCCTGTCATGTGTTTGGAACACCCGCTATCCAGATACCACGAGTTGTTCCCCCTCACTAGGACCTGCAAGAAAACTAATGATTAGTTACAGGAACTCGGGTTTCCTCGAGTTCCTTTTCAACTACAAGATCAGCCTTTCTAACCCACATTTTCTTGACATAGTTTTCATTTTTTCGAGCTTGTTCCTCTTTCTTGGTACATTCAGTTACAACGTGATCACCATTGCCGCAAAAGGAACAAGCCTTTACACTGGGTAGATCAACATAGTTTTTCTTCTTACTGTTGTTTTTAGAGTAAAAGCCCAGACCTTCAGTTCTTTTGGATTTGGCAGTCTCAATCCACTTAGGTGTTATTTTAGGAGATTGTTTCCAAGCGTTGACTAGAGCTAGTTCCTTTATCAATTTCTCCTTTTGTTCTTTCACAGTGATTAGCTCACTGTTTAATCTTTCTAGATCAACATTAAACACACCCATATTTATTTCAGTGGATCTAGTAGGGTCTAGACTTAAATTAAACAACTTGTATTGACTGAGTTCTACATTAAGAAGAATATTCTCATTTTTTACTCTTTCATAAGAGTCTTTAAGCGAGGTGTTCCTATCAAGCAACTCAAAGAACTTGCCCTGTATATCTGATCTGACATTAGTTAGGTAGGTCATATGTCCTTTACTGAGTTCTAAAGCTTTATCACTTTGTTCTTTTATTATACTAAGCTTCTTAAAATCATCTAGAGTTTCTATTAGTAATTCAATCAACCTATTCTTGGACAGAGTTTGAAGAGTTTTGGAGGTTACCTCATTTGAAGGATCTTTCCCTGTTCCTTCGATCTTTGCCATGAGGCACAGGTTGGCAGTTTCCTCCTCTGGTTGTTCCTCTTCATCCTCCGAGTCTGAGACTTCTCCCCAAGCTGCAATCATCGCCTTCTTGAGGTTTGGTTTTGAAAAGGTAGATCTGTTGAATCTTTCCTTAGGCTGTTCCTTCCCTTTGCCTTTTCCCTTTTCATTTTCCCACTGGGGGCATTCCCGGATTAGATGGTTAGGATCACCACACTTGAGGCATCCTTGATCAGATTTGGAACCATTTATTTTTCTTCCAGAATTTCTGCCTTTCTGATTTCCAGGTTTGAAGTTCCTGTAGAATCGTCTCATCCTTCTGACTAGCATGGCAGCTTCTTCTTCATCAGGTTCCGAATCCTCTTCATCCTCAGCCTTAAGAGCCAGGCCTCGGTTTTTGGAATTCTCGGGAACAGCTGCTCCCAGATGCAATTCATGGGTCATTAGGGATCCTGCCAACTGCTCAATGTTAAATTTTGTGAAATCCTTGGTTTCGAACAATGCAGTGACTTTGGTCCTCCATCGATCATCTTGAGGCATGCTTCTCAGAATTTTCCTAACCTGTTCATCTGAGGGAATAATTCTACCAAGAGAGACAAGTTCATTTCTGATGTTAGTGAAACGAGTGAACATTTCTTGAATTGTTTCTTTTGGTTGCATTTCAAAGCGTTCATATTTAGACATCAGTAAGTCAATTTTGGAACGTTTGACCTCATTTGTTCCTTCATGAGTTATTTGAAGGAGATCCCAGATTTGCTTTGCAGTCTTGCACCCCATGACTCTATTGTGTTCATGAGGTCCAAGGCCGCAATGCAAAATCTTAACTGCCATAGCATTGATTTCGTATTTCTCAAAATCTTCTTTCGTAAATTCAGAAATAGGTTTAGGAACTACCTCATTTTCAGCATTGGTTTTTGTTACCTCGAAGTTACCGACTTCTATGACTCTCCAGACTTGATAGTTCTCAGCTTTGATGTAGATCTCCATCCTGTTCTTCCAATAAGTATAGAATTTCCCGTTGAACATTGGAGGTCTCTGAGTTGAATAACCTTCTTCGAGTTTCTCGTAAGTGTTCATGTTTGCCAGGAGCTTTTTCTCGACAGGGTTTCCTGTGTTTTTGTGAGAACCTGCTCTGATACCAACTGATATTCTAGTAGGAACACTTGACAAGAGGGGGGGGGGTGAATTGTTTTCGTGAACTTAGGTTGTTCCTTTACGGAATTTAGAAATTAAAGGAACAGCTATCAAATTAATACGAAGATAGTGAAAACTGAGGAAACTTCTTGATCCTTATCAAGAAGCAAAAACCTCAAACTCTTTTATATATTGTAATCGCTCGAATACAACACACTCAATAACTCGAGTTCCACTTGAACACGAGTTCCCCACTGCAATCCCCTTTGATTACAGTGCCTTGTTCCTTTCACACTCTTTTACTGACTTGACTCTAAGTCACTTTAGGATCACTCAACCCTTGTACCCCAAATTACAACTCGATGTATTTGAAACTTCTAGTAATCAATAAAGCTTATGAATAATACAGAAACTCTAGGAACACGCTCTTTTGTAAACTGACTTTTGATAAAACTCTTAAGCTCTTTAGAAATATTGTGCGTTGTCAGTTGTGATTTGAGAAATGAAAAACCTTTTCCTTTTATAGAAGAACTTTCTTGGTCAGTTTCCCATGTTCCCCTCAACGGCCACTAACAGTTACTGGGAGCAGTAACGTGCACGTTGATTGAGAGAAACAGGGAGACTTCTTCAAACCACTTTTAACACGTTCAATTTTAGAGAAAATAGTGGGAGTAGTTTTAGGAACAAGTAGAAACCTTTTCTTGGAAAACAAGGAATTCTAAATCAGAATCCAATGTTGATTTTCTCAAAATCGTTTTATTTATTTTCCAAAAGATTTTCCTTTATAAAACTTTATTTTATTTACAAAAACTATTTTCTCAAACATATTAAAACACACGTGTTCCTTTTGTTCCATATTATGCATAAACGTTATTAAAATACTTACATAAAATCTAAACATAAACTCATATGTTGTAGCTTCTATATTGGCACCTTTTGAAGCATCACTTGAATGCTTCATGCATTGTTCCTTCTCCGGAACTTTGATGATCTTCATATTATATGAGGAGCACCCTTAATAACTTGCCTAGGATCAGTCGTTGAGGATCAGCCTGCTTTAGGAGCAACCGTTTTTGGGAACAGCCGTCTTGGGAACAGCCATCTTAGGAACAGCCGTCGTGGGAACAGCCGTCGTGGGAACAGCCGTCATGGGAACAGCCGTCTTAGGATGTTCACCATTGTTTCTGAAGGGGTATGGATGGGTGGAGAATAAATTATTATTGAATTACCGGGAGGTGGGAATAATCGTGTATTTGTTGGTGTGGGGGATGAGTAGTTGAGATCCATTGGGATTGTTTCCATTGTTTTCTTAGATATTGGGAACAGGAAGAATTTGAGGATTAAGAAAATTTATGAGGTTTATGTATGTGGAAAAAAAAATCGGAAAAAGAAAAATTTCGGAAAAAGAAAAAAAAAATTCCGAGAAAGGAAAAAAATTTCGAAAGGAAAAATAAAGAGAAAAAAAAAGAAGAAAAAAAAAATTGATAACTGAAAAATAGGAGAGAATACAGGAAATATCATAACGGTGAATCTAGTTGTGGAACAACTTAATTTTGCATCTCGTATTATTGATTCATTCATTTCATCATGTATTATGCACTTTCATTATGTAGGTTGTTCTCTAACGATGGTAAACTTCAGCTATGCTTTCGCACGTAAAATTATGAATATCTATTAAAGCCAGGCATTTAATATTAAAGTTTATACCTTTAGAGGATCTTCCTGCTTCCTTATCTTAGCTTGATCATTCCCAGTTCCAGTCTCATTTTCTCGTGCTTCTCTCTGCTTAAAGGTTTAGTCAAGATATCTGCAATTTTATTTTCTGTTTGACAAAAATCCAACTTAATTAAACCTTTTTCTACATTATCCTTAAAAAAGTGGTGTCTAATGTGTATGTGCTTGACCCTGGAATGGTGAACTGGATCTTTAGATATACATATTGCACTAGTATTATCACAATAAATCGGAACACAGTCATATATGATACCAAAATCCCTTAGCTGTTGCTTTATCCAAAGGATTTGAGAGCAACATGCAGCAGCAGCTACGTACTCAGCTTCAGCTGTGGATAAAGCAACAGTGTTTTGTTTCTTGGAACCCCAAGAAACCATGCAGGGACCTAAGAATTGAACCATACCTGATGTGCTTTTACGATTTACCAGATCACCAGCATAGTCAGCATCAGCATATCCTCTTAAGTCGAATGTTCCACTTCTTGGATAGAATAAACATAGATCGTCTGTTCCTTTGAGGTATTTGAGAATCCTCTTTACAGCAGTCATGTGAGACTCCTTTGGGTTTGACTGGAACCTTGCGCACAAGCCTACACTGAATGAGATGTCAGGTCTACTTGCAGTTAGGTAGAGCAGGGATCCAATCATCCCTCTGTATCTTGTTTGATTCACACTTGTTCCTCTGGGATCTTCGTCTAATCTTGTGGTTGTTCCCATTGGTGTGTGATTCACTTTGGCAGTTTCCATTTCGTACTTTTTGAGGAGTTCTTTCACGTATTTCTGTTGGTCGATCATGATTCCTTCTTTGGTTTGTTTGATTTGCAAACAGAGGAAGAAATTTAGTTCCCCCATCATACTCATTTCAAATTCGCTGCTCATTAAATTTGCAAATTCCTTGCATAAAATTTCGTTAGTTGCACCAAATAATATATCATCAACGTAAATTTGTACAACTAACAAGTCTGCTCCTTTTGATTTTAGAAATAATGTTTTGTCAATTCTGCCTCGTTTAAAATCATTTTGCAAAAGGAATTTAGATAATCTATCATACCACGATCTAGGCGCTTGCTTCAATCCATAAAGAGCTTTATCAAGCTTATAGATGTGGTTGGGAAATTCAGGATTTTCGAAACCAGGAGGTTGTTCCACATAGACATCTTCTTCTAGAAAACCATTTAAAAAAGCACATTTGACGTCCATTTGGTACAGTTTAAAACCCATAAAAGAAGCAAAGGCAATCAAGATTCTTATAGCTTCTAATCTAGCAACAGGAGCAAAAGTTTCTTCGAAATCAATACCTTCCTGTTGATTGTAGCCTTTGACCACTAACCTTATATGTATGAGTTGATAACCTGTGGTTCTTTGAATTTTCTTTGCAAAGGCAACAAACTCGTCAAAGGTTTCATCCTTGCTTGTTAGAAAAATAACCCAAGTGAAACGTGAGTAATCATCAACTATAACTAAGACATATCTTTTCCCACTTCTGCTTTGTATTCTCATAGGTCCGCACAAGTCCATATGGATGAGTTCCAATGGTTTTGTTGTGCTTACTATGTTTTTAGGCTTAAAAGAACTTCTGACATGTTTTCCTTTGGCACAGGCTTCACAAACTTTATCTTTAAGGAACTTGATAGAAGGTAGCCCTCTTACTAGTTCCTTTGATCTTAGTTTGTCAAGCAGTGAAAAGTTGGCATGTCCGAATCTTTTATGCCACAAAAGGGGATCTTCTTCAATGACACTTAGACAAGTTAAGTTGTTCCTTGGAACTTTGTTTAGATCCACAGTATATGTGTTCCCTTTTCGAGTTCCTTCCAAAATAACTTTCTTGCTGTCATTGTTTATAATTCGACAATTTTCTGAAGTAAAGCTTACCGAGTTTCCTTTATCACAAAATTGTGAGATGCTTAACAGACTATGCATCAATCCTTCTACAAGGAACACGTTGTCAATTGAATGGGAACTTGACCTTCCGACTTTTCCAATGGAAATGATTTCGCCCTTCTTGTTATCCCCGAAAGTCACAGTTCCTCCATCATAGGCCTCTAGTGAGAGAAATTTAGATTTGTCTCCTGTCATGTGTTTGGAACACCCGCTATCCAGATACCACGAGTTGTTCCCCCTCACTAGGACCTGCAAGAAAACTAATAATTAGTTACAGGAACTCGGGTTTCCTCGAGTTCCTTTTCAACTACAAGATCAGCCTTTCTAACCCACATTTTCTTGACATAGTTTTCATTTATCGAGCTTGTTCCTCTTTCTTGGTACATTCAGTTACAACGTGATCACCATTGCCGCAAAAGGAACAAGCCTTTACACTGGGTAGATCAACATAGTTTTTCTTCTTACTGTTGTTTTTAGAGTAAAAGCCCAGACCTTCAGTTCTTTTGGATTTGGCAGTCTCAATCCACTTAGGTGTTATTTTAGGAGATTGTTTCCAAGCGTTGACTAGAGCTAGTTCCTTTATCAATTTCTCCTTTTGTTCTTTCACAGTGATTAGCTCACTGTTTAATCTTTCTAGATCAACATTAAACACACCCATATTTATTTCAGTGGATCTAGTAGGGTCTAGACTTAAATTAAACAACTTGTATTGACTGAGTTCTACATTAAGAAGAATATTCTCATTTTTTACTCTTTCATAAGAGTCTTTAAGCGAGGTGTTCCTATCAAGCAACTCAAAGAACTTGCCCTGTATATCTGATCTGACATTAGTTAGGTAGGTCATATGTCATTTACTGAGTTCTAAAGCTTTATCACTCTGTTCTTTTATTATACTAAGCTTCTTAAAATCATCTAGAGTTTCTATTAGTAATTCAATCAACCTATTCTTGGACAGAGTTTGAAGAGTTTTGGAGGTTACCTCATTTGAAGGATCTTTCCCTGTTCCTTCGATCTTTGCCATGAGGCACAGGTTGGCAGTTTCCTCCTCTGGTTGTTCCTCTTCATCCTCCGAGTCTGAGACTTCTCCCCAAGCTGCAATCATCGCCTTCTTGAGGTTTGGTTTTGAAAAGGTAGATCTGTTGAATCTTTCCTTAGGCTGTTCCTTCCCTTTGCCTTTTCCCTTTTCATTTTCCCACTGGGGGCATTCCCGGATTAGATGGTTAGGATCACCACACTTGAGGCATCCTTGATCAGATTTGGAACCATTTATTTTTCTTCCAGAATTTCTGCCTTTCTGATTTCCAGGTTTGAAGTTCCTGTAGAATCGTCTCATCCTTCTGACTAGCATGGCAGCTTCTTCTTCATCAGGTTCCGAATCCTCTTCATCCTCAGCCTTAAGAGCCAGGCCTCGGTTTTTGGAATTCTCGGGAACAGCTGCTCCCAGATGCAATTCATGGGTCATTAGGGATCCTGCCAACTGCTCAATGTTAAATTTTGTGAAATCCTTGGTTTCGAACAATGCAGTGACTTTGGTCCTCCATCGATCATCTTGAGGCATGCTTCTCAGAATTTTCCTAACCTGTTCATCTGAGGGAATAATTCTACCAAGAGAGACAAGTTCATTTGTGATGTTAGTGAAACGAGTGAACATTTCTTGAATTGTTTCTTTTGGTTGCATTTCAAAGCGTTCATATTTAGACATCAGTAAGTCAATTTTGGAACGTTTGACCTCATTTGTTCCTTCATGAGTTATTTGAAGGAGATCCCAGATTTGCTTTGCAGTCTTGCACCCCATGACTCTATTGTGTTCATGAGGTCCAAGGCCGCAATGCAAAATCTTAACTGCCATAGCATTGATTTCGTATTTCTCAAAATCTTCTTTCGTAAATTCAGAAATAGGTTTAGGAACTACCTCATTTTCAGCATTGGTTTTTGTTACCTCGAAGTTACCGACTTCTATGACTCTCCAGACTTGATAGTTCTCAGCTTTGATGTAGATCTCCATCCTGTTCTTCCAATAAGTATAGAATTTCCCGTTGAACATTGGAGGTCTCTGAGTTGAATAACCTTCTTCGAGTTTCTCGTAAGTGTTCATGTTTGCCAGGAGCTTTTTCTCGACAGGGTTTCCTGTGTTTTTGTTAGAACCTGCTCTGATACCAACTGATATTCTAGTAGGAACACTTGACAAGAGGGGGGGGGTGAATTGTTTTCGTGAACTTAGGTTGTTCCTTTACGGAATTTAGAAATTAAAGGAACAGCTATCAAATTAATACGAAGATAGTGAAAACTGAGGAAACTTCTTAATCCTTATCAAGAAGCAAAAACCTCAAACTCTTTTATATATTGTAATCGCTCGAATACAACACACTCAATAACTCGAGTTCCACTTGAACACGAGTTCCCCACTGCAATCCCCTTTGATTACAGTGCCTTGTTCCTTTCACACTCTTTTACTGACTTGACTCTAAGTCACTTTAGGATCACTCAACCCTTGTACCCCAAATTACAACTCTATGTATTTGAAACTTCTAGTAATCAATAAAGCTTATGAATAATACAGAAACTCTAGGAACACGCTCTTTTGTAAACTGACTTTTGATAAAACTCTTAAGCTCTTTAGAAATATTGTGCGTTGTCAGTTGTGATTTGAGAAATGAAAAACCTTTTCCTTTTATAGAAGAACTTTCTTGGTCAGTTTCCCATGTTCCCCTCAACGGCCACTAACAGTTACTGGGAGCAGTAACGTGCACGTTGATTGAGAGAAATAGGGAGACTTCTTCAAACCACTTTTAACACGTTCAATTTTAGAGAAAATAGTGGGAGTAGTTTTAGGAACAAGTAGAAACCTTTTCTTGGAAAACAAGGAATTCTAAATCAGAATCCAATGTTGATTTTCTCAAAATCGTTTTATTTATTTTCCAAAAGATTTTCCTTTATAAAACTTTATTTTATTTACAAAAACTATTTTCTCAAACATATTAAAACACACGTGTTCCTTTTGTTCCATATTATGCATAAACGTTATTAAAATACTTACATAAAATCTAAACATAAACTCATATGTTGTAGCTTCTATGTTGGCACCTTTTGAAGCATCACTTGAATGCTTCATGCATTGTTCCTTCTCCGGAACTTTGATGATCTTCATATTATATGAGGAGCACCCTTAATAACTTGCCTAGGATCAGTCGTTGAGGATCAGCCTGCTTTAGGAGCAACCGTTTTTGGGAACAGCCGTCTTGGGAACAGCCATCTTAGGAACAGCCGTCGTGGGAACAGCCGTCGTGGGAACAGCCGTCGTGGGAACAGCCGTCGTGGGAACAGCCGTCTTAGGAACAGTTGTTCCCGCTGTCTTGGGAACAGCTGTTCCCGCTGTCTTGGGAACAGCTGTTCCTGCTATCTTGGGAACAACTGTCTTGGGAACAACCTTCATATGCAGACTTGATCGATTCTTTAGGAATTCCATGCATTGCTTAGTGTTTGTTCCACATGCTTAGTTTGTCCTACTCAGGCACTCCCTAACTTAGCATTCCAAAAACACACTTAAACAACGATTAGGAAGTTTGCGTTGTCATCATCAAAACTCAGAATCAACAACGGGGAATCATCCTTGTTTCGTCTTGTAGCGTTGTACCTATTGTACGAATAGTACTAGATTTGGCGTTTTGTATTTCCTTGGAGGTTAAGGCATCGTTAAGCGTCTAAAAACAAGCCTTTCTCGGGTTTTTGAATTCCGGTTTTACGGGACGGGGACCGGCATGCTCGGTTTTGTGGGTCGGCGCCCAAATTTGACTTGCCTTATATGATTTTGAGTGGAAAAGGCCTAGTGGATGGTCTACTAGTTGAGATTGAACTTGGATTTTGAAATTGGATTTTGGAAGTTGTATTTTGTACCGAGTTCCGGGAGGGGAACGGTCTCGGGGATTGGATTTTGGACCTTGGATTTCGGAGGTATTCTTAGCAATTGGGATTTCCGCCTGGAGTTACTCCAATCGCCTAACAAGGATAATGGTATCGTCATCATCCCAAAGGGGAGACACAAATTAGGTGTCTACAGAAGCCCCCACTTTGACTGAGCGTTCGGTTAGGAAAGTGCAAGTCAAAGTATTTCGAAAGGGACGGAGAATGGTCAAGATGTTCTGCAATCGAGACCACTCTTTGTACGACGGTACCTGCACAAAGTAGGCATTAGAAAAAGGATAGAGTCTACCTCGCTGCGGTTGGCGATGACTCCGATTTGTACTTGTACCTTTCCGCCTTCAGTTCAGGATGGAGCTTGGCATCGAAAATTTGAATTTTTGAATTTTGAATTTTGAACTTTGACACCAGGAGTTAATCCGTTGGGATGTTCTTTGCTGGGGATAAGAGCTTTTTATTGGCCCTTAAAATTTTAAATTTCGACTGACTTTCCCGGAGCTTGGGTCCGTTGGGAGTTGGGCGCCTGAGTCGTTGTATTTTTTGGACTTTGTATTCTTGAAATATTCATCTGTTTGCACTTGGAGCTACAGGTGTATACCCGTATTTTTGATGGATGGTTCGATGCGATGTTTGATGCTTGGTGCGGAAGACCGTAGCAGCAAAGGGCGCGCAATCAGCACGGGAGACCGCGCGCGCTGCAGACCTGCGCATGCAGCAGGTCAGCGCACGGCGCTGGGGGGGTGCCTGGCGGTGGGTTGCACTATATAAGTGCCCCTTGCCGTGCCAGTTTGAGGCACATTCACTTGAAATTCTTGCTTCTTTTCTCTCAAAGGTCGATTAGCTTCTCCCCTTGGTCTCGTTATTGTCTTGTCCATGTAAGTTTTTCGTGTTCTTGCTTATGAAATAACTCTAGGATTGCATGTATTTTTCATTTTCTCGTACTTTGAAATGATGCTTGTATGCTTAAGCTTCTTGAATCTTGTAGAAAACTGTTTGATTCCCACTTGAACTTGAACTGTTGGAACTTGTACTTTTGAATTTTTGAACTTGTATCTGCTTTGGCATGAATAGCCTAGGCGTTGATGTAGAACTTGAATGTTTACTTCGGCGTGGATACCCTAGGCACTGATGTAGAACTTGTATCTTGAATTAGAGATCCACTGGGGATTTTGTTTTGCATTTTTTGACTTTGTTTAGGCTAGTATAGGATAGCCCCCAGTTTAGAATTTTGACTCTTTGTATGCTACTTGATTTAGTATGCCTGGTCACACTCGGAGAAAACTCGCTGAGTCGTGTGTGGTTCGAGCTGCTGAGGAAGATGCTTCAGATGATGAAGCGGCTGCAATAAATGCGCCAGGTGGGGTATGGTTCCCCGAGATGCGCCTGCTTTCCCGGGTGCTGGTTTGACCCCTTCCGACCTGGTGTTTCGGCCGGATTGGCACTTATCTCAGCGTCCTCGCGCTGGCATGGTGACTCTTGTACTGTGTTTTGGGTTTGTACTTTGTACTTGTATAGGTCTTGAGCTAACTCGTTCACCTGTAGGCCGACGGAAAGCCGTTCCGTACTTACTGTTCCTTGGTGGAGGTTCAGAGGGGCTTTAAAGCTCTCCGTGCTGATGAGGAGGCTATGGGGATTTGGTCGCAGATGGGCCTGGCCGATTTCTGGCGCACCATGGAAGGTTCCTCGCGGAGAACGGGGATTAAGAACCGTTTGTGGGCTTTGTTAGAGATGTGCTGGGATACCACTAACACTTTCCACATGGCATGGGGGGAGATTACGGTTACCCCTCTTGAGTTTGCTATGATTATAGGTCTTCCTTTTTATGAGAGGAATGTGACCTTCGATTCTGAGCTGACGAGGCGCTCGGCCGCTGCCAGGGATTTGCTCGGCCCTGTTGTTGATTTGTTAGAGGACGACTCTCATGCTTCTGTGACGGTGCTTGTGGATGTTATATGTGGTGAGGGTGTGTCCGCAGAGCAGAGGGTTAGGCTCTTCCTCCTTGTCTTGTTTGGCAGAGTGATTGCCCCGAGTAGGAACAGTCGGGTGCATATTAGCTTCTTGTCCGATCTGAGGGACTTGAGAGTTGTTTCGAGCTATAACTGGGGTGGTTTGGCATATAGCCACCTTTTGTATGAAATGGGGCGGGCCTCCCGGACTGCACTGGGGAGTGACCCGAGCATGGCTGCTCTATGGAGCGTGCTGGAGGTATTTCAGACTCCTTGTACTTTGCACTTTGTATTTGTATGCTTGTATCTTGAACTTGACTGATATTTTGTTTGTTCCTTGAAAGATTTGGATCTATGAGCACTTTCCGACTTTGGCGCCGGAGCGTACTAGAGATGCGGCTTACCCGTATGCTGCCTCTTGGATAGGAGCGGTGCGCGTTGGTGCGTCCCTGGCGGCTTCTCGCAGAGCTTGGAGAGTTTTGCCTGCTGATAGGGTAATCTTTTTGCACTGTTTTTCTTTCTTGTATTTGTATTTGCACTGTTGCCTGACTTGTCTGCTTTGTAGGTGGTATGGCGTCCTTTTGCCAATGCGGTTGTACCTGCCTCGGCTGCTCGTGCCCATTTCCTGTTTGGGCGGCGGGTTTTGCTTCCAGGGCTGTACCGCCATATTTGGTATCTGGGGGAGCGAGTGTCCCTTCAACACCATTCAGGGGATAGGCTTGTCCCCAAGGATCCGCCGGAGTCCATGCTGGCGTTGGATGAAGAGTTGGCCCGGCTCTATGCGGAGGCTAGGGGCGAGGCTGTTTGCCGCTCTTGGAGGGAGTTTGTACACAAGAAGGGGAGTTATGATGACTTCTTGAGGAGGCTGGCTCCACCAGTACGCTTCGTACTGCCGGTGAGCTTTTGAACCTTGTATTCTTGTATTCTTGTATTGATTGAATGATTGTATGATTGTATGTAGGAGGAGGAGGTTGATCCTGAGGACATTCCTCATGCTGATAGGATCCTCCGCTATGAGACCTCGGACGGGGAAGAGGTGGTGGAGACCATTCCTTGGGCTTCTCCTCCGCACCGGAAATCATATGATGTTGTACCTGAGCATTATGCCCCTGTAGGTACTGTTGCATTTTTGAAATTGTTTGCAACATGTATTTGGAAATTGATCTTGAATTTTGTATGCAGGCGCCTCGGGCGAGAGTGCGTCGCTGGATGCTCTTGCTTGATTCTTGGAAGAGGCAGTGCGCCAAGCTGACCCGGAAGCTTTCTGGCCGGAACAGAGAGGTACCTCACTTGATCTTTAAACTTGTATACTGGAAATTCCAACTTGGAAAATTTATTCTTGAAATTGTATCTTGTATAGGAGCGCCGTCGGGACCGAAGGGACTCTGTTGACAGGGAGCCTCAGGCGGAGACGTCTTTGAGACAAGAGGGACCAAGCTTTGAGCTGGGACAGGGGTCCGGTGCTGGTGCTCATCAGAGGCATTCTGATGCTGAGCGGGGAGCTTCCCCTTTTGTACATGTTGACCCCACCAGGCATTCATTTGGAGGTACTAGCGGTTCACGGCCCTTTGTTCCTCCTTCAGGCTACTACTTCGGAGGAAGTGGTCCTCAGCCTTGGGGTGCAGGTTCATGGGCTTGCTACGCGGAGATGGATAGGATGCGCCAGGCTCAGATGTATGGGTCGTATCCTTATATGCCGATGCCGCCGCCATATCAATATTCCTCTCCTCAACAGGGAGTTCATCCTACCACTGGCACACTTCGTATCTCGGAGCAGGATCCTAGTATTCTTGGGACGGAGCTGGATCAGGAGCTGGAGCGCTTTAGGAGGCGTAACAGGGATAAGGGGCCTGTGGTTGATATCGCTGCTGATGATGACTCAGACTGACCCTGCATGGTAGCGAGTTCCAGCTTGCATGGGTTGATTTTGTATAGGCTAGTTGTATTGTGTTTGTATGGATTGAAACTTGAATTTTTGTGTGGTTTGTATGGTATTGAACTAGAATTGGTTTGTAAAATTTGAAGATTGGCTTTTGTATGTTTGAATGCTTGAAATTGTATGCGTTGTGTGTGCCTTGAAATTTTGTAGCTATATGCATGCATGACAATTTTGCGAAAAAATTTGAAAAAATTTGCCCATTTTTTCGGGTGTATGTACCCACTATAAGCCCCCACTTTGACTGAGGTTATTTGGTTGGGAAAAGCGCAAGTCAAAGTATATTCAACTCTTGCTTATGCACATGCAGACTCGACTTAGAACGCCGATCTAGGACTAGAATGCTTGAATTTTGAAAGAAAAAAATTGATCCGAAATCTGCCCGAAGCGTTGATCCGGACTGCTTAAAATTGCGCGGCTTGCGGCTTTGGAATCTTGAATATTGGAGATTGTACTCTGCTATCCGAAACACTAAAGAGTGTGTACTCGGAGTCATAAGAGAGGACGGTGGCCTCGTCCTTAGATGCAGGCCCCTGCGCCTGGCGCAGGCTTGACGCCTAGCGCCTGTGAGCTGTCGTGCAAGCCGACTCTTGTATAAATAGGGAGCTTGTTGGATCATTTCTTGCATCAATCCTTCCCTGCTATCACTGCATACAGCTTCCTCTCGAAAAGAAAAGAAAATATGGATGTGTCTTTTAAAAGTGCCTTGAACTCGTGGCTTGGTTCGCTAGGCAAGTTGGAGAAAAGGGAGCTTGATGGCATGCATCTTGGGGTGCTCGTCTCTTTCCGATTTGTAAAATTGGATTTGCACTTGGTTCTTGCT
This sequence comes from Spinacia oleracea, assembly GCF_020520425.1. Lineage (NCBI taxonomy): Eukaryota > Viridiplantae > Streptophyta > Magnoliopsida > Caryophyllales > Amaranthaceae > Spinacia > Spinacia oleracea. The sequence continues at coordinate 35,179,564 of NC_079487.1, read as the reverse complement.
GCTCTGGAGGCTTAGGACCCGAATCATCATGTCTTCCGCTTCGGAAATAATGAGGTATGTCCCTCCCTGAGGAATTTAGTGCCATATTGGGGTGACCCTTGATGCTGGAGCCATGCATGCCTAGTGTTGAAGAACACTTTTTCTCGAGTTTTGAAAGGTATTTGGGCTTGAAGCCCCCACTTTTGAGTGTTGTTGTATATGGCAGAGGGGTGGATTTGTCCCTCTTTGTCACCTACTTTGCTGGGTTTGATGTTCCCAAAGTTTTCCGCTTGAGAGCCTTGAGTTTTTGTATGTTTGCTCGCTTTCTCTTTTCGAAGCAGGGTTTGGCAATGGCGATGCCTCCCTAATTGAGATTGTAGAGCGGTTTGCTAATGTTCGGGACCCAATGCCGCTCGTGATTGGCGAAACATTAATGGGCCTTGACATGCTGAAGTCGGACCCCTCTTCATTGCCGTCGGGAAGTCCGGTATTACTCCAAGTAAGGATCTGGAGCCTTCTTTGTATTGTTGAACTTGTACTTGTACTTGAATTTTGAATGTTGAATTTGGAAATGTGCTTCTTGTATACTCCTCAAGGTTTGGCTTATGGAGAGGCTCATGTTGGTTGCACCATCGGAGAACATGGCGAGCTATAATAGAAAAGGATTCACTGTGCGGCCCATCGTGTATGGCCGGCTTTCATTTGATGAGTGGAGATGCGCACTCTCTGGGATTGAATCTTGTATAAGGTGGGTAGTTCCTTGGTGGGGAATTGCTGCTATGAAGCATGACCCTGGTTCTACTACTTTGAGGGTGCCAAGCCTCACAACGCTAGTCTTCTACTCGCCTGCTCGAGTGATGAGACAATATGGCTTGAAACAGGAGATCCCGGACTGTATTGAAGAGAACCCAAAACCTGTTGCGCTGAATGCAAATCGACTTGAAGTTTGGAGGCGGTATTGGATCGCCAAACCATTCTTGAGTATCCAGTTCCCACCTGAGCCAGTTGCTCTGTCTGCGGGGTACATTGTATGGATGAGAGGCCTAAGCCAGAAGGACATTTATCTCTCCAGACCAGCTAGAGTCCGAGGTTCTAGAGCTAGACGTCCTGCATCAACTTACTATGATGAAGGTGACGGGAGTGTGGCCCATCCGGTGCCTGACCATTCGGAATCCAAAGGAAGTTCGTCGTCCTCCCGTCTTGGAAGGCTTCCAAGTTCCTTCTCCCGCCGCTTGGGCAAGGGGAAGATTGATGATTGATTGCGGGAGGACCCAGGGGATAGTACTCAAGGTGCCAAGACTCAAGAGCATAGTCGCCCGATCCTAGATCTTTGTAGGCTAAATGTGTTTGAAATTGTATTGGAAGGAATTGTGTTTAGAATGTGTTTGGAAGATGTGTTTAGAAAGATGTATTTGGAAAATGTGTTTAGGAAGTGAAAAGGCTTTGAACTTTGCTTCACTTGATCCTGACATTGTATTTGAATTAGCTTTGAAGGCCTTAGGGCCAAATAAATAGATATTGTGTTAAATTCCGCTTGAACATGCTTTGTTTTGAATTGGCACATTTGGAATAAAAACAACAACAATTTGAGTTTTGAAATTTGATTTGATTTGATTTTTAGGATGCCCTTAATTGAGGAAATTTTGAAAAAATTTTTTGTATTAAAGAGGCCGGGCCTCGAAATGAGGTTGCCTACGTGTCCCGTTAGGAAATCAGGCCGGACGTAGTTCTGACTACCTTACAAGACATGAATTTGGATACTTGAACTTGAACATGGAACTTAGACATAGAACTTCTTGAGTTGATCGAGGTTGGTAAGAGATCTGAATTCTGTCCCGTCGATGTCTGTTAGTTCAACTGCTCCCCCGGAGAGGATCGCCTTGACGATGTATGGGCCTGCCCAGTTGGGTTTGAATTTTCCCCTTGGGTCCATGGTGCTTTTGCGAAGGGCTTTCAGGACAAGCTCGCCTTCCTTGATGTTTCAGGTTCTGACCCTTTTGTTGAAATGTCTGGCCACTCGGCGCTGATAGACTTGTACATGGTGAGCGGCTTGAAGCCGTCGCTCATCGAGCATGACTAGCTCGTCATACCTTGCTTGTACCCATGCAGCTTCTGGGATTTTGCTTTCTAGGACTATCCTGAGAGAAGGTATCTCCAGTTCGATAGGTTGTACTGCTTCCTTTCCATAGACCAATGAGAACGGAGTTGCACCAGTTGAAGTGCGAATTGAAGTTCGATATCCCCACAATGCGAAATGCAGCTTTTGGGGCCAGTCCTTGTAATTGGTAGTCATTTTCGTGATGATGGTCTTGACATTCTTGTTGGCTGCTTCGACTACCCCATTGGTTTGTGGGCGATAAGGTGAAGAGCGATAATGTTGAATTTCCCGGAGCATGGATCCGTTGGGATTGTTGTATTAAAGATTGTACGGTACCCCCCTTTTGATGTTTGAACTGTTGAGGCTTGTAGATGTTTCTAGAACTTGGACCTTTGGATTTTGTAACTTAAATTTTATAATTTTGAATTGTTGATGCATTGCTCGGCACAACCTTGCTCGGTCAGAGATTATAGAACTTGAATTTTGTACTTTGGAATTGTAGATGCCTTGCTTGGAACAACCTTTCTCGGTTAGAGATTATAGAACTTGAATTTTGTACTTTGGAATTGTAGATGCCTTTCTTGGCACAACCTTGCTCGGTCAGAGATTATAGAACTTGAATTTTGAATCTTGTACTAGTTGAATGGGTCTTCACATTCTCCTTGGAAATGGGTTCCCTGATCACTGACGAACATGTGAGGAACACTGTATCTGCATATAATGTTTTCTTGAATGAACTGGGACACTTGCTTTGAACCCAATACCTTGAATGATCTGGATACTTGGACTCTTGAATAAACCCGGCCTCTAGCTGCTTAGAGACCTCTTCCTGAATTTTGAGGGAAACATCCGGTTTCATGCGACGGAGTGTCTGCTTGATGGGTTTTGAACCTGGAATGAGGGGAATTGTATGTTGACCGATGCTTGGGTCAACCCCTTGCATATCATGATAGGACCATGCGAAGACGTCTACATACTCTGAAAGTAGCTTGATAAGATCGTCCCCCTCTGCTTGAGAAAGAGTTAAACCAATCTGAACTAGTTTTGAGTCATTGTTGTTAGAAAGGTTGATTTTTTTTGTTTCCTCAATTATGGGCGTCCTGTTTTCATGATTTTAGATAGCTTTTAGAAATTCAAAGTCAGTTTCTTGTAAAGCAAAGTTGTTTGGATTAGGATTGTGTTTTGAATTAGGACTCGAAGAGTAAGTAGAAATTGAAGTGTTATTGAAATCTGCAATCATTACATCGACTGTTTTGACTTGAAGCTCGGCCTTTAGGGCTCTTGATTGATGCAAGACTATAGTTCTAGACACTTAGACTCATTGCTAGACTCAGATCCAGACTCATCCTCAGACTCGGACTCGCTCATCATAGATCCTTTGCCCACAGTAATCTTGAATATTTTGCCATTTGAATTGATTCTTGAAAGGGACTTGAAGCTTGATTTGTAGGAGATGAACTGGCTGCTCGTTCGATGCCGGCTATGAGGGAAGCTAGGGCTGATGGATTTCTTTTCAACCTCTCTCCTCTTCGACGAACCCACTGGATCTTTGGACTCCTAGTTAGGACACACCAGACAATTTTAGAACTTGGACTTCCCGACACATGATATGATATGCATGCAATGAATGAGACCTAGACTTGACTCTAAGTGTCACTCCGAAGATTCGGGATTTTGATTTTGTACTTGTATTCGGGATTTGCAACCCGTTGGAAATGTTCGAGAGGAGCGTTCATTCTTTTGTGAAAGTTGGCTCTTGTACTAGAACTTGGAATGTCGAAAAAGAGTATTTCGATCTATTGGAAATTGGACTTATTTGAAGGGGATTTCAATCCGCTCTAGGATTTGGAAATTGGACTTGTACTAGGAAATTGAATTTTCAAGGGAATTTCGACCCATTAGACTTGGAATATTTGAAGGGAATTTCAACCCGATTGAAAGGGATTGATTTTGTATTATTTAAAGGGAATTTCAACCCGTCAATATTTTAGGGGAGTTTCAACCCATTGGACTTGGAATATTTGAAGGGAATTTCAACCCAATTGAAAGTTGTATTATTTCAGGGGATTTTCAACCCGATTGAACAATTGGACTTGTATTATTTCTGGGGATTTTCAACCCATTGGAAATATTTGGAATGGGGTTTGTATTATTTTAGGGGATTTTCAACCCATTGGAATTTGGAATATTTTAAGGGAATTTCAACCCATTAGAATTGGAGTATTTGAAGGGAATCTCAACCCAATTGAAATTTGTATTATTTCAGGGGATTTTCAACCCGCAGATGGAATCTTGAACTTGTATTATTTCCGGGGAGTTTCAACCCGTCGAATTTGAACTTGTATTAATTCAGGGGATTTTAAACCCGATTGAATTTTGAGTTTGACTCGAAGTTTGAATTTTGAAATGGAAAGGGGTGCATTTTGTATGTAGAACATAAAGCTTCGTATTTGGAAAATCTGGCATTATGTCGCCGTGGATTTGAGACATTGAATTTGGGAACTTGACAGTCCGGCATCATGTCGCCGTGGATTTGGAGTGTAGGATTTGAAATTTGAAGGTTTGGGATTTTGAACTTCGAGCTTGAGGTTTGAAATGCGGAATGGAAAATCGGCATTACGACGACATGTATTTGGAATTTGATGTTTTGACCATAAGACTTGAAATTCGAAAGATTGACATGGAATATGAGGTTTGAAATTTGGAGTTGAAAAGTTGGCGTTACGCCGGTCATGAACTTTGGCATTTGAACTTTGAGGGTTTGAGACTTGGAATTGGCAACTTGAGTTCGATGCTTGAAGACTTGAATGTTTGAAATAGAAAATCCGGCATGACGCCGTTGGATTTGTGGTTTTTGACTTTGAAGTTCGAAGCTTGAAATTTAGACTAGAAAATCCGGCATTAAGGCGCCGTTGGATTAGGTCTTGACTTGAAACTTGAAACTCGAAATTTGGACTAGAAAATCCGGCATTATGGCGCCGTTGGGTTGTGTTTGAAAATTGAAGTTTTGGACTTTAAAGTTTGAATTTGAACTTGAAGCTTGAAGACTAGGAAATCCGGCATTATGACACCGTTGGATTTGGACTTAAAAATTGAGGTTTTGGACTAGAAAATTTGGATTGCACTTTGAAACTCGGAATTAGGACTAGAAAATCCGGCATTATAACGCCGTTGGATTTGGACTTGACTTGGAAATTTGAGGTTTTGAAAATAGAAAATCCCGCATTATGACGCCGTTGGATTGCATTTTGAACTTGGAACTTTGATTTTTGACTCGAAAATCCGGCATTATGACGCTGTTGGATTAAATTTTGAACTTGAAAATTGGAATTCGAAATCGAAAATCCGGCATTATGATGTCGTTGGATTGAATTTTTGAATTTGAAAGTTGGAATCTTGACTCGAAAATCCGGCATTATGACGCCGTTGGATTGAACTTTGACTTTGAAACTTGGAATTTGGACTCGAAAATCCGGCGTTATGACGCCGTTGGATTGAATTTTGAGTTTGGCATTTGTGCGTGAGGCGTGTTTAAGGGTTTCGAATCAAATGGAGTGACACTCCTAAAGACCCTAAAATCGGCGATTTAGATGCATGAGGTTTGAATGATGCTCCTAGGGGTTTGGTTTCCTAGTTGGAGGCTAATTGGTTTTGGCAAGCTAGAACTCGAGGTTAGCCATTCACGCGTGCAAAGACGCCCACACAATGCACAAGAAGCACGTTGTCACACAAATCATGATTATGAATGCAACATGCAAAGTTCTCAACCTAAGGTCGGTCTAAGTTTTGTATGATGCAAGTGGTCGGCTTTGGGTGTCAAAAGGGTACTTGCCTAAGAGACGGATCCGGCGACAAGCTTTCACGTTCCGCCTAAGGGAAGTGTGTGTCGGCAGACGACCTCCATACTTGACTTCGAGAATGTCAAGCAAATGCCAAGTTTCGGTAGGCGCGGAAATGGTCACACACTTTGGTCGGGAACCGTATGGAGAGTCACCATTTCGTTGCCCCCGATGCTAGCCCGAATGTAGAACACATCCGTTTGGGCAAAGGTAGAAATTCATTTTGCACAATATGGTTTTCGAAAAATGCATGAAATGCCTAGAAATTGAAATGGAAATCGTACTTGAATTTGTATTTGTAAAGCCCTTTTTCGGCACTCGTTCACGAGGCTTGGGAGCGTCCTTCCAGATGCAAAAACAGACTAACTCCCAACACGAAAAGTTGAGCAAAAGTGGACAACAAGCCACTGTGAGCCACTGTCCTGGATGCAAGCAGCGGCGTTGGGCGCAGGGGCTGCGCCTGGCGCTAATGCTGGCATCCATTACTTCGGCAGATCGATGGCTGGTTGCTCGAAATCTGCTCTCATTTTAAAAATTGAAATTAGAAAAATCCCTAGTGGAGTGGCCAATTACTGTAGGGGTTTTTTTTTGTGATCCTTTTTCCCGTTTCCTACAATGGGAGGTTTGGTACGCGGAGTTTCATTTAGAGAACCGTTGAGTTGTTTTTGCACCTCGAAGGAGTCGCCACCAAACTTATTTTAGGTCTTGTTTGGGAAGACCGCAAAATGACTCTTTTTTGGTTAAGGCCTTGAATCCTTGAAACGGATGGGTGCGATCCGGGCTCGGGAACGAAAATTCTTATTCGGCGAGCTTTAGAAATATTCAAGTACGTTGGCACAACATTGTTTCGAAAATAAACCTGTTTATGCCAAATTTCGTATGGACGACCTTTGGTTGGGACATAGACGACTAGATAAAATAAAGTATGCAAATGACGGGAGATAAATGAAAGAAAATAAAGAGAGACGAGACAAGAGATGGTGACGCGGAAAACCCGAAAGGGATAAAAACCGCGGGTGGCAATGAGTCCACCAATCTACTATGTTGTCGGCATAAATAGCCTAGGTACGTGAGTACAAGTACAATGTATATTTTCGTATGTAGACATAGTTAACAATAAAGCGTGACCATAGAAGGTATTGGGGAATATGTAGAGTATATAAATAGGTCAGGGAACGGTTAACGGACAAACATCTGTAAAAGATAAGGGATGGCGTATGGTTTATAATATGATCGGATGACATTTGGTAAGATAAGCCAGAATATTAGCAAGGTCTTCTGTATAAGATAATATGGGAATAGGATAAATAAGGGTGATTAAGAGTTTAGTGGAATATCTAGGTGGAGCTTAGAAGGTGGGTTTATTCTTGTTGATGGCATGAGCTACGGGAAAGAGCTTCTTGCTTTTAGGTGCAATGAGTACGTCGTCTACCAGGAGTAGCAGGCATCAGGCATAGTTTGGGCATATATTTAGACGGAGGTATAGATAATGGAGAAGTGTGGATTTTATCGTAGATCTCGGAAGTGCCTTATCATTGTAGAGTGGTGATCTTTATATAGTACTAGGTCTAGCATAGAAGACGGAATCATGTTGTTAGTTGTTCCATGATACTCTCAACCGCCTCTACGATCTTCTCAACTGATCGCTTGATCTTCTCTAACCGTTTTCTTGATCCTTGTTAGCTTCCTTGACCTTGTCCAACAAGCATGAAGTGGGGATAGTGGCTCCTTGAATATAGGAACCAACCTTGACTGCTTCCTTAATAGGATCCGAGGGCGGACTGACTTTCGATGACTTGTTCCCGAGTCGACCTCACGTCGTACAAAACGACCAATAACAATAGCCCCCATTTTCCTAATTGTAGGGAGTCGAAAGTTAGGAAAATAATCTTCAAAGTCTTCCACCGCGTTGATTTGATGTCGATGCTAATCTGTCATTGTCTTCGTCTTGTCCGTCGTCTTCCATACTTAATCTTGATCAGTGGCGTCGCAACTTGGTGTCATCCATGATTTTTGACAGCACTTGATGTCATCATGCGTATATTGGCGTCTTCATGTCGGCGTTGGTGTCCTTAGCTTAATTAGATGTAAACCTGACATCTTGTGAAAGAATCATTCCTCTTAACGAGCATAAGACAACAGAATGTAATTCTCAAAAAACCTGTGCGGAAACATATATGTTAAGACACAACGTTAGTTAGGTATCTAGCGTCATGGCCAACTTTTGTATCTTCGTCTGTCGTTTGATATTTGCGGGCGTCACGGCCAACTGTTGTACCTTAGTCCGTTGTTTGATGTTTACAGGCGTCATGGCCAAATGTTGTATCTTAGTCTGTCTTCTGATGTTTACAGGCGTCATGGCCAACTGTTGTATCTTAGTCTGTCGTCTGATGTTTACGGGCGTCATGGCCAACGATTGTATCTTAGTCTGTCGTCTGATGTTTACAGGCGTCATGGCCAACTGTTGTATCTCAGTCGGTCATCTGATGTTTACAGGCGTGCCTCTATTGTCGCTGTTGTGTGACATCTATCGTATGCAGGCGATATAAACCTCTTCGTTTGTTCGTAGTCATGCGAAGAATTTAGAGAAGGAAGTTGCGTCGATTGGGCACAAGGTCGAATTATTTTAGTCGGATGTAATGTCGTGTGAGGGTAGGTAGCAGGAGACTAAGTTGAAGTTACAGGTGAATGAAGTGAATGATTCGAAGCAACCTTATGACGAATGTCAAGAAGATTCGAAGGGTTGTGAGGTTTCCTATAACATGAGGACAAGGGATAAGATGTTTTGATGGTGTAGTTTATGGCAGAAGACTTTAGCCTATGGGATTTTTAGAACAACAATTTAAGTAGGTTTTGAGCATTCTGGGCTTGCTTTGTTTTTCGTCAGTGTTGAGGGGGAAAGACATGTGTTTTTCAATTTTGTATTTGTCGATTGGTTAGGCATTTGGACAAGCGTCGGGGGCGCATACACGTCGTTAGCTTAAAATGTTGTTTACGCTGTCTCTATTGTTCGTTGTGTAATAGATGTTACCTGTGAGGTACTCGAAGAACGAAGTTATGTGCACATAAATAGTACCTGTGTATTCTGTAGTGGTCGCGCTTAGAAGCGACATGTCGTCGTTGGGATCCAATAAGTTTAAGGGTCATGACCATGGAGACGTCGTCGCTTGTAGTTGATAGCGTCGTTCGTTGATGTCGTCTTCTGATGATGTCGTTCGTTGTTGTTGCCGTTGGTGATATCGTCAACAAGTGATCTGTAGAGAATAAAAAAGGTAGAGGTGGACGTTCGCTTGATGCGATGTTAGCGTAGATTTTCAAATAAATAAGACGAAACATAAATATAATTGCGTTTGGAAAGATATATTCAATGCGACAGATAACAAAAACTGAAATTGAACTTTAATCGCAATGTAGTGAAAAATGTAATAAATTAATTAACGCACGAAGTAAGTGTTAGATATTACTTAATGTGGGCTCGTGTAACGAAATTGCGTCGTGTCGCTGACTGTCCCTTGATGACGATTCTACAATTGACAGCATTGTCCTGATGTCGTGACACCTCTGGTCGCCGATCTTGTTTTCGTTCCTGAGATCACTGTCATCGCTTGTACCACCGTCATCACATCTGGCGTCGTCCCGTCACGTTGAATGAGATTGACGCACCGCTGGTCTTGACACTGTCTATTCCACGTTGGTCGACTTATTGGTTGATCCTTTCTTGTTAATCGGTTGACGTCCTATGACTTGTCGTCTTTGGGAAATCCAATGAATTTTCTTTATCCGCCTATTTTGTCATGTGATAGTGGTTGAGCCCCCAATGTTTGTACATTTGTCTTAACGTCATGCCTGTTACCAAAATCTCACGACAAGATCATCATGAAAATAAATTGTATCACATCGTTAGTTAAATTTCAAAGTTGTAACAAGTATATTAAACTGAACAGGAGTATGTACTATCTTGCCCCCCCTGTGGCGGCTTTAGGAAGATATCATGACTGAAGTCGGCCACAGATATGATGACGTTCGTTTATATTTGACGCCGTACATGCGTGCCAGTATGATGCAACCTCTAAACGTCTCATGTGTCATCATGGTCATTGATGATGATTATTCGACATTCCGATTTCCTTAGCTTTCTCGGTAGTCTGGTGGCGTCGTGTCATCGGTCATTGCCATCTCGTGGCGTCGGGGCATACCCTCATGATCAAGGTAATTTGTTGTCATTAATATACATACTAACGCGTATAGTTGCGGCATGTCGTTAGTAAATGAAAAATAGTTATCACGGATGATATATGAGAAAATTTCAATAGGGTATGTGGTGTTAGTTTATAAAATTTTGACGTCACTAATAAATGAATTGAGTCACTCATACCATTCGATTGTGTTGCTGACCCTCACGATCTGCGATGTACGTGGCAGCGACAATACGTGTATATTATAAATAAAAGATAACTTACTTCGAAAGTATGTTCATACCTTTAGCCCCCATTGATATTCATCTATCAATCAACGATCTGTTGGCAAACTTACGAAGAAATATATTGTTAAAATAAAGATGTTCGATAATTACTTCACCGTACCATGTTTAACGCCAAGAAACTTCTTGTCGTCATAGGGGTAACCAGAATGGTCGCGTCCTGCTGTCGTGACTTGTTGTCGTGGTGTCATGTTGTGTCGTCGTGACCTCATGTCGTGTCGTGACCTCGTGTAACACTATTACCAAATAAATTAAAAAATGTTAGATATTTATTTCTATGTGTCATACTTGACGCCAAAGGATTTCTTTATCTTCTTATGTGGCTGATCGCGTCCTGCTGTCGCGACATGTTGTCGTAACAACGCGTTATGATGTGCTGGTGAAGAACTTGGTGATGAGGACATGGGAAAAGGACACGACGTTGGGTTTATGATGTCAAGTGGTTTGATGTTGGTGGGGGGTGAAAATATGATGACATGGAAAGTGTGGTGGCGAAAGGTTAATTTTTTGAGAGGTGATTGTGTTGTAGGCTTGGCAATGTTGATGTGGGAAGTCACTTTGAGGCGTTACGTTTTTTGGGTCCGGGTGTGTGAATAGTCATTTGATGTCGAGCCCCCGATGTTACGTACCTGGCTAACATCTTGTCTACAACCACATTCTCATATGAAAAGTTTACTTTTAACTAAACTTGAAATCATAACAAGTGACATGCATCAACATGGTAATAATAATTCAGATACCTTCGAAAATTAAATCGCATCAAAAATATCGTATAAAATTTAAATCAAATAAAGTATATATACTATATGCTCACGGCCTTCTAACGTTGGTCGCCTGCTTTACTCACGACCTTGCCAAGCGACACGTCAGTACCTGTAGACAAGACAGTACCTTGTCACTTGCATTCTAACGTCGGTCGCCTGATGTACTCATGACCTAGCCAAGCGACACGTCAATACCTGTAGACAAGATAATACTTAGCGACACGACATGATCAAACGACAAGTGGTGACTACGTTAGTACAAAAAGTAGGATAACAACGTATAGCATATATTTCAAAGTGCTTTTGGAAATTAAAACAAGCAAAGTATACTATATAAAAAGCAAATCAAGTATACTATATGAAAATTAAATGAGATAGAGTATACTATATGCTCCCCTGTGGCGACTTCAGGACAACTAAAAATTCTCCTATTTGATACTTGGACTGAAGTTAGCCACAAAATCTAGTATTGCCGACAATTTGTTGTTGAATCTCCATTTGTCGTCTTCGTTTTTGGAGACGTCGTCGACTGATGTGGAGGTGACGTCGGACGAAACTATGTTGACGTCATGTCATTGGTGGATGACGTCACGTGTTCGCATCTGTTTTAGTGACAACAAGGACTAGAAACAATATTAGTTTAAATTAAAATCACTGGGGTTGAGTTTTATACCATACTTCTTGCGACATCAAGTGATCAAATCGTCTCGAGATCTTATCAAGGTACGAGACAACTCATATTGTATCTTGTTTGTGGTGACATCTGCATGATGGTCCGTGACGTCTAGAACGAAACCTATTTTCGATGTCATCAAGCGTTAGTGTCGTTGTTGTCACGATATGCATCATCTAGGTTGAATTCGACCACTCAGATGCGTCACTTCTAGCGATGACACCTGCTGATGTCGACACCTGATCTGGCGACGACATGTACCCTGACGTCATTCCACATTCCATCGACCAACGAGCCTGGCGACGACACCTGACCCGTCGACGACACCTGACCCGTCGACGACGCCTGACCGTCGACGACGCCTGACCGTCGACGACACCTTACCGTCGACGACACCTGACCCGTCGATGACACCTGACCGGTCGACGACACCTGACCCGTCGACGACACCTGGCCGTCGACGACACCTGACCGTCGACGACGCCTGACCCGTCGACGACACTTGACCCGTCGACGACACCTGTCATGTTGACGACATGTGCCCTGACGTAGCTCCATCTCATGGTGGCGACAAAGTATGACAACAATCCATAGCCTGGCGACAACTTTATTGGTGAACCCAAGTGGGTCGGATATTGTGTTTGAGAGGATATTTGTGGATATGTGTTTGAATATAAATCTAGCCATCTCCCCACAGACGGCGCCAAACTGTTTATGCCAAATTTCGTATGGACGACCTTTGGTTGGGACATAGACGACTAGATAAAATAAAGTAGGAGATAAATGACAGAAAATAAAGAGAGACGAGACAAGAGATGGTGACGCGGAAAACCCGAAAGGGATAAAAACCGCGGGTGGCAATGAGTCCACCAATCTACTATGTTGTCGACATAAATAGCCTAGGTACGTGAGTACAAGTACAATGTATATTTTCGTATGTAGACATAGTTAACAATAAAGCGTGACCATAGAATGTATTGGGGAATATGTAGAGTATATAAATAGGTCAGGGAATGGTTAACGGACAAACATCCGTAAAAGATAAGGGATGGCGTATGGTTTATAATATGATCGGATGTCATTTGGTAAGATAAGGCAGAATGTTAGCAAGGTCTTCTGTATAAGATAATATGGGAATAGGATAAATAAGGGTGATTAAGAGTTTAGTGGAATATCTAGGTGGAGCTTAGAAGGTGGGTTTATTCTTGTTGATGGCATGAGCTATGGGAAAGAGCTTCTTGCTTTTAGGTGCAATGAGTTCGTCGTCTACCAGGAGTAGCAGGCATCAGGCATAGTTTGGGCATATATTTAGACGGAGGTATAGATAATGGAGAAGTGTGGATTTCATCGTAGATCTCGGAAGTGTCTTATCATTGTAGAGTGGTTATCTTTATATAGTACTAGGTCTAGCATAGAAGACGGAATCATGTTGTTAGTTGTTCCATGATACTCTCAACCGCCTCCACGATCTTCTCAACTGATCGCTTGATCTTCTCTAACCGTTTTCTTGATCCTTGTTAGCTTCCTTGACCTTGTCCAACAAGCATGAAGTGGGGATAGTGGCTCCTTGAATATAGGAACCAACCTTGACTGCTTCCTTAATAGGATCTGAGGGCGGACTGACTTGCGATGACTTGTTCCCGCGTCGACCTCACGTCGTACAAAACGACCAATAACAAAACCCTAAGATTAGACTATGTGGGTTTGAAAATTAGAACAAAATAGAATTTCTAATTGTACGGTGGTCACTTTGCTTTAAAGATTGATTTAAGGAACCTAAGGCCGGTTTGTCCAAAAATATCTTCGTTAAGCGAGATGTAACCTTTGTATTTTGTTGTATTTAGCATGTTGGTGATGAAAGCAATAAAGCACATAAAGCAACATCAAAATACTAAATAAAGTGCGGAATTAGTAAATACAAGACCCTCTAGAAAAGGACTAGGGAGTAGGTCCACATTGCCTAGAAATGGACTAGGCAAGTAAAGGTGCGGAATTGAAAGTGCGATATTGAAATTGCGGTATTGAAATTGCGGTATTGAAAGTGCGATATTGAAAGTGCGATATTGAAAGTGCTATATTGAAATTGCGATATTGAAAGGTGCATAATTAAAATTTGTACTTGGGCACATGAGATTCGAACGCCAAGCGGCTCCTTAAAAATAAGTGCGCCCGACACGAATTCAAAGCCAAAAATCTCAACTTGGGAGAGGTTGCTCAACCCAAATGTCCTAGATTTTGCATATTGAACTTGAAATTGAAAGCTTGAATATTGAAAGGTTTGAACTTGAAAAGATTGAAACTTGAACTTGAAATGATTGAAATTTGAACTTGAAATGATCCTAGTTTAGAGAGGTAGTTATGAACAACCCTAAACATGGTGGGATCTTTGAAATTTGAAAACTTGAACTTGTATATTGAAAAATGGAGTCTTGAATCTCAAAAGACTAAACCTTTAAATGCTAAAAGGTGTCATCTTTGATTACTCCACACTTGAAGGTGATTCTAGTTCAAAGAGATGAATGCAAACAACTTTGAACATCCTTGAATCTTAAAAATTTGTATTTTGTATTTTGAAAAAGTTTGTATTTTTGAAAAAGCATGTATGATTGTTGCAAGTGGTGTTTTTTATGGCAAAAAACACCAACTTGCTAATCAATTGAAATCAAAATAGCATGATTGATTGAAATGGGATTCGGATTTATCTAGTTAAACTTAGGCTCGAGCTCCCAATTGCTCTTGAATTTAGGACTTTTTGTATGTGTTTTGAAGAGTTTTGAAGTTTGTATTGTGAGGAGTAATGTCGAACTTACGACGTTGTATGTGTTGTGCTCCCCCTTTTTCGATGGAAATGAGGGGTATTTATAGGAGGGAAATGGTGCAAAACGCCAGCACACGCCAGCGCCTGGAGCCAGGCCAGTGCTGGGCGCTGCTGACGTGCCTGAATGCCGCCAAAAAGGTCGGAAAGATACGTCCTTGATTTGTCTTGTATGGGTGTACCTTCGTACGAATAGTACGATGTTTGGCACGTAGTTTTTTCTTGGAGGTTAAGGATTGAATTTGCGTCTAAAAACAAACCTTTCTCGGGTTTTTGAATTCCGGTTTTACGGGACGGGGCCCGGCATGCTCGGTTTTGTGGGTCGGCGCCCGAATTTGACTTGCCTTATATGATTTTGAGTGGAAAAGGCCTAGTAAGACCAATGGGATGGTCTACTAGTTGAGATTGAACTTGGATTTTGAAATTGGATTTTGGAAGTTGTATTTTGTACCGAGTTCCGGGAGGGGAACGGTCTCGGGGATTGGATTTTGGACCTTGGATTTCGGAGGTATTCTTAGCAATTGGGATTTCCGCCTGGAGTTACTCCTATCGCCTAACAAGGATAATGGTATCGTCATCATCCCAAAGGGGAGACACAAATTAGGTGTCTATAGAAGCCCCCACTTTGACTGAGCGTTCGGTTAGGAAAGCGCAAGTCAAAGTATTTCGAAAGGGACGGAGAATGGTCAAGATGTTCTACAATCGAGACCACTCTTTGTACGCCGGTACCTGCACAAAACAGGCATTAGAAAAAGGATAGAGTCTACCTCGGTGCGGTTGGTGATGACTCCGATTTGTACTTGTACCTTTCCGCATTCAGTTCAGGACGGAGCTTGGCATCGAAAATTTGAATTTTTGAATTTTGAATTTTGAACTTTGACACCCGGAGTTAATCCGTTGGGATGTGCTTTGCTTGGGATAAGAGCTTTTTATTGGCCCTTAAAATTTTGAATTTCGATTGACTTTCCCGGAGCTTGGGTCCGTTGGGAGTTGGGCGCCTGAGTCGTTGTATTTTTTGGACTTTGTATTCTTGAAATATTCATCTGTTTGCATTTGGAGCTACAGGTGTATACCCGTATTTTCGATGGATGGTTCGATGCGACGTTTGATGCTTGGTGCGGAAGACCGTAGCAGCAAAGGGCGCGCAATCAGCACGAGAGACCGCGCGCGCTACAGACCTGCGCATGCAGCAGGTCAGCGCACGGCGCTGGGGCGGTGCTTGGCGCTGGGCTACACTATATAAGTGCCCCTTGCCGTGCCATTTTGAGGCATATTCACTTGAAATTCTTGCTTCTTTTCTCTCAAAGGTCGATTAGCTTCTCCCCTTGGTCTCGTTCTTGCCTTGTCCATGTAAGTTTTTCATGTTCTTGCTTATGAAATAAGTCTAGGATTACATGTAGTTTTGATTTTCTCGTACTTTGAAATGATGCTTGTATGCTTAAGCTTCTTGAATCTTGTAGAAAACTGTTTGATAGCCACTTGAACTTGAACTGTTGGAACTTGTACTTTTGAATTTTTGAACTTGTATCTGCTTTGGCATGAATAGCCTAGGCGTTGATATAGAACTTGAATGTCTTCTTCAGCGTGGATAGCCTAGGCGCTGGTATAGAACTTGTATCTTGAATTAGAGGTCCACTGGGGATTTCGTTTTGCATTTTTTGACTTTGTTTAGGCTAGTATAGGATAGCCGCCAGTTTAGAATTTTGACTCTTTGTATGCTACTTGATTTAGTATGCCTCGTCACACTCGGAGAAAACTCGTTGAGTCGTCTGTGGTTCGAGCTGCTGAGGAAGATGCTTCGGATGATGAAGCGGCTGCAATAAATGCGCCAGGTGGGGGTATGGTTCCCCGAGATGCACCTGCTTTCCCGGGTGCTAGTTGGACCCCTTCCGACCTGGTGTTTCGGCCGGATTGGCACTTGTCTCAGCGGCCTCGCGCTGGCGTGGTGAGTCTTGTACTGTGTTTTGGGTTTGTACTTTGTACTTATATAGGTCTTGAGCTAACTCGTTCAGCTGTAGGCCGACGGAAAGCCGTTCCGTACTTACTGGTCCTTGGTGGAGGTTCAGAGGGCCTTTAAAGCTCTCCGTGCTGATGAGGGGGCTATGCGGATTTGGTCGCAGATGGGCCTGGCTGATTTCTGGCGCACCATGGGAGGTCCTCGAGGAGAACGGGGATTAAGAACCGTTTGTGGGCTTTGTTAGAGCTGTGGTGGGATACCACCAACACTTTCCGCATGGCATGGGGGGAGATTATTGTTACCCCTCTTGAGTTTGCTATGATTACAGGTCTTCCTTTTTCTGAGAGGAATGTGACCTTCGATTCTGAGCTGACGTGGGGCTCGGGCGCTGCCAGGGATTTGCTTGGCCCTGTTGTTGATTTGTCAGAGGGCGACTCTCACGCTTCTATGACGGTTCTTGTGGATGCTATCTGTGGTGAAGGTGTGTCCGCAGAGCAGAGGGTTAGGCTCTTCCTCCTTGTCTTGGTTAGCAGAGTGATTGCCCCGAGTAGGAATAGTCGGGTGCATATTAGCTTCTTGTCCGCTCTGAGGGACTTGAGAGCTGTTTCGAGCTATAACTAGGGTGGTTTGGCATATAGCCACCGTTTGTATGAAATGTGGCGGGCCTCCCGGACTGCACTGGGAAGTGACCCGAGCATGGCTGCTCTGTGGAGCGTGCTGGAGGTAGTCGAGACTCCTTGTACTTTGCACTTTGTATTTGTATGCTTGTATCTTGAAGTTGACTGTTGTTTTGTTTGTTCCTTGAAAGATTTGGATCTATGAGCACTTTCCGACTTTGGCGCCAGAGCGTACTAGAGATGCGGATTACCCGTATGCTGCCTCTTGGATAGGAGCGGTGCGCGTTGGTGCGTCCTTGGCGGCTTCTCGCAGAGCTTGGAGAGTTTTGCCTGCTGATAGGGTAATCTTTTTGTACTGTTTTGCTTTCTTGTATTTGTATTTGCACTGTTGCCTGAGTTGTCTGCTTTGTAGGTGGTATGGCGTCCTTTTGCCTATGCGGTTGTACCTGTCTCGGCTGCTCGTGCCCATTTCCTGTCTGGGCGGCGGGTTTTGCTTCCAGGGTTGTACCGCCATATGTGGTATCTGGGGGAGCGAGTGTCCCTTTAACACCATTCAGGGGATAGGCTTGTCCCCAAGGATCCGCCGGAGTCTATGCTGGCGTTGGATGAAGAGTTGGCCCGGCTATATGCGGAAGCTAGGGGCGAGGCTGTTTGCCGCTCTTGGAGGTTGTTTGTACATAGGAAGGGGAGCTATGATGACTTCCTGAGGAGGTTGGCTCCACCAGTACGCTTCGTACTGCTGGTGAGCTTTTGAACCTTGTATTCTTGTATTCTTGTATTCTGGTATTATATTGATTGAATGATTGTATGATTGTATGTAGGAGGAGGAGGTTGATCTTGAGGACATTCCTCATTCTGATAGGATCCACCGCTATAAGACCTCGGACGGGGAAGAGGTGGTGGAGACCATTCCTTGGGCTTCTCCTCCGCACTGGAAATCATATGATGCTGTACCTGAGCATTATGCCCCTGTAAGTACTGTTGCATTTTTGAAACTGTTTGCAACTTGTATTTGGAAATTGATCTTGAATTTTGTATGTAGGCGCCTCGGGCGAGAGTGCATCGCTGGATGCTCTTGCTTGATTCTTGGAAGAGGCAGTGCGCCAAGCTGACCCGGAACCTTTCTGGCCGAAATATACTGGAAATTCCAACTTGGGAAATTGATTCTTGAAATTGTATCTTGTATAGGAGCGCCGTCGGGACCGTAGGGACTCTGTTGACAGGGAGCCTTACGCGGAGACGTCTTTGAGACAAGAGGGACCAAGCTTTGAGCTTGGACAGGGGTCCGGTGCTGGTGCTCATCAGAGGCGTTCTGATGCTGAGCGGGGAGCTTCCCCTTTTGTACATGTTGACCCCACCAGGCATTCATTTGGAGGTGCTAGCGGTTCACGGCCCTTTGTTCCTCCTTCCGGCTACTACTTCGGAGGAAGTGGTCCTCAGCCTTGGGGTGCATGTTCATGGGCTTGCTACGCGGAGATGGATAGGATGCGCCAGGCTCAGATGTATGGGTCGTATCCGTATATGCCGATGCCGCCGCCGTATCAGTATTCCTCTCCTCAGCAGGGAGTTCATCCTACCACTGGCACACTTCGTATCTCGGAGCAGGATCCTAGTACCCCTGGGACGGAGCTGGATCAGGAGCTGGAGCGCTTTAGGAGGCGTAACAGGGACAAGGGGCCTGTGGTTGATATCACCGCTGATGATGACTCAGACTGACCCTGCATAGTAGCGAGTTCCAGCTTGCCTGGGTTGATTTTGTATAGGCTAGTTGTATTGTGTTTGTATGGATTGAAACTTGAATTTTTGTGTGGTTTGTATGGTTTTGAACTTGAATTGGTTTGTAAAATTTGAAGATTGGCTTTTGTATGTTTGAATGCTTGAAATTGTATGCGTTGTGTGTGCCTTGAAATTTTGTAGCTATATGCATGCATGACAATTTTGCGAAAAAATTTGAAAAAATTTGCCCATTTTTTGGGTGTATGTACCCACTATAAGCCCCCACTTTGACTGAGGTTTTTTGGTTAGGAAAAGCGCAAGTCAAAGTATATTCAACTCTTGCTTATGCACATGTAGACTCGACTTAGAACGCCGATCTAGGACTAGAATGCTTGAATTTTGAAAGAAAAAAATTGATCCGAAATCTTCCCGAAGCGTTGATCCGGACTGCTTGAAATTGCGCGGCTTGCGGCTTTGGAATCTTGAATATTGGAGATTGTACTCTGGTGTCCGAAACACTAAAGAGTGTGTACTCGGAGTCATAAGAGAGGACGGTGGCCTCGTCCTTAGATGCAGGCCCCTGCGCCTGGCGCAGGCTTTGCGCCTGGCGCCTGTGAGCTGTCGTGCAAGCCGACTCTTGTATAAATAGGGAGCTTGTTGGATCATTTCTTGCATCAATCCTTCCCTGCTATCACTGCATACTGCTTCCTCTCGAAAAGAAAAGAAAATATGGCTGTGTCTTTTGAAAGTGCCTTGAACTCGTGGCTTGGTTCGCTAGGCAAGTTGGAGAAAAGGGAGCTTGATGGCATGCATCTTGGGGTGCTCGTCTCTTTCTGATTTGTAAAATTGGATTTGCACTTCATTCTTGCTGCTCTTGAGGCTTGGGACCCGAATCATCATGTCTTCCACTTCGGAAATAATGAGGTATGTCCCCTCCCTGAGGAATTTAGTGCCATATTTCGGTGGCCCTTGATGCTGGAGCCATGCATGCCTAGTGTTGAAGAACACTTTTTCTCGAGTTTTAAAAGGTATTTGGGCTTGAAGCCCCCCCCCCCTTTTGAGTGTTGTTGTATATGGCAGAGGGATGGATTTGTCCCTCTTTGTCACCTACTTTGCTGGGCTTGATGTTCCAAAAGTTTTCCGCTTGAGAACCTTGAGTTTTTGTATGTTTGCTCGCTTTCTCTTTTCGAAGCAGGGGTTTGGCAATGGCGATGCCTCCCTAATTGAGATTGTAGAGCGGTTTGCTAATGGTCGGGACCCAATGCCGCTCGTGATTGGCGACACATTAATGGGCCTTGACATGCTGAAGTCGGACCCCTCTTCATTGCCGGCGGGAAGTCCGGTATTACTCCAAGTAAGGATCTGGAGCCTTCTTTGTATTGTTGAACTTGTACTTGTACTTGAATTTTGAATGTTGAATTGGGAAATGTGCTTCTTGTATACTCCTCAAGGTTTGGCTTATGGAGAGGCTCATGTTGGTGGCACCATCGGAGAACATGGCGAGCTATAATAGAAAAGGATTCACTGTGCGGCCCATGGTGTATGGCCGGCTTTCATTGGATGAGTGGAGATGCGCACTCTTTGGGATTGAATCTTGTATAAGGTGGGTAGTTCCTTGGTGGGGAATTGCTGCTATGAAACATGCCCCTGGTTCTACTGCTTTGAGGGTGCCAAGCCTCACAATGCTAGTCTTCTACTCGCCTGCTCGAGTGATGAGACAATATAGCTTGAAACAGGAGATCCCGGACTGTATTGAAGAGAACCCGAAACCTGTTACGCTGAATGCAAATCGACTTGAAGTTTGGAGGCGGTATTGGATCGCCAAACTATTCTTGAGTATCCAGTTCCCACCTGAGCCAGTTGCTCTGTCTGCGGGGTACATCGTATGGATGAGAGGCCTAAGCCAGAGGGACATTTCTCTCTCCGGACCAGCTAGAGTCCGAGGTTCTAGAGCTAGACGTCCTGCATCAACTTACTATGAGGAAGGTGACGGGAGTGTGGCCCATCCGGTGCCTGACCATTCGGAATCCAAAGGAGGTTCGTCGTCCTCCCATCTTGGAAGGCTTGCAAGTTCCTTCTCCTGCCGCTTGGGCAAGGGGAAGATTGATAATTGATTGCGGGAGGAGCCAGGGGATAGTACTCAAGGTGCCAAGACTCAAGAGCATAGTCGCCCGACCCTAGATCTTTGTAGGCTAAATGTGTTTGAAATTGTATTGGAAGGAATTGTGTTTAGAATGTGTTTGGAAGATGTGTTTAGAAAGATGTGTTTGGAAAATGTGTTTAGGAAGTGAAAAGGCTTTGAACTTTGCTTCACTTGATCCTGACTTTGTATTTGAATTAGCTTTGAAGGCCTTAGGGCCAAATAAATAGATATTGTGTTAAATTCCGCTTGAACATGCTTTGTTTTGAATTGGCACATTTGGAAAAAAAACAACAATTTGAGTTTTGAAATTTGATTTGACTTGATTTGATTTTTAGGATGCCCTTAATTGAGGAAATTTTGAAAAAAAATTTGTATTAAAGTGGCCGGGCCTCGAAATGAGGTTGCCTACGTGTCCCGTTAAGGAATCAGGCCGGACGTAGTTCTGACTACCTTACAAGACCTGAATTCGGATACTTGAACTTGAACATGGAACTTAGACATAGAACTTCTTGAGTTGATCGAGGTTGGTAAGAGATCTGAATTCTGTTCCGTCGATGTCTGTTAGTTCAACTGCTCCCCCGGAGAGGATCTTCTTGACGATGTATGGGCCTGCCCAGTTGGGTTTGAATTTTCCCCTTGGGTCCATGGTGCTTTTGCGAAGGGCTTTCAGGACAAGCTCGCCTTCCTTGATGTTTCGGGTTCTGACCCTTTTGTTGAAATGTCTGGCCACTCGGCGCTGATAGACTTGTACATGGTGAGCCGCTTGAAGCCGTCGCTCATCGAGCATGACCAGCTCGTCATACCTTGCTTGTACCCATGCAGCTTCTGGGATTTTACTTTCTAGGACTATCCGTAGAGAAGGTATCTCCGGTTCGATAGGTTGTACTGCTTCCATTCCATAGACCAATGAGAACGGAGTTGCACCAGTTGAAGTGCGAATTAAAGTTCGATATCCCCACAATGCGAAATGCAGCTTTTGGGGCCAGTCCTTGTAATTGGTAGTCATTTTCGTGATGATGGTCTTGACATTCTTGTTGGCTGCTTAGACTGCCCCATTGGTTTGTGGGCGATAAGGTGAAGAGCGATAATGTTGAATTTCCCGGAGCATGGGTCCGTTGGGATTGTTGTATTGAAGATTGTACGGTACCCCCCTTTTGATGTTTGAACTTTTGAGGCTTGTAGATGTTTCTCGGTCAGAGATTATAGAACTTGAATTTTGTACTTTGGAATTGTAGAAGCCTTGCTTGGCACAACCTTGCTCGGTCAGAGATTATAGAACTTGAATTTTGAATCTTGTACTAGTTGAATGGGTCTTCACATTCTCCTTGGAAATGGGTTCCCTGATCACTGACGAACATGTGAGGAACACTGTATCTGCATATAATGTTTTCTTGAATGAACTGAGACACTTGCTTGGAACCCAATACCTTGAATGATCTGGATACTTGGATTCTTGAATAAACCCGGCCTCTAGCTTCTTAGAGACCTCTTCTTGAATTTTGAGGGAAACATCCGGTTTCATGCGACGGAGTTCCTGCTTGATGGGTTTTGAACCTGGAATGAGGGGAACTGTATGCTGACCGATGCTTGGGTCAACCCCTGGCATATCATGATAGGACCATGCGAAGACGTCTACATACTCTGAAAGTAGCTTGATAAGATCGTCCCGCTCTGCTTGAGAAAGAGTTAAACCAATCTGAACTACTTTTGAGTCACTGTTGTTAGAAAGGTTGATTTTTTCTGTTTCCTCAATTATGGGCGTCCTGTTTTCATGATTTTCAATAGCTTTTAGAAATTCAAAGTCAGTTTCTTGTAAAGCAAAGTTGTTTGGATTAGGATTGTGTTTTGAATTAGGACTCGAAGAGTAAGTAGAAATTGAAGTGTTATTGAAATCTGCAATCATTACATCGACTGTTTTGACTTGAAGCTCGGCCTTTAGAGGCTCTTGATTGATGCAAGACTATAGTTCTAGACACTTAGACTCATTGCTAGACTCAGATCCAGACTCATCCTCAGACTCGGACTCGCTCATCATAGATCTTTTGCCCACAGTAATCTTGAATATTTTGCCATTTGAATTGATTCTTGAAAGGGACTTCAAGCTTGATTTGTAGGAGATGAACTGGCTGCTCGTTCGATGCCGGCTATGAGGGAAGCTAGGGCTGATGGATTTCTTTTCAACCTCTCTCCTCTTCGACGAACCCACAGGATCTTTGGACTCCTAGTTAGGACACACCAGACAATTTTAGAACTTGGACTTCCCGACACATGATATGATATGCATGCAATGAATGAGACCTAGACTTGACTCTAAGTGTCACTCCGAAGATTTGGGATTTTGATTTTGTACTTGTATTCGGGATTTGCAACCCGTTGGAAATGTTCGAGAGGAGCGTTCATTCTTTTGTGAAAGTTGGCTCTTGTACTAGAACTTGGAATGTCGAAAAAGAGTATTTCGATCTATTGAAATTGGATTTATTTGAAGGGTATTTCAATCCGCTCTAGGATTTGGAAATTGGACTTGTACTAGGAAATTGAATTTTCAAGGGGATTTCGACCCATTAGACTTGGAATATTTGAAGGGAATTTCAACCCGATTGAAAGGGATTGATTTTGTATTATTCAAAGGGAATTTCAACCCGTCAATATTTTAGGGGAGTTTCAACCCATTGGACTTGGAATATTTGAAGGGAATTTCAACCCAATTGAAATTTGTATTATTTCAGGGGATTTTCAACCCGATTGAACAATTGGACTTGTATTATTTCTGGGGATTTTCAACCCGTTGGAAATATTTGGAATGGGGTTTGTATTATTTTAGGGGATTTTCAACCCATTGTAATTTGGAATATTTTAAGGGAATTTCAACCCATTGGAATTGGAGTATTTGAAGGGAATCTCAACCCAATTGAAATTTGTATTATTTCAGGGGATTTTCAACCCGCAGATGGAATCTTGAACTTGTATTATTTCTGGGGAGTTTCAACCCATCGAATTTGAACTTGTATTATTTCATGGGATTTTTAACCCGATTGAATTTTGAGTTTGACTCGAAGTTTGAATTTTGAAATGGAAAAGGGTGCATTTTGTATGTAGAACATGAAGCTTCGTATTTGGAAAATCCGGCATTATGTCGCCGTGGATTTGAGACATTGAATTTGGGAACTTGACAGTCCGGCATCATGCCGCCGTGGACTTGGAGTGTAGGATTTGAAATTTGAAGGTTTGGAATTTTGAACTTTGAGCTTGAGGTTTGAAATGCGGAATGGAAAATCGGCATTACGACGGCATGTATTTGGAATTTGAAGTTTTGAGCATAAGACTTGAAATTCGAAAGATTGACATGGAATTTGAGGTTTGAAAATTGGAGTTGAAAAGTTGGCGTTACGCCGGTCATGAACTTTGGCATTTGAACTTTGAGGTTTTGAGACTTGGAATTGGCAACTTGACTTCGATGCTTGAAGACTTGAATGTTTGAAATAGAAAATCCGGCATGACGTCGTTGGATTTGTGGTTTTTGACTTTGAAGTTCGAAGCTTGAAATTTGGACTAAAAAATCCGGCATTAAGGCGCCGTTGGATTAGGTCTTGACTTGGAACTTGAAACTCGAAATTTGGACTAGAAAATCGGGCATTATGGCGCCGTTGGGTTGTGTTTGAAAATTGAAGTTTTGGACTTGAAAGTTTGAATTTAAACTTGAAGCTTGAAGACTAGGAAATCCGGCATTATGACACCGTTGAATTTGGACTTGAAAATTGAGGTTTTGGACTAGAAAATTTGGATTGCACTTTGAAACTCGGAATTTGGACTAGAAAATCCGGCATTATGACGCCGTTGGATTTGGACTTGACTTGGAAATTTGAGGTTTTGAAAATAGAAAATCCGGCATTATGACGTCGTTGGATTGCATTTTGAACTTGGAACTGGGATTTTTGACTCGAAAATCCGGCATTATGACGCCGTTGGATTAAATTTTGAACTTGAAAATTGGAATTCGAAATGGAAAATCCGGCATTATGATGTCGTTGGATTGAATTTTTGAATATGAAAGTTGGAATCTTGACTCGAAAATCCGGCATTATGACGCCGTTGGATTGAACTTTGACTTTGAAACTTGGAATTTGGACTCGAAAATCCGGCATTATGACGCCGTTGGATTGAATTTTGATTTTGGCATTTGTGTGTGAGGTGTGTTTAAGGGTTTCGAATCAAATGGAGTGACACTCCTAAAGACCCTAAAATCGGCGATTTAGATGCATGAGGTTTGTATGATGCTCCTAGGGGTTTGGTTTCCTAGTTGGAGGCTAATTGGTTTTGGCAAGCTAGAACTCGAGGTTAGCCATTCACGCGTGCAAAGACGCCCACACAATGCACAAGAAGCACGTTGTCTAGAAATTGAAATTGAAATCGTACTTGAATTTGTATTTGTAAAGCCCGTTTTTCGGCACTCCTTCCAGATGCAAAAACAGACTAACTCCCAACACGAAAAGTTGAGCAAAAGTGGGCAACAAGCCACTGTGAGCCACTGTCCTGGATGCAGGCAGCGGCGTTGGGCGTAGGGGCTGCGCCTGGCGATAATGCTGGCATCCAGTACTTCGGCAGATCAGTGGCTGGTTGCTCGAAATCTGCTCTCATTTTCAAAATTGAAATTAGAAAAATCCTCAGTGGAGTCGCCAATTACTGTAGGGAGGTTTTTTTGTGATCTTTTTTCCCGTTTCCTGCAATGGGGGTTTGGCACGCGCCGGTTCTTTTAGAGAACCGTTGAGTTATTTTTGCACCTCGAAGGAGTCGCCACCAAACTTATTTTAGGTCTTGGGTTAGACTATGTGGGTTTGAAAATTATAACAAAATAGAATTTCTAATTGTACGGTTGTCACATTGCTTTAAAGATTGATTTAAGGAACCTAAAGCCAGTTTGTCCAAAAATATCTTCGTTAAGCGTGATGTAACCTTTGTATTTTGTTGTATTTAGCATGTTGGTGATGAAAGCAATAAAGCACATAAAGCAAAATCACAATACTAAATAAAGTGCGGAATTAGTAAATACAAGACCCCCTAGAAAAGGACTAGGGAGTAGGTCCACATTGCCTAGAAATGGACTAGGCAAGTAAAGGTGCGGAATTGAAAGTGCGATATTGAATTTGCGATATTGAAATTGCGGTATTGAAATTGCGGTATTGAAAGTGCGATATTGAAAGTGCGATATTGAAATTGCGATATTGAAAGGTGCATAATTGAAATTTTTACTTGGGCACATGAGATTCGCACGCCAAGCGGCTCCTTAAAAATAAGTGCGCCCGACACGAATTCAAAGCCAAAAATCTCAACTTGGGAGAGGTTGCTCAACCCAAATGTCCTAGATTTTGCATATTGAACTTGAAATTGAAAGCTTGAATATTGAAAGGTTTGAACTTGAAAAGATTGAAACTTGAACTTGAAATGATTGAAATTTGAACTTGAAATGATCCTAGTTTAGAGAGGTAGTTATGAACAACCCTAAACATGGTGGGATCTTTGAAATTTGAAAACTTGAACTTGTATATTGAAAAATGGAGTCTTGAATCTCAAAAGACTAAACCTTTAAATGCTAAAAGGTGTCATCTTTGATTACTCCACACTTGAAGGTGATTCTAGTTCAAAGAGATGAATGCAAACAACTTTGAACATCCTTGAATCTTGAAAATTTGTATTTTGTATTTTGAAAAAGTTTGTATTTTTGAAAAAGCATGTATGATTGTTGCAAGTGGTGTTTTTTATGGCAAAAAACACCAACTTGCTAATCATTTGAAATCAAAATAGCATGATTGATTGAAATGGGATTCGTATTTACCTAGTTAAGCTTAGGCACGAGCTCCCAATTGCTCTTGAATTTTGGAATTTTTGTATGTGTATTTGAAGAGTTTGGAGGTTTGTATTGTGAGGATTATTGTCGAAATTACGACGTTGTATGTGTTGTGCTCCCCCTTTTTCGATGGAAATGAGGGGTATTTATAGGAGGGAATGGTGCAAAACGCCAGCACACGCCAGCGCCTGGCGCCAGGCCAGCGTTGTGCGCTGCTGACGTGGCTTGAATGCCGCCAAAGCAAGGACGGGGAATCGTCCTTGTTTCGTCTTGTAGCGTTGTACCTGTTATACGAATAGTACTAGGTTTGGCGTTTTGTATTTTCTTGGAGGTTAAGGCATCGTTTAGCGTCTAAAAACAAGCCTTTCTCGGGTTTTTGAATTCCGGTTTTACGGGACGGGGCCCGGCATGCTCGGTTTTGTGGGTCGGCGCCCGAATTTGACTTGCCTTATATGATTTTGAGTGGAAAAGGCCTAGTAAACCAATGGGATGGTCTACTAGTTGAGATTTAACTTGGATTTGAAATTGGATTTTGGAAGTTGTATTTTGTACCGAGTTCCGGGAGGGGAACGGTCTCGGGGATTGGATTTTGGACCTTGGATTTCGGAGGTATTCTTAGCAATCGGGATTTCCGCCTGGAGTTACTCCAATCGCCTAACAAGGATAATGGTATCGTCATCATCCCAAAGGGGAGACACAAATTAGGTGTCTACAGATACCATGACAAATAAATAATCTAGGGATGGCAAACGGGCGGAGCGGGTGCGGGTACCCCCTCCCCCGTACACGTACCCGCCAAAAATTTCCTCACCCGCCACCTACCCGCCACCCACTACGGGTATAAATTTAACATCCATACCCGCCTATGCGGGTATGAATCAATATCCATACCCACTCCATTACCCAAGTGGATATCCACTACCCGCCTATACCCACCAATTACCCGCCTTCCAAATTTTGTACAATAACTTTTTATCAGAATAATGTGTCTAGTAATTTTGTTTAGAGCAATACATTAGTACATCAAATTCAATCAACGCGAGTTAAACAAGTTTCTCATGATGTATCATATTCATTCTCAAATCATCGATTTACGTCTCCTTAACTTCAAAACATGGCACCACCTGCATATATTTCCCTAAAAAAGTACTATGTATTATCCAACACATTTCCTCCATTTCTCATCCATTTATTACGACATTATTCTTCCTCAACACCAAACAACTTTAACTAAATCCCAAACTTCAGTAAATAAATAAAAATAAATGGATTGAAACTCAACTACATATTTGAAATATGGAGGAGGTAGATAAAATGGTGGAATAAAAGAATGTCAGCAAAGAGAAAGATTAGTACTGAGTAATTACTCCATGGCTTATTGTTGCAGTCGGAGGATGCACGGAGGAGAAAGAGACGGACAAATACTTTGAGAGAGAGAGTAGATTTCTCATATTAGGGTTGTGTGAGTGGTTAATTTAGGTTGGGCTCATGAACGGCAAAGGAGGCCCAAGACTCACCGTGTCACGTGTGCTTTGTCCAGATTAGGGCTTGAGAAAAATTAAAAACATTTTCTAAAAATAATAATATAGGTGTATATGTAGTACAGGGGCAAGGCGAGCGAACGGGTATGGGACGCGGATGGATGCGGGGCGGGGCAGGCGGGTATGAGGTGGATATGACTCAAAATCCACCACCTACCCGCCAACCACGGCGGGTACACCTTTTCATATCGATACCCGCCTACTACCCCGCCAAGGCAGTACCCATACCCGCCCCAACTGGGGCGGGTGCGGTGCGGTATCCGCAAATTTGTACCCACCTGCCATCCCTACGAATAATACTCAAGCTTCGTCTTCTCATTCATTCTCAACATATATATATATAGTACATTGTAATTAACCTAGAAGGGTTAAATAAGTAACTTAACATAATTAGGGCAACCCTTACCAATGCTATTATTGTTTGTTTCAATGAGGTAACACATTATTAGGATCATGCATTTAGTATTTGTTAGGTTATGATACATATAACTGAATATAAATCATGCGGAAAAACCATTAAAGCCAGGAATCCAAATTAATTGCCACATAACAATTAGCATAATTTAGGATGCATACTCTTTGTAGCATGCCCTCCCTTGCTGCGCCCGAACCGAACAAGAACAAGTCTTTAGGACTCCAAGTATGTCGTCCCACCGTAGAAAGTCCACCGCACGTCCGGATCCGCCTTAGGTTTGACTAACTAGAATCTCCCCAAAGGAGCTATGTATATTCGGTTATTTGTGCAACAAATAATGACTGGATTTTATGCCTAAAACTCAATTGAATACTTTTTGAACTCGTCATAAATTGTGAACTAGGATCACATATTTATAGGGTATGGAAACGGGTGTTGGAATCCTACTAGGAAACGAATTAACTAATCTGAATTTAATCCAAATTCTATTAATTAATTATCTAGTAGATTTAGGAATTTAATATTAAACGAATCCTACATGATTTAGGTTTCGTACGTAAGCACAAACACACACGAGCATGACCCGCATGCGCGCAGGCCATGCCCGCGCATACGCAAAGCCCGCAGCAGGCTACGAAGCCCACGCGTGCTGCCATTGTGCTCGCAGCCTTGGCGCGCTGGGCCTGGCGTGGCCTTGGGCTGCTGTGAGGCGCGCTAGGCTTGTTGGACGTGGGCCTGGCTTCGCGTTGGGCCTTCGTCTAGCAAGCTTGTTCGATGTTAATTCGTACGACGCGCTTCTGATTAATTTCCCGATTCTGGAATTCATTTCCGATTCGAACAATATTTAATATTTCCGTTTCCGGAATTATTTTCCAATTCCTATAATATTTCCGATTCTGGCAATATTTCCGTTTCCGGCAATATTTCCGATTCCGGCAATATTTCCATTTCCGATAATATTTTTCGATACATACCATGTTTCCGTTTCCGGCAACATCTACGACTTGGATAATATTTATATTTCCGATACGATCCATATTTCCGTTTCCGGCAATATCATCGTTTCCGGAGTATTCATTATTTGCCTTTGACGATCTCAGCTCCCACTGGAACCAAGATCCGTCAATTCCGAATATCCATAGATGGAGTATTTAATGCCATTAAATACTTGATCCGTTTACGTACTATTTGTGTGACCCTACGGGTTCAGTCAAGAGTAAGCTGTGGATTAATATCATTAATTCCACTTGAACTGAAGCGGCCTCTAGCTAGGCATACAGTTCACTTGATCTCACTGAATTATTAACTTGTATAATTAACACTGAACCGCATTTATTAGACTTATCATTAAATGCATACTTGGACCAAGGGCATTATTTCCTTCAGTCTCCCACTTGTCCTTAGGGAGAGTGTGCATTTCCTAATTCTTTTCACTCGATGCTTGCTCTTGAACATAAGGTAAGAGTTGTCATCCTTATTATGTCCAGAGGTGTTTCTCGGTTTCAGAGTTCAACTGATCAAATAAACAGATAATCATAGCCTATGATTCATCTGAGCACGGCCATGCATTTTACAGTTTCTAGCTCTCCGAGCGGCCTTGTACAAGTTTCCATCTCATCCCGATTTATGGGAGGACAATCCCAATCTTGCGATCTTGAGATTAGACTTCGTTTGATAGGTGATTACCCGAGCGTTGCCTTTATAGCCTCCTTTTACGGTGCGACGGTTGACAACGTCAAAGTAAGCAGTTCTCAAACAAGTAATCTCAAATCACTCAGGTATTGAGGATTAGTGTCTAATAATTTTAATGAAATTTACTTATGACAGATTTTCATCTCTTACAGTAAAGTTTCATAGGTCTGTCCGATACTAGTCTTCCCAAAGTAGGTATCTATGCAAATGATTGCGACATTGCCATGTCCACATAGTTCAAGAAACAGAACTACTAGTCATCTTGCATTCTAGTCGTCTAACGTTTTCTATGCGTCCATCTTTATAGAAAACTCCAACCAGGGACCATTTTCAACTTTTGACATTCAAGTTCACTTGATATTTCTTAGTCACAGGACTGGTCCTGACAGTCTATCTTGAATATATCGTCAAATTGAAGGGACTCATCATTTAATACTAAACCAAGATTAAATGGAATATGAAAATACCTTTCATATATGATAAATGTTCAACCCCTATGTTTTACAACCATGGGCCTCTAACCCATCTTTAAAAAAATTAATGGAATTCAAAGCTATGCTTGATTTCCAATGCCACAATGTGATTGTTGTTTCTCACTTGTTGCATAGGTTTAGTTATCATGCTTTGCCAATCTTAATATCCTTTTCGTCGAATGTTCTTCGAGATAGATGATAAGATCTTTTGAGTATGTTTATTTTGTGATCTAGTCTTTCTTACTTCAATAGTGGTTCTACGCATTTTGCAATGAAGAACTATCAAGTCAGCAGACACGTGATCTACCCAAGTTCAGTGAAGAACTCTTTAACATAAACAACCCTGTTTTATTGCTTCTTAGGCAATAAGTACTTTTACTTCAGCTGTTTAGGTTGCTAGTGATGCTTTGTTTGGATTTACTTATCCAAGCAGTTCACAGATATGTGGAAGACTTTCTAGCTGTATCTTTGAACATAGAAATTAATATTTAATTTCCCACACAACAACTCATGGTCTCCAATCCATGTCGACATTTCAAAACACGACGCTCTATAGCTCGTCCTTGCCAATGGCTTACTCCAAAGGGATCTTGCTCGATCCTTTGCCAGTGTTTATGCGTGTAGCATCAATATTTAGCATATCTTTATTTCCTTGAATCAAGAACTATTCCTATGTACCTTTTCAAGTACCATAAGTTTTTCTTGATTTCAATCTAGTTGGTCTTGACTTAGATAAATAGAGATTGGTATATGTTTGTCATGCCTAAACACATACGATACGTTCTTGGCGATCCTCATATTATATTATACATGATAAATTCTTTTGCAGAATAATTCCCAATTTAATTCTATTCATGTAACTTTAGCTCATTCTAGTTTCAGTAGATACTAAATCTAGCTAAATTCTTTGACATATAATATAGGTTAAGAATCTCATTTAGATCCTTTGATGTTTAACTTAGTAAATGCTTATACATAGTTCAAACATTCATTACTTAGGTTTATTCACATGGTCGAATATCTCCAATGGAGCCTTTCGTGTTTGATTATGCCATTACTTAATCCAAAACAATAATATAAGATCTTTGTAAAATAGATCTTAAAACCCAGTATGTACTAAGTTTCGCCTTGGTCCGTCATTGATGAATAATTTTCAAATCTAAGTCATTAGAATTTGAATGTTATTTCACAATAGAGAGATATGTGTGTGATACACATAAGACCAATTAAGTTTTACGTACTCCCACTAAACTTCTTATATATCTATAAGAATCATGTACATTTTATGAAACTAAAATACTTATTAGCTTCACTAAAATACAGTTCCAATTCCCAATTGTTTGCTTAAATCCATGCTTAGATTTCATTAGCTAGCATTCATTTCAAGCATTACTTGGATCCAACAAATCCTTTGACATGTCATGTACATAGTTTATTCCAACATTTGATTGAGGAATACGTTTTGTCATCTGTGAGGGGGTCGAAAAAAGCGCGAGGCTAATGCGTGACCTTGTCCCTCGTGGGTGTGACGATTATTTTTATTCAATCAAGTGTAATTGGATTTCCTATGAGTATACACCCAATTGACTAGTAATATAGGAGTTGCCATTCAGTTTTTAACGATAATGAGAAAAACTGACAAAACCCGGTTATCGTGACATAAAGGGGGTGCAATTATGTTTGACCACGACGGCCGTAGGTTCCCTTGTGATCCCTGGTGTGGGGATCTCTCAATATACACCCGCAAGGTAGAGATTGAGGGTTCGGGGGACTGTAACTACCGAGAGGAGTAATTCGCTCGTCGATAACTCCAGAGGCAGGATATCCTTACTAGCTCAGCATAAATAATTGAAGGGACATGCGTTAACTATTAAACTAATCTGAATTGATTTTAGCAATATGCAACATATAATACTAATTCGATCGCGATTACCTGATTTAAGTAACATTAAGGGACCTAGCATGATAATCCGATTTCCCAAAAATATTATATTCGTTAGGCGTGATAGAAAAATCATATTACGTTAGTTTAACAGTTCATAAAAGGGCGAGGAAAGCAGTTAAATCATCGAAAAGGGACACATTACGACGCACCCTTGAGAGGTGCGTCACGGTTCTCAGAAAACTAACCACTTTGACTTTGCTATTTCTCCTTTTTATTTAACGAATCTCGATTATGGGACAGGATACGTTCTGTTCGATTTATGGATCGATTGCGACAGAACGCGTGAACAGTTTCGCAGCAGGAGGCTTAGGCTAAGGGGTTTAGAGTCAATACTCATAATATATTATGTGTTTTTGTGTGTTGTTTCACGTCGAAACTAGGGGCCTATTTATAGGGAAGAGTTCGTGGAAAGATAGAATTGCAGAGTTCTAATCCGCAAAGAATTAGGAAAAGAGACGTACCCAGGTACTTTCAGCGCCCAGGCCTGGGCGCCGAAGATTTCGGCGCCCAGAGCCAGGCGTTGAAAATAGGGCCTGGGCAGCTTTGTTTAGTCAGATTCGGATTCCTAAAATCCGTAGAGTTTGAGATTAATTCGAGTCTTTTAGCGCGTACCAATTTTGTGACGGAATGCGTCTGGGCCCGTTACGAACTCTAGGCTCGTTAGGATTTTAATTAATACGTAACTCTTATTTCCGAATCCTATTAGGAATAGGATTCTCGCGGTTTTCTATCTCATTTAGGAATTATGTTGGAGTGCAACACCTAATTCTGACAGGTTTCTATCTTTTATGATTTGCCACTTTTAGAAGCTACCTTTTACGGCAGTTACTATTTTAAGCAGGTTTCCATAAATAGCAAGTTTCGGGTGAAATGAAATGGGGAATCGAGATTCGTTTATTTTATAGGAGATGCGTTGTCAAGTGGAGTTTTTTATGCTTTCATCATCGAACCTTTACCTTGCGGGAATGGGGACAAAAGTAGGTGTCTACAGTTAGCCCCCACTTTGACTGAGTCTTGGAGTAAGACGATGGTCAAAGTATTAGACGGAGTGCGTCACACAAGCCATGGTGTATGTGACCTGTTTTGCGAGGGTCTCACGAGCCCCTGAGTGATAACATTTGACTTACGGGTCATCACTTGAAGTGTCAACATATCCCTCACGTGTCATTGGGATTTGTCAACTGATAGTATAGAAACTTCCTCACTTTGTCATTGGAAGGATCTAAAGATGCGTAGAAACTCCCTCACTTTGTCATTGGGAGTAGCTACAAATGTTTTCGAAATTAAAGCTATAAAGTGTAATTGGGCCTGGCCAAGCCCAATCACGAGGTAAAACGTTTTTAAAGATTCTCATTTTCAGGGCTAGCTAAACGAGAAAACCCCCTTGTTTTTATAGGACGTAAAACGAAGGAAAATCCAACACATCGCTCTTTTTTGGAAAAACGAAAAACCAATCGTTTAATTTTTGGAAAAGGGGAAACCAATCCTTTAATTTTCGGAAAAAGGGAAAATCGATCCTTTAATTTTCGGAAAAAGGGAAAACCGATCCTTTAATTTTCGGAAAAAGGGAAAACCGATCCTTTGATTTTCGGAAAAAGGGAAAACCGATCCTATGATTTTCGGAAAAAGGGAAAACCGATCCTTTGATTTTCGGAAAAAGGGAAAACCGATCCTTTGATTTTCGGAAAAAGGGAAAACCGATAAAAGTTATCGCTGCAGCGACTAAGGACCTGCGCTGTTAGTGACGCAGACCCCGCCCGCTGAAGGTGGGCGAGCCTGTCCGCTGAGGGTGGACCCCCCGTCCGATAGAAGTGGACGAATATGTTTTGATGTTTTTGAAAATAAGGACCTACGCGGTTTGTGACGTAGACCCCGCCGGCTGAAGATGGCGAGCCTATCGGCTGAGGGTGGACCCCCCGTCCGATAGAAGTGGACGAATCTGTTTTGAAATTTTTTTTTTTTTTTTTTTTTGAAAATAAGGACCTACGTGGTTTGCGCCGTAGACCCCGCCGGCTGAAGATGGCGAGCCTATTTTAAATTTGAAGACTTTATTCTTTGAAAACTGAGGACCTGCACGGCTAGTGACGCAGACCCCGCCCGCTGAGGGTGGGCGAGCCCATTTTGAATTTCTTATTTTGTCTATGTAGAAGAGCTTTTGGTGATTACAACCTGTTGGTGGGTCGTAATATTTCCTGATTAGATGTGTCCTATAAGTGGGTCCACACTGTGTATATTTAACAATATATTTTTTGAGATATCCAAACATGATATGGTGCGTGGCGCAGTCTGGGAATGTGATTTTGATTGCGCGCTCTTTGTTGGAGTCCACTTTTCGCGAGCCCCCAAGTGTTGGGGCTCGTCGGTTGTTTTTCGCGTCTTGTAATCATGTTTGGGGTCACGCTCGTATGTGCGAGCGACCTCCTATAGTAGTGTGCTATTTTAGTGAAGCCGTGGAGTGCGACTTTAGCTTTCAGGCGACATCCGGTTTGGCTTGGCCCGGATTATCCCTTTGACAGACAGACATTTTCTATTTGGAAAACCAATGACTTGACGACACATATTTTTGGTGTTTCGAAGAATGACCATGATATTTAACTTGCTTTTTTTGAAAAGTGTACATGAGCGTTTTCTGAGATGAGTCTAAGTTTCAACCAAGTTTCAATGTTATTATTATTTTTTGCTTATTTTGGAGCTAAAGGTGCTTTGGGCTTGATCTTACATGTAATATGGCCTCGTGTTTTAGCAACACGGTCTTAAGTCCTTTCTTATTCCGTGTTTTTGTGAAATCTGGGCCTTGGACTGCATTTTCAGCGCCCAAGCTCAGGCGTTAAAAATTTCGGCGCCCAGAGGTGGGCGCTGAAAGTTCTTTCCTGGTAATATTTGATTTTTGGATTTCTAAACACGTTTCCGAATGGGATCAGGATGTTTATTGGGTGCGTTCAGCTATATATAGGGGGTAGGTACGTCCTTATTTTCCACCACTCTCAAATTCTTTCTCTCTTTTTTTGCTGTGCTCTAATTATTTACTGCTTTTGCCATGTCGATCCCTACTTTCTCACTCCAACGGACTGTTAGGCGTTGGCCACGAGCCCTTACTCCCACAGAAAAAGCTTTGTTAAAAGAATACCACTTAGAGGCACTTTTAGGCTGACAACAAATTAATATTGATTATAATTTTCTGCATGCTGCCCTAAACTTTTGGGACTCCGATCATCATGTTTTTTCCTTTCGGGGCAATGAAATATATCCTTTGCCTGATGAATTTGCTGCGATCCTTGGTTATCCTACTAATGCTACTCCTGTTACTCCTGGCACTATTGAAGAGGGTAAAACAACCATAAGGGCTTTCCTAGGGCTAGATGATAACATGTTTGCTGAACTTGTTGTAGACGATAAGGTTAACTTGGCAAAACTCGTAAAACATCATTTTAGGCCTAGTAAGAATATGACCGAACAAAAATTGAACATTCGAGCCCTTGTATTTTGCTTGTTGAATTATTATTTGCTGTCGAATAATAATGGTGAGTTCGGTGACATAAGGCTGATCCCCTTGATTAGCCAGATGGAAAGTTGTTATTCTATTATGCCGTTGGTTGTTGCTGAGACTTTGCTGAGTGCGGATGAGCTGAAGAAGGACGCCAAATCCGAAATTTTTAAGGGAAGCCCCCTATTACTGCAGGTAATCTATTTTTCCCTTTGCGCAGACATACGCCACTTTTATATATTTTTTGTCTGGGGCTGAGTTTCAGCGCCCAAGGCTGGGCGCTGGAATATTTGGCGCCTGGTCCTGGGCGTTGAAACTGCGCCCCAGGAACCTTTTTTCTTTCTTTTCATTCTTTTGATTCGATCGTACCTGTTTTTGCAGATTTGGCTTGCGGAACGGCTTAGACTTTTGGAAGCTCCTGGCGATCCTAAACATTATCGCCCTATAGCTTTGGGTAACCGAAAATACTTGCACCAAGGCCAGGACGAGGCCGAATGGACCTCCTTTTTTACTTATGGCATTTGTTCTATTAAGTGGGTGGTACCATGGTGGGATTTGACTACTATGACAGGGGGGTCTGATGTATCGGTTTATATTTCTTTGTTGGGGCTATCTTGTCCCATTTATATTTTCCCTTACCGAGTCATGCGTCAATATGGTTTAAGGCAGACTATCCCCTTTTCTGATACGGTACCACCTAAGGTAGCGACCTTTGCACAAACACGGGTCTTAGCGTGGGCTAGGTATTATGATGGTCTCCCGCGTTGGGCTGTAGCTACAAATGGGTTTGTGGGTCTTTCTGAAAACTATAAGTTGTGGATGAGTTCCGATGACAAGGATGTGAGGACCGAGGCTCGTAATGGGGAGCCGGCTGAGCTTTTGATACCTCGTATTCGTGTTAAGTATGAGGGTCCTGATTCTGCCAGACCTCGTACCTATAGTTTTAAGACTGTGAAAGCTCGTCCTGATCGAAAGCGAAAGGAAGTTCTTCCCCGTTCCAGTGTCAGGCCTAAAAAGATGCCTAACATGAAGGGGCCTGCTGTTGGTAAAAGAAATGCAAGCTCTCGCGGAGATCGTCGCCGGAACAATGTATGGGTTAGGAAGGCTCAGCCGCCTGTAGAAACAGTGGCTAGTCCAGTTGATGATAGTAATCCTTCTCCCACCACTGTTTGTGCCCTTGAGGCTGAGCGGGCTATAACTGAGAATGTTTCTAAAGCTTTGGCATCTTTGGAAGTTAGTGTCCAGGAGCCAGTTCTTATGGAGATTGATATTGGGGCAGCGCAGAAGACTATGGGGGTGGATCCTGCGAACATTGCTCTCTTCAAGACATTATTTGATGATCCAGAAGAACTAGAGTAGTGTAGTTCTTTGCTACGGTGTAGGTGCCCTCTATTTATTTCAGTTGTGTTTGTTTTTATTCCTAGCACTTTGTTTTCCTTCTTATTATATTTTAATAAAGGCGTATTTTTAGTTTCCATTCAATTTTGTTTATATGTCTAACACTTTTTTACACAAAGAATATAATTTTTTATTATTATTTGGACCGAATCCTTGGTAAGGATTGCCTACGTATCTTGTCAGAATCAGGTCGCGCGTAGTTCTTAGCTTTAGAATAAGCTCTAGTATGCCGGATTTCGGTAGATATGTCCTGAAGTGGAAACATATTACTTAATCGGTCAAATGAGTGAAGTAATGCCATTTTCATCTGCCGTTTTCCATAGGTTGCGTAAAATTCGACCAATTTTCGTAAAATTCGACCAATTTGTTGGTAAACCTATTTGGATACGTACTGTACCCCCCAAGTGTTCGTTATTTTTCCGTTGTGTGCGGATAAAATGACGAGCACTTTTCGAAAAAAGGAAAACTTTTGGCAGGCAGAGAGTTTCAACGCCCAGGCTGGGGCGTCAGAAATTTCGGCGTCCAGCCCTGGGCGCTGAAAATAACTTGGGCGGTCAATTTTGACATTTTTGCTTCACATGTTCTTGCGTTTATTTCTATTTTGTTTTTTTGTGCCTTGATATTTTGCTTCGTAGTTAAAGTTAATTTTGAGGCTATTTTGGAGGCTTTTTTGACTGTTAGCGTGAAACGCATTTTTGTCCAAATTAATCTTTTCTATTGGTGACTCAAAACAGTTTTGAAAATGGAGTTAGGGTGCGGAACTTATGAAGATCTTTGTGGAGGGTATGATGGAATCTATGTGAAACCGCTGTTGGTGGATTCTATGTTTTATGAATTTATTTTTTTGGTAACATTTGCATTTATTTTAAATTTTTGATTTCTTTTTGATTTTGGGTTGCATGGATTGGCTCTTATGATGACATTGGTTGGCTTTTTAGGTTTTGAGGATGGGATAGTGTGGTTTATTTTGTGGGTTTCGGGAACTGGTTCACATGGCATTATTTCAAAACCGAGTGGGCTTTGTTTGTTGGGCCTATAGTGGGCCGCTTCTTTATTATTATTATTTTTATTTTGCAAGTACATTTGGTGTTTATTTAGTGTTAGAATAAAATTTTTAGGAGAAATATTACGCCTTTATTGATTTGGAAAGTAAGGAAAACACACTGAAATAAAACTGACCCATATTCTAAAGGGCCTTAGGACCATCTAAAGTCTCTATTATTTTTTCTATCAATCTAAAGAACTACTAGGCGCTTTTTACTAATGGTGCTCTATGCGGCTCAAGCCTGGGGTTTAGTCTCATAAAACTTTGGTCCTTCACCGGTACTCATCTTGAATTCCATTCCTTTTGCGTTGACCCACTGATATGTCTTCACCCATCCGTTCCCGACCTCTTCTAGTGTTGATGCAGGAGAGATTAACCGGGTTGGATCGAAACCTTAATCTTGTAAAGCTAGGGTAGTCATCACAGTCTCGTTCTCCATAGGCCTCGATTCGTTAAACAGTGTCCATAGAGCCTGGTTGTCCAATATTTCAGCTGTTTTAGTCTTGGTGAGGTGGGGTGCCTCATCCAAGGTGTGGCAGTCATGGAAAATTTCAAATCCGGGTTTTAGCAAGCCATCCTGAACGAAGGGTTCAGGGAAATCACAGCATGGGTGTTCTTCTCCTTCCCGAATAAACATCCCGTTAAGGGTCCTTTGATATGGGGGAAGGAGGGTGGTTTGTTTGGATTTGTTAAGGCGTAGCCTAGATAGGCGGTCAGCAATATCTTCCTCCGTTGGTTCATAACTTAAGCCAAAGGGAGTAGATTTGTCGGGAAAAGGATGGAATGTGCATTCCTTCTTCCTTATGCCCAATGGGGTTCCTGGGAAATAACCTTGAGCCAACAGCATTCTAGGGATGACTCGGGATGCATGCGGGTCTAGGAATGCTGGATCATAATCTTCGATGAACTGGATTGCTTCTTCCATTTGAAACCCATAAAAGTCATCCGCAGTTTCGGCCGTTCCAACCATAGTACAACTGACGTCGAGAGGAGGGGCGCGGATTTCTAGTATTACCCCGTTATGGTTAAGTTTAACCATTTGGTGCAAGGTTGAAGCCACACCTCCTAAGTCATGGAGCCAAGGTCGCCCCAAGAGGAGGTTGAAAGTGGGCTTGATGTCGATTATTTGAAACTCCGTGGTGCGTGCCACAGGCCCAGTTTGTATGGTAAGGTTGATTTTTCCCAACACAGGCCTTCGGGAGTTATCATAAGCTCGTACCCCTTGTGAGGAGGTTTGGAAGTCATCGCTTCCTAGCCCCAAGCAATGGGCGGTTCGCAATGGGCAGACATTAACCGCCGAACCATTATCTACGAGCGCTAAGG
This sequence comes from Spinacia oleracea, assembly GCF_020520425.1. NCBI lineage: Eukaryota > Viridiplantae > Streptophyta > Magnoliopsida > Caryophyllales > Amaranthaceae > Spinacia > Spinacia oleracea. Next base: position 35,139,325 of record NC_079487.1, on the reverse strand, counting down.
GGATGTTTTGTCCTTTGCATCCAACCACTAAGTAAAGGGCTTTATTGTGAGCACCCCCCTCTTTGGGTAAGTCTTTATCAATGAAAACTATGGCCTTTTCTCCGGCATCTCTCGTGACATGGCTAACCAATGAGTCAGGTGTGATATCTGTGGGTACTGAGATGAGGTCAAGTGAGTGAATAAGCTTTTCGCGATGTTCCTTTGAAGTACACATAAGATCCCAGATGGTAATCTCAGCCTTGGTTCTTTTCAGTTGTTTCAGGAGAGGATTTCCAATGACTTCCGCGACGGTGGCGTGCCGCCCGTTCTCAGGAGTTTGCCTAACCGGGATGTCGTCCATAGGAGGTGGGTGAATATCCGGTTGGTATATCCTTCTGGATCGGGTGAGGTTGTCGACCTCGGGCTCCTGAGGGGTGGTGTCAATGAGAGCATACCCGGGCCAAGTTTCAGTGAAGAGGTCCTGGCCCGAGAGTTGAGATAGGTAAATATCTTCAGCATCATCGTTCCACACACCGCACACTTCCCTCTCGATTCGATCCATAGGTACCACAGCTAGTGGTGCACCTTGAGGTGTAATATACACCGTGGGGTCGAAATTCTCTAGTTGGTCGAGAGAGATGTGACAAGAGCCGAGTGGGCTCTTGTTGTTGTTGGGTTTGCCAACGTTAGGGAGAGGTATTACTTCATCCTCTATCATGTCCTGGATCGTATGTTTTAGATTCCAGCAGTTTTCAGTGTCATGCCCATTTCCTTGATGGAATTTGCAGTAAGCACCTTCGACCCAATATTTGTTTTTGACAGGAGGGTCACGGGTGGGGCCTATAGGTCTCAACTTTCCTTGATTGGTTAGTCTTTCAAAGGCTTGTACCAAAGTTGACCCGAGTGGGGCAAACTTTCGGTCTCGGACCCATCTTACAGGGTATCTTCGGGCGGGAGCCTCTTCTACAGCATGGACTTCTTGGGCTTGGGGTGTGTTACCCCGATTATAGGTGTTGGTCTTATATGCAGGTTTGCTCTGTATGGTTTTGGCGAGGTCGTCCTCGATTTTTATTCCCACATCATTAACCCTTTTGAAAGTGTCGAGTCCCAGGTACCTAAGGTGTTGTCTGTAAGCCGGGTCCAAGTTGTCAATGAATTTTTGGACCAATTTTGTTTCGGGAGGCCTATTGATTAGCTGGGCCGCCTGGTCCCTCCATCTAGCAAAGTAGGTTGTGAAACCCTCATTTTTCTTTTGGAAGAGAACTTCCAGCTCGCGCATGGTGACTTGGAAATCCATGTTCGACGAGTATTGCTTGATGAAGACATTGACAAAGTCTTCCCAAGTGGGGAAGAGCTTAGGGTCCTGGTAATAGTACCATTTGAGCGGCACAGGTTCCAAGGATAAAGGAAAGGCAGGTAGGTACATGGACTTGTCCACGCCTTTCAAGTTCATGGTATTCACAAAGCTCAGTAGATGATCACGGGGGTTGTCCGTGGCCTTGAAATTTGGTAAGTCAGATGAACTGAACTTTTCTGGTAATTTGCCAGAAAAAGGTTCAGGCTCGAGGGAGAAGTATTTGCTCCCCATGGTTTGCTGTAGGACCATTTTTTCGATCCTCTTCTCGTTTTCGAGGTCATTTTTGGCTTGCGCAGCCGCTAAGGCTTCGTTTTCCATTTTCAGTTGGCCCATGAGTTGGGTCATTTGGACCATCTGGTCTCGCAAATCTTCGATGGACATGTTTGGAGGTGCGAATCGAGGTTGGGGAAGCGGAGATCCTTGAAATGAGGGACGACGGACGGAGCTTGGAGTTACTAAACCTGATGTTGGTGATGTATCTTCGAGACGCACTAGCCGTTGATTCCCTGATCGGCACCAAGTGGCAGGACAGGTCCTAGGCATAAGATAAGCTAAAGTTTAGGTTCCCAAAGTTTCAGGCATTACTTAGTCTGGACTTCGACTCTCTAAATTGGTTTTTCACTTTTTCGCTCTTTCTTCTGTCGGTACACTTTTTTGGGGTTTTTTTTTTTATTTTGGTCATTCTTTGGATTTTCGAAACACTTGCCTGTGTGACATTCATAGTTGTTAGCATGTTCGGTTTTGGTGCCGATCATTGCCGTCGTAGGAGGCCTAACGACGACACAAAGAGTTATTAATTTTTCGCGAGTCGCCTTTTGAAATCGAGTGCTTTTCTTACGCCCTCGTAGCAATTCTTTTGATGAACATTTTTTGTGCTACGTACTTTCTTTTTGCTTGGGCACCGAAGCTGCTGCGCCTGACCAGAAAGCCAAGCAGCAACTTCAGCGCCCAGCAGTGGGCGTGAGAAATTTTGGCGCCCAGCCAGGGGCGTTGAAAATGCGTCCCTGGCTGGTTCTCGTTTTCTGTTTTCTGTTTATGCGACTTCGATTTGCGTGCTTGCCTAATAACGTCCTTTACGCGTAACAGCGTTTGTGGGATTCGTTACAGGCCATCCCGAGCGTCGCTTATTTTGTGGCGATCATTCGGGTTTGCGGAACACGTGTTTCGGTATAACTCTTTGGCAAATTAGTCTATGAATGTTTGGGCAATTTTTAAGGTCATTGGTTTTCTAGGATAGTTTGTCACACACAATCACATATTTCGCTACACATAACTACATTACAAACATGGATTTGAAAATTAAATATGCCACGTAGCTTATGATAGGCTTCTATGGGTAGTTTATTTGCGCCTGGCTTGGTACCGCTTCTATCGTAGATCCAACACATGCCCCGGTCGAGGTAGTGTCTTCAACAGACGAATTTCGCTCAAGAGGCCAACCCGCAAGTGCAAGCCAAGGGGGCATGCAGGCGAGAGGGACCTAATGGGCAAGCGATTGGGTTCGGGATAGGTGTACTACCTGCACAAGTACCGAGTGGGAAACATGCGCGGCGTATGCACCCCCCTATTGGCGAAAAAAGGTATCCTTAGTCCCAACTCCCGAGGGAGTCGAGATTCGTTATGATGTTCTTCCCGTTCACATTAATATGCTGATTTTCAGGTCGTCCCAACTTGATGGGGAAATAAACGCGGGGTAGGATCGTTTCACCCTTCGGCTATTTTGATTACCTACAAGCACGAGTATTTCCTTCACTATCCCCAGTGGAGTCGCCACTGTGAGGGGGTCGAAAAAAGCGCGAGGCTAATGCGTGACCTTGTCCCTCGTGGGTGTGACGATTATTTTTATTCAATCAAGTGTAATTGGATTTCCTGTGAGTATACACCCAATTGACTAGTAATATAGGAGTCGCCAATTCGCCATTCAGTTTTTAACGATAATGAGAAAAACTGACAAAACCCGGTTATCGTGACATAAAGGGGGTGCAATTATGTTTAACCACGACGGCCGTAGGTTCCCTTGTGATCCCTGGTGTGGGGATCTCTCAATATACACCCGCAAGATAGAGATTGAGGGTTCGGGGGACTGTAACTACCGAGAGGAGTAATTCGCTCGTCGATAACTCCAGAGGCAGGATATCCTTACTAGCTCAGCATAAATAATTGAAGGGACATGCGTTAACTATTAAACTAATCTGAATTGATTTTAGCAATATGCAACATATAATACTAATTCGATCGCGATTACCTGATTTAAGTAACATTAAGGGACCTAGCATGATAATCCGATTTCCCAAAAATATTATATTCGTTAGGCGTGATAGAACAATCATATTAGGTTAGTTTAACAGTTCATAAAAGGGCGAGGAAAGCAGTTAAATCATCGAAAAGGGACACATTACGATGCACCCTTGACAGGTGCGTCACGGTTCTCAGAAAACTAACCACTTTGACTTTGCTATTTCTCCTTTTTATTTAATGAATCTCGATTATGGGACAGGATACGTTCTGTTCGATTTATGGATCGATTGCGACAGAACGCGTGAACAGTTTCGCAGCGGGAGGCTTAGGCTAAGGGGTTTAGAGTCAATACTCAGAATATATTATGTGTTGTTGTGTGTTGTTTCACGTCGAAACTAGGGGCCTATTTATAGGGAAGAGTTCGTGGAAAGATAGAATTGCAGAGTTCTAATCCGCAAAGAATTAGGAAAAGAGTCGTACCCAGGTACTTTCAGCGCCCAGGCCTGGGCGCCGAGATTTCGGCGCCCAGAGCCAGGCGTTAAAAATAGGGCCTGGGAAGCTTTGTTTAGTCAGATTCGGATTCCTAAAATCCGTAGAGTTTGAGATTAATTCGAGTCTTTTAGCGCGTATCAATTTTGTGACGGAATGCGTCTGGGCCCGTTACGAACTCTAGGCTCGTTAGGATTTTAATTAATACGTAACTCTTATTTCCGAATCCTATTAGGAATAGGATTCTCGCGGTTTTCTATCTCATTTAGGATTTATGTTGGAGTGCAACACCTAATTCTGACAGGTTTCTATCTTTTATGATTTGCCACTTTTAGAAGCTACCTTTTACGGCAGTTACTATTTTTAGCAGGTTTCCATAAATAGCAGGTTTCGGGTGAAATGAAATGGGGAATCGAGATTCGTTTATTTTATAGGAGATGCGTTGTCAAGTGGATTTTTTTATGCTTTCATCATCGAACCTTTCCCTTGCGGGAATGGGGACAAAAGTAGGTGTCTACATCATCCAATTGCCATATGTACCAATATGCAATCATTGCTTGATTTATAGACTTGAGCATTACGATTTTGCATGAGGTTTCAACACAATCCACACATGAATTTGCTTGTAACCTTTAGCAACTAATCTAGTTTTGTGTGTGAATACAATTCCATGTTTGATGGTTTTTATCCTTAAAACAAACTTGCAACCAATAAGTGTGAAACTATTCTTGCAAATCAACAAAATTTCAATTTTATCATCAAAACATTAAGTATGTTTTATGGCCTTTAACCAATTTAAACATTAAGTCTATATATGGCCTCTAACCATTTTATGGAATCGAGGTTTCATCATAGCTTTCGTACAAGTCATAAACTCATTAATCTACATGATAATAGTTTGACTGCAAGTTGTAGGTTTCTTCACTATCTAATAGAAGAATCTCATAGTTTCAGTGACCTGTACTCTATGTTTCTTCACTATCTAATAGAAGAATCTCATAGTTTCAGTGACTTGAACTCTATGCCTACTTGGATATAGAACATTAAACAATAGAATATCAATAGCCACTTGAAAGTCCTTTGAATATTCCGTTCTCCTTGAAGCACTTGTAAAGTCTTCTAAGAGATGTCTATTCTTTAAACCACTTCTAAAGTCCTTAAAGAATAAGTGTTCGGATTTTCTGAAGCACTTCGAAAAGCCTCCGGAATGTCCGTTTATGTTTTTTGTTCACCTCGAAGACTTTCGAGGTCTATTTTCTCCCACTTGTCATTTTGGAAACGAATCCCAAAAAGACACTATTTCGAGCAAACAAACATTATGTTCTCAAAAATCCGTGGTAGAAACAATACCCTTGTGTCTCATTTGAATAAATCACAATGAAACATATATCTATACTTGGGCCGTAGTTTGTTGAATAACAAACACTAAGCTCCCACTGAGTTTAGCAACTCTTTAGATGTATATTATGAAAAGATATTCTGAAATTACTTTTCAATAGCTTTGACGAATTTGGTTTAGTTTGGTGGTAGTTGAGCATTTTGTTTTAGAAATTATAGGAAGGTTCTTTATGATTCATCATTGATCGAATCAAGTACTAATTGACTTCGATCATTCCAACGTAGATATGCCATATCTTATGAAGCTAGATCGTGAAATTACAACACACAATCATTGATGATCATTTTTGGTCTCAAGTAATCATCAACATGATCTAACCTAGATCTTTATGATTTCTTGCCAAGTGGATTTTATACTTCTGAATCTTCGAACTAGCCAAACAGATTCAAACTTATATCACATTGAGTAAATAAACCTATATTCACTCAAATCCATGTGAAATAATAAAGTCATAAAATCGTTCTTTAGCTTTGAACTCTATTGTCTAGGTGTTCTAACAATAGTTCATATCTTTTGTTACTTTCAACAATTAAGACTAGCTCGTCTTGTATGATCTAGAAATCAATCAACTTTCAAAAGTCCATCAAAATAGAGCTTTTGAATGTTAACTTGTTGATATGGTCTAAGCAACAATGCCAAAGATTAGTGGAACTCAAATCAAGGGGATTTTTTTGAATCTAGTAAAGTTTTTATTGTTAAAGAGTTGTTTGTTTTAATCAAGCATATTGACTCAACCTGTAAATGACCATTCCATTCAAATAAACAAACAAACATTGTTTTTGTTTTTCTGAATGTGAGTCTTTCTGTGTTTGAAAACAGAAATTTAGGTATGATGATTATGGAACAAAATAGCCATTAAGTTCCAGCCTTGAAAGGACTTAAAATAAACTAGATGACCCTACAACTAATGTAGCAATGCCATGCTTCATTTCCCACTCGTAGGTCATTAGTGTATCCAAGCTTCCATTGTTTGAGTTATTACCGAATTAAGAACCTCAAGCGGTATATGATACCAAGGAAGTTTGATTGCTAGGTTAATTTTCTTTAAACATAAACTTATAGGTAGAAACGGAATTATAAATTCCTTTCATTTGTTCCTTGTTTTCCTATTTCTTGTACCCTTTCTTATAGTCTTAAGAATTGAATTTTTTAGTGTTGACATTTATACTTTGTTAGACATGTTTAATGTTACTCCAACAAAGTTCTTACCATTTTAATTATGTTGAATATTTTGTTTCAACTAGATGATCTTACCAGAAGCTTCTAAAGTTCTCTAAGCATCGATCTATTCGAATGTCTAGGGACTAGACTCATTCGAGAATTCAATGGACAAAGATATTAGGTTGTTAACCATTGGTAAGGCTGAGCGTTTAAACTCAATGCTTTATGATCTCAAAACTACATTGTATTTTGAATTCACAAGCACTAATCGGTTCGCAATTCGACTTTGATATTCGAAAACAACCATAAAAGTTTCTAAAAGAAACGTACATTTTAAATTGCTCATTTACTCTCATTTCCGTGAATCGTTCTTGGATTTACTACCAATCAAGGAAATTTACTGTTACCTTCTAAAAGGATTTACTGCAGTGCAAGATATTTAATTATAAACAATAATTAAAACATACATTGAAGCATGCAAAGTCTAAACATTTATCATGAGTAATAACTTGAAAATTAAAGCAATCATGCAATTTAAACAAGTCATTGGCATTTTATTCGAATTTATTGTTCCGGCAGGTGTGAATAAAATGATTCCAAGACCCTTAAATCATTGAAGAATTAAGCACATTATGTATTTAGACTCAATTCTAAAATATTTTAGGTAAGCAAAGCCATTGCTAATAGTCTAGAAACTACTCTTGGTTGATAGGTACGTCTAAGAACTTATTAGGTAAACCTATCTCATTTGCCACGACATAAAAGGACTCATTACTTATATCGTTGAGTTTCACCAAAACTAACATGTACTCACAATTATTTGTGTACCTTACCCCTTTAGAATCAATAAGTAACACCTCGCTATGGCGGAAAACTATTACTAAGATTGATGTAAAGGTTATCCAAGTAAGTGTTATTTTGGCATGGCACCTTTTAACTCAATTTTAAAGTTTGGAACTTAAGGCTCTTACTATGTTGGTTAGATTTTAAGTGAACTAAAATCCTTAATCATGCAACATAATCAAGCCACAATCTAATGCATAATTAAGACATATTTAAAGCAATAAATAACTTAAAACATGCATAAAATATTAATGTGATCTAGTATGGCCCGACTTCATCTTGAACCTTCAACTTCAAACTCCGTCTTGAAAATCACTATGGGAGGCGCCATTTTCTTCAAATAGGATCAGCTATAATTTAAACTAATTACAACTATTTGATGGTACGCAGACCATATTTAAATTGAAAAATAAACTTTGGTGCATTAGACCAATATTACATTCAAATTAATGGTACGCAGACCATATTTACTATCCTATTTGGGCCATACTAGTCACTTCATAACCTGCAAAACAGTACATATACAATATAAACCATTCACTCATTCATTATCATGAATGGCCCACATAGCTGGTTAGTAGAACATATTATGAAGCACATAAATATTTGCATCAATTAATCAAGGCTTCCAATAATCTACCAATTATTCAATCCTTATTAATTCTAATCCAGTTGTTTTAACCTTAAAGGAATGTAGACCTAATCAAGAGTTTATGACTAAAAGGCCCCCACTTAAACCAATAACTTTACATGCTTTACTAATTTTAAACATAAACATGCATTTCCTAGTCTAACCGGAAACATACAAATTTAATTAAAATTTAAAGCTCATATAAATTATTAATTGAATCCTTTAATTTATTTTCAGTTGAATTAAATAATTAAATTTAAATTAATTCAAGGTTTTAATTTTAGTAAAATAATTAGTATAAATCAAAATTTATACTAATTAAATTATTCAAAATTCAATTCCAAGAAAACAATTTAAATTACAAATTTTAAAATCGTTTCAAAACTGAAAATTTAAAATTAAATTCAAAAACGCGTCAATCGTAACAAGACGAGGCACTTGGGCTTGCGCCCAAGCCCCATCGAGTCATGAGGAAGCATCGCCCCATCGACTGACCGCATTTCCATGGCACGAGTAGCAGCAACCACGCGCAAACGCAGCAAGCCAAGCCACGCTTGCGCGCAGCCTCGCTCGCTCGCTTCGCAGCAACTGCCTGGCGAGCCATCGCTCGCTGGTCGAGCCAGCTCTCGCTCTCGCGCGCGCGCCTCGTCTTGTTGTGCCATGCTTCATCACCCATCGCCCATCGAGTCAGACACGCCCAGCTCCCTTGCTTCGCGCGCGCGCCTCTTGCTTGTTGCTCGTTGCATTCGTACCGCACGGGGGACGAGCTCCCTTGCTCGTCGTCGCGTGCCCGCACTATACAACACCCCTTAAGGGTAACACGTAGAGTCCTTTGCTTTGTGCGTGCAACATTCATGAGCGAATTTCATAAAAATTAAAACTTTTTAATTCAAAATTAATGACAAATTAATAAATCATATTAATTTCATAATTTTAGGGCGAAAAATCGAAAATTTATTATTCAATTAATTTCCGATTATCATGGATTCAAAGCTAGGTCATAAAAATTTAAAATTTATCATAAATTAACAATTTTTATGGTGGTTTTTAATCATGGATGCCTAATTAAATCGTCAATTAATTATGAAAATCAAATCAATTCTAAATTATTCGAATTTCAACAAATTAATTACAATTACATATTAGGTTTGTATAATTAACAAGCTTAGGCATTCAAATTTGTTAAACATATACAGTAGGTCAATCAAAAAGTCAAGATTTAACAACAAGAATCGCAAATATTTAAATTTAACATCTTAAAATTACAAACTTTGCGTTCGAAAAACTAAAACCTCCGAAAAGTTATAGTTAGGCTTCGAATTTGGGAATTATGGGTTCGGCCGAAAAAGAGTATATTTGTCAAAATTTTAGAATGCCTTTTACTTGCGGAATTGACACAAAAATCACTCGATTTCGTTGAGTAACGAAGAAACTGCCGAAAAACTGCGTACATATAATTAAATAAACGCAATTTGCAATTAATTACAATTACGAAAATTAATCACCCCTTTTAATTCTTTGCAAATTTGTAAAATTTAACCATGTGAATTAATAATTATGGAATTAATTAGAGGCTCGTGATACCACTGTTAGGTTATGATACATATAACTGAATATAAATCACGCGGAAAAACCATTAAAGCCAGGAATCCAAATTAATTGCCACACAACAATTAGCATAATTTAGGATGCATACTCTTTGTAGCGTGCCCTCCCTTGCTGCGCCCGAACCGAACAAGAACAAGTCTTTAGGACTCCAAGTATGTCGTCCCTCCGTAGAAAGTCCACAGCACGTCCGGAACCGCCTTAGGTTTGACTAACTAGAATCGCCCCAAAGGTACTATGTATTTTCGGTTATTTGTGCAACAAATAATGACTGAATTTTATGCCTAAAACTCAATTGAATACTTTTTGAACTCATCATAAATTGTGAACTAGGATCACATATTTATAGGGTATGGAAATGAGTGTTGGAATCCTTCTAGGAAACGAATTAACTAATCTGAATTTAATCCAAATTCTATTAATTAATTATCCATTAGATTTAGGAATTTAATCTTAAACGAATCCTACATGATTTAGGTTTTCGTACGTAAGCACAAACACACACGAGCATGACCCGCATGCGCGCAGGCCATGCCCGCGCATACGCAAAACCCGCAGCAGGCTACGAAGCCCACGCGTGCTGCCATTATGCTCGCAGCCTTGGCGCGCTGGGCCTGGCGTGGCCTTGGGCTGCTGTGAGGCGCGCTAGGCTTGCTGGACGTGGGCCTGGCTTCGCGCTGGGCCTTCGTCTAGCAAGCTCGTCCAATGTTAATTCGTACGACGCGCTTCCGATTGATTTCCCGATTCCGGAATTCATTTCCGATTCGAACAATATTTAACATTTCCGTTTAGAATTAATTTCCGTTTCGACCAAATATTTAATATTTTCGTTTCCGGAATTATTTTCCGATTCCGATAATATTTCCGATTCTGACAATATTTCCGATTCCGGCAATATTTCCATTTGCGATAATATTTTCCGATACGTACCATGTTTCCGTTTCCGGCAACATCTACGACTTGGATAATATTTATATTTCCGATACGATCCATATTTCCGTTTCCGGCAATATCATCGTTTCCGGAGTATTCATTATTTGCCTTTGACGATCTCAGCTCCCACTGAAACCAAGATCCGTCAATTCCGAATATCCATAGATGGAGTATTTAATGCCATTAAATACTTGATCCGTTTACGTACTATTTGTGTGACTCTACGGGTTCAGTCAAGAGTAAGCTGTGGATTAATATCATTAATTCCACTTGAACTGAAGCAGCCTCTAGCTAGGCATACAGTTCACTTGATCTCACTGAATTATTAACTTGTATAATTAACACTGAACCGCATTTATTAGACTTACCATTAAATGCATACTTGGACCAAGGGCATTATTTCCTTTAGTATTGATATGATCACGGTGATGATTCAAGTGATAGACTGGTAGTGCATTGAAGTCATCTTATCCATCCTACCTCGGATGGTATCTTGGCCTTTTGTATGTTCTTTGGCTAATATTTTGGGACTTTGGATATTTCTGGGTTTATTTTGTGCATTTCTTGGGTTGACGGAGAACAATTGGCTGTTAATATTACAAGATTCGTCGTCAATTGAAAGGAATAAGTGAGTATATCACCTCAGATACCAAATCTTTGGGGACGTTCTGGTTCTAAAATGTAGATCTCATTGTTTATTATGGCTCTTGGTTTTGTTTATTCTACTAATCTATTGTAGTACTGTTATTGTTGAGTTAGCCTGGTAATTAGACAAGGTAGTCAAATGGGTATATGGATCAGATCAATTTTAAAAGAACCTAGCTTAACCCTTTACTTACCCTTACTTGGTTATAGGACTTTTAATAGGGTATTTTTTAGTGTATCGCTATTCGACGTCCTCAATCGCTAAAACCGCCCTCGTATTTATGGTGAAAGGACGAATTTACCCTTTTAAAGAAAATTACCCCTCCCCCTTTATCCTTCCCCTTAAGAATTTTAAACTTTTTTTTAATCGAAATTAATATATAAACAAAAAAAAAATTAACAAAAAAATCTAACAATTTTAGTTTTATATTAATTATGAAATTCAGTAATTATTCAATTTGTTTTTACAACACTTTTTTTAAATAACCGAAATTAAAAACAAATAATAAACTAAAATTTTTTTTTTTACATGGCGGGAAAAAAAAAGTTTCATTTTTTTTTAAAACACAAGGGTCGTCCGGAATTGGCGGGTCGAACCATGGCTGAGCCTCCCTAAATCTGCGGCCCATCCATGGTTCGGGCCTTCAATTCCGGGCGGCTCCATTATGGTTTGGACCTCCAATTCCGGGCGGTCCCACCATGGTTCGGGCCGCCAATTCCGGGCGACGCTTGTGTTCAAAAAAAATTGAAACTTTTTTCCCGGCATGTAAAAACGAATGTAATAAAATTAAATTTTAGTTTATTATTTCGTTTTTAATTACGGATATTTAAAAGAATGTTGCAAAAAAAAATTTGAATAATTACTGAATTTCATAATTAAAATAATTAATATAATTGAAAAAAATAAAATTGTTATAATATTTTGTTTAAAAATTGTAGTTTAAAATTTTTATTTGTTTATATATTAATTTCGATTCAAAATAAAGTTTAAAAAATGTGAAGAGAAAGGGTGAAGGGAGATGCAACGCGCGGATGGTGTAGGGGCTTGCACGTAGATCTACGTGCACCTGCACCAAAACGCAAAAATATTAAAACAAAACGCAAAAAAACAAAAAACGAAAAAGAACATAATAAACTAAACAGAAAGAACATGATAGAGTAAACGAAAAGAACATTAACCAAAACCTGAAAAGAAAACTAATGTTAAAAAACCAAAGAAAAGGTAAAAACAAAAAGAATATATTATCTCTCCTGATAAACTATAAAAAGAACAACTATTTTTCAAAAAGAACATCATGTGAAAAATGCAATAGAAAAACAACAAAGAAAAAACCCGGAAAGAACATAATAAAGTAAACTAAAAGAACATTAACAAAAACATGAAAAGAACATATCAAGTAAAAAAAAGTGTTATTAACAAATCAGACAAAAGGTACAAATATGAAAAGCACATATTCGTTATCATGGATAAACAGTTAAAATTTTATAAAAAGAACATCATGAGAAAAATGCAGGATGAATGGAACAAGATAATCAAATATTGATAATAATACTTGAAATTTATTTTAAAAAAAACCTAAAAAGAACATAAATCATTAAAAATAAAAGAACAAAAAACTCAAAATTAATTAAAACAGAAAACTACAGGGAAAGAAAGCAACATATGAGAAAGAACAACAAAAGTAAAAGAACAACAAAAGAACAATTTTATCTAAAGAATGTAAATGAAAAAGAACCACAAAGTCTGGAAAAAAGAACAACATTATTTTTAAGATTAATGTTCTTTTAAAAGGTCTTTTTGTTCTTTTAATAAAACGACGATACTTAATACAATTTATTTTTAAGATTAAAAATGTGTTTTAATTCCGTTTATTTATCAAAAATAACTCAACATAACATTGTAAATATGTAAAAGAATAATTATTGATGATATAAAAGAACAAACTATGTTGATGACACATAAATAATTTGTTGTTATAAAAAGAACATTAGAATTGAAAAAGAACATAGAAATAAGAACAAGGAAGTGTACCTTAATCACCCGATGCACATTCATCAGCAACATCAATATCTTTGAATCGATATAAAAATACAAAAACTAGCAAAATTAAACTAGTATTTTGCTTAATTAACTAGTTTTTGATAAACAAAATTCTATTAAAATCACATTTTAGAGAGAGATGGTGAGAAAATGTATTTCGAACTTTCTCTCTCATAAAATCTCTCTTCTGTTGAGAGAAAATAAAACCTCTCCGCTTTCTCTCTCTAAAATGTGTTTCTAAAATGAGAAATAATTGAATTCAATAAGAGAAATATTATATATATATATATATATATATGTAATCCCCCGTAATTTTATTATATTCTATTTATATATTTTAACGTATATTTAATATATTTAAATGTAATTTACGAATTTTAGAAATGAATATGTAATTAAAATATAATTATGTTATTACATTTTGAATATTTTAAATGATTTATGAAATCAAAATTGATTTTTGATTTTTACGTTAAAACGAATTAGGATTTTGGAATCACGTTCTATTGGAATTAGAAAGCAAATCCTAAATTCTAAATTCTACTCCTAGCCCAATTGGGCAAAGCCCAAGCCAATAAACCCAACAAAACACCCCCTTCTCTTCTCTACTTCCAATTCACGTGAAAAACAAAAAAAAAAAAAAAAAGAAACCCAAAACCCCTCTTCACGAAACTGTGTTGCTCCTCCCTTGCTTGTTGCTGCCCAGCCGCCGCCACCAACCACCGGCGACCGCCCTCATAAGCAACCATCACAGCGGTAACTCCTTCCCCTTCCCTTTCTCGTTCGTCCTTCTCTTTTGGTTTCGATTTTGGTTCTTCCCCTTAATCACTGTCGTTCGTCCAGCCACTCGCAACCACCGCGAGTTCTTCCTCGCCGACAGCACCACAGCTGCCGCCTAGGACAACAACCAGCCACGGCCGCTGCCTCCTCGTGCACCGCCGCCCAGCCTGCTCCTCCCCCCTTCCTCCTCCACGCAAGCACACTCTCCTCGCCACCATCACTGGTGTCAGCCACCAGTCGCGCCGCACCGCTTGTCCGCCGCGACGTAGACCACCCGCCTGCTGCCGCCGCCACTGCCGCCGGCCAGCAACCCTTTTGTCTCTCTTTTTGGTTAATTCTTAAACCCTAAACTAATTAATGAATTGAATTACGTTTTAATGATTTAATTATGTTTCTTGAATTTAAATTATATTTGATTATGAATTTCAAGAATTATATGTTTGCATAATTAAATTATTAATTTCAGATTATATAAATGCATTGAAATATTGGTTTTTAATTATTTAAAGTATGAATTTTAAGGTTTTTAATGATTTAAATCATGGTAGGATGTTTAGGAATTATTAAAGTTATTGTTATTATGATTTCAAACATGTTAATTATGTTTTGGAGTAGTTTGAAAGTAGTTATATTGCTGGAAATTCAAAGTATGATGCTTTGAAGAGTTTTCAACGAATTTCAATAATTAACATAATAAATATGATGCTAGGAAATCAAATATTCAAGTTTCGATATTGGGAAATGTTCTAATTATGTTTAGGAAGGGTTTGAAGCTCCCTAATGTTGCTGAAAATTCAATATGAATTGATATGAGTCTATATTGGTTGTTGTTAGGTGGAGAATTCTCCGTAGGCGACTTTTGAATTATTAAAGTGGTCTTGCAGTTTGTTTACACAAGGTACGTACATACCTGTGTGCTTGGAATGTGTGCTAATTGTTGAAACCATGTTGAATCTTGTTGTTGAACTTGGTTATGTTGATATTATTGTTGAACTTGGTGATGTTGATATTATGGACGAACTGGGTTATATTGAATGTGCATGTTTAATACTGTTGGACAAACTTATTGAACTTATTTTGCACTATAAGAACTGTAATATGTTAGTATGGATGTTTGATACAAACATGTTGGTTGGGAACACTAGATTATTCTATATGATTGGGTTGGATCAATTGGTTGTTGTTCCCTTTCTATCTTTTCACTACTTTATAAGGGCGGAGGACCTTGTTTAGTAAGTTGAAACTTTATGCCCATATACAGGGTTGCTCATGGTTAAAGGAAAGGTTGGTTAAGTTGGAATGAGTCTTGATTGATGCTTTTATGATCACTTACTTAATTCCAAGATAAAAACAGTTGTGAACAAATGTGAATTGTCTGTCTTATGTAATGGTTGAGTCATAACGGAATCTCAATTTGTAAATCATGTAAAGTGAAACTGAATAGCAATAGCTTTAGACTGTGCACGTCTGAAGTGACGGACAAACAGGAGTTGGGGTTCATGGTGGTAGCCCATGGCCTTTTCTGGGACCGGATTGATCACCGTGTCCTATTTTTATTTAAACGTTCCTCGATATCGCAGGTCACTGAGGTTACGGAGTCGCGCCCGTACCTCGTCTTCCTTAGTGAAGACTTTTGGATGGTCAACTCGGTCCATTGTCTATTTCAACTAAAATAATATTATGGTTATTAAGCCTAGCTTAGTCTAGTCAAGTATAATCGTCAATTTATTATGTTTTGTCTGTCCTTACTTATATTTATTAGTATCATGTTAGGGTTGTTGGTTTGATAGTATCATGCTAGGATTGTTGTTGTTTTAGTATGTAGTACTCAGCTTTGCTGATTACGTGCTTGTTTGTGTGTGTTGATCATGGCTATGCCTTATTGATCCTGTGATGACCCATCTTTGGTGAGCAGTCTTTAAGGATCAATAAGCGTTGACCATCTACAGGTTTGAAGATGATGCATCATTGGGATCGGGATTAGAGAGCTTGTAGTTCTATTCGTTTAATTAAGTGATTTAATTTGTTAACTTGGATTTGAAATTTGTCGTACTATTCGTATTTCCTTAATTCAGTTAATTGGTTTGGACCTAATATGTAATAGATTATTTATGAACCTAAAAGTTAGTTTTATGTTTTCCGCTGCAAAATTCTGAATAAGCCGTAACGTTTTCACACGGGCGATAATGCCTTGATAATTCTCTACGTTTTATATTAAAATGTTGTTTTAGAAAAGAGAGAATTGTCGGGGTGTTACAAAGTGGTATCTAGAAGCTAAGGTTTTACTTTAATAAATTTTTAGGCGCCTAACTATCTAGTTATTTAAAATAAATTTCTTAAAAATCGAGATTCTACGTATTATAGTGTTCAAAAATTGGTACTTTTTTTTGGGGGGCCGATTTCATTTTACCTTGTTTGAAAGTATACGATATTCCTTATTTACGTTCGAAATCAAATTATTTTTCCAAGTTAAAGTGATACTTTGGACATTTTTATTTTTTTTATTATTTATTATTCAAACAAATAAATAAAAATAATATGAATACATTTTTTTTTTAAAAAGGAGTTCAATTTTTTTTTAAGTTGTTTCAAGAGTTAGAATTCGTTAATTAGGAAATATAAATCTTTTCGAATTAATAACTTTATTCTCGAATTTATTCGCTACGCATTTTCTTAACTTATTTCATTTTATTTATGTTATATTTTTATTTATGTTATTACTCTACGTTATAATTTTATTATATTTTCGTCCTTTTATTTCGTTATATAAATGATTCTAATGCTTTAGTTTATGAGAGATGGGTAGTATAAGAAGGGCATATAAGATAGAATTATATGTGCATTAGTAGCTAGTCAATGATAAGAAATTGATTGTTATGTATGTGCATGTGCTAATTGTTTAAGTGTTACATTTACAAGTGCATAAAGAATTGTTTGATTCCACCAAACTTATCGATTACTGAACCTTGTTTATGTTTTGGCTGGAAAATCGTTAGTGAGACCTTGAATTGTTTATTTCAGGGATAAAATGTTTCTTTCCAAGTATACCAATATAGGATCCTTCGAGAAACTTGATATAGAAACCCCAGATATTTATGTGAAGAAAATTGTGTTTGGATGTGAATATTATGCTAAGGTTCAAGGGCAACCTATCTTAATGAGAAAGGATATCATAGCAGCCACTATCATTAATTGCTTACCTAACAAATTTCCATACCTAGAACTCAAGGAAAAGTTTAAAGACATGCATTCTGATAATGGAACTCCAAACTTGGCTAAGTATGGAACTTGGGATGGTAGATGGAAATATGATTCAGAAATTCTGACCACCGTTATTGAAGCGGCAGAAAGTGGGTTTAGAGACGGTAAAATCGTAGGGAGTCATGTTGGGGATTCAGTTACAGAAGAACCTATGGGAATTAGTGTAAATAATGACCTAGAGGAAAATGATGTAGCTGTGGAGAATGAGAATGTAGGTGTTGAGGCCGAGAATCCTAACCCAGCGGCTCATGAGCCAACCATTGAGATCTCTAGTGATTCGGATGCAGAGCTCGAAAGTGAACAGGAGATGGCAAGTGAGCCTAATCAAGATGAAGACATGGGTGAAGATGCAAACCCTGAGGAAGACCCCGATGAAGACCCTGAAGAGGAGTTTGATGATCTTGAGATCTAAATTTCACTCCGCAAGTTTCAGGAGCAATGGATAGGCAAGAGGCCACAAATATTTTGAAGTCATAAATAGTTAATTAGCTCTTTTATGTTTTAAAAGAATAAGTAGCAAAGCTACAACAGTTTAAGGTTAAAGTTTATTGAAGTTTGAAATGTTCTTTATTATTTTCAAGGATATAATAAACCTTTATAGAGTCAGCAATAGAAGTTAAAGTATTTTTTTTTCCAATTTGGGAATTCCATAATTCGCCAACAGTAGTTTAAATTTATGTCATAGAACCTTTACTTTATTTTAGGACAAACTCGATGTTACGATTTAGGAAGTGTTATCAACATTTTGTTTCGAGGAATAAAGCTAGATTATAGATAATCCAAATGATCATGAGTTTATTTTGGGCACCCGAATGGGAATATTATTACTTATTTGTTGTGATTGAACTTCCATTCATTGGTTTTCAAATTGTATGTCCTTGATGGGGATATTTTCTTGAATGAGTGACGATGATTGCTCTATTATTGGTGTACATTCTTGAATAAGTGTTTGTTGATGCGATCTCTATGATCAAATCTAAATTTCTTTCGTAGAGGGGAAATATGAGTTATGGATCGTAGAGTAATTAATTTTAGGTCGCACACTAGAATGTCAAGCAATAATGACTTAGTTGTTGCTGTTCGCCTCTTGACGGAAAAGATGATCCAAGAGAGAATTGAGCGTCCCGATTCTGCTGGGGACATGTTTAAAAAGACTAGCCAAAGTTAAGTCACCATACTTTAAGGGGGAAACTGATCTTACTTTTTAGAGAACTAGGTTAGAGAGTTCGAGAAACTGTTTGGGGATTTGAATTGTCTTGAGAACATGAGAGTGGGTCAAGTTGTACTGTACTTGGAAGATGAAGCTGATTTATGGTGGAGAGAAAATGGGGTTAGACTTAGCGCTGTTGAGAGATTCAATTGGGATTCGTTTTTTTTTTACTGCCTTAAGGGAAAGTTTTACCCTACCTTTTATGAGAAAGCAAAAGGCACAAGAATTCATAAACCTTAGGATGGAATTGACTAAGTTTGTACAAGTCTAAGA
Organism: Spinacia oleracea; assembly: GCF_020520425.1. Lineage (NCBI taxonomy): Eukaryota > Viridiplantae > Streptophyta > Magnoliopsida > Caryophyllales > Amaranthaceae > Spinacia > Spinacia oleracea. The sequence continues at coordinate 35,120,480 of NC_079487.1, read as the reverse complement.
TAGACGTACTGTGAAATTCAGAAAGTAAATGTAAGGAACCATATTGGAAGATTGACCTCGTATAGATGTTTTGGGTAGTCCAAGAACCTTTGGTTATTTCTGTAATGCGAGTGAGGAAATTGATGAATAGGGAGCGTGAACTATTTTTCTGTAGGGTGCTAGATGGGAGTAAAGAAGTTGGAGTGAAGATCGAGGATGTTCCCATGGTGAATGAATCCTTTGATGTGTTTCCGAGTGAAATTGCGAGTACGTCACCAGCTAGAGCCCTTGAGTTCACAATAGAGTCGAATCCCGGACCGACACCTATATCCAGAGCACTTGATAGACACCTCTTGGAATGAGTGAATTGAAGACATAGTTTCAAGAATTGTTCGATGAGGGTTATATTAGGCCTAATGCATCACCACGGGGAGCTCTGGTGTTGTTTATTAAGAAGAAAGATGAGAGTGTGAGATTGTGTATCGATTTTAGGGAGCTAAGCAATGTAACCATCAAGAACAAGTATCCTTTGCCTGGGATAGATGACATATTGGATCAATTGAATTGGGCGAGTGTTCTCGAAGACTAATTTGTGTTTGAAGTACCACCAATTGAGAATAGCTGATAAGGGCCTAAGACCTCATTAGGATTCGTCATTGTCATTAGGGTTTAGAGTAACGTCCTTCGGGTTAACCAATGCATCTGCATTAATTATGGATTTGATGAATGAGATTTTCTAAGAATTCCGAATTAAGTTCGTTATGATGTTATTAATGATATCCCTATTTATTCAAGGAATGAGAAAGAGCATGACAAACACTTGAGGATTACTTGGAGACGCTTAGGAAGAATCTAGTTTTATTAAATGAAGTATACAAATCTTGAAGTCATATGTGTATAAGTGACACCGACAGAAAAGTGAAGGGCTAAATTGATTGAGAACTATGTTACGTAAGGGAATAAATTTAAGAGAAGATTTGAGTGGTCCAGGATCGTTAGAAATCATTGTTGTCTGGAAAGGATGAAAAGAAATACATGAATTGGTGCAAGAGCTAAGAGAAAAGCCCAAAAGTTATACACCCATGAAAAGCGTAATGAGGTTCGGTAACAAGGAAAAGTTGAACAGAAGGAATTTCTGTAGATCCTGCTAAGATTCAAGCTGTGAGTGAGCGACCTACTCCAAAGAACGTGTCCGATACTTGAAGTTTTCTAAGCCTAGATGACCATTATAGGAGGTTGTGAAACACTTTTCGAAGAGAGCAAAACCATTGACCAACTTGTTGAAAGAGGAATCAAAATTCGAGTGGAGTGAGAAATGGGAGAAAGCTTTCTAAATTTTGAAGGAGCGTTTGACCTCCGCACCTGTTGTCGCGTCAATTGAAACTTTATGAAGCCAATTACCCAACCCATAACCTAAAGCTAGCTGCTAGTGCGTTGCTTTGAATGATTTGGAGACATTATCTTTATGGGACAACATTTGAGATCCTTACCGACTATAAAGTCTGAAATTTTGGCAAAAAGGCCTAGTGAATCTTGTGAACAACATTGAAATGAGTATTTCTTTCCACCCTGCAACCGATAGACAGAATGAGATTACTATGCAATATATGTTGAGATTCTGTGTTAATTGACTTTAAGGGTAATTGGGAAGACCAACTAGAGTTTGAATTTCTTGCACCAATAGTTACCATGCGAGCATTACGATGTCACATGTTGAGGCATTGTGAGGGAAAAGTGTAGAAGTCCATTGCTAGAATGATTTGAGTGAAAATATTGTATTGAGGACATAATTCGTTGAGGAAGAAATACCCAAAGTTATTCCGTGAGATGAGTTACGAGGGCGTAACTCGTTTTCTTTAAGAGGGGTAGAATGCGATATAAATTCGCGCTTTTTACCTATTTTTATGATATTTTATGCATTTCATGCTTATTTTAGCAACCTTTACATGTTGATGCAAGTAAATAGATTCTCCGCATAAGAAAATTGTGTTCTTGGGTATTGCAAGTAACTCTTAGTTGGCAAAAGAGTGCACAAGAGTGGCACAAAGTACTTCTACAATTAGAATAAGTTGAAAAGTTTGAAAAAAAATATGTGAATTTTCGTGCCAAGTTTCGGGACGAAACTTCTTTTAAGAGGGGTAGATTGTAATCCCCCGTAATTTTATTATATTCTATTTATATATTTTAACGTATATTTAATATATTTAAATGTAATTTACGAATTTTAGAAATGAATATGTAATTAAAATATAATTATGTTATTACATTTTGAATATTTTAAATGATTTATGAAATCAAAATTGATTTTTGATTTTTACGTTAAAACGAATTAGGATTTTGGAATCACGTTCTATTGGAATTAGAAAGCAAATCCTAAATTCTAAATTCTACTCCTAGCCCAATTGGGCAAAGCCCAAGCCAATAAACCCAACAAAACACCCCTTCTCTTCTCTACTTCCAATTCACGTGAAAAAAAAAAAAAAAAAGAAGAAACCCAAAACCTCTCTTCACGTAACTGTGTTGCTCCTCCCTTGCTTGTTGCTGCCCAGCCGCCGCCACCAACCACCGGCGACCGCCCTCATAAGCAACCATCACAGCGGTAACTCCTTCCCCTTCCCTTTCTCGTTCGTCCTTCTCTTTTGGTTTCGATTTTGGTTCTTCCCCTTAATCACTGTCGTTCGTCCAGCCACTCGCAACCACCGCGAGTTCTTCCTCGCCGACAGCACCACAGCTGCCGCCCAGGACAACAACCAGCCACGGCCGCTGCCTCCTCGTGCACCGCCGCCCAGCCTGCTCCTCCCTCCTTCCTCCTCCATGCAAGCACACTCTCCTCGCCACCATCACTGGTGTCAGCCACCAGTCGCGCCGCACCGCTTGTCCGCCGCGACGTAGACCACCCGCCTGCTGCCGCCGCCACTGCCGCCGGCCAGCAACCCTTTTGTCTCTCTTTTTGGTTAATTCTTAAACCCTAAACTAATTAATGAATTGAATTACGTTTTAATGATTTAATTATGTTTCTTGAATTTAAATTATATTTGATTATGAATTTCAAGAATTATATGTTTGCATAATTAAATTATTAATTTCAGATTATATAAATGCATTGAAATATTGGTTTTTAATTATTTAAAGTATGAATTTTAAGGTTTTTAATGATTTAAATCATGGTAGGATGTTTAGGAATTATTAAAGTTATTGTTATTATGATTTCAAACATGTTAATTATGTTTTGGAGTAGTTTGAAAGTAGTTATATTGCTGGAAATTCAAAGTATGATGCTTTGAAGAGTTTTCAACGAATTTCAATAATTAACATAATAAATATGATGCTAGGAAATCAAATATTCAAGTTTCGATATTGGGAAATGTTCTAATTATGTTTAGGAAGGGTTTGAAGCTCCCTAATGTTGCTGAAAATTCAATATGAATTGATATGAGTCTATATTGGTTGTTGTTAGGTGGAGAATTCTCCGTAGGCGACTTTTGAATTATTAAAGTGGTCTTGCAGTTTGTTTACACAAGGTACGTACATACCTGTGTGCTTGGAATGTGTGCTAATTGTTGAAACCATGTTGAATCTTGTTGTTGAACTTGGTTATGTTGATATTATTGTTGAACTTGGTGATGTTGATATTATGGACGAACTGGGTTATATTGAATGTGCATGTTTAATACTGTTGGACAAACTTATTGAACTTATTTTGCACTATAAGAACTGTAACATGTTAGTATGGATGTTTGATACAAACATGTTGGTTGGGAACACTAGATTATTCTATATGATTGGGTTGGATCAATTGGTTGTTGTTCCCTTTCTATCTTTTCACTACTTTATAAGGGCGGAGGACCTTGTTTAGTAAGTTGAAACTTTATGCCCATATACAGGGTTGCTCATGGTTAAAGGAAAGGTTGGTTAAGTTGGAATGAGTCTTGATTGATGCTTTTATGATCACTTACTTAATTCCAAGATAAAAACAGTTGTGAACAAATGTGAATTGTCTGTCTTATGTAATGGTTGAGTCATAACGGAATCTCAATTTGTAAATCATGTAAAGTGAAACTGAATAACAATAGCTTTAGACTGTGCACGTCTGAAGTGACGGACAAACAGGAGTTGGGGTTCATGGTGGTAGCCCATGGCCTTTTCTGGGACCGGATTGATCACCGTGTCCTATTTTTATTTAAACGTTCCTCGATATCGCAGGTCACTGAGGTTACGGAGTCGCGCCCGTACCTCGTCTTCCTTAGTGAAGACTTTTGGATGGTCAACTCGGTCCATTGTCTATTTCAACTAAAATAATATTATGGTTATTAAGCCTAGCTTAGTCTAGTCAAGTATAATCGTCAATTTATTATGTTTTGTCTGTCCTTACTTATATTTATTAGTATCATGTTAGGGTTGTTGGTTTGATAGTATCATGCTAGGATTGTTGTTGTTTTAGTATGTAGTACTCAGCTTTGCTGATTACGTGCTTGTTTGTGTGTGTTGATCATGGCTATGCCTTATTGATCCTGTGATGACCCATCTTTGGTGAGCAGTCTTTAAGGATCAATAAGCGTTGACCATCTACAGGTTTGAAGATGATGCATCATTGGGATCGGGATTAGAGAGCTTGTAGTTCTATTCGTTTAATTAAGTGATTTAATTTGTTAACTTGGATTTGAAATTTGTCGTACTATTCGTATTTCCTTAATTCAGTTAATTGGTTTGGACCTAATATGTAATAGATTATTTATGAACCTAAAAGTTAGTTTTATGTTTTCCGCTGCAAAATTCTGAATAAGCCGTAACGTTTTCACACGGACGATAATGCCTTGATAATTCTCTACGTTTTATATTAAAATGTTGTTTTAGAAAAGAGAGAATTGTCGGGGTGTTACAATATATATATAGAAAATGAAAAATAAAACAAATAAAAAAATAAGAGGAGGAAGGAGAAGAAATATAAACAGTGTTCATAATCAGAACGGTGCACTTGTTTTTTTGGTACAATTAAAATTTTATAAAAAGAACATCATGAAAAAATGCAGGATAAATAGAACAAGATAATCAAATATTGATAATAATAATACTTGAAAATTTTTTAAAAAAAACGTCAAAAAATCTAAAAAGAACATAAACCATTAAAAATAAAAGAACAAAAAACTCAAAATTAATAAAAACAGAAAACTACAGGGGAAAAAGGCAACATATGAGAAAGAACAACAAAAGTAAAAGAAAAGAACATTAAAAATCTGCATGAATAATAATAAAAGACACAAAGAACATTACCAATACATAAAAGAACAACAACAAAGCCTAAACGAACATATTAAGATAGAGAAACGAACACGCTATAAAGAATTTCAAAACAGTACCAAAAGAACTGCCAAATAATTGCGAAATTGCGAAACCATAATCATCAAAATCATCAAAATATATAATCTAAATACATTAATCAAAGTAATTGAGAAATCAAAATGATCAAAATAATCAAAAACACGATAGCTGCTAAATTAAAATCATCAAAACATGTAATTCGTTATTAAAAAAATAGAAAAATTACCTTCACATATCTGATTATCAGCCGAGGAATTCAAATTTGAAGAAGAAGGATCAATAAAATTTAATATTGAAGTAGAAAAATCAATCAATATCTAAGAATTTTCCATTACTTTCTCTCTCTAAAATCAAATTTACAGTTTATCACAGTTTCTCTCTCTTTTTCACAGTTTCTCTCTCCTCTTCACAAATTCTGATTTCAAAATTATGAAAAATACAGGAATATATAATCGCAAAAAAGAGCGAAAATAAAAGAACATAATAAAACAGAGCTGAATAGAACAGAACATTCCTTATTTTTTTTTAAAAAAAAAAAATTTCTTTTGTTCTTTTGTTCTTTTGTTGAACAAAGATGTTCTTTTGTTCTTTAGATTTAATAAAAAAACGCGCAATTTGTATTTAATGGTTGTCGTTTTGATACCAGTGCACCAAGAACACGGTGCACACGCCTGCACCATCAAATTTGCGAGGGAGATGGGGGTAATTTTCTTTAAAGATGAAAACCGTCATTTCAACATAAATACAAACGCATTTTTAGTGATTAAGGATGTCGAATAAAAACTCCATTTTTAAACACCCAATAATTTTAAAACAAAAATACAAAGGTCAACATCTGGTCAATGAAAATACGAATTTTTATTCAGACGTTTGACTTAATACGACGTTTCAAAATGCCACATATGCGCCTAAGATTTTAAAAAATAACAATCATTTTGCTTTCTCTCTCCACCCAAACACATAACCGTATCTCATCTTTCTCCTTGGTCGTTCCTCACCATGGCAAGATTTTCTGAACAAGTTCTACTGCCGACTTTCGGTATATTTTTCTCTCTCTTTTTAGATTGTTTAATTCTAGTTCTTGTACTTCCATTTATTTTCAGGGATTGATTATTCGAAGGAAGGGTTTATTTTGTTGGGTCGGGGGTTTGGATTTGGATTTTGATATTTCAAGCAAATAATTACTGATTTTATTTGTAATAAGGAAATATATTTGGGTTAAATCGCCCTAATCTTATCCGTGGGCCTGTGAATTGGTGCAATTAATCACTACACCATAGGTAAACATAGGGGGTAAGTGGTTGTTGGTGATTTTTAATTCTTCAAGTTTCAGCTAAGGAATCATTCGATGTCAGTGGAGGAAATGGCATTGTACAGCCCTACGAGGGTGCAAAATTGGCCGGGCAGATTGCTCTGCTTGATTCTTCTGATTTGTATTTCCTTTGCTTCAAGAATTAATTTGTGTTAAATGTTAGAGTTATGGTATATCTAGGGTTCTAGTATGTTTAGGAAACTAGAGTTTTGTTAGTTTAGGAATCTAATAGAGTCCTAAACCTAATGAGTTATGTTATAGTTTCCTGTATAAACCAATTATGTAACCAAGTTATAATTAAGCATTTCAGTCATATTATCCCCCATCAATATTATTCTCTATAGTTTATCATGGTATCGGAGTTATCCATAATTTTGGATTGATCCTACGCTTCCGCAAATAGTCTCCGGCCGGTGGGTATGAGTTAAAAACCCACCGGCTGGATTTGTTAACTCTAATAAAGGGGTGATCGGTTAGTTTTTTTTTGATGGTGTTTGCTTTTCTCATTGACGTGCTTGTGCTTTGAGGGTAACTATTCGTGTTTTGGTTGACATTAAATATAAAGTGGAGAGGAAACTAGATTGGTGTTACTGTTGTTAGAGTTGGTTTTTTTACGCGTGCAAGAGTGTACTTGCAATCGCGTGTGTAGGAGTGTACCTGCGCTAGTGTGACTAATTGTTGATGTACGTAATGCGCAAGTTTCAATCGGACAAGGAGTGTACCTGTTCGTTGGTTTTGCGCGGAATCCAAAGCAGTAGTGTACCTGCGTTTGTGTTGGTGCTCAACGTGTCCTAACATCGCCAAACTCTTCATCAGCTATTGCGGAGTGTACCGTAACAAAGGAACAGGAGTGTACCTGTTGTCTCGACATCAAATTGATTGTTTCGATCGTCATGATTTTACACTTCAATCATACCGTTCGTGTTACTGCCGTTACGATTGCGAGGGAGTGTTAGAGTTATGATATATCTAGGGTTCTAGTATGTTTAGGAAACTAGAGTTGTGTTAGTATAGGAATCTAATAGAGTTGTGTTAGTTTAGGAATCTAATAGAGTCCTAAACCTAATGAGTTATGTTATAGTTTCCTATATAAACCAATGATGTAACCAAGTTATAATTAAGCTATTCAGTTATATTATCTTTAATCAATATTATTCTCTATATATAGTTTATCATTAAATGTCAATGTTTTATGATTTCTATCCACAATGTAAGAATACAATGTACTTCAAGTCTTCAATAGCAGGTTTGTGTAAAACGTCTCTTTTTGAACATTTAGTGGCTCTTGAAGAGGTGGCTTTTGAAGATTATGACTATTATTACTGTCTGAGAAAATATGTCTTGAAAATATTTGGTGGTTGTATTCTCAGGGAAATACTACACTTGAGTTATACGGTAATAATAATGCTTGATATTATTATTACCAAGCATTTTGATAGAGTACCAATGAGGCCTTGGCCTAGTGGTTAAGACTGAGGTCACGTGTATAATAGTGAGGGTTGGTCGACCTGCTATTGACCCTATTAGCTTTTGGCTATGACCCTGACCCTTATAACCTGACCCTGACCCGCTTGACTATGACCAGCAAATGACCCGTCCAGCTAATGACCCGCAGTGACCCGTCCAATAACCAGGTTTAGAGGGGCCTCACAATTATACATTCAAATCCTCACAAATATACATTCAAATAATATTTGAGGCTTTGTTACCTCATATTTTTTGTTCATTTCCGATGGAGCCAAAGACTCATTTGTTCTTTTGGCTGTGGGATGTAATGCACTAAATCAAAATGGCTCATAAAACTTCTTTGCTGCCTTTCCATGGAGTAGAAGTGGTCGTCCCATTGTCGTACCGTTATCGCTTTTGGGTCAATTGGAAACAACCTCTCTGTAGGGGTAAGGTTGCGTACACCCAACCCCTCCTACCCCACTTCTTGCGGGAGCCTCTTTGAGGCAATGGGGTAATGAATTAATGATAATGATTGTTACCTCATATTTTTCACTTTTACTTGACAACAACACTCCCTGGGTTTGCCAAAGAGTCAATAGGAGTATAACATACTGCAGAGGCTACTCCATCTATTTATTTATTGGTGTTTTGTCACTTGAGCTTTTGAGCTGGACCAGGCGACTAGCTAGTCCAAGTGCTGTTACATTTTCAGTCTCTTTTCTTTGTTTGTGTTTTTTTGTTTTTGATAAGGACCCTTTTCTTTGTTTGTGATTGCTACAGCTTTCATTTTTATTCTTCTGATGGTGATTATATCTATACTTGCAGGATAGAAGCTTAATCTTGACAATGCCTCATAGAGCGCGGCCTATGACAGGGATTCTTTTGTTTTTTGGCCTGAATGCGGTTTTGGTTTCGACAATTTCACCTGTCTATGATTATGTGTGCTTTCATCCTTATTGGGAAAGAAGGGTATGATCTTGCATCATAAGCTATCTTTAGATTCTTACCTTCATTGCAGATGTCACTGCTGCATGCAACTATTTTTAATTTTCATGTCTTGCTTTTATTTTAATGGAATCATTTCTGCAGAACTCACATCATAAACCATATTTTTCATTTGGCATAACAGCTTTTGAGAAAATCTTATTTATTCTCATTGATTTCTCTATTCTTATGGGATATTTAATATACAACCTTATTGCAATTGTGATGCTATGTACAACTAGCCTCCCTTACCTGGCTTAGGAGGAAACCTTCTTATAAGCATTGGAGTAATGTCAATATTGATGTGGAATAACTCTTCTTTTTGCTATAAACTAAAGAGTGTAGGATGTAACTAAGTCACACCATCACCTAGAAACTGTCATACCCTCTACCCTACGGCCCTACCCCCCCTGCTTCTTCAACTTATCCAATTAGTGAGGACGAGAGGAGGAAATAGTGTTGAAGTATTTTATCACTTAAATAAGGAATGAATACTATAATATTACCGACCTTTTCCGTTTGCGCTGTAGAAAAGCTTTGTGCTTGGTAACTTAAGCCTGGAGAAACTATGGTAGTGTAAAATTCTAAATTTATATGATGTGTATCAAGATGCTTTGGGTGCTTTGTATTTTCAGCCATTATGCTTTTTTGCATGAAAGGACTTTACAATGGAAGACCAAATCCTAGATAAAAAGGAGTTTTACTTTTATGAAACTTGGTGCAATTCTGTGTTTAAAAAGGCGTGCTTGAGGCTGTTTAGATTCCTAGGCCTGCTTCCCAGGGGCTTAATAAGGAAACTAAGGCACATTGGCTGCTTTTATTTCATGTCTGCAACAAACTTTTACACATTATCTTTGATTTTAAGTATTACACCTCGCTTCCATGAGGCATGCATCTTCCCCATGTCTCCGTAGGAGTTATTATCCAGTACCCCATTTCCTTAATGCGCCTTGAGCCTTTTTAAACACTGGTGCAATCACATCATGCAAAAACTTTCATATCTTCATCAGTTGCTCTGTTGTTACCGAATTTTTGAAGGGCACAGCTTCTCTGTTGTAGCCCCATTTTACTATCATGTTTCAACTTTTGGCTATATGTTGAGTTAATCTATTCACTTCATTGGTTTTGAATTTGATAAAATAGGAAATTACGATGCATTTTGAACAACGTTGAAAGTATGCACTGGTAATAAAAGGGAAAGACAGTTCAAATATATGGCTCTCAAGTACAAGAGATGGCACATGCACCAAAGGCTGGGCATGCTTGTGTTTGAACTTTGAAACAAACCAACGGCAATTGAAAACAAGACCAAATAAATGATACTAGCTAACATTCCAAGAACGTTTATCCTAAATTTCAACCCAATGTGCCAACACTTCTACTTGAGCTACCTGAAAACTCAAGATATCTCCCAACAGTTGCAGGGGGTAAGGCTACATGATATGGGAACAAAGAATCAGCTGAATGCATTGTTTTTCACTTTAAAAGATTCAATTTTTGATCTGGTCTCTGAGTAAGGAGTTGTTTTGTTTGTTCTATTCTTCCCGTTCGTGTCCAGTTCATCACTGCAGCAAGTTTGAGCAGGCTTCTGGAACTAAAGGAGACCAAATCTTCTTAAATTCCTTAAAGATCTAACATCCTTTTGAAGATTTGACTGGCATATCTTATCAAAGTTATTAATCCGGAAGTTCCTGGAGAGGATCTTAGCTGAAACATCTAGGTTACTTTTTAGGATTTTTACTTCGTTTAGGAAAGTAACTATTTGATGATATTGGTTTAGAATAATTTAAACATATCTCCCCTGCTTCAAAATTTGTAACACTTTTAATTTTTGCTACTATTCATACACCAACTTTGACCATGGAATTTTACTAATTTATTAAAAGCAAATGTTATCAAGTATGTCGTTAAATGATTTCATTATCCGCTTTCACAATATTAATTGGAAAAAAGATAATTAGAGATAATTGTGTTCAAAGTTGTATCTTGGAAAATGTGCTAGTTAAAAAGTGTTGCAATTTTTTTGAAATAGATGAAGTATTCATTTTCCTTTCCAAGTTTAGTTGGATCCTACTACATGTACACCTAGTGTACAAGATATCTTATACACCATGTTTTTATTGGTTGAAATGACATATTTATTGTCTTTCATTCTTATTTTTTAGTGGGTTTGATGATGTGTCAACAAATTAATGGTGATGTACATGAGAATCTTGTACACTAGGTGTACATGTAGCCTTCTCCAAATTAGTTTGAAACCTTGAGCTCTTTTAGGTTTAGCCTTTATATATATACAACGTGTAATTGGTGGGTGTTATAGATTATGGTAATTGGATTACTTCCTTTCATAGAATTGTCTTTATATTGTCCAAACCATATTTTTCACTAAAATATTGTCCAAACCATATTTTTCACTTTATTAAAGGCAAAAGAAAAGCAAGGGAGTTGATAGTCTTGTCTTTTTGCTAAACTAAATAATAGTGTGTGAGAAAAGACATGTGAGGACCACATACTATATAAATGGTATGGAGCAAGTTCAAAGGGACGGACCGAAAAGGAAATTGGGTCGCTCTTTTAGGGACGGGAAAATAATTCTTTTCGAGTTATATTTAGACAATCTTGCTTAGTGAGGTGCAGCTATTTTAGAATTTTTCTTGGTTTGAATCTTGAATTAGTGTTCGTATTCTGTGTATGAGACTGTGAGAGTACTAGTCTTAGTTTTTCGCTTACACATGTATAGTGCTTCTTCAAATAAAAATGGAAGATTATATGTGTTAAAAATTGTTGCAGACCTCACCCATCACCTAGTTTTTACATATGTAGTGCTTCCATATCCCTGCCTCCCAAATAATTTTGTTCTTTAGCTTTCCTTGTAATCAGTTGATGCAGACCTAGTCCATTACCCGGACCCTGCATCCAAAATGCGTCACTTCACTACTTACATCCACCACCCCACCTTAGGAAAGAGGCACCTTCAGAGGCATAGGGTAACTTAAATGTTGAATATCTGTAATTTTCTTTGTAAATCAGATAAGTAAAGAGGTGTGAGGGGTAGTGATGAATTGTCTTCCTTCCCCCTTGAGGTTCCCCTATATGCTATCTTCCTTTTTTTAAGGGTCATAGCTCCTTTCTAAAATGAAATTATCCTTGTTCTGTGAGGAAGAGGGGAGGAACCAGAGTTAAATGATGGGGTCTTCATAATCGTACCTGTCTGTTCGTTTCTTTTCTCCTCCCCTTTGTTTTTCTATTTTATTTTTTATTTTTTTTCCATTTTTAGTGCCCGTGACAGAAAAGCTCTCTAATTGTGTGAGAAAGACTGGAGAATTGATATTAAGCAGGTAGCTGTATTTGATTGTTGAGTGTCAGGATTCAGGAATAGGTATAATTGCTTTTGGTGCTTTACATTTTATGCCGTTGTTATCTATTTTGTGTGTGAAAGAACCATAAAAAGAAAGACAAGATCCTTTTGCAACAGAACCTGGTGCTCCTTGCAATAAATTTGATTTTGCACTAGCATATTTCTTAACCGTTATAGGTGATGTATCTCCAAGCCCTAAGAACTGTAATAAACATCACTTCATGCCAGTTTCTAGGGTCACAAAGTAATTCTATTTTTATTATTGTTAACCTCAATTATACTGGTTAACTTTGAACATGGTATTCGACATTTTTTTCTTTTCTTGTACTTTGGTGGCTGAATTTGGATTGTTTGCAGCGAGAAAGGCTACGTTTAGAACGCGAAGCTTCCATGGGAAATGGCTCAATGTCGGCTTAATTTCAGCTTCAACATTAAGCTAGCTCTTATGAACAAGTTGTCTCAGAGGAACATGTGTTAGAGATCGGTTACATGAGCAAAGGAGCATGTAGCAGAAAAAAAAAATTAAAAAAAAAAAATTCCTCCATAACTAACTTACAGTAAAAAAATTGGCTTATTGCCTTCTGGTGAGTAGCAAACTGCCCAGATTTCATTATTTTAGTCCTAGATTTTCAAAAGTCTGTTTCTGCGACCGACCCTGGCTTTCTTATTACTCTTGTCAATACTTTTGATGATTATATAGATTAATTTGTCTTGACTCTCATGCTTGAAGCAACCAATTCTTTTTTTAATTTTTAATTTTTAATTTTTAATTTTTAATTTTTATTGTTTACTATATATTCAGTTTTGATACTTATCTTAGAAATACAATTTCCTGCTATAAAGTGTTCCAATTACTTGATGACCTGTGAGAATTGAATTGGAAGCTAATGTATTGTTACTAACATGTATGAAAGACTTTGAGTACAAGCTCAGTCAGTATAAAAAGTGCTGGCTGTTTTTATTTTCATGTAAGCAAGGATCTGTCATCTGCCATGTATATTTTCTGTTGGGACGTGCTGATGTCACGCGTAAATCTTCTGGAAAAGGACTGTAACATTCCAAACTGAAAGAGGAGAGAGAGAGGGTTTGGTTGTATTTGAAACTAAATTCCAGTTTTTTTCTTCTTTTATTTCCCGAACTTTGATTGAAAACAAAGCAATTTTAAGGGCTTTTGTTTTCAAGTGAATGAAGGAAATAGCTGACAATGAAATGGGCATGTACTATGTTGTTATATCAATTATTTAGCGTGTGAATCTTGAGCATACAAACAATTATTGCCTGATTTAAGGACATGATCATTTGTGATATTGTGAGCTGATAATTGAGCTAAACTCGCAATGATAGTGACTATAGAGATTATAGGTACTAACGTGAGCTTCGAGGAAGCTTTGAGCTTGGCAAATTGCTCTTGTTCGGAATTAATTGTCACATATACAGAGAGTATTGTTACAGAGCCGCATTTTCCTTATCTACAAGGGTTTTAAGAAATGGCTTTCTTTTGCTCCTCTATGTTGAAGTTTGATTTTTCTTAAACATGTCCTAAAATTCGGCCCAATTTTCCTTCTAATGATCGACACCAATGGCTAAAAGAATTCACCTTGGGAACAAAGTGTCCCATTCCAAAATAATTTGTTAATCCTCCATTTTAAAGATTACAATCAACTTATTTATGTCACAAAGTTTCTTTTTATTTTGAGAAGGTAACCCCTAAAGTTTGGATTATTTTGAGAAGGTAATCCCACAAAAATAATGCCAGTTAACCTCAAAAATAATCAGTAATCAATAATTATACTGATTATTTTTGTCGAATTTTCCCAAATTCTATCACAAGTCACAATTATTGTTTGGGGTCTTGTTTGGGGTCTTAACAAGAATTCGAGAAATAAAAAGAAATAAATACAATCAAAAGCTGATGTGGAAATTTCTCAAACTCCAAATATTGCTCCTAAATGTCCTGTTTGACTTCCCTAAAAAAAATGTCATGTTTGACTAATTTATGATATTAATTTTTGTGTTATCCAAAACAAAATTTGATTGCAAATACAGTTTAAATGCCAGTGAGTAAAAATCGATTGCAACTACAGCTTAAATGACAATTCCATCGCAGTTTATATTGAGTCAAAAAAACTAATTAAACGAGTAATGATGTACTTTATTTATATGATTTTCACTTTTATAAATTTATCCGATGTTATTTAAATAATTATAAAAAAAAAATCTTATTTTTGCTGAACTAAATAAGCCCACTTGGTTGAAAATTTTATCAAAAAATCTACCCCGTAATGGCGTAATCCATATTAGAGAAGTTCTATTTTACTAAAGGAGTACGTTCTTTGTCATACGATACAATGAACTTTTCTTCACTTGTGAAAAAAATGATTCTTTAGGGGGACAAAAAGAAACTTTTGTCATTTCTCAATTATTGCTGTTAAAAGTTTCTCTCTTTTTTTATTGTTTTGGGGCCCCAAAATCCCACATTATCTCTTAATCTTCTCTTTTCATATTTATTTGTTTCCCTAATCTATTATCTATATCTATTGTGCTCCCTACATACCTAAAGTTGAGTTTACCCTAATTTGTTTGTGTTTGCTTATTTGATGATCTATAGATGAACAACCATTTCATGGCTCGGGAATTTGTTATATTAAATTAAACTATTCTGAACTAAATTTATTTAACTTAAACTGAACTGATATAATTAAATTAAAAACTGCAAAATAAATCCAAAATAACATGACCTTAATTACCCCTAAAGCCATATTGCTAAGAGTTGTAGAATGTTAGGATACAATGCTAATTAGGTTTGTTTGTGATGTAGCCTTTGTCAAAAACAAATTAAAATTAAAAAAATTTACCCCTAAAGCCATATATACTTGAGTGATTGTTACAAAAATAAATTTCAAGCAATTGTAACATCTAACATAAAGGGATTGCACCTTCATAAGGTATGGGTGGAATTATTACTTATTTATTCATTTTGAAGTTTCTAGAAATTTACACAGAAAATTGTTGGAGTTATAGTATATCTAGGGTTCTAATATGTTTAGTAAACTAGAGTTGTGTTATTTTATGAATCTAATAGAGTCCTAAACCTAATAGAGTTATGTTATGCTTTCCTATATAAACCAATGAGGTAAACAAGTTATGATTAAGGCATTCAGTCATAATATCACCCATCAATATTATTCTCTCTAGTTTATCATAGTATCAGAGATATCCATAATTTTGGATTGATCCTACGCTTCCGCAAAATAGTCTCCGCCCGGTGGGTATGAGTTAAAAACCCACCGGCTGGATTTGTAACTCTCTAATATTTTTTTCCTATATTAATTAAGCGTGATCTAGAACCTAATGAGGGGTGATCGATCTAGAACCTCATTGACGTGCTTGTGCTTTGAGGGTAATTATTCATGTTTTGGTTGACATTAAATATAAAGTGGAGAGGAAACTAGGTTGATGTTGCTGCCGTAAGAGTTGGTTTTTTTGCGCGTGCAAGAGTGTACTTGCAATCGCGTGTGCAGGAGTGTACCTACACTAGTGTGACTAATCGTTGATGTACGTAGTGCGCAAGTTTCCATTAATCGGACAAGGAGTGTACCTGTTCGTTGGTTTTGCGCGGATCCAAAGCAGGAGTGTACCTGCGTTTGTGTTGGTGCTCAACATGTCCTAGCATCGCTAAACTCTTCACCAATTATTGCGGAGTGTACCGCAACAAAGGAACAGGAGTGTAACTGTTGTCTCAACATCAAATTGATTGTTTCGGTCGTCATGATTTTACACTTCAATCGTACCGTAGTTTATCAAAAATTGCCATAAATGGTTGTAGCTAGGCATTTCTTGTGATTTGTAAAAGTAATCCATATCAAGCTCCTAGCTTAACCATTGAAGTGGTTTTAATAAATTATTTTAGGCAAGCTAATTTGATTGGTAAAATTAATTTGTTTGAAAAAAAGTTGTCTATTAGGAATTTAAGTAATAATTAAATTAAATTAAATTAAATAGTTGATTGTAAAAGTAAATCCACTTAAACATCAAGCTAATTGGGTAAATTAGCTTACTATTGGAATACAAGTAATTAGCTTAAAATCTTAGGTGATATGACAAACTAATTTGAGAACTTGACATTAGAGTTGTTCGCTGCATAAGTTTTATGTTGTTTACTCCCTCGTTCTATAATGTTTTTCAATTTTCAGTATACGCGGTCTCCAATGCGCTACTTTGACCATTAATAATTTTAATTTTACATTAGTTAAAAATAATAAAATTTGATATTTAGAATATTTATATCGAAAGGAATTACTCACTAGCCACTCTGTCCCAAACGAAATTTTAGGTGATAAGTGGTTGTTTGGTTATCAATTGTTATTTTATTGAAAAAGTATATGTGATAGGAGTTAGGGGGTATTTTTTTAATTGAATGAGAGAGAGTGCGGGGACAAAAAAAAATTAGTTGGAAGAAAGATACAATATAATAATTGTAGGGTCGTTTCTAATTTAAAAGTGTAACAACTAATCTAAGACAGATGAAAAAGGAAAGTGTAACAAGTAATATGTGATGGAGGGAGTACAAGTTAATTATTTTTCTATTTACACTACTAACTACGGTAAATATTTTTAAATTTTGACTACTCCCTCTGTCCCTAATACTCGCTCTGCGTTCCTTATAACGACGTCCCTTAATACTCGCCCAATTTCAATAAATGACATACTTTTACTAATATTATACCATTTCTCTCAATTAATCAAGGATCCACTTATATTCCTACTTTCTAAAAAAAACATTTAAAAATTCAACCCCTCAATCATCCCTTAAAATTTTTTGACACATTCCCTACTAACTATATTAAAAAAAAAATACTTCACTATCAACTACCACCTAATAAATTAATAAATCAAATAAATTATCTAAAACTACGTGCCGGTTAAACCGAGGCGAACAATAACGGACAGAGATAATATATCAATACTCCCTCCGTCCCTTAATACTCGCACTGTTTTGATCGGTGCGGAGTTTAAGACACTTGAATTGACTTATTAATTTAATTGGTGGTGGTAGTTGATAGTGGGGGATTTTTTTTAATATAGTTAGTGGAAAATGTGCAGGGGTAGTGGGGTGTGAATTTTTAAATGATTTTTTTGTAGGTAGTGAATTAGTAGGTAAGTGTGAGAAATAATATAATATTGATAAAAAGTTTTTATTTATAAAAACGGTGCAAGTATTAAGGGATGGTCCGGAAAAAAACGATGTGAGTATTAATGGACTGAGGGAGTAGTAAATACGGCCAACATTATAAAACGGAGCGAGTATAAATGTATAATCTATAAAATGAAAAAATGGGACCAAATTAAAAAAAAAAAAAATACGGACCCAAGAAAGAGTGTGCGCACGCTTTGTCTCTCATTTTTCATTACGTAACCCCATGTGCTCTATCTTTAGCTTCCCCCTTACATGTGCACTTGTCCCTTGTTCTTGTTATCGTTTCCCTCTTCCACCTTTTCTTTTCCTTTTCTCTCCTTTTTCCTTTTATTTATTTATTTATTAAATATTATTATGATAATCTTCTACAACCTTGTTTTACTTCGTATGTTATTTTCACTTTTGTGACTAAAGTTATGATTTTGGTATATTGATTGTCTCCTCGATTTGGATCATTGTTACTTAGTTACTTGAAGATTCCCTTTTTATTAGTGTATTTGGTTGTCATGGTTTAATCATAGTCATACTCTGCTCTTTTGGATTGAATGTATCTAAACGAAATGAATTGAACTCATTAAGCTTGTACTGATCGTTTATATCTATTTATAGCATTAAATTGAATCAAATTGAATCAAATTGAATTGAGTACAAACTAATCTAAAGTGTGCTTTGATTAAACCAAACTTAGAACAAACTTATCTGATTTGATGAATTGATTGGAGAACAATTTTTGCCTCGTGGATACCCACTGTCCTAAAAGAAGATTATGCACTGCCTCCCGGTGCTGCGGTCTCCCTCCAGGATTAGCGCAACGGCGACTCTGTGTGCACTCACAAAACCGGAAGGCTGTAACGGACGTAATTAATAATAATTAATTTAACGGTTGCGTAATTAATACAGATTCCCCTAACAAAGACTTAACCAAAACAGTCAGGTACCAAAAAGAATAGGTTGGCCCACAAAATTCACCCCACCCCACGCCCGCATTCCCAAGAGCCCACGGCCCACGGCCTGAGGTCCGACCCGACCCGACCACTCTCACACTTTCTTAAAAAGAGTTACACCCATTCCCCAATTAATAAACAAAGAATATGGAGGAGTTTTTCCAATGTGGGACTCTCTTATTTTACACTCTTTCCTTTGTGTTCCCAAGGAGAATTTCCAACAATCCCTCATAGGTTCGAAGATGTGGAAAAGAAAGAAAGAAGAAAAGGATATTGGTTTTGGGAAAAACAAAACAATTGAATAGGTGTTAATGTCTTTCGACTTGAATTAACACTTAGTGACATTTAAGCTATGATCTCTTTCCTACCAAGTGACTTTTGTATTGAGATAGGGAGTTAGAAATGTTAGGTTATGATACATATGACAATTCATGAATCATGCGGAAACAACCATTAAGCAAGGAATACATATTATTTACACATAATCATTTAGCATAGTTTAGATGCATACTCTTTGTTGCGTGCCTTCCCTAGCTGCGCCCGAACCGAACAAGAACAAGTCTTTAGGACTCCAAGTGTCGTCCCTCCGTAGATAGTCCACAGCACGTCCGGATCCGCCTTCAGATTGACCAACTAGAATCGCCCTTAAGGTACTATTATTTTTCGGCACTTTTAGGCAAATGTGTGACTGAATTTTTCTCTCAAAAACTCACTTTGAATACTTGAAAACTCGTTGTAAATATGTGACCCTAGGCACTTATTTATAGAGTTTATGGAAAGGAATTATAATCCTATTAGAATACAAATCTATTTAATTATAACCCTACTAGGATTCTAATTAAACAAAGTTTATCTATTAGGATTAGATTTAATCATATTACGAATCCCGGTAGCCTTAGGATTCCGAGTAACACACACGAGTGGCGCACAAGCACTGCACGCCCGTACGCAGGCCTTGCGGCCCACGCCGAGCGCACAGCGCAAGGCCCACTGTCGCAGCCTTGTCCGCGCGCGCGCCCAAGCTACGGCTGGGCCTGGCTTTTGCGCTGGGCCTGGTCGTATGCTTGGCGTGTGGTTGTTGCGCTTGGCTTGCTGGGCGATGGCCCGGCTTCGTGCTGGGCCTTCGTCTGGCAGGCCTCGTCCGATGCTAATTCGTACGATACGCTTCCGATTAAATTCTCGATTCCGGAATTCATTTCCGATACGAACAATATTTAATATTTCCGATTCCGGAATTAATTTCCGTTTCGAAAAAATATTTAATATTTCCGTTTCCGGAATTATTTTCCGATTCCGATAATATTTCCGATTCTGACAATATTTCCGTTTCCGGCAATATTTCCGATTCCGGCAATATTTCCATTTCCGATAATATTTTCCGATACGTACCATGTTTCCGTTTCCGGCAACATCTACGTCTTGGATAATATTTATATTTCCGATACGATCCATATTTCCGTTTCCGGCAATATCATCGTTTCCGGAGTATCCTTTTCTTGCCTGTGACGATCTCAGCTCCCACTGAAACCAAGATCCGTCGATTCCGAATATCCATAGATGGAGTATTTAATGCCATTAAATACTTGATCCGTTTACGTACTATTTGTGTGACCCTACGGGTTCAGTCAAGAGTAAGTTGTGGATTAATATCATTAATTCCACTTGAACTGAAGCGGCCTCTAGCTAGGCATTCAGCTCACTTGATCTCACTGAATTATTAACTTGTTAATTAATACTGAACCGCATTTATTAGACTTAACATTGAATGCATACTTGGACCAAGGGCATTATTTCCTTCAGTCTCCCACTTGTCCTTAGGGACAAGTGTGCATTTCCTAATTCCTTTGTCGCTTGATGCTTGCTCTTGAACATAAGGTAAGAGTTGTCATCCTTATTATGTCCAGAGGTGTTCCTCGGTTTCAGAGTTCAACTGATCAAATAAACAGATAATCATAGCCTATGATTCATCCGAGCACGGCCATGCATTTCACAGTTTCTAGCTCTCCGAGTGGCCTTGTACAACTTTTAAGCATCTCATCCCGATTTATGGGAGGACAATCCCAATCTTGCGATCTTGAGATTAGACTTCGTTTGATAGGTGATTACCTGAGCGTTGCCTTTATAGCCTCCTTTTACGGTGCGACGGTTGGTCAACGTCAAAGTAACCAGTTCTCAAACAAGTAATCTCAAATCACTCAGGTATTGAGGATTTAGTGTCTAATAATTTTAATGAAATTTACTTATGACAGATTTTCATCTCTTACAGTAAAGTTTCATAGGTCTTGTCCGATACTAGTCTTCACAAAGTAAGTATCTATGCAAATGATTATGACATTGCCATGTCCACATAGTTCAAGAAACAGAACTACTAGTCATCTTGCATTCTAATCGTCTAACGTTTTCTATGCGTCTAATTTTATAGAAAACTCCGACTAGGGACCATTTTTAACCTTTGACATTCAAGTTCACTTGATAGACATTTCTTAGTCACAGGACTGGTCTTGACAGTCTATCTTGAATATATTGTCAAATTGAAGGGACTCATCATTTAATAAACCACAAATTAAATGGAAAAACGAATTCTTTTCATTTATTGTGAATGATTAACCAATAATGTTTTACAAAGATTTAAACTCTAAAACTTTAAAACATTAAACAGAGACATCAAAGCCATTCTCCAATATGCTTGATTCCCATAGCTGCAGTGTGCGAGTTGTGCTTCGCCTGCGGCAGAGGTTTAGTCAATGGATCTGATATGTTGTCATCAGTTCCAATTTTGCTTATCTCGACTTCTTTTCTTTCAACGAACTCTCGTAGAAGGTGAAATCTACGAAGTACATGCTTGACTCTCAGGTGGTGTCTAGGCTCCTTTGCCTGTGCAATAGCTCCGTTATTATCACAATACAGGGCTATTGGTCCTTTAATGGAGGGGACTACACCAAGTTCACCTATGAACTTCCTTAGTCATATAGCTTCCTTTGCTGCTTCATGTGCAGCAATGTACTCCGCTTCAGTTGTAGAATCCGCAATGGTGCTTTGCTTAGCACTTTTCCAGCTTACTGCTCCTCTGTTGAGGCAGAAGACAAACCCAGACTGTGATCTGAAATCATCTTTGTCGGTTTGGAAACTTGCGTCCGTATAGCCTTTAACAATTAATTCATCATCTCCACCATAGACCAGGAAGTCATCTTTGTGCTTTTTCAGGTACTTCAGAATATTCTTGGCAGCAGTCCAATGCGCCTCTCCTGGATCTGACTGGTATCTGCTCGTAGCACTGAGTGCGTACGCAACATCCGGGCGTGTACATATCATAGCATACATTATTGAACCAATCAATGATGCATATGGAATCCCATTCATTCGTCTACGCTCATCAAGTGTTTTTGGGCACTGATTCTTGCTTAGAGTCATTCCATGAGACATGGGTAGGTAGCCTCGCTTGGAGTCCGCCATCTTGAACCTATCAAGCACCTTATTGATATAAGTGCTTTGACTAAGTCCAATCATCCTTTTAGATCTATCTCTGTAAATCTTGATGCCCAATATGTACTGTGCTTCTCCTAGATCTTTCATCGAAAAACATTTCCCAAGCCAAATCTTGACAGAGTTCAACATAGGAATGTCATTTCCGATAAGTAATATGTCGTCGACATATAATACTAGGAAAGAAATTTTATTCCCACTAACCTTCTTGTATACACAAGATTCGTCTGCGTTCTTGATGAAACCAAAGTCACTGACTGCTTCATCAAAACGTATATTCCAGCTCCTGGATGCCTGCTTCAATCCGTAGATTGACTTCTTTAGCTTGCATACCTTTTTAGCATTCTTTGGATCCTCAAAACCTTCAGGTTGTGTCATAAACACAGTTTCTGTTAAAATGCCGTTTAAGAAAGCAGTTTTGACATCCATCTGCCATATTTCGTAATCGTAATATGCAGCGATTGCTAACATTATCCGAATAGACTTTAGCATTGCAACTGGTGAAAAGGTTTCATCGTAATCCACACCGTGGACTTGCCTGTAACCTTTTGCAACCAATCTAGCTTTGAAAACTTCAAGTTTCCCATCCTTGTCCTTTTTCAGTTTGAAAACCCATTTGCTTCCAATTGCTTGGTAGCCATCTGGCAAATCGACCAAATCCCATACTTTGTTTTCAGACATGGAGTCTAATTCAGATTGCATGGCTTCTTGCCATTGCTTGGAGCTAGGGCTCGTCATAGCTTGTTTGTAAGTCGCAGGTTCATCACTTTCAAGTAATAGAACGTCATAGCTCTCGTTCGTCAAAATACCTAAGTACCTTTCCGGTTTAGATCTATATCTTTGCGATCTACGCGGGGTAACATTTCTAGTTTGACCATGATTATCACCAGATTCTTCTAAAGATCTCTGAGTTTCATCCTGAATGTCATCTTGAGCATTCTCTAGAGTTTGTTGTTCGACACGAATTTCTTCGAGGTCTACTTTTCTCCCACTTGTCATTTTGGAAATGTAATCTTTCTCCAAAAAGACACCATCTCGAGCAACAAACACCTTGTTCTCAGATGTATTGTAGAAGTAATACCCCTTTGTTTCCTTTGGATTGCCCACGAGGATACATTTGTCAGATTTTGGATGAAGTTTGTCTGAAATTAATCGTTTGACGTATACTTCACATCCCCAAATCTTAAGAAAAGACACATTTGGAGGCTTTCCAAACCATAATTCGTATGGAGTCTTTTCGACAGCTTTCGACGGAGCTCTATTTATAGTGAGTGCAGCTGTATTTAGTGCATGTCCCCAAAATTCTAATGGAAGTTTGGCCTGACCCATCATTGACCTGACCATGTCTAGCAAGGTTCTGTTCCTCCGTTCCGACACACCGTTCCATTGTGGTGTTCCAGGAGGAGTCAATTCTGATAGAATTCCACATTCTTTCAGATGGTCATCAAATTCATAGCTCAGATATTCACCGCCTCTATCAGACCGCAGTGCCTTAATCTTCTTGCCTAATTGATTCTCTACTTCACTCTGAAATTCCTTGAATTTGTCAAAGGATTCAGACTTATGCTTCATTAGGTAGACATAACCATATCTACTGAAGTCATCAGTGAAAGTGATAAAGTAGCTGAAACCACCTCTAGCATTTGTACTCATTGGTCCACATACATCTGTATGGATTAAACCCAATAGTTCATTTGCTCTTTCTCCAACTTTAGAGAAAGGTTGCTTTGTCATTTTGCCAAGTAAACATGATTCGCATTTACCATAATCCTCTAAGTCAAATGGTTCTAGAATTCCTTCCTTTTGAAGTCTTTCTAAGCGTTTCAAGTTTATATGGCCTAATCGACAATGCCACAGATAGGTGAGATCTGAATCATCCTTTTTGGCCTTTTTGGTATTTATGTTATATACTTGTTTGTCGTGATCTAATAAATAAAGTCCATTGACTAATCTAGCAGATCCATAAAACATCTCTTTAAAATAAAACGAACAACTATTGTCTTTTATTAAAAAGGAAAATCCCTTAGCATCTAAGCAAGAAACTGAAATGATGTTTTTAGTAAGACTTGGAACATGGAAACATTCTTCCAGTTCCAAAACTAGCCCGGAGGGCAACGACAAATAGTAAGTTCCTACAGCTAATGCAGCAATCCGTGCTCCATTTCCCACTCGTAGGTCGACTTCACCCTTGCTTAACTTTCTACTTCTTCTTAGTCCCTGTGGATTGGAACATAAGTGTGAGCCACAACCTGTATCTAATACCCAAGAAGTTGAATTAGCAAGTATACAGTCTATAACGAAAATACCTGAAGATGGAACGACTGTTCCGTTCTTCTGATCTTCCTTTAGCTTCAAGCAATCTCTCTTCCAATGCCCCTTCTTCTTGCAGTAGAAGCATTCGGATTCAGAAGTGGGTTGACTGACCTTCCTCTTTACAGATTTGGCGCCAGTTTGCTTAGTTGGGCTGGCCTTGTTGCCACCTTTCTTAGCATTCCTCTTCTTTCCAGATTTCTTGAACTTGCCCCCACGCACCATAAGCACATCCTGCTTATCACTTTTGAGCGTCTTTTCAGCGGTCTTCAGCATACCGTGAAGCTCAGTGAGCGTTTTGTCCAGACTATTCATACTGTAGTTCAGTTTGAACTGATCATACCCGCTATGAAGAGAATGGAGGATGGTGTCTATAGCCATTTCCTGAGAAAATTGATGATCTAGCCGACTCATATTCTCAATGAGTCCAATCATTTTGAGAACATGTGGACTTACGGGCTCGCCTTTCTTAAGCTTTGTCTCAAGAATTTGCCTATGAGTCTCGAATCTTTCGACTCGAGCCAGATCTTGGAACATGTTCTTCAACTCACTGATGATTGTGAAAGCATCTGAGTTGATGAACGTTTTCTGCAGATCCGCACTCATGATGGCGAGCATTAGACATTTCACATCCTTGTTGGCATCAATCCAACGATTGAGGGCTGCCTGAGTGACCCCGTCGCCTGCGGCTTCGGGCATCGCCTCTTCTAGGACATACTCCTTTTCTTCCTGCATAAGAACTATTTGCAAGTTCCTTTGCCAGTCAAGGAAGTTTTTCCCGTTCTGTTAGGTTATGATACATATGACAATTCATAAATCATGCGGAAAAACCATTTAGCCAGGAATACATATTATTTACACATAATCATATAGCATAGTTTAGATGCATACTCTTTGTTGCGTGCATTCCCTAGCTGCGCCCGAACCGAACAAGAACAAGTCTTTAGGACTCCAAGTGTCGTCCCTCCGTAGATAGTCCACAGCACGTCCGGATCCGCCTTAAGATTGACCAACTAGAATCGCCCTTAAGGTACTAATAATTTCGGCACTTTTAGGCAAGATATGTGACTGAATTTTTCTCTCAAAAACTCACTTTGAATACTTGAAAACTCGTTATAAATTGTGAACCCAGGCCACATATTTATAGGGGTATGGAAAGAGAATTGGAATCCTATTAGGATACGAATTAATTAAATTAGAATCCTAATGAAACTCTTATTTAATTAATTTATCAAATAGGATCAGGAATTTAATCATTAAACGAATCCTGTACGTTTTAGGTTTCGTATGTGAACACAAACACACACGCACGCACAGCAGCCCACGAGGGGCCCCATGCGCGCGCGCGCACAGCCCGAGCAACGTAGCCCACGACTGCCGCAGCCTTGGGCGCGCGCTGGGCCTGCCTTGCGGTGGGCCTGGCGCAGCCTTGGGCTGGCGTGTTGTGGCGCGCGTTTCCTTTGCTGGACGTGGGCCTGGCTTCGTGCTGGGCCTTCGTCTAGCAAGCTCGTCCGATGCTAATTCGTACGACGCGCTTCCGATTAATTTCCCGATTCCAGAATTCATTTCCGATACGAACAATATTCAACATTTCCGATTCCGGAATCAATTTCCGTTTCGAACAAATATTTAATATTTCCGTTTCCGGAATTATTTTCGGATTCCGATAATATTTCCGATTCTGACAATATTTCCGTTTCCGGCAATATTTCCGATTCCGGCAATATTTCCATTTCCAATAATATTTTCCGATACGTACCATGTTTCCGTTTCCGGCAACATCTACGACTTGGATAATATTTATATTTCCGATACGATCCATATTTCCGTTTCCGGCAATATCATCGTTTCCGGAGTATTCATTTCTTGCCTGTGACGATCTCAGCTCCCACTGAAACCAAGATCCGTCGATTCCGAATATCCATAGATGGAGTATTTAATGCCATTAAATACTTGATCCGTTTACATACTATTTGTGTGACCCTACGGGTTCAGTTAAGAGTAAGCTGTGGATTAATATCATTAATTCCACTTAAACTGAAGCGGCCTCTAGCTAGGCATTCAGCTCACTTGATCTCACTGAATTATTAACTTGTTTAATTAATACTGAACCGCATTTATTAGACTTAACATTAAATGCATACTTGGACCAAGGGCATTATTTCCTTCAGTCTCCCACTTGTCCTTAGGGACAAGTGTGCATTTCCTAATTCCTTTGTCGCTCGATGCTTGCTCTTGAACATAAGGTAAGAGTTGTCATCCTTATTATGTCTAGAGGTGTTCCTCGGTTTCAGAGTTCAACTGATCAAATAAACAGATAATCATACTCTATGATTCATCCGAGCACGACCATGCATTTCACAGTTTCTAGCTCTCCGAGTGGCCTTGTACAACTTTTAAGCATCTCATCCCGATTTATGGGAGGACAATCCCAATCTTGCGATCTTGAGATTAGACTTCGTTTGATAGGTGATTACCTGAGCGTTGCCTTTATAGCCTCCTTTTACGGTGCGACGGTTGGTCAACGTCAAAGCAACCAGTTCTCAAACAAGTAATCTCAAATCACTCAGGTATTGAGGATTTAGTTGTTAGGTTATGATACATATGACATTACATAGATCATGCGGAAACAACCATTAACCCAGGACAACATATTATTTACACATAATCATATAGCATAATTTAGATGCATACTCTTTGTTGCGTGCCCTCCCTAGCTGCGCCCGAACCGAACAAGAACAAGTCTTTAGGACTCCAAGTGTCGTCCCTCCGTAGATAGTCCACAGCACGTCCGGATCCGCCTTAAGATTGACCAACTAGAATCGCCCTTAAGGTACTAGAAAATTTCGGCACTTTATGAGCAAGACGTGTGTTTTAATTTTCTCTCAAAAAACTCACTTTTGAATACTTTTAAACTTGTGTATAAATTATGACCCCTAGGCCTTTATTTATAGAGTTATGGAAAAGGAATCGTAATCCTAGTAGGATACGAATTAATTGAAATTAGAATCCTACATGAATTCTATTTAATTAATTTATCCAATTAGGAATAGAAATTTAATCATACACTGACTCTTGTAGATTTAGGAATCACGCATGAGCACAAACTCACACACACACGGCAGCCTCAAGGGCTGCCCATGCGCGTGCGAGCAGCAGCCCACGCAGCGCGGCCCACGCAACGGTGGCCTTGGCGCGCGCTGGGCCTGCCTTGTGGTAGGCCTGGGCGCTGCCTTGGCTGGGCTTGTGGCGCGCGCGTGCTTGCTGGGCGATGGCCCGGCTTCGTGCTGGGCCTTCGTCCGGCAGGCCTCGTCCGATGCTAATTCGTACGATACGCTTCCGATTAAATTTCCAGTTCCGGAATTTATTTCCGATACGAACAATATTTAATATTTCCGATTCCGGAATTAATTTCCGTTTCGAACAAATATTTAATATTTCCGTTTCCGGAATTATTTTCCGATTCCGGTAATATTTCCGATTCTGACAATATTTCCGTTTCCGGCAATATTTCCGATTCTGGTAATATTTCCATTTCCAATAATATTTTCCGATACGTACCATGTTTCCGTTTCCGGCAACATCTACGACTTGGATAATATTCATATTTCCGATACGATCCATATTTCCGTTTCCGGCAATATCATCGTTTCCGGAGTATTCATTTCTTGCCTGTGACGATCTTAGCTCCCACTGAAACCAAGATCCGTCGGTTCCGAATATTCATAGATGGAGTATTTAATGCCATTAAATACTTGATCCGTTTACGTACTATTTGTGTGACCCTACGGGTTCAGTCAAGAGTAAGCTGTGGATTAATATCATTAATTCCACTTGAACTGAAGCGGCCTCTAGCTAGGCATTCAGCTCACTTGATCTCACTGAATTATTAACTTGTTAATTAATACTGAACCGCATTTATTAGACTTAACATAGAATGCATACTTGGACCAAGGGCATTATTTCCTTCAGTCTCCCACTTGTCCTTAGGGACAAGTGTGCATTTCCTAATTCCTTTGTCGCTCGATGCTTGCTCTTGAACATAAGGTAAGAGTTGTCATCCTTATTATGTCCAGAGGTGTTCCTCGGTTTCAGAGTTCAACTGATCAAATAAACAGATAATCATAGCCTATGATTCATCCGAGCACGGCCATGCATTTCACAGTTTCTAGCTCTCCGAGTGGCCTTGTACAACTTTTAAGCATCTCATCCCGATTTATGGGAGGACAATCCCAATCTTGCGATCTTGAGATTAGACTTCGTTTGATAGGTGATTACCTGAGCGTTGCCTTTATAGCCTCCTTTTACGGTGCGACGGTTGGTCAACGTCAAAGCAACCAGTTCTCAAACAAGTAATCTCAAATCACTCAGGTATTGAGGATTTAGTGTCTAATAATTTAATGAAATTTACTTATGACAGACTTTCATCTCTTACAGTAAAGTTTCATAGGTCTTGTCCGATACTAGTCTTCCCAAAGTAAGTATCTATGCAAATGATTATGACATTGCCATGTCCACATAGTTTAAGAAACAGAACTACTAGTCATCTTGCATTCTAATCGTCTAACGTTTTCTATGCGTCCAATTTTATAGAAAACTCCGATTAGGGACCATTTTCAACCTTTGACATTCAAGTTCACTTGATAGACATTTCTTAGTCACAGGACTGGTCCTGACAGTCTATCTTGAATATATCGTCAAGTTGAAGGGACTCATCATTTAATAAACCACAAATTAAATGGAAAAATGAATTCCTTTCATTTATTGTGAATGATTAACCAATAATGTTTTACAAAGATTTAAACTCTAAAACTTTAAAACATTAAACAGAGACATCAAAGCCATTCTCCAATATGCTTGATTCCCATAGCTGCAGTGTGCGAGTTGTGCTTCGCTTGCGGCAGAGGTTTAGTTAATGGATCTGATATGTTGTCATCAGTTCCAATTTTGCTTATCTCGACTTCTTTTCTTTCAACGAACTCTCGTAGAAGGTGAAATCTACGAAGTACATGCTTGACTCTCTGGTGGTGTCTAGGCTCTTTTGCCTGTGCAATAGCTCCGTTATTATCACAATACAGGGCTATTGGTCCTTTAATGGAGGGGACTACACCAAGTTCTCCTATGAACTTCCTTAGCCATATAGCTTCCTTTGCTGCTTCATATGCAGCAATGTACTCCGCTTCAGTTGTAGAATCCGCAATGGTGCTTTGCTTAGCACTTTTCCAGCTTACTGCTCCTCCGTTGAGGCAGAAGACAAACCCAGACTGTGATCTGAAATCATCTTTGTCGGTTTGGAAACTTGCGTCCGTATAGCCTTTAACAATTAATTCATCATCTCCACCATAGACCAGGAAGTCATCTTTGTGCCTTTTCAGGTACTTCAGAATGTTCTTGGCAGCAGTCCAATGCGCCTCTCCTGGGTCTGACTGGTATCTGCTCGTAGCACTGAGTGCGTACGCAACATCCGGGCGTGTACATATCATAGCATACATTATTGAACCAATCAATGATGCATATGGAATCCCATTCATTCGTCTACGCTCATCAAGTGTTTTTGGGCACTGAGTCTTGCTTAGAGTCATTCCATGAGACATGGGTAGGTAGCCTCGCTTGGAGTCCGCCATCTTGAACCTATCAAGCACCTTATTAATATAAGTGCTTTGACTAAGTCCAATCATCTTTTTAGATCTATCTCTGTAAATCTTGATGCCCAATATGTACTGTGCTTCTCCTAGATCCTTCATCGAAAAACATTTCCCAAGCCAAATCTTGACAGAGTTCAACATAGGAATGTCATTTCCGATAAGCAATATGTCGTCGACATATAATACTAGGAAAGCAATTTTGCTCCCACTGACCTTCTTGTATACACAAGATTCGTCCGCGTTCTTGATGAAACCAAAGTCACTGACTGCTTCATCAAAACGTATATTCCAGCTCCTGGATGCCTGCTTCAACCCGTAGATTGACTTCTTTAGCTTGCATACCTTTTTAGCATTCTTTGGATCCTCAAAACCTTCAGGCTGTGTCATAAACACAGTTTCTGTTAAAACGCCGTTTAAGAAAGCAGTTTTGACATCCATCTGCCATATTTCGTAATCGTAATATGCAGCGATTGCTAACATTATTCGAATAGACTTTAGCATTGCAACTGGTGAAAAGGTTTCATCGTAATCCACACCGTGGACTTGCCTGTAACCTTTTGCAACCAATCTAGCTTTGAAAACTTCAAGTTTCCCATCCTTGTCCTTTTTCAGTTTGAAAACCCATTTGCTTCCAATGGCTTGGTAGCCATCTGGCAAATCGACCAAATCCCATACTTGGTTTTCAGACATGGAGTCTAATTCAGATTGCATGGCTTCTTGCCACTGCTTGGAGCTAGGGCTCGTCATAGCTTGCTTGTAAGTCGCAGGTTCATCACTTTCAAGTAATAGAACGTCATAGCTCTCGTTCGTCAAAATACCTAAGTACCTTTCCGGTTGAGATCTATATCTTTGCGATCTACGCGGGGTAACATTTCTAGATTGACCATGATTCTCACCAGATTCTTCTAAAGATCTCTGAGTTTCATCCTGAATGTCATCTTGAGCATTCTCTAGAGTTTGTTGTTCGACTCGAATTTCTTCGAGGTCTACTTTTCTCCCACTTGTCATTTTGGAAATGTGATCCTTCTCCAAAAAGACACCATCTCGAGCAACAAACACTTTGTTCTCAGATGTATTGTAGAAGTAATACCCCTTTGTTTCCTTTGGATAGCCCACAAGGATACATTTGTCAGATTTTGGATGAAGTTTGTCTGAAATTAATCGTTTGACGTATACTTCACATCCCCAAATCTTAAGAAAAGACACATTTGGAGGCTTTCCAAACCCATAATTCGTATGGAGTCTTTTCGACAGCTTTAGACGGAGCTCTATTTATAGTGAGTGCAGCTGTATTTAGTGCATGTCCCCAAAATTCTAATGGAAGTTCGGCCTGACCCATCATTGACCTGACCATGTCTAGCAAGGTTCTGTTCCTCCGTTCTGACACACCGTTCCATTGTGGTGTTCCAGGAGGAGTCAATTCTGATAGAATTCCACATTCTTTCAGATGGTCATCAAATTCATAGCTCAGATATTCACCGCCTCTATCAGACCGCAGTGCCTTAATCTTCTTGCCTAATTGATTCTCTACTTCACTCTGAAATTCCTTGAATTTGTCAAAGGATTCAGACTTATGCTTCATTAGGTAGACATAACCATACCTACTGAAGTCATCAGTGAAAGTGATAAAGTAGCTGAAACCACCTCTAGCATTTGTACTCATTGGTCCACATACATCTGTATGGATTAAACCCAATAGTTCATTTGCTCTTTCTCCAACTTTAGAGAAAGGTTGCTTTGTCATTTTGCCAAGTAAACATGATTCGCATTTACCATAATCCTCTAAGTCAAATGGTTCTAGAATTCCTTCCCTTTGAAGTCTTTCTAAGCGTTTCAAGTTTATATGGCCTAATCGACAATGCCACAGATAGGTGAGATCTGAATCATCCTTTTTGGCCTTTTTGGTATTTATGTTATATACTTGTTTGTCGTGATCTAATAAATAAAGTCCATTGACTAATCTAGCAGATCCATAAAACATCTCTTTAAAATAAAACGAACAACTATTGTCTTTTATTATAAAGGAATATCCCTTAGCATCTAAGCAAGAAACTGAAATGATGTTTTTAGTAAGACTTGGAACATGGAAACATTCTTCCAGTTCCAAAACTAGCCCGGAGGGCAACGACAAATAGTAAGTTCCTACGGCTAATGCAGCAATCCGTGCTCCATTTCCCACTCGTAGGTCGACTTCACCCTTGCTTAACTTTCTACTTCTTCTTAGTCCCTGTGGATTGGAACATAAGTGTGAGCCACAACCTGTATCTAATACCCAAGAAGTTGAATTAGCAAGTATACAGTCTATAACGAAAATACCTGAAGATGGAACGACTGTTCCGTTCTTCTGATCTTCCTTTAGCTTTGGACATTCTCTTTTGTAATGGCCTATTCCATCACAATAAAGACAGCTTGATGTGGACTTGTCCTGCTTTGATTTAGCATTGCCCTTGGACTTTCCACCTTTCTTGAATGGTCTCTTTCTAGCCTTGAGTAAATCTTTGGCTTCACAGTCCAGTACTATTTCAGCCTTTCTGACAAGGTGAATAAATTCTGCAACTGTTTCTTCTCTTGGTTCACTTAGGTATTGTTGCTTGAAGCGACCAAACCCACTGTGTAGTGAATTGAGCAAGACAGAGACTGCCATCCTTTCGCTTATTGGTGTTCCTAGTAGACTTAGGCGATCAAAATATGAACACATAAGATCCACATGGAACCTCAGTGGGACGCCTACCCTCTGTTTAGTGCGAAGGAGCTGAACATGTGTTTCTTGGACCTCCATCCTATAACACCTGTTGGGAGAACTAACCTTTAGCCCAGACATTGATTCAATCAACTCATGGACGTTCAGGTCCCTGTCCTCCGTACTTCCACGACAGATATCCCTCAGATTCTTGATGAGCGTAAAAGGTTCATAGGCTACAAACCTTCTAGCCCAATCATCAGGGATATTGTTCAGCATGAGACTCATAACCTTTTTGAGATCCGCATCCCAGGCGTAAAATCTCTCAGGGGTCATGTCTCTGGCATAGTAGCTTGGCATGGGATGTGATAGTATATACTCAAGTCCATTGAGTTTGACTATTTCAACTAGCTTAGCTTCCCATTCAAGAAAATTTGTCAGGTTCAGCTTGACCATAAGCTCAGAACCCATGATGATGTTTTGATTGTTGTTTGCCATATTAAAACTACAATTGAAAAGAATAAACAAATAAATAACCATTCACAGTTTCTCTTAATAAACTTAAATTCTAGCATACATGCATAATTCAATGTTTATTAAGCATTTTATTCAAGTTATGTGTTCCGGCAGGTGTGAATAAAATGATTCCAAGATCCTAAAATCATTGAAGAACTAAGCACAGTTTGTCGACTTAATCCTAGAACATCTTAGGTAAGCAAAAGCCTTTTGCTAATAGTCTAGAAACTATTCTTGGTTGATAGGTACGTCTAAGAACTTATTAGGTAAACCTATCGAATTTGCCACGACATAAAAGGACTCCTTACTTATATCGTTGAGTTTCACCAAAACTAACATGTACTCACAATTATTTGTGTACCTTGCCCCTTTAGGACCAATAAGTAACACCTCGCTGAGCGAAAACTATTACTAGATTGATGTAAAGGATATCCAAGCAAGTGTATATTTTGGCATGGCACCTTTTAACTCAATTTTTAAGTTTGGAACTTAAGGCTCTTACTATGTTGGTTAGATTTTAAGTGAACTAAAATCCTTAATCATGCAACATAATCAAGCTTTTGATCTCATGCATTTTAAGACATATTTAAAGCAATAAATAACTTAAAACATGCATAAGATATTTGTGATCTAGTATGGCCCGACTTCATCTTGAAGCTTTGACTTCAAAGTCCGTCTTGAAAATCTCCGTGGGAGGCACCATTTTTCTTCAAATAGGATAAGCTATAACTAATTACAACTATTTGATGGTTCGCAGACCATATTTGAATTGAAAAATAACTTTGGTACTTTAGACCAATTACATTCAAATTAATGGTACGCAGACCATATTTTCTATCCTATTTGGGCCATACTAGTCACTTCATAACCTGCAAAACAGTACATATACAATATATACCATTCACCCATTCATTATCATGAATGGCCCACATAGCTGGTTAGTAAAACACATTATGCATCACGTAAACATTTGCAGCAATTAATCAAGGGCACCAATAATCTACCAATTATTCAGTCCTTATTAATTCTAATCAAGTTGTTTTAACGTTAAGGATTTGTAGACCTAATCAAGAGTTTATGACTAAAAAGCGCTCCCACTTAAACCAATAAATTCATATGCTTTACCAATTTTAAACATAAAAATGTATTTCTAGTCCAACCGGAAACATACAAATTTAATTAAAATTTAAAGCTCATATCAATTTATAATTGAATCCAAAAATTTAATTTAATTTCAGTCGTATTTAAATTAATTCATGATTTTAATTTTAGTAAAATAATTAGAATAAATAACATTTATTATAATTATAATATTCAAAATTAAAATCCAAGAAAATAATTCAAATTATTAATTTTAAAATTAATTAAAATTACGTGAACTGAAATTTTCAAATTAAACATTCAAAACGATCTAATCGTAACGCAAACACCCTACGCGTTGCATGCCCATGGACCGTACGCACACAGCCATTGCTGGCCATGTGCGCGCAGCCCATGCGCTCGTCGCATAGCTGCTGCTTCCCTATCGCAAGCCTCCGCACACATCGTGCTCGCTGCGCGCGCCAGCGCTCATCGCACGCGAGCTATCGCTCGCAGTGCGCGCGCGCGACATCGCTCGCTGGGCGCGCGACATCGCTCGCTGGGCGCGCGAGCCATCGCTCGCTGGGCGCGCGACATCGCTCGCTGTGCGCGCGAGCCATCGCTCGCTGGCGCGAGCCATCGCTCGCTGGCGCGCGAGTGATGCTGGGCGCAGCGCTCGTGGCACGCGAGCTTGCGCTCGCTGCGCGCGAGGCTGCGCGCTCTTGTGCGAGGCAGCGCGCGCTGTGGCGCAGCTCGCTTGCTGCCCACACGCGACTGCCTTGGCTCGCCCTTCGCCCATGCCCATTCGTTCATTGCTCGTGGCACACGACACAAGGCAGGGCTGCTGCCTTGTGCTCGTGCACTACGCCCTTGCTCATTGCATTCGTGCCGCACGGGCGACGAGCTCCCTTGCTCGTCGTCGCATGCCCGCATTATACAACACCCCTTAAGGGTAACACGAAGCGTCCATTGCTTCGTGCGTGCAAGTTATATGAACGAATCGCATAAAAATTTAAAATTTATATTTAAAATTAATGACAAATTAATAAATATTATTAATTTCATAATTTTAGGGCGAAAAAATCGAAAATTTATTATCCAATTGATTTCCGATTGTTATGGATTCAAGTCTAGGTCATAAAAATTTAAAATTTATCGTAAATTTACAATTTTTATGGTGGTTTTTAATCATAGGTTTCTAATTAAATTACAATTAATTATGAAAATCAAATTAATTCTAAATTATTCTAATTTTCAACAAATTAATCATAATTACAAATTAGATTGCATAATTAACAAGACTAGGCATTCAAACTTGTTAAACATATGCAGTAGGTCAATCAAAAATTCAAGATTTATCAACAAGAATCGCAAATATTTAATTTAACATCTTAAATTTACGAAATTTTGCATTCGAAAAACTAAAACCTTCGAAAAGTCATAGTTAGGCTTCGAATTTGAGAATTCTGGGTTCGGCAGAAAAATACTATTTTTGTCAAAATTTTAGAATGCCTTTTACATGCGGAATTGACACAAAAATCACTCAATTCGGATGAGTAACGAAGAAACTGCCGAAA
The DNA here is from genome assembly GCF_020520425.1 of Spinacia oleracea. NCBI lineage: Eukaryota > Viridiplantae > Streptophyta > Magnoliopsida > Caryophyllales > Amaranthaceae > Spinacia > Spinacia oleracea. Next base: position 35,084,647 of record NC_079487.1, on the reverse strand, counting down.
AACTGCGTACGTATAATTAAATAAACGCAATTTGCAATTAATTAACAATTACGAAAATTAATCACCCCTTTTATTTCTTGCAAATTTGTAATATTTAACCATGTTTATGCAATTTAGATTATAAAAATAATAAGGGGCTCGTGATACCACTGTTAGGTTATGATACATATGACATTACATAGATCATGCGGAAACAACCATTAACCCAGGACAACATATTATTTACACATAATCATATAGCATAATTTAGATGCATACTCTTTGTTGCGTGCCCTCCCTAGCTGCGCCTGAACCGAACAAGAACAAGTCTTTAGGACTCCAAGTGTCGTCCCTCCGTAGATAGTCCACAGCACGTCCGGATCCGCCTTAAGATTGACCAACTAGAATCGCCCTTAAGGTACTAGAAAATTTCGGCACTTTATGAGCAAGATGTGTGTTTTAATTTTCTCTCAAAAAACTCACTTTTGAATACTTTTAAACTTGTGTATAAATTATGACCCCTAGGCCTTTATTTATAGAGTTATGGAAAAGGAATCGTAATCCTAGTAGGATACGAATTAATTGAAATTAGAATCCTACATGAATTCTATTTAATTAATTTATCCAATTAGGAATAGAAATTTAATCATACACTGACTCTTGTAGATTTAGGAATCACGCATGAGCACAAACTCACACACACACGGCAGCCTCAAGGGCTGCCCATGCGCGTGCGAGCAGCAGCCCACGCAGCGCGGCCCACGCAACGGTGGCCTTGGCGCGCGCTGGGCCTGCCTTGTGGTAGGCCTGGGCGCTGCCTTGGCTGGGCTTGTGGCGCGCGCGTGCTTGCTGGGCGATGGCCCGGCTTCGTGCTGGGCCTTCGTCCGGCAGGCCTCGTCCGATGCTAATTCGTACGATACGCTTCCGATTAAATTTCCAGTTCCGGAATTTATTTCCGATACGAACAATATTTAATATTTCCGATTCCGGAATTAATTTCCGTTTCGAACAAATATTTAATATTTCCGTTTCCGGAATTATTTTCCGATTCCGGTAATATTTCCGATTCTGACAATATTTCCGTTTCCGGCAATATTTCCGATTCTGGTAATATTTCCATTTCCAATAATATTTTCCGATACGTACCATGTTTCCGTTTCCGGCAACATCTACGACTTGGATAATATTCATATTTCCGATACGATCCATATTTCCGTTTCCGGCAATATCATCGTTTCCGGAGTATTCATTTCTTGCCTGTGACGATCTTAGCTCCCACTGAAACCAAGATCCGTCGGTTCCGAATATTCATAGATGGAGTATTTAATGCCATTAAATACTTGATCCGTTTACGTACTATTTGTGTGACCCTACGGGTTCAGTCAAGAGTAAGCTGTGGATTAATATCATTAATTCCACTTGAACTGAAGCGGCCTCTAGCTAGGCATTCAGCTCACTTGATCTCACTGAATTATTAACTTGTTAATTAATACTGAACCGCATTTATTAGACTTAACATAGAATGCATACTTGGACCAAGGGCATTATTTCCTTCATTAGTGTCTAATAATTTTAATGAAATTTACTTATGACAGATTTTCATCTCTTACAGTAAAGTTTCATAGGTCATGTCCGATACTAGTCTTCACAAAGTAAGTATCTATGCTAATGATTATGACATATCCATGTCCACATAGTTCAAGAAACAGAACTACTAGTCATCTTGCATTCTAGTCGTCTAACATTTTCTATGCGTCCAATTTTATAGAAAACTCCGACTAGGGACCATTTTCAACCTTTGACATTCAAGTTCACTTGATAGACATTTCTTAGTCACAGGACTGGTCCTGACAGTCTATCTTGAATATATCGTCAAATTGAAGGGACTCATCATTTAATAAACCACAAATTAAATGGAAAAATGAATTCTTTTCATTTATTGTGAATGATTAACCAATAATGTTTTACAAAGATTTAAACTCTAAAACTTTAAAACATTAAACAGAGATATCAAAGCCATTCTCCAATATGCTTGATTCCCATAGCTGCAGTGTGCGAGTTGTGCTTCGCCTGCGGCAGAGGTTTAGTCAATGGATCTGATATATTGTCATCAGTTCCAATTTTGCTTATCTCGACTTCTTTTCTTTCAACGAACTCTCGTAGAAGGTGAAATCTACGAAGTACATGCTTGACTCTCTGGTGGTGTCTAGGCTCCTTTGCCTGTGCAATAGCTCCGTTATTATCACAATACAGGGCTATTGGTCCTTTAATGGAGGGGACTACACCAAGTTCACCTATGAACTTCCTTAGCCATATAGCTTCCTTTGCTGCTTCATGTGCAGCAATGTACTCCGCTTTAGTTGTAGAATCCGCAATGGTGCTTTGCTTAGCACTTTTCCAGCTTACTGCTCCTCCGTTGAGGCAGAAGACAAACCCAGACTGTGATCTGAAATCATCTTTGTCGGTTTGGAAACTTGCGTCCGTATAGCCTTTAACAATTAATTCATCATCTCCACCATAGACCAGGAAGTCATCTTTGTGCCTTTTCAGGTACTTCAGAATATTCTTGGCAGCAGTCCAATGCGCCTCTCGTGGGTCTGACTGGTATCTGCTCGTAGCACTGAGTGCATACGCAACATCCGGGCGTGTACATATCATAGCATACATTATTGAACCAATCAATGATGCATATGGAATCCCATTCATTCGTCTACGCTCATCAAGTGTTTTTGGGCACTGAGTCTTGCTTAGAGTCATTCCATGAGACATGGGTAGGTAGCCTCGCTTGGAGTCTGCCATCTTGAACCTATCAAGCACCTTATTGATATAAGTGCTTTGACTAAGTCCAATCATCTTTTTAGATCTATCTCTGTAAATCTTGATGCCCAATATGTACTGTGCTTCTCCTAGATCTTTCATCGGAAAACATTTCCCAAGCCAAATCTTGACAGAGTTCAACATAGGAATTGTTAGGTTATGATACATATGACATTTACATAGATCATGCGGAAACAACCATTAACCCAGGAAACATATTATTTACACATAATCATATAGCATAATTAGATGCATACTCTTTGTTGCGTGCCCTCCCTAGCTGCGCCCGAACCGAACAAGAACAAGTCTTTTAGGACTCCAAGTGTCGTCCCTCCGTAGATAGTCCACAGCACGTCCGGATCCGCCTTAAGATTGACCAACTAGAATCGCCCTTAAGGTACTAGAAAATTCGGCACTTTTATGAGCAAGATGTGTTTTAATTTTCTCTCAAAAAACTCACTTTTGAATACTTTTAAACTCCTATATAAATTATGACCCCTAGGCCTTTATTTATAGAGTTATGGAAAAGGAATCGTAATCCTAGTAGGATGCGAATTAATTGGAATTAGAATCCTACATGAATTCTATTTAATTAATTTATCCAATTAGGAATAGACATTTAATCATACACTGACTCTTGCTGATTCAGGAATCACGCATGAGCACAAACTCACACACACACGGCAGCCACAAGGACTGCCCATGCGTGCGAGCTGCAGCCCACGCAGCAAGGCCCACGCATCCGTGGCCTTGGCGCGCGCTGGGCTTGTGGCGTGCGTGCTTGCTGGGCGACGGCCTGGCTTCGTGCTGGGCCTTCGTCCGGCAGGCCTCGTCCGATGCTAATTCGTACGATACGCTTCCGATTAAATTTCCATTTCCGGAATCTATTTCCGATACGAACAATATTTAATATTTCCGATTCCGGAATTAATTTCCGTTTCGAACAAATATTTAATATTTCCGTTTCCGGAATTATTTTCCGATTCCGGCAATATTTCCGATTCTGACAATATTTCCGTTTCCGGCAATATTTCCGATTCTGGTAATATTTCCATTTCCAATAATATTTTCCGATACGTACCATGTTTCCGTTTCCGGTAACATCTACGACTTGGATAATATTCATATTTCCGATACGATCCATATTTCCGTTTCCGGCAATATCATCGTTTCCGGAGTATTCATTTCTTGCCTGTGACGATCTTAGCTCCCACTGAAACCAAGATCCGTCGGTTCCGAATATTCATAGATGGAGTATTTAATGCCATTAAATACTTGATCCGTTTACGTACTATTTGTGTGACCCTACGGGTTCAGTCAAGAGTAAGCTGTGGATTAATATCATTAATTCCACTTGAACTGAAGCGGCCTCTAGCTAGGCATTCAGCTCACTTGATCTCACTGAATTATTAACTTGTTAATTAATACTGAACCGCATTTATTAGACTTAACATAGAATGCATACTTGGACCAAGGGCATTATTTCCTTCAGTCTCCCACTTGTCCTTAGGGACAAGTGTGCATTTCCTAATTCCTTTGTCGCTCGATGCTTGCTCTTGAACATAAGGTAAGAGTTGTCATCCTTATTATGTCCAGAGGTGTTCCTCGGTTTCAGAGTTCAACTGATCAAATAAACAGATAATCATAGCCTATGATTCATCCGAGCACGGCCATGCATTTTACAGTTTCTAGCTCTCCGAGTGGCCTTGTACAACTTTTAAGCATCTCATCCCGATTTATGGGAGGACAATCCCAATCTTGCGATCTTGAGATTAGACTTCGTTTGATAGGTGATTACCTGAGCGTTGCCTTTATAGCCTCCTTTTACGGTGCGACGGTTGGTCAACGTCAAAGCAACCAGTTCTCAAACAAGTAATCTCAAATCACTCAGGTATTGAGGATTTAGTGTCTAATAATTTAATGAAATTTACTTATGACAGACTTTCATCTCTTACAGTAAAGTTTCATAGGTCTTGTCCGATACTAGTCTTCCCAAAGTAAGTATCTATGCAAATGATTATGACATTGCCATGTCCACATAGTTCAAGAAACAGAACTACTAGTCATCTTGCATTCTAATCGTCTAACGTTTTCTATGCGTCCAATTTTATAGAAAACTCCGATTAGGGACCATTTTCAACCTTTGACATTCAAGTTCACTTGATAGACATTTCTTAGTCACAGGACTGGTCCTGACAGTCTATCTTGAATATATCGTCAAGTTGAAGGGACTCATCATTTAATAAACCACGAATTAAATGGAAAAATGAATTCCTTTCATTTATTGTGAATGATTAACCAATAATGTTTTACAAAGATTTAAACTCTAAAACTTTAAAACATTAAACAGAGACATCAAAGCCATTCTCCAATATGCTTGATTCCCATAGCTGCAGTGTGCGAGTTGTGCTTCGCTTGCGGCAGAGGTTTAGTTAATGGATCTGATATGTTGTCATCAGTTCCAATTTTGCTTATCTCGACTTCTTTTCTTTCAACGAACTCTCGTAGAAGGTGAAATCTACGAAGTACATGCTTGACTCTCTGGTGGTGTCTAGGCTCTTTTGCCTGTGCAATAGCTCCGTTATTATCACAATACAGGGCTATTGGTCCTTTAATGGAGGGGACTACACCAAGTTCGCCTATGAACTTCCTTAGCCATATAGCTTCCTTTGCTGCTTCATGTGCAGCAATGTACTCCGCTTCAGTTGTAGAATCCGCAATGGTGCTTTGCTTAGCACTTTTCCAGCTTACTGCTCCTCCGTTGAGGCAGAAGACAAACCCAGACTGTGATCTGAAATCATCTTTGTCGGTTTGGAAACTTGCGTCCGTATAGCCTTTAACAATTAATTCATCATCTCCACCATAGACCAGGAAGTCATCTTTGTGCCTTTTCAGGTACTTCAGAATGTTCTTGGCAGCAGTCCAATGCGCCTCTCCTGGGTTTGACTGGTATCTGCTCGTAGCACTGAGTGCGTACGCAACATCCGGGCATGTACATATCATAGCATACATTATTGAACCAATCAATGATGCATATGGAATCCCATTCATTCGTCTACGCTCATCAAGTGTTTTTGGGCACTGAGTCTTGCTTAGAGTCATTCCATGAGACATGGGTAGGTAGCCTCGCTTGGAGTCCGCCATCTTGAACCTATCAAGCACCTTATTGATATAAGTGCTTTGACTAAGTCCAATCATCCTTTTAGATCTATCTCTGTAAATCTTGATGCCCAATATGTACTGTGCTTCTCCTAGATCCTTCATCGAAAAACATTTCCCAAGCCAAATCTTGACAGAGTTCAACATAGGAATGTCATTTCCGATAAGCAATATGTCGTCGACATATAATACTAGGAAAGCAATTTTGCTCCCACTGACCTTCTTGTATACACAAGATTCGTCCGCGTTCTTGATGAAACCAAAGTCACTGACTGCTTCATCAAAACGTATATTCCAGCTCCTGGATGCCTGCTTCAATCCGTAGATTGATTTCTTTAGCTTGCATACCTTTTTAGCATTCTTTGGATCCTCAAAACCTTCAGGCTGTGTCATAAACACAGTTTCTGTTAAAACACCGTTTAAGAAAGCAGTTTTGACATCCATCTGCCATATTTCGTAATCGTAATATGCAGCGATTGCTAACATTATTCGAATAGACTTTAGCATTGCAACTGGTGAAAAGGTTTCATCGTAATCCACACCGTGGACTTGCCTGTAACCTTTTGCAACCAATCTAGCTTTGAAAACTTCAAGTTTCCCATCCTTGTCCTTTTTCAGTTTGAAAACCCATTTGCTTCCAATGGCTTGGTAGCCATCTGGCAAATCGACCAAATCCCATACTTGGTTTTCAGACATGGAGTCTAATTCAGATTGCATGGCTTCTTGCCATTGCTTGGAGCTAGGGCTCGTCATAGCTTGCTTGTAAGTCGCAGGTTCATCACTTTCAAGTAATAGAACGTCATAGCTCTCGTTCGTCAAAATACCTAAGTACCTTTCCGGTTGAGATCTATATCTTTGCGATCTACGCGGGGTAACATTTCTAGATTGACCATGATTCTCACCAGATTCTTCTAAAGATCTCTGAGTTTCATCCTGAATGTCATCTTGAGCATTCTCTAGAGTTTGTTGTTCGACTCGAATTTCTTCGAGGTCTACTTTTCTCCCACTTGTCATTTTGGAAATGTGATCCTTCTCCAAAAAGACACCATCTCGAGCAACAAACACTTTGTTCTCAGATGTATTGTAGAAGTAATACCCCTTTGTTTCCTTTGGATAGCCCACAAGGATACATTTGTCAGATTTTGGATGAAGTTTGTCTGAAATTAATCGTTTGACGTATACTTCACATCCCCAAATCTTAAGAAAAGACACATTTGGAGGCTTTCCAAACCATAATTCGTATGGAGTCTTTTCGACAGCTTTAGACGGAGCTCTATTTATAGTGAGTGCAGCTGTATTTAGTGCATGTCCCCAAAATTCTAATGGAAGTTCGGCCTGACCCATCATTGACCTGACCATGTCTAGCAAGGTTCTGTTCCTCCGTTCTGACACACCGTTCCATTGTGGTGTTCCAGGAGGAGTCAATTCTGATAGAATTCCACATTCTTTCAGATGGTCATCAAATTCATAGCTCAGATATTCACCGCCTCTATCAGACCGCAGCGCCTTAATCTTCTTGCCTAATTGATTCTCTACTTCACTCTGAAATTCCTTGAATTTGTCAAAGGATTCAGACTTATGCTTCATTAGGTAGACATAACCATACCTACTGAAGTCATCAGTGAAAGTGATAAAGTAGCTGAAACCACCTCTAGCATTTGTACTCATTGGTCCACATACATCTGTATGGATTAAACCCAATAGTTCATTTGCTCTTTCTCCAACTTTAGAGAAAGGTTGCTTTGTCATTTTGCCAAGTAAACATGATTCGCATTTACCATAATCCTCTAAGTCAAATGGTTCTAGAATTCCTTCCCTTTGAAGTCTTTCTAAGCGTTTCAAGTTTATATGGCCTAATCGACAATGCCACAGATAGGTGAGATCTGAATCATCCTTTTTGGCCTTTTTGGTATTTATGTTATATACTTGTTTGTCGTGATCTAATAAATAAAGTCCATTGACTAATCTAGCAGATCCATAAAACATCTCTTTAAAATAAAACGAACAACTATTGTCTTTTATTATAAAGGAAAATCCCTTAGCATCTAAGCAAGAAACTGAAATGATGTTTTTAGTAAGACTTGGAACATGGAAACATTCTTCCAGTTCCAAAACTAGCCCGGAGGGCAACGACAAATAGTAAGTTCCTACGGCTAATGCAGCAATCCGTGCTCCATTTCCCACTCGTAGGTCGACTTCACCCTTGCTTAACTTTCTACTTCTTCTTAGTCCCTGTGGATTGGAACATAAGTGTGAGCCACAACCTGTATCTAATACCCAAGAAGTTGAATTAGCAAGTATACAGTCTATAACGAAAATACCTGAAGATGGAACGACTGTTCCGTTCTTCTGATCTTCCTTTAGCTTCAAGCAATCTCTCTTCCAATGCCCCTTCTTCTTGCAGTAGAAGTATTCGGATTCAGAAGTGGGTTGACTGACCTTCCTCTTTGCAGATTTGGCGCCAGTTTGCTTAGTTGGGCTGGCCTTGTTGCCACCTTTCTTAGCATTCCTCTTCTTTCCAGATTTCTTGAACTTGCCCCCACGCACCATAAGCACATCCTGCTTATCACTTTTGAGCGTCTTTTCAGCGGTCTTCAGCATACCGTGAAGCTCAGTGAGCGTTTTGTCCAGACTATTCATACTGTAGTTCAGTTTGAACTGATCATACCCGCTATGAAGAGAATGGAGGATGGTGTCTATAGCCATTTCCTGAGAAAATTGCTGATCCAGCCGACTCATATTCTCAATGAGTCCAATCATTTTGAGAACATGTGGACTTACGGGCTCGCCTTTCTTAAGCTTGGTCTCAAGAATTTGCCTATGAGTCTCGAATCTTTCGACTCGAGCCAGATCTTGGAACATGTTCTTCAACTCACTGATGATTGTGAAAGCATCTGAGTTGATGAACGTTTTCTGCAGATCCGCACTCATAGTGGCGAGCATTAGACATTTCACATCCTTGTTGGCATCAATCCAACGATTGAGGGCAGCCTGAGTGACCCCGTCGCCAGGAGCTTCGGGCATCGCCTCATCTAGGACATACTCCTTTTCTTCCTGCATAAGAACTATTTGCAAGTTCCTTTGCCAGTCAAGGAAGTTTTTCCCGTTCAACTTCTCCTTTTCGAGAATTGATCGAATGTTGAATGAATTGTTGTTTGCCATATTAAAAACTACAATTGAAAAGAATAAACAAATAAATAACCATTCACAGTTTCTCTTAATAAACTTAAATTCTAGCATACATGCATAATTCAATGTTTATTAAGCATTTTATTCAAGTTATGTGTTCCGGCAGGTGTGAATAAAATGATTCCAAGATCCTAAAATCATTGAAGAACTAAGCACAGTTTGTCGACTTAATCCTAGAACATCTTAGGTAAGCAAAAGCCTTTTGCTAATAGTCTAGAAACTATTCTTGGTTGATAGGTACGTCTAAGAACTTATTAGGTAAACCTATCGAATTTGCCACGACATAAAAGGACTCCTTACTTATATCGTTGAGTTTCACCAAAACTAACATGTACTCACAATTATTTGTGTACCTTGCCCCTTTAGGACCAATAAGTAACACCTCGCTGAGCGAAAACTATTACTAGATTGATGTAAAGGATATCCAAGCAAGTGTATATTTTGGCATGGCACCTTTTAACTCAATTTTTAAGTTTGGAACTTAAGGCTCTTACTATGTTGGTTAGATTTTAAGTGAACTAAAATCCTTAATCATGCAACATAATCAAGCTTTTGATCTCATGCATTTTAAGACATATTTAAAGCAATAAATAACTTAAAACATGCATAAGATATTTGTGATCTAGTATGGCCCGACTTCATCTTGAAGCTTTGACTTCAAAGTCCGTCTTGAAAATCTCCGTGGGAGGCACCATTTTCTTCAAATAGGATAAGCTATAACTAATTACAACTATTTGATGGTACGCAGACCATATTTGAATTGAAAAATAACTTTGGTGCTTTAGACCAATTACATTCAAATTAATGGTACGCAGACCATATTTTCTATCCTATTTGGGCCATACTAGTCACTTCATAACCTGCAAAACAGTACATATACAATATATACCATTCACCCATTCATTATCATGAATGGCCCACATAGCTGGTTAGTAAAACACATTATGCATCACGTAAACATTTGCAGCAATTAATCAAGGTCACCAATAATCTACCAATTATTCAGTCCTTATTAATTCTAATCGAGTTGTTTTAACCTTAAGGATTTGTAGACCTAATCAAGAGTTTATGACTAAAAAGCGCTCCCACTCAAACCAATAAATTCATATGCTTTACTAATTTTAAACATAAAATTGTATTTCTAGTCTAACCGGAAACATACAAATTTAATTAAAATTTAAAGCTCATATAAATTTATAATTGAATCCAAAAATTTAATTTAATTTCAGTCGCATTTAAATTAATTCATGATTTTAATTTTAGTAAAATAATTAGAATAAATTCCATTTATTATAATTATAATATTCAAAATTAAAATCCAAGAAATTAATTCAAATTATTAATTTTAAAATTAATTAAAATTACGTGAACTGAAATTTTCAAATTAAACATTCAAAACGATCTAATCGTAACGCAAACACCCTACGCGTTGCACGCCCATGGGCCGTACGCACACAGCCATTGCTGGCCATGTGCGCGCAGCCCATGCGCTCGTAGCATAGCTGCTGCTGTCCCAACGCAAGCCTCCGCACAGCGCCCCATCGCACGCGAGCTATCGCTCGCAGTGCGCGCGCGAGATCGCTCGCTGGGCGCGCTGGCTCGCTCGCTGGCGCGCGAGATCGCTCGCTGGCGCGCGAGATCGCTCGCTGGCGCGCGAGATCGCTCGCTGGCGCGCGAGATCGCTCGCTGCGCGCGCGCGAGCCATCGCTCGCTGGGGCGCGAGATCGCTCGCTTGCGCGCGAGATCGCTCGCTGCGCGCGCGCGAGCCATCGCTCGCTGGTGCGCGACATCGCTCGCTGGGCGGGCGACATCGCGCGCTGTGCGCGCGAGTGATGCTGTGCGCAGCGCTCGTGGCACGCGAGCTTGCGCTCGCTGCGCGCGAGGCTGCGCGCACTTGTGCGAGGCAGCGCGCGTTGTGGCGCAGCTCGCTTGCTGCCCACACGCGACTGCCTTGGCTCGCCCCTCGCCCATGCCCATACGTTCATTGCTCGTGGCACACGACACAAGGCAGGGCTGCTGCCTTGCGCTCGTGCACTACGCCCTTGCTCATTGCATTCGTGCCGCACGGGCGACGAGCTCCCTTGCTCGTCGTCGCATGCCCGCATTATACAACACCCCTTAAGGGTAACACGAAGCGTCCATTGCTTCGTGCGTGCAAGTTATTTGAACGAATCGCATAAAAATTTAAAATTTATATTTAAAATTAATGACAAATTAATAAATATTATTAATTTCATAATTTTAGGGCGAAAAAATCGAAAATTTATTATCCAATTGATTTCCGATTGATATGGATTCAAGTCTAGGTCATAAAAATTTAAAATTTGTCGTAAATTTACAATTTTTATGGTGGTTTTTAATCATAGGTTTCTAATTAAATTACAATTAATTATGAAAATCAAATTAATTCTAAATTATTCTAATTTTCAACAAATTAATCATAATTACAAATTAGATTGCATAATTAACAAGACTAGGCATTCAAACTTGTTAAACATATGCAGTAGGTCAATCAAAAATTCAAGATTTATCAACAGGAATCGCAAATATTTAATTTAACATCTTAAATTTACGAAATTTTGCATCCGAAAAACTAAAACCTTCGAAAAGTCATAGTTAGGCTTCGAATTTGAGAATTCTGGGTTCGGCAGAAAAATACTATTTTTGTCAAAATTTTAGAATGCCTTTTACATGCGGAATTGACACAAAAATCACTCAATTCGGATGAGTAATGAAGAAACTGCCGAAAAACTGCGTACATATAATTAAATAAACGCAATTTGCAATTAATTAACAATTACGAAAATTAATCACCCCTTTTAATTCTTGCAAATTTGTAATATTTAACCATGTTCATGCAATTTAGATTATGAAAATAATAAGGGGCTCGTGATACCACTGTTAGGTTATGATACATATGACATTTACATAGATCATGCGGAAACAACCATTAACCCAGGAAACATATTATTTACACATAATCATATAGCATAATTAGATGCATACTCTTTGTTGCGTGCCCTCCCTAGCTGCGCCCGAACCGAACAAGAACAAGTCTTTTAGGACTCCAAGTGTCGTCCCTCCGTAGATAGTCCACAGCACGTCCGGATCCGCCTTAAGATTGACCAACTAGAATCGCCCTTAAGGTACTAGAAAATTCGGCACTTTTATGAGCAAGATGTGTTTTAATTTTCTCTCAAAAACTCACTTTTGAATACTTTTAAACTCCTATATAAATTATGACCCCTAGGCCTTTATTTATAGAGTTATGGAAAAGGAATCGTAATCCTAGTAGGATGCGAATTAATTGGAATTAGAATCCTACATGAATTCTATTTAATTAATTTATCCAATTAGGAATAGACATTTAATCATACACTGACTCTTGCTGATTCAGGAATCACGCATGAGCACAAACTCACACACACACGGCAGCCACAAGGACTGCCCATGCGTGCGAGCTGCAGCCCACGCAGCAAGGCCCACGCATCCGTGGCCTTGGCGCGCGCTGGGCTTGTGGCGTGCGTGCTTGCTGGGCGACGGCCTGGCTTCGTGCTGGGCCTTCGTCCGGCAGGCCTCGTCCGATGCTAATTCGTACGATACGCTTCCGATTAAATTTCCATTTCCGGAATCTATTTCCGATACGAACAATATTTAATATTTCCGATTCCGGAATTAATTTCCGTTTCGAACAAATATTTAATATTTCCGTTTCCGGAATTATTTTCCGATTCCGGCAATATTTCCGATTCTGACAATATTTCCGTTTCCGGCAATATTTCCGATTCTGGTAATATTTCCATTTCCAATAATATTTTCCGATACGTACCATGTTTCCGTTTCCGGTAACATCTACGACTTGGATAATATTCATATTTCCGATACGATCCATATTTCCGTTTCCGGCAATATCATCGTTTCCGGAGTATTCATTTCTTGCCTGTGACGATCTTAGCTCCCACTGAAACCAAGATCCGTCGGTTCCGAATATTCATAGATGGAGTATTTAATGCCATTAAATACTTGATCCGTTTACGTACTATTTGTGTGACCCTACGGGTTCAGTCAAGAGTAAGCTGTGGATTAATATCATTAATTCCACTTGAACTGAAGCGGCCTCTAGCTAGGCATTCAGCTCACTTGATCTCACTGAATTATTAACTTGTTAATTAATACTGAACCGCATTTATTAGACTTAACATAGAATGCATACTTGGACCAAGGGCATTATTTCCTTCAGGAATGTCATTTCCGATAAGTAATATGTCGTCGACATATAATACAT